>NC_135713.1:80887238-82087238 GCF_964656455.1 Halichoerus grypus
GTGACATCATGTTTTGCATATTTTTGCATTTTAATGAGTTAGTCATTTAAAAGGTTACAAAGAAACCATAACTCATAAGTAATTAAATTATTTAGCAGAAGTATGAGGAGATCTTCTGACATAGGTCACTGTGAGAAGGGAAATTCATAGCTCTCTACTCAGTTGCACCTGTTTATTGGGAGGTAGATGTGTATAGAAGCTTTTCCCTTAGATTATGAAATGATTTTACTCATTGAAATATCTGAATGTGTACAATGCACACACACACACACACACGCACATATATAAACATATACATATATACACACACACATCCCCAAGCAGTGCATTTTCATTGTGATGGAGTTAAGTTTAACTATTACTCTTAATACAAACAGAAACATAGCTTACCATTTAGGGTTAACTATCCTTGAAAGTGTAGCTAGATTGGTTTTAGGAATATCTTATCATTATGCTTTCTTCCTTTTTTCCCCTTTTCATATCCTCTTTTCTCTTGAAGAATAAAATGGTTTCATGTAGACATTTTAGGGATTTGTACTTAATTCTGATTTGGAATTTTCTATTGAATGGAAATATCTTAAAATGAAAGGTGACTCATAGGTATAGCACTGTACCTAGCACAGTGCTTGGTTAATAGTAGATGCTTATTAAATATTCATTGTATGAAATCAGTTTTTAACAAATTATTGACTCATTGAATACTTGGGATCCTTCTTTATGTTGTCATGCTTGCAAGTGGACTCTAGAACCACAAGCAAAGTACTCATATATGTTCTTGAAAAAACAACAAAAATATTTTAAACATGCTATTTTAATTGGAGTAAAAAAGAAAGAGAAAGGTGACATATTTGAAGATAAAATGATTAATGTACTATAGATTTTAAGAGTAATTTTAAAACGTAAGCATATGTTTGCATGGTATATGATTGGGTCAAAGGGATAATGTTTTAAAAGACCTTGAACTACGATATTTACACAGTTTTATAATGGATTTTAGTGGAAAGCTAAGAGACTATTGGACTTTCATTTTGCCCTCTATAGCGTAAGGGCATAACTTTCATGAAGAACAGTAAATTTCATAAGATAAATTTGTCCATCCAACTCTGCTTGGGACCATGTAATGGGGAGGTGTGTTTGTGAGATTCCCTATATCGACTTAGGGATTTTGATCTGTCATAGACAGGCAACAGTTGTAACTTGTTACTTCTTTTTACTGTAACGTGTAAACGTGTGGGTGTGTGTTTTTTTTTTTTATGAGAATGAAAAGCAAAGAATATAAAAGATTTCATAATGCTGTATTATTAAATCATATTTATGTCCTTGATAATGAATCGTAAATGTTTTTTATGATGCTAATGTAAGTTTATGGAATGCTTTAATAAATAAAATATTGGTGATCAGAAGAAAAAATTGTGGTGTTTAAGGATCACAATGTTCTAAAACCTAGGAAAAGTTAGAAACAGAACAGGCGATAATATAGGTAAGTGCAAAGTGAATGTTTCAAAATAAATAGCACTTGGATGACCTGGGATGTCAGAATCAGAGACAAGGGTATATGTTTGTCAATATATCCTTCATGTTTTACAGACTCCTAAGGGAACAAGGGAAGATACAATTTCACCTTTTCTGTGCCAAAACATTTTAATTATATCTTCTTCCAACTACAGCGGTTCAGTAACCAAGGAGCTGACATTGATGCATGTGTTGATAAAGCTGCAAACATTCAAAATGAGATTAACAAAGATTTTGAGCAAAGGGTGACAGCTAATTTCGCACAGTATTCTGCATCTGATTCAGGCCAGCATAATAATAGAATATTTTATAACTGTTTTGTTATTCAAAAGGACTTTTATGATGTGTTTATATTTGTGGATATCTTTGTATCATACTTAAAAATTATCTATCCTGTGGCTAAAACTATTTGCACATCTACGTTGTAATTCAGAGACATTATTAAAGGAAAAAAAACCCTCTTATTAAAAGTTGCAGTGTTTTTTTTGTGTTGTTTTTTTTTTTTTTTTTTTTTTTTTTTTTTTTTGTAATCATACTTTATCTTTGGAACTCTTTGCCTTTACCTTAATTTATCTTGAGCACACTAGCTGGAGAAGGTATAGAGATGCTAAACATATATTTTCTAATGTTGCTTAGTATGCACTAGTAAAATGGCCAGGAAAAGTTATATTCATCTTATTTAATTAATAAAACTGTAGTTTCTTTATGTTCTTGAGCTCCTTTGAGCACATTTCAGTGTATTTCTTTTCTCTTCTATTCTCTACTTGAAGGCAGCTGACAGTCTTCTTTCACTTTTCTTTTTGTTTGTGAAATTTTCTTTCTTTTTTTTTTTTTATCCACTCACTTCTCCATCTGCTTTCACTTTTGTTTGCTTGGGCCGTCTCTCATCCCAACTTGATAATGAGGAATGCAGTGTGACCCTGACCTCTATCAGCCCATGCATGACCTTCTGACTCTACCATATAACCTTTGACCTTCTCTTTGACAGCTTGATTAATTACCCTGTGTTATGATTTATGAGTAAGTGCTATGTAAAAATAATAGACAACAGGTGGTCCTCTGAAAACTTTTTGTGGCATGCTTTCTTTTACTGACTAACTTGATGAGCTATTTGAAGTTGGAAACTTACTGGAATAATCTATGTTGGTCTATATTATGGCATTTTTGTACCATGGAACACGACATTATAATTTAGGGAGCAACAAGGTAAAGAAAGCATGGTTGTGACAAACATTTTATAAAATATTAGCAGGGTGCTGTTACTTAAATGCACATTGGGAGGAAGCACAAAACGGAGTCAAGTGACATTTTAGGCGTTTCAGTCCCAGGTCACGTCTTGAGAAAATTGCTGAAATAATGGAGGGGGCATTTTTCAAGCAGAGCTGCAGCTCCAACAGCTCTGTTTACTTTAACGCTTCACTAGTGACTTCTGATTGGTTGTCATGACCTCATCTCACTGTTGCACCTAGAATGTTGCAACAGTGACATAGACATACCCTTTTTGGGAAAAAGATGAGAATAAATACAACATACATCTTTCAGAAAAGATGAATGGACAGTGGTTTGTCCATTTTAACCATGGGTATATGTAGTTTATAGGTAAAATGCTTTGGGTTTCATTTCCCTTGAGGATGAGCACCTTTCTTCTTTCAAACCAAGCAGATAGAATGCTGAACTTGGAAAATATGATTGATCAATCTGTGTAAAATGATCTTTACAGAGCTTTGCCTGAAGACCAAAACAGAGAGTTCCATAGGTCAGAGGATTCTACTCTGGCCCCTGACCTCTTTGGTCACATGTGACTTACAGTATTGGCAGGTTAATATACAGAGCTGAGTACTTTCACCTGATTTTTTTATTTAGCCAACCATAGGAGATTTGAAAAGATGTAGAATTTTCTCCTATTTTCTATTTTCCTTATAACTGGTAACTAATAGGCAAATTAACTTGGATAAATCTTCAGTTTCAGCAAGATTTTGTTGGGATCAAAATACATTCTGGCTTTGGTCAGACATGGAAACGTTTTATCTATCTGTAGAATCTTCTTGACAAGTACATTTCTATACTGATTTAATTTCTTAAGCAAGGTTTCCTCTTTGGTTCTTTGTGTTTGGCATCACCTGTCTGTTTTAGACCTCTGACCTAAGCCATCATTTGTTGATTGAATGATAAATGAATGATTATTTATTAGTAAGTGCATCTATAGACTTAAAAAAGTAAAGGAGGCCTGCAGGCCTGCGCTTCTGTGTAAATCACAGCAAGCCCTTGTGCTGAATAAACTGTGTGTCTAGCAATAAAATTTTGAGGGTTTCTGATTAAGATTCCATGGTTTAGGCCTTATAAACACACTTCTGAAAATGAAACTACAGTTATAGCTACAAAGGATAGAAAGTGGAATGAGATAAATGGAAAAGATTATCCTCTTGATCACTTTCTTGATCTTCTACTAGACTGTGCACTCAAACCTAATAGTTAATTAACAACTTTATATATACTTTGTCTCTTCAAATGTTGGATATTAGAATTGATTTGGGTAAATCATTAATCAGGATGCCAGAAGTTTTATTTATTTAGTTGTAGAATGTTAGATAATCAGTTTGATCATTTTGTCTTGTTAAAGATAACAGAAGTTTCCATGTATGTTTGAAATGACCTGCCTTTTCATCTTATGAGAAATTTAGCATGAATAATTAAATATAAAAATAATACTTCAATATAAAACGTTTAAGGTTGTAAGCATTGGTTATGGAGGCCTCATTAGAGTGGCAATGCACGGTTCTTTTATGATATTATATCTGATGCCTGGTTTTATAAAGTTTTGTAAAACTTTATGGGTACATTTGTTATAGGTCAAACTAGGATCTCTTTTTATTTATTTCTTTTTGTATAGATTAAGTTATTGGGAATAGAGAGAATTTTTAAAATGACATTTATTCTGATTTTTTAAGATATAAATTGATATTGCATTTAAAATGGCTAAATTTAGCTATTGATATGCTATCTGCCTTGTTTTGCTTTGACTATTTACTTTGATACCTTGGTTTCCATGTATTAATGTTGACATGGCAAAAATCTTTTTAGCTTTAATATATAAAGAAATTTTTGGACAAATTTATATGTGACAGAGAAAAGGAGGAGAAGACAAAGTTTTACTAGTATCTGTGGTTAGAGCATGTAAGTGGGATAGTTAACTTTATTTTGTTTCTCCAGTTTTCTCTTCCTCATTATAAAATGGTTATTAATGGTCTCTGTGAATATCGCATTAATTAATTTATCAGGAAAATTTTAATTGAAAAATGTAAGTTTTTCACAGAATGGTAATTGAATTTGTAACAAAGACATTTATTAAAATTAGCTCTCATTTCTGCAGAAAATGTTCCTGAATATTTCTTGATTGTTATTCCATTAATTAAATTGGCAGTATGAAATATCTAAATGATAAAATATTTTCTAAATAATTCAGGTGTTTAAAGAGCAGCATTCAATGTTGAAATCTAAATGCTAAAAATTCTTTAATTGATTTATATACTAGTGATTTAAAAATAGAATCATTTTTCATCAGTTGATGCCTCGGTGAAAAATTGACATTGTGTCTTTATAAAATTGGACAAATGAGTCATGTAATTTTCAGTTACATAATCAATAACTTAGACAAATACTACTTCTTTGATGATTTATGTGTGTCTGTTTTTTATACTTATTTAGACAGGACACATCAAATTTCAGTCCATTTAAAATCAAGTAGGTGCAGTAATTTTTTAATCAATGATTTCCAAAAATTGAAGTAAAAACTTCTGCTCAAATAAATGTGCTATTATGAAAATATTGTATCTAGTGATTAAGTTAAAAATTAAGGGGAAAGTTTTATAATTCTAGTGACTGTAAATTTTATCTAAAGAGTTTACCTTTATTTGGAATTCATTCATGGTGCAAAGGTGGTGCTCACGTTCTATCAATTTATTAAAGTCCCACTTTGTCACATTGAGTTTGATGTTTTTCATGTTATCATTAAAATGTAGCATATCACTACTTTCATCTCTAAAAATTCTAAGATTCTATTTTGGGTTTGCTACTTCTAACTCATATGTGAGTATGAGAGACTGTGTGCATGTGCATGCGTGTGTATGTGTGTGTGTGTGTGTGTGTGCGTGTTTAAAGTTCAACTCACTCAGGGAAGGCAGGGAAGAAACATGACAGGAGACCACTTACTCACGGTACAGAATCTAGTAAGGAGGCAATTTTCTTTTTGGCCTATGGTGACCTTTTTTGACTATGTTCCTTACACCAGAGACAGTGTATGAATGCCTCTATTTCACCCTGTTTAGCAGAGTGCAACAGTGTTCTTTAACTTACTTTTGGTGGGAGGAGAAGTTATAGCTGAAATTTGAGAAGGGCGTGAAAAGTTGTAAGAGGCGCAAGGAAGAGGGGTAGGAACTTCCTTCAAATGTGATTTTAATAACTAGTCAAGTGTGTCCAACTGTAGAAAATCACCAAGTGACAATCTGTCTACCTGACAGTGATCACAATGAATTACAAGACTTTTGAATAGCTATACAGATTAGAATAAAGCAGGACCAAATAAAATATCTTTTGTTGGTAAAACTTTGGCTTACCAGCTAAGATACTTAAAAAGAGAAACAAGAAAAACCCTTTATCTTGTGCTTTGATGTAGAACGTTTAAATTTGTAAAATATTTTATAACTTCTCATAAAATAGGTATTTATTTAAAAGTTTTATTTGAACATGTATTGAAGAATATGTGGTATTTTGTTAATCAGTTTGGTATGTATTATTATATAGTTTTCATGTGTGCAAGACAACTATATCTTAATTAACAGTACTATCACTAAAATCACAACTTTAATGAACTTCACAATCTGCAAACCATATTATGGTTTTAGACAATAATATCAACTGGAGGAAAAAATTGAAAAATCCCATTGAAGTTTTTATGTAGATTGTGAAATCGACCATTAAACCAACTATGTGCAGCAGTGTAGCATATTTAAAAATAAGATAATTGTCAGTGCTAATATTACTCTATTATTACTGCCATTACTTTTTTAAAAAATCATCTTCTTATGGTTGGTTTGGCAAAAAACAAATTTTAAACTTGAAGTAGTTCTACAGTTATAGTTTTGGAAAAAGTATATACTTTTCTTTTTCAGTAAGGGTGAGATTTTTCAAGCTTTATTTTCCATAGCTCTTACATGTTTTTATTGTAATATAATACATTTTTAAAATATGATCTTACAGGATTTTACAAGGCAAAATTGGGACACCCACAGTACAGAAGTGAATAGAAAATATAAGATATTAATAGCTTCACAAATTTATGTTGCACATGCTTGTCAGTGGAAATTGTTTATTCTTCTCTACTTTCTGGTGGTTTGATTATTCCATCAGTTATAACTTAATATAAATACCAAAAGTTTTCCTAATTATAACCATAGAAATGTTTGCCTTGCTAGAATTGTCAGACAGGAAAATATATCTTTAAAACTTTAGAGAAGGTATAATAGCTCAGTAAGCTGTATTTTAGACTTTGGGACTTGTTTTCTGGTACTGGTCCCTAATAAAGAGAAATTTTTATGGTGGTTAAAAATGAAAGAAATTTTAGGATTAAATAATTGCTTCCATGCATTATAGTAGGATATTATTTTGTTTTATGATTTGTGTGGCCTCTTGAAAGAAGAGAGGTGGAAAAATACAAGGTGCACAGGTAGACATTATATGTTTCTGATATTACAGATATGTAAATCTGTAGAATGTTAGGTCACATTTATTCCTTAATTGCTTATACTTTCTTGAATTCAAATAAATAAAAAATGCTCATTAAAGTGCAATTGTAAAGGAAAGAGAATCCAACAAAATAGGGTGTGAAATTTTAACTTCAGCTTCAAGGAGGCTATTTTCTCAAAATAGGTATTTAAATATTAATGTGGTTTGAAAGTGTACTTGTTATTTGATAATTTATTTCAATTATTTGGGGGGTTTTGAGAGATCTGAAGTCCTTTTTAAAAAATATAACCTTTGTAATCTTTATGTTACAATTTTGTCTTTTTATTCTTACAAATAATCTGTTTATTTACAAACTGGCAAACAATTTAAATAACTTTTTGTCGGAAAAAGTAGAACTATAGTCTTTTATAAAGAAATACTTTAGTGAATATGCAACTATATTAAATGACTTACTTTGAAATTTTACAGATTTTTTATGAATTGAGACGGTTTCTAAGGTTAAATTATGCTGCCTTCTTTGCTTTCAAAACAGGAAGGATATGGAGTAATAGTACTGAATCCCAATGAAAACTATATTGAAGTAGAAAAGCCAAAGATCCATGTACAGTCATCTTCTGATAGTTCAGATGAACCAGCAGAAAAAAGGGAAAGAAAAGATAAAGTCTCTAAAGAAACAAAGAAGCGACGTGATTTCTATGAAAAGTATCGTAACCCCCAAAGAGAAAAAGAGATGATGCAGCTGTATATCAGAGTAAGTAATAAGATTATTACTTTCCTTCATTATTTCTTTTACTTTATTTGTATTTTATTTCACATATATTATTTTATTTTTTTAAAAAAAACCTTAATTCTTTAATTTTCAACCATTCATATCCCATGGTTGTTACTTGGATGAAATGTTTTGTTTTTTTATTAAATTACAAAACACGTCATTCTTATTTCAGTGCGATATTTTACTTAAGTTTCAAAAGCGATTAATAATGCACCATACAAAACATCAGTCTTCATCTTGGGTGGTAACGGTTTTAATACATTCTTTTTCTACGAGCAACCATCCATCCACGGTGTTTCAGCTTAACTTCTGAAGGCAGATGGAGGGAGGAAGAGTAATTAATATCTTAATAAATATTTAAACTAGAATAGTTTAGGGATAGTGTAATGAGGGAACTCTCTCCTTTGCTCTTTTCTTACCCACTGAACCTTTGCACTTTGTAATGCTAGCAGCATGGGATCGTTATAGCAGTGCTGCCCAAGGAGTTCTAATTCGTAGGGGGCACAAACAATTTTATTTGAACTTTGACACATTCTGCTTGATATACATACTGTGCATTGTATATATGAGACAGATTTATGCAATTTTCAAAGCTTATGGGCCCTAGAAATAGAATTTAATAGTAAAGCCTGTCAAAAATGCTACCGGGTAAGTAAAACAGTAAATTGATATGTTTTTTAAAAGTGAGCAATTCAGAACATTTAAACATAGACAAATTAACACTTTATAAATTATATTGTAGGATAGTAGTAAAGTTTCAAATTAATCAGTTTGAGCTATTTTTACATTTCCTTTAAAAGCTTACTAATAAAATATTTCATACCATCTTTGAGGGGAATATATAACTTTCTAAGTTATTTTCTTCATTCTAGTTCATTGCATAATCACTATACTTTTGGGAATTGCACTCCAAACATTCAAGACTGTAGGTCAGTTTGTTGAGTAAGTTAGGGCAGCTAAACAGTATGAAAGCAGCATATAAATTCTCAAGACCCAAAAGGGTATCCAGACCAAGAATACCCAAAGCTCATCATACAGTGACTCAAGCAAAAGTTAGTGAGATTGTAGTATTTAAATTTCTGAAAAGCAAGTCGCTATTTAATATATTTTTTGAAAAATAAAAACAGTGATTAGATTGGAATCAGTAAGTAGCTTGCTTGTTCTAATGTAGGTATATTACCGTTTTTCCTTCCTATGGCTGCCTAAGTATCATGATGTCACTTTCTATATCAGTTTTCCTAAGCTTTTTAATTATATGATCCAGTCTGTCAACCACCATTCTTAGGACAGTTAAAAAAAAAAATTAATTCTGATATCCAGATTTCAAAAACAAATTGTAAAAGTTTTTAAATATACAAATCATTAAGAAAAATTCACTGGCTTATGTAAAATGTAAACAAAAAGTGATTTTATGTATTTTTTTATTTCTTCTTGAAGTTTCTTTTATTAACCTATGATATATACAGATTATGCATCTATTTCTGACATCTGTCTTGTAGGTTTTATATCTTCTTTTCTATTTTCTCTTTCTCTTGTCACCACTGCGTGGATATTTTGCTTTGTTCTCTTGTATGTGTACATTTTCTGTTTTCTGTTTTCAGTTTTCAAATCTGTTTCATTTATCTCTGCCTCTGTTTTTCTTCTTATATCAAGGAAGAAAAATCTTTTTATTTTGCTTCATTTTTAAGATCTCTCTTTCCCTTTGTCTTTTTTCTTTAACTCTCTTATCTCTTTTACACTCCTGCCATTTCTGCTTTTTTCCTTATCATGTCTTTTTGCTTCTTTCTTTCTTGTCCCATTTCACTCATCAGTCTCAGTTCCCATTGAAAGCACTTAAAGCAAAAACAGACTCGTTTAGATAATACAACTATATACCTGATAGTCTTAGTTATGAATGTCACTTTTCCTTAATAAATACCCTTTCTCTTAAAATCTTCTATAATTGTGCAAAATAGCAGAGTTAAGTTGGTACTCTTCAAACATACTTCTAGATAGTAAGGTGTGATCCAGTGGTTGAGAAAGAGAAGAATGATTCATGTTGTGTAAGGTGTCTTAATTCTTAGGTAATTTTGATCCACTCGAGAAGTGACTTCTTGTACTCTCCTTTCCAATACATGTCTCCAAAAAGTGTTTGTAATTTTCAGACACAGAGCATGGAATGTGATGGGGATAAATTAGCATTAATTTATATACTTCTTAACTATTTACATTTTGAAATTGATCATCTATTCTTTGGAACAATCCCATGAGGTAAGTGGATCAAATAGTTTTATCCTTATTTTATAGTTAAGGAAACTGATGCACAGATGGCTCATTTTTGTCTAGGATCAAATAACTAGTAAATGGTGGAACTAAGTGTTGAAACCAGGACTTCTAATTGTAGATTCTTTCTCCCTTTCCTCTTTACCACATTGTTCTAACCAGTTGGAAACAAAATATATACATGAAATATGAAAATTAAAACAATTATAATAAAAGAAGCATGATATAAAGTAAATGACATCTGATGATTAATAGATTTTTGATCAGTTATTTAATAGATGCTGTTAAATATCTATAAACAATTCATATATAATACATATTTAAAACATAAATAATAAATGCACATAAATAGATTACATTATATGTATGTGTATACATACATAGTCTCTTTTAATAGGATCACTAATATTGATCCAGTTTTACATGAGAAGACCATGAGTCAAACTTAGTAATTTCCCCAAAGTCACGTAGCTCTTAATGTAAGCTCCATGAGAGCAGGGACTTAGTCTGCTTTGCTCACTGTTATATCCCCAGGGCTCAGAACAGAGTCTTCATAATAAATTTTTATTTGGTAAGTAAGGTGGTGGAGCCAAGATTAAAATCCCAAACTACTACTGTTTTTTTTTTTAATATGTTCTGCATCATTAAAGTATGCTACTTGATTGTGAGAAAACTCATTCAAACAATCCAAAACAAACAAAAAATTACAGTGTTGGTCCCCTACCCAGTCCAGTGGCTGAGAAAACATTACAAAAATTGATAATAAGAAGTCAGTTTCTCAAGATTTATTTAATACCTTGATCTATACCTTTTCATCTGAATATATAAAAGTGGGATATCCTGTTTTCTTTTTTAGCTCTATCATCAGGGTACTATATTTATGGGTCAAAATGGAAATGTTTCATGATGACCTACTGCTGTTTCTGTTTTGCAGCCTTGCTCATAAGAGTAGAGCCAGGCTGCTATACTTGTTCTTTGCTGTACACACTTTGTGCTTTATGTAACTTTGCTTCCTGTTCTTTTCCTTCATCCAAATTCTATCCATGTTGTAGTGCCCAGCTGAAATCTCACCTTTTCATATCACCATAATCAGTGACCTCTCCTTACAATGACTCATGGAAGTTAACTGTGATTGGTTTACTTATATGGAATTTATCATTTGCTGTCCTGAGATATCTCTTGTGTTTTTGTTTCATAATATTATTAATATTTATCTTTCATGCCTTTCCACTCCCCATAATATTATAGGTCTTTGAGCATACTTTATCAGTCATTCCTTAAGAATAAACAGAAATGAGCTAATTTTTACAATAGTACAGAGCATACTATGAGGAGTCAGGAACTGATAATAAACCCACTCACTAGAATCCAATCTCCTGCAAGGAGACCAAAGCAAAAAGACTAGGCCTTAGTCTAAAGATAGCTAGATAATGTGACCTGCAGCATAGAAATGAGGGTTATTCTGGTATCAAACTGGAGCATAAGAGGACAAGTACTCAGACTAAGGAAGATCATTTAAAAGCACTTTACAGTATGTAGGTGGAATATAGGCAAAAGTGACTTGATGCTGATCTATGTAATACTGAGTTGGAACCGCTTAAATATCTCTTCCCTAAGAGACTTAATTGTGGGCTGTGGTGATAGGAAGTAAATAAGAGAGATTAGACTCAGAAGGTTGAAAAAAAAAATGCTGCGAGCGGAAGGGGGAAGGAAATTACATGGCCACAGAAGGAAAAATCCAAATGTGGAGGAGACATTTACAGAATAAGAATCTTGGCAAAGCCTGGCATTACACACTGAAGATACTCAAATATTTATGGCTTGATTGCTTGTTGACATCCATCAAAAATCTTATCCCTTAACATGAGAGATATTTGGTGTCTAGTTTTCTGACGGATTTTTTCAGCATTTATGTGAATTTTTGCAATTGTTCAGAAACAGCTGACTGATAAACTGAAGTTTTCTTTCAAAAAATATGTTTTTGATGCTCTGACTTGGATTATGTTCAAAATACTGGTGAAGGCTAATAAATATCCCATCTTCTTCTCTGAACCTGTTCTCTTCTGTGCTAGGGCCACTGGAGTCATTTCTATCTAGTGTTTTAGCAACCAAATTTTAATTTATTTATATTACAGTCAATGAATGTCTAATCTCTGGAACTATTTTATTTTCCTTGTATATTTAAGTATTTGAATTTTCTTTTTTTCTGGAATCTGTTAAAAAGCCAAAATCTCCTTTCAAATTTTGTAAATATCCATTATAGACAGGCACAAATAAAGTAGAATCCGGGCCTAAAACTTTAAGATTAGCAAAGTGTAGTTTTATTTTACATACTAAATGAGTATAAATAGATATGACTAACTATTGGATTATGTCGCACGTTTCTGATGCATTAGAAGCAGAGCTTGAGAGATCAAAGTACTTACTGTTTCATGTGGCAACTTTCCTTAAGTATGAAATAATGTACTTTCTGGCATATATTATGGCTTATTAAGGGGATTGATTTGGTCTAGGCAATAAACATCATGTCAGACATGCCTGGCAGGAAAACCTGCTTAATATGTTTTGTAATAAGATGGAATTTTTTGTTCTCGAAAACATCTGCCAACTGAATTCAAGAGTGAAGACAGAAAATGTCATCAATTTAGTGGTAATCCTATAAATTTAGTTTCTTTCTGAGCAACACATAGCAAGACACACAAAATTCCCAGTGTTAATCACCACTGGTTATAGTACTTTGTAAAACGATGAAACAAAAACATTTTATTTTTATATAATGTGTTAATTAATTCATAATGAATTTTAATATTTCAACTGATAAAATTTTAACAAGCATCTTGCCAACAGATCATTTTTTAAAGCATCTGATTTTTAACGTGTTGGGTTGAGAACTGAGTCAAATGGCTAAATATGTACATATATTCTTTTTAAAAACATATTTCTACCCCCATAATTATAGATACACTATTTTTTCCCCTTAGACCACCAGGGGCTGCTGCTGTTCATACTGGATTTTGCTTTCCTCTGAAACTGAGTACCCCCATCACACCGCATTTTTCTTTCTTCCCTTTTTTCCCCTTAGCCCTATATCTTTTAATATATAACTGGAAAGAAAAAAGAATAGGCTTAGATAGTAATTTAATAATCAATATAAGAATTTATATTTTAAACATTTTCTACATTCCAAAACATTTACATTTTCCCAGATGAACTTGAAACTGGTAGTCATTGAAGGCAGATTTGATAATAATTATTTTTATTTTCTGTTTTTAGTGTCTGAATAACATTCAGAATCATACCCATTGCAGAGATGTAGTATGGAAATGAGATTAAAAGTGCAGAATTTGAATGACCTGAATTTGAATCCCAGCTCTTTCCACTTAATATACTGTGACCTCAAACAAGTTAACTTCCCAATGTCTCAGTTTTTTGGTCTGAAAAAATGGAATGATAATAATATATGTAAAGTGAACGTGGTTTCTGACACACCGTGTTGGGGCTTCAGAGCTAATAAATAACTTCTGTCTTCTCTCAAGTTCATAATCAACTAAGAAAGTATCCAATTCTCGAGGTCCCCAGCTTTTATACCTTTCATTACCTTGTACCAAAAATAATATGTCTATCTTACCTTCCTGAGTGTGGGACCCAGTCACAAAGGAATCAGACAAAAGGAGATCAAAACACCAGCTTTACTAACTGATATAGTTCAAATGGAAAATGTGGCTTAGATCTGTGACTAAATTTAGATTACCTAATATATTTCCCTCTGAAACACATTTTCATCTATCCTCCAAGCACCCACTTCGCCTTTCACAAGGTAGAAAGCAAGTTGGAATGCATCCTTTTTGCAAGTAGCTTTGAAAGATGCCCAGAAGGGCTGAGTAGAGCATTCTGTTTCTTCCCCCAAATGTACTAAGCAAGCAAATCACTCCCCCTGTGGGAGGGAAAGAGTGAGGGATGGTGACAGAAATTGGGAACGTCACTCTAGCTGAATGGCTCCACCTGGAGTCAGAAGGGAAACGGATCCCACCTGACAAAAGTTAGCCTCTAATAAAAAGATCGTTATTAGTAGCACTTGTGTTTTCTAGCAACTCAATAAAGCAATATTAAAATATAATCATTAAATGTTCACTAAGGATACCTTAGTTTCTTCATATTAAGATTTTCATTTAAAAGGGAAACTAATCAAACCTGATTACAGAGAAAGTAGCCACAAAATTGTTTAATTTTAAAGCATTTAAAGTGCCATGATTCTATTTTAAATAATCAGAAATCAATCTTTATATTTTCATGTTTCATGCTGCCAAAGCCTAGTAAACAGTAGATTTTTAATAGATATTTGATGAATGAATATTTGAATAAATGCTCGCTTACATGAACCTACAAAGCAGAAGAGACAGACCTTTCATTATATAAATCTGCTCTTTGAAATCGACTAGCACAAGGTTGAAAGAACTGTGATACTATGTATGACTGATACATGCTAACACTCAGAAAATTAGTACATTGTTCTTTAAATCCACTTCAGTATTATGTATACCAGCATTCTTTGAATTCAGTAAAAACAAGCCAAAAAAGAATTCGAAATCAGTAAAATAATTAGATCTTTAGATTTAGAACAGAAATTACAATAAAGACCAGAGCTCTGCATTTATTTGTTTTGGTTGGCTATTGGCCAAATTTGGTGAGGAATTCTGTAAGTATAATGTAGTGGAAAGAAAAAGAACTTCAGAATCAAACAGAGTTATGCTATAATGATCTTAATTCTTTCACAAGCTGTGACTTTGGACAAGTCACCTCTCTCTGACTTTGAGTTCCTTCATCTGTAAATTAAAGATAATTGTAGCTATTAGGCTGTTGTAAGGGATAAATAAGGTAAATTAATGTGTATGAAAACAACCAGTGAGATACCTACTATTCAGTATATCCCATTTTCTTTCTCTTCTCTCTTTACCCTCTTTTTTTGGGAAGTATGGGGAGAATTATGGCCAAATGAGGTCTTTCCCGATTGGTTTATAATCACTCTTTCTCAAACCTTTGGTCAGGACCCTTTTACATGCTTAAACATTATTAAAGTCACTAAAGTGTTTTTGTTTATGTGGGTTATACCAATTGATACCACAAAAAGAATTAAATCTGAGAAAAATTTTAAATATTTATTTTAGGGGTGCCTGGGTGGCTTAGTCAGTTAAGTGTCTGTCTGGGATCGAGCCCCGCTTGGGGCTCCCTGCTCTGTGGGGAATCTGCTTCTCCCTCTCTCTCTGCCCCTCCCCCCCACTTGTTCTCTCTCTCTCTCATTCAAATAAATAAATAAAATCTTAAAACGTAAATATAAATATGTATTTTAAGATAGCAATAAGTCCGGGGTGCCTGGGTGACTCAGTCGGTTAAGCGTCTGCCTCCTGCTCAGATTTTGATCCTTGGAGTCCTGGATCAACCCCTTGTTGGGCTCCCTGCTCAGCGGGGAGTCTGCTTCTCCCTCTCCCTCTGCCCTCCCCCCCTCCCGCTCATGCTCGCTAGCTCTCTTGAGCTCGCTCTCTCAAATAAATAAATGTACTATATGTTGACTAACTGAACATAGTAATTAAATAAATAAATAAAATCTTTTTAAAAATAAAAAATAAAATACCAGTAAGTCCATTATATGATGACACAAATAACATATTTTTTATGAGAAATAACTATATTTCTCAAAACAAGCAAAAACGCATGGTGAGAAGTGTGGCGTTTACAAAAACGTCTCTTTAATATCTGGCTTAATAGACAGCTGAATTCCACCTCTGTTTCTTTATTCACTCTCTTCTGATACGTTTTTCATCAACATTTATGAAGAAAATTTGGCCTCATACAGATATGCGCAGAATTTTAATAGCTTTTTCAGATAATTGTATATATTCTATGGTGCTTCACCAACACTCAACAAGAAGTAGTTTCTTTCTTTTTTTTTTTAAGATTTTATTTATTTATTTGTCAGAGAGAGAGCACAAGCAGGGGGAGCGGCAGGCAGAGCAGGCAGAGGGAGAAGCAGATTCCCCGCGAAGCAAGGAGCCCGATGCGGGACTCTTGGGACCATGACTGAGCCGAAGGCAGACGCTTAACCGACTGAGCCACCCAGGTATCCCAAGAAGTAGTTTCTTAAAGATTACTTGCTGTATGAATCTAAAACACAACCCTAAGTATTTTTTTGTACTGTTTTCATGAAAATCCATTGGTCTTTGTTGTACTTTGAATGGATCTTTTACTCATGAATGATTTTATAACATCATGTATTGGTCATTTGGAAAATAATGTTGCATTGAGTTATGCAGATCTTCCACATGTTGACATATTTTATTATGTAGTATCAAAAAATCCTATCTAGGGCGCCTGGGTGGCTCAGTTGGTTAAGCAACTGCCTTCGGCTCAGGTCATGATCCTGGAGTCCCAGGATCGAGTCCCGCATCGGGCTCCCTGCTCGGCAGGGAGTCTGCTTCTCCCTCTGACCCTCCTCCCTCTCATGCTCTCTGTCTCTCATTCTCTCTCTCTCAAATAAATAAATAAAATCTTAAAAAAAAAAAAAATCCTATCTATTAATATTACTACCAATCTCATCTGCAAAGATTTTAAGAATTGAAAAAGTATTAAACTTATCAGAGAGGATACAAGTTTCCCAAAATTTTAATTTTAGCAAGAAAGCTCAATTTTTATCATTAGCCACAAACACCATCGGTTGTTTTTCTTGAACTGTCAGGCTTATTTTGTTTATGGCTCCCAAACACCCAAATGTGAATAATCATCATTTGTTTATCAGTCTTACAAGTAAAAATGGTGTTCTATTTAAAAAGCAGCTACTTTAGCTCACAACTCAGTTACACAACTACTCTTCCTCTACACAATCATCATAACATGATTTGGTTTGCAGGTGCCTTTGTTTTTTTTTTTTTACTTTAAATTCAATTAGCCAAGGTATAGTACATGATTAGTTTTTGATATAATGTTTGATGATTCATTAGTTGAATATAACCCCCAGTCCTCATCATATCATGTGCCCTCTTTAATTCCCATCACCCAGTTATGCCAGTTCATCACTCAGAATATTAAACACACATATGATCAGGGGTTGAGACTTAATAAAAGTAATTTTTACTGCTTCATCAGCATTTTTTAGGTGAACTGGTGTGTGTGTGTGTGTTTTTCCCTTCGAGTGTGTAGCAGTGAAGAACACAATGACTACTACTACAATTTGGTGCCACTGCTGTGATCTCTGCTAAGTCACAGACAGTTTTGTTCTCCATTGCCTTCTTAACTGCAAATGCCAACACAGTGAAAAAGACACATAATGTCTTAGTATTATTATGTGGACACCCTGAAAGATCTCAGAAACCTCCAGAGGTTTGCAGACCACATTTCTAGAACCACTGGTCTAGTTCTCTTTTTTGGAGTTGAACATACAGGCAACCAAAGGAAGCAGTTTGTAAGATTAAAATAAGAACCATTTTTCAATTGATATGTTAGGCAAAATGAAACTGGAACAATATGAGTGAGCAGCTATGTAAGCTGAAATAGAGAAGCTAGAACAGGGTATGACTGGTTTATTAAGGCATCTGGGCCTATCCATTTTAACTCTTCTCATCTGGACTCAGGGAGCACTATGTGTAGACTATTTCACCTGTTCTCCATCTTCCCTCCTTCTTCATAGAAACTAAGATGTCAGTCCATACCAGGCCTTTGGAATTTGAAGGTTTAGAATTTGTTTTCTTTCTTCTTTTCTTTTTTTTTTTTTTTTTTAAGAGAGGGAAGGGGGAAGGGCCAGAGAGAGAGGGAGAGAAAGAATTTTAAGCAGGTTCCACGCCCAGCACAGAGCCCGACGAGGGGGTCGATCTTACGACCCTGAGGTCGTGACTTGAGCCCAAATTAAGAGTCAAACGCTCAAGCTCAACTACTGAGTCACCCAGGTGCTCCAGAATTTTTCTTTTACTACTGCTCATCCCCAACAATAGAAGGCCTTGGAGAAACATGTGCCCATTTTGGGTTTTAGCAACTACAATTTTCATTTCGTCCCTCTTTCCTCTAAAATGGATGGCCTCTTGCTTCCCAGGAGGGCTCAAATATTTAGTCCTGCCATCCAGCTGAGGTCTAATATACTACCATAGTCTACTAGTTCTGTATTGGTGCTCTCTCTGTTTTGTGTTTACCTTAACTTTGCGGTGGACTGGATTCCCTAGTGGTTAAGAGCTGAGTGCTGGTTTCTGGCACATGTGTACAGGGTTTTACACATAGTATTCACTCAACAAATGCTAGTTAAAATTACTGTAATATCCTTAATTTACAGTCCAAGTTGCATCTGTCTGTGACTTTCTCCATTTCTGAAGCCATGTTCTTCCTAGTTCTCCAAATTGGATTCCTCTTGTTTCTTGTCTAAAGTAACATTTGACAGTAACTGTCTAAAATACAGTTGGATTGACCATGCTTCTATTGGGCTTTAAGTGTGAATGGTGGTTCTTGTACTTTTACAACTTCCACTCACTTTTTTGGGAAAAGGGGGCAATTTAATACCATCTGTCTCCAACTGTGTCCTACTCTTCTGGTTGGGGCCCTTGTGCATACATTTGTCTAGTTAGAAATAGTTGTTTGTTTCTTTGTGTAATCCTCACAACTGTCTCAGGTATTACCTTGACTTTACAGATAATGTAAAATGAGACTCAGATATAAATAAACTTACTCGTAGTTGTATTCCTAGTAAGAGCAACTAAACTAAGGTTAGAGCCCACATCTATCAGACTGCAAAGCCTATGTTTTCCGAATAAATTACATTGTCAATAGTGAACATTTTTTAAAAGTGGCTCTCTAAGATTTCTCTGTGTTTATATAAAATATATACACATAAATGAATGAATCAGTGGATCTCTCTTGAATTGGAAGGCGATTGCTGTGATGCAAGACAAATAGTATTCCCCACAATGCAATAGTTTATTCAAAGACTGTTGTCAGAGAGTTGCAATGAGTAGATACATTGAGTATAGAATCTGGGGCCCACATTCCCTTCTCTGCAGTAAGACACCCTTATACTTTCTTTTTTCCTGTGTCCCAGACTGTCTGTCCATCTGGATGTGTGAGTTGCTTGATGGCAAAGGAGTTTGGAGTTATTGCAGGTGGGGATGAGAAAAAACCTAAATCACCTTATATAGTGGTCTCAAAAGTGCTTTGTTTAATGCAGGTGAACTTTTTTTTTTTTTAATCCCTACCCTGATTTCAGTTTGTCTTTAGGTAAGTGTGCCTCTTCTCAGCAATCAGCTTGTTATTTCACCCCATTCCTCTTTGGTGTTTTAGCCAGCCCAGTGTTCACATATGCACATTATGGCTTTATCAGTGGATGGAAGCACTTCTGTGTGCATCTCTCATGTGTAACATAGCGGGGCAATATAACATGTTTACTGAATGACTTGAATAGTTACATTATAGACTCATCTCATTTCAGTTTGAATTATATATGTGCATTTGTAAATGTTATGAAATTGTATGTTTAGATTTACTTGCTCGGAGCATGAAATTGCTGCTTAACATACTCTATGTATCAGTTTCATCTTATACTCATATAATATTAATTTCATTCTTAACATTATTTTCATATTTTAATACTAGAAGAAAACATTGATTTTTTTTTCTCCTTGAAAGTAACAGATTAGTTGCAGTTAGTGGCTCATTTAGGGACCCCATAAAAACAAAGATAAAATTTTGAATATGAATCTAAGTGGTCATCTACCAAGACTTTCCCTAATTTCTGTTTGCCCTAAAAATGAGGGTTATACTTGAATTTGTTTTCCCAGAAACTTTTAATATAGCTCACCCAATGCCCAAGTTGGTGTTTGAAATTTCTCCCTGAGATTTCAGAAAATCTCTGCCCCAGGAGGTGATAAAGAGAAAGATCACAGGCCTCTATTTCAGGATACTATTATATTTAATAATTCTGAAATAATATGACTTTTTTTTAATAGTCACTACTTTTTATTTAAAAATCTTTTAGACACTGTGGGCCAAAGTTTCATATTTCTACTGGAGCAATAATAATACCAATAATTTCCAGAGCTATAGAATGGATAGTTTTTTTTTTTTAAAAGCTGAACCATCAGATAAAAATTAGAACTAGAATTTTATACTGCTAAATTAAGTAAATCTATCAAAACTAAAATCTTTTTTAGTCATTGAGAAGAGGAATTCATTTTTGCAGTGCTGCTGTTCTAAATTTTTGGCAGTGAGGCGTATTTTTTCCATATTAAAAGGAGTATATATATTCATTCAGCCCACATTTGGTTACTGTTTTAGATGAACAGTACATTTAGGAAGAACATTACCTATAGGAGAAGGTTTCCACCAGAATATGTTGCCAAAAGATAGTATCTGAAAGGTGGTAGGCATTTTTCAGAGACATACCAAGTCCAATTAGTTGATTTCTCGATGTAGATGAGGAAACTGAGAAATTTGCTCAGAATTACCCTATTATTAGTGACAAAGCTGTTACTGGGATCTAGGTTTTCTGTTTACCATCCTGGTTATTGAAATGTTTATATTGGAACCAGATTTTTTTTTACCTCCATTTTGATTTGCAAGTGGCTTCTCTGGCCTTTGTCTCAGTAGCTGATGGGGTTGGGGGAGAAGAACAGGGTCTGTGTGTGTGTGTGTGTAGATTATTAAGGGAGGGGGATAGGTGGTCATTAAGTAATTGAGATTTAAACCAAAAGTTAGTTGAAAACAGTATTCCTAACATAATCGATTTAAAGATCTAAGGGAAGAACATAAATTTGAAAATCTTAGTGCATTATATATGACTTACGATGTTAACTATACTTCATTCACTCTTAATGTTCTTTGTTTCAATTTCACACAGGAGAGTGAAAAAATTTCCTCAGAATTCTTGTGCAGACTTCATATATAATAATGTCATCAAAGAAAGGCTATTATTTGTGCATATATAGCTCAGTCAATTGAAGATTGCTCAGATTATCATCTTTTTTCATTGATTTTAAAACCTTTTATCACATTTTAACATCTCTGAATTTGGGATGCATCTTAAAAATTAATGGCATATCATGGATTATTTGGTGACTTTTTTCTCTTAATGGTACATAAAACAGTGCTACCTTTTAAAATTGATAGTATTGTAGATGGATGAAATATGGTACAAGACAGGCTGCCTCATTGCACAACTCTATGGGAACATAATTCTTATCTGGCACCCCCTAGAGTTGTGCAGGTAATAGACTGTGGCCTTTTAGGGTAGCCCGAATAGAGATGATGTGGAGGGTTTGTTCTTTTTCTTACATTTTACCCCATATTTGGCCCCATAAATTGTACAAAGACCACCTGCCTACTATTTGGCAATTATTGACCCCTCAGTAAATGTTTATTTATTTACTTACATATCATTGTAATCAGTTGTGTCCTTTTGTTTGCCAAACCCCATGGAGAGCAGGTTTGAATTTCCTCCTTTACTAGATGTCATATTACTAGGAAGAGGTAGATCTCTAGATGGTAAACTTAGACAGTAAATCTAGGAAGTAATGACTAAATGATTGTATTAAATGGTGATGTTAGCCCCTCAGTGTCCTAATCGTTTTCCTACTGCCTTTTACTTTTAAAATTTATTGCGGCACTTTCGAGATAACCTAAAGTAACTATTCCTATGATAAAAGTAGAGTACCGGTTTTAGGTTGCATTCTGTGAGTCTACCTTCAGTGATTTTATACTATCTCCCAAGTACTAGATACTAAAGAAAAAAACAGGGGAAGAATAAACATGTAATTTCTGCTCAAGACAGGATTAGCCAGGATTACAAAACAAGATACCAAATGTATCTCAAAACTGAAGATGTGTCCTTTCGAGTAGCACAGCTTTGATTGGACCTCTTCGCATTTCAGTGCAGTTGAGCACTATTTACAACATGTTGTGCTTGCTATGGCTGTTTGTGAGATACACAGATGGACGAGCCAGAATCTTTGTTCTCCAGGAGCTCAGGCACAGTCTTGTGGGAAGGCCGAAATATTCTTAAGCAACTCTGATAATTGGGCAGTTTGTGGTAAGGATTTTGAAGCAGTTCATATGTTGCATTCTAGGCATATGAAAAAGGGAAAATGTATCTTTCATAATTATTAGCATAGCATTAATAATAAAAGTCAGATACTTAGAGATTCAATAATAGACCACATTGAATATTAAAATTTAAGAACTACTTTATACATTTTCTTTATTAAATATAATTTATTGCAATGAGAACCTCAATTTTTATGCGGATTGCTTATATAAAGTCTTTTACATTATGTTATATAATGTGAATTTTGTGTCGTTGAGTATTAAAAACTACTTAAAAATTTTGCCACTTTAAAGAAATTAATTTGGTAGGTGTTTTTGACACATTCTGGAAACTGTAATATTTCAATTTTCAGTAATGTAGTGGTATTTATTCTTGATGTTTAAAATGATTTTGCCCTTACTTGTAGCCCAAATGAAGCTAATTAGACATATAAGTAGCATTCCAAAATTTTTAGAACTATCTAATGTCCCTTAACCAATTCTTTCCTTCTTTTACTTTTACCTCCTCTACCAAATAATCAATGATACATTCACTTTATGTCTGTGATATACTCATTCACTGGTTAGGAGAAATAATGTAAGTCAATAATAATGCACCTAAGCTTTTAATGAAGTCTTATACATCATAAAACACTTTACCTTGTACTTTATTCTTTAGGAAATATAATATGAAGTTATGATATTAGTTTTCTTTAAAAACCATTATTTCTATTTAGGTGTGCATTTTCTTAATTGCTAATGATATTATTGATGTTTGTTAGTTCCTTTTTATGTGGGTTTAAATAGTTGTTTTTGGCAAGAGATCTAACCAAGCAACTTTCTTCAGAATGGATTAAAATGATGAATAAATTAATCTTCATGGGATTCTTTGTAGCTCCTATTCTTTTGCGTTACTCTTAACTATTGGAGTATCTTATATAAGGTAGTTTAAGTAGGAGTTTCTGAGGAGGTTCTATTCTGATTTCAGAGTAATTCTGCACTTGCCTATACACGTGCCTTCCTTCTTTACACTCCCCCTCTCGTGACCCTGGCTTTAGTTTTTACTAAAAAAGTTTAATATAAGTTAATCCCTTGTGGAAATACCGTGAACTTCATTTGGATAAAGATTCTGAGTTAATCATCTTTTTCTATCCTGTGGCACCTAACAGGTTGCCTTGAATATACATAATATTCAAAACCTGTTGAATGGGTAAATGGACTAAATGACTTTACTTTGAGATTTGACTTTACTTAGACAATGGCCATAGGAGAACTGCCCTCTTTTTACCTCTCCGATATCATTTCCTGCCCCTCTTTTCTTCACTTATTCATTCTATCCTCACTGGTCTCCCACTATTCTTGGAACCTGTCAGGCATACGCCTGCCTTTCAGTCTTTGCATTGACTTTTCTCTGTCTGTGGTGCTCTGGCCCCAAATGTATGCAGGGCTAACTTGCTGAAATCCTTCAAGTATTTTCTCCATTATCATCTCAGTGGAGGTATAACCTTCACTATGCTAGTTAAAATTACAGTCCACTCATTTCCCATTCCCTTTACCTAGCTCTACTTTTTTTTTTCTTTAACACTCATTCCCTTCTAACCTATCATATAATTTACCTATCCATTTACTATTGTTTATTGCCTGTCTGTCTTGTTAGATTGTAAGCTCCTGGAGGGCTGGTATCGTTGTTTTGTCATTGATATGCCCCAAGTGTTTAGCACAGTACCTGGCACAGGGTAGGCACTGAGTAAATATTTGGTGATGAATCTATAGGCTCAAAGGTATTGTTTCATTTGGACTGTCATCTACTGGTGGGGATTGTCTTACCAATAGTTCATTGTATATGGTACCGTTTTGAGAGTTTACTATGTACTGGATACTTATGCTAAGTTCTTTGTATATGTATCACATTTTATCTTTAGTTAGCCCACTTTTCACTATATTAGGAATTATTTTCTAATGTTTTTGTATCTTGTACTCAATTAGATGTTCACTGTGTCTTATTTGTCTTCGTATCCACAGTGTCTGGCACATAGTGGGTACCCAAATATTAGTTAAAGGAAGAAGTGAGTGATAAATTTTTTGACAATTACAGCAAACTGACATTATAGGGAAACTCATAAAATGGTATCTCTTGACCTTAGTGACCAGATTAGAGAAAATACTTCTTTTAAAACTATAAAAAACAAACACTGAAAATATTTTTTTTTTAAGATTTTATTTATTTATCAGAGAGAGAGAGAGAGAGAGGCAGGCAGAGGGAGAAGCAGGCTCCTCAGGATCCCGATGTGGGACTTGATCCCAGGACCCTGGGATCATGACCTGAGCCGAAGGCAGACGCTTAACTGACTGAGCCACCCAGGCGTCCCAACACTGAAAATATTTTTTTAAAAGTTTTTTTTAAAGATTTTATTTATTTATTTGAGAGAGAGAGTGAGAGAGAGAGAGAGAGAGAGCATGAAGGGGGGAGGGTCAGAGGGAGAAGCAGACTCCCCGCTGAGCAGGGAGCCTGATGCGGGGCTCGATCCTGGGACTCCAGGATCATGACCCGAGCCGAAGGCAGTCGCCTAACCAACTGAGCCACCCAGGCGCCCAATATTAAAAATTTTTAAAGATATATTTTAAAATATTTTAAAATAGATTTAAATAACAAGGAATGTGTCACATTTCCTTTAAGTGGTATTAAATCTTGTTAATAGTTTGAAAAACAATAGCCACCATTGAGCTAAAAGTATGCAGCAAAACGGTTGCCTGTTAACCTGAAATATTTCAAAAATTTTGAAAGATTAGTCATAAAAAATGCTATATTTAGAGGTCTAAAACATGTTCCTTTCTCTGTTAAGTAGCCTTCTGGCTTATTGCCCTGTATAGTTCAGGGCACACTCATGGAGCCAGAGTAATCTTATAAAAAAGACACTGAAATGACCCCATCAAGTCCAATCAGTTGTGCCAGACTTTATTCCCACCCTACATTCTGAGGAATTTTTGTCCTTGCCAGGTTTCCTTTGGCTTCACACCCAGATTTGCCCTACTCTACATAAAATGAAGGTGATCTGCCTGGCTTTCGTTTAGCAGCTGCCCAAGATACTGCTTCCTCCAGAGCTTTGGCCTATGTACCAAGGGACCACCTCACTGGTCAGAGGTGGGAAGTGGGAAGTGGATATTCTGGACTCATGTCTCCAGCCCTTATTTATGGGGAAAGAAATCAGGCAGTTACATTAAATATCCTAAGTTGATATATTAATATAATTCTCAAAATTAGGCCAGAAAGATTACCTAGTTAGCTTATAATTGTCATTTTTAAACATTTGGAATGAAATACTCTTTTCATAATAGTCAATTGAACGCTTAAAATGTAACATTATGGAGAAGTATCTCATTATTGGACATTTTACAAGATTCTATTCAGATTCGAAAGCATTCTTCACAGAGTGTTATCCTATATTTAATAATACTTAATCTTGATTTTCTATCTTTTGTAAAACTTTTCTTCACCCCCCCTTTTTCCTTTGCATCAGTGCAAAAACAAACGTGTACACTAACACACACACACACAAACACACAAGTAATCACAGCCTCCCTCTTGCCACCGTGTATGTTGCATTTAGTGGAATTTTCAGTAGTTTTAAAAATTAAGAAGATCACTGAGATTATATACTTACTGCCTAAAGTAGACATCTAATTATTTAAAAGAAAGACTTACATTTAGTTCATCTCTGCATTCTCAGGTCTTGAATAAAAGTCTGTTTAGCAAGGTTGTCTGTGCTAGAATTATCATTTGATTTACACTGGAGTCTCTGGTTCTTTTAGTATACAAGGGACTTATGTACAGTGGATTAAATAGACTTAAATGTGACTAGATTTGATTGGGAATATAGGATTAGATTCAAGAGACAGAGATCAAATATGTGACTATGTTCAAATTTACCAGGATTCAAAGTTACCAGCATTGTCCAGGTAAATCTGGTTAAGACTTTCAGGGAAACTTATTATTGACACTATTGTGATATGATACTGTTATTCTTTCAGTCATCAGACTGAACCATTGCATTGAAACCTGGTATTACTTATATACTTATTCATAGGAATTGTGCAGATGGTAACTCCAACACTTGAAGCATTTGAATGGATTTCCATTTATAAATATGCTCTGGCATAAATACCATTGAATATATTTCATTATATGATAAATTTTTAAATTTGGAGAAGTGATAAATTATAATATTTAGTTTTAAGATTAAGAATACTGGCAAAGAAGATGTGGCATATATATACAATGGAATATTATGCAGCCATCAAAAGGAATGAAATCTTGCCATTTGCAACAATGCGGATGGAACTGGAGGGTATTATGCTGAGTGAAATAAGTCAATCAGAGAAAGACATGTATGATAGGATCTCACTGATACAAGGAATTCTTAATCTCAGGAAACAAACTGAGTGTTGCTGGAGTGGTGGGGGGTGGGAGGGATGGGGTGGCTGGGTGATAGACATTGGGGAGGGTATGTGCTATGGTGAGCGCTGTGAATTGTGTACGACTGTTGAATCACAGATCTGTACCTCTGAAACAAATAATACAATATATGTTAAAAAAAGAAGAAGAAGAAGAAGATAGCAGGCAGGGAAAAATGAAGAGGGGCAAATCAGAGGGGGAGAGGAACCATGAGAGACTATGGACTCTGAGAAACAAACTGAGGGTTTTAGAGGGGAGGGGAGTGGGGGATGGGTTGGCCTGGTGATGGGTATTAAAGAGGGCACATACTGAATGGAGCACTGGGTGTTATATGCAAACAATGAATCATGGAACACTACATCAAAAACTAATGATGTAATGTATGGTGATTAACATAACATAATAAAAAAATGTAAAAGAAAAAAAAAGAATACTGGCAAAGACATGATTAGTTAGCCTGTCTTTATTCAAATATTCTAATACACATTAGTTCCAAGTTCTCTGTTACCTCTAAATAGAATATACATGATCAAAAGAGTGGGCCTCTTTATAAATGAGAAACATTTTATAACTACATTATAAATTCAGTGATTTGAGTACTATCTATAGTTTTGTTGCCTTATGTACAGTGGATTAAATAGACTTAAATGTGACTAGATTTGATTGGGAATATAGGATTAGATTCAAGAGACAGAGATCAAATATGTGACTAAAGATAGCATTAGCCCTAAACAAAGGTCTCTCAGCAGATTGGTGTAACTTACATTTCATTGCCAAAACCAATCTACATCAAACTCAACCAACTATCCTTGATAAATTTATGGTTCATTTGTTAGCTCGCTAAACAGCTTTTTTTTTTAATACTTAAGTAAGTTTTTAAACACTTCATCAAATATTTATTAAACTGCACTGTACTAGGCACTTGGGATATGAAGATCAATAAGCTATGACCCTTCCCGTAGAAATTCAGTAAGAAGAATGCACTGGATTCCAATTAGTACTTGAGTTGGGAGCACAGGTGGGACATAAGCCAGTTAGGGGTACAAAGTGGAAACTCCAGGGAAAGTTTCCCAGAGGGGTGATGATACCTAAATATATCTTAAGTTATCAAAGCTAAAAGAGGACAGTAAAAGTTGAAGAAAGGAAGTAGAGGGAAAAGGGTGTTTTCTTTCATATGCTTTAGAATTTTGTCTTTCACATTTAAGTTCATATAGTATTTGAAATTGATTTTTTTGTTTGGAGTGAGGTATGAATCCAGTGTCATTTTGTTCATTTTGGTGATTATCCTGACCCTCTTTATTCAAGAAACTATCCTTTTTTTCAATGATATTTAAGTGTTCAATCTACTAGAAATTTGTTTTTATGTTTATTATGTGGATAGTTCACATTTACGTTTTTTTCCAAATAATCAGTTGTCCTAACTCCATTTTGAGAACAATTAGTTCTTTCACACTGATTTGAAGTGCCACCTTTAACATAGACTGAATTTTTATGTTCTTGCCCTTTTTTCCCGGGTATTGTTCTATTCCTTTGAAAGCTCTGTCCACACTTGCCAATGCCATTCTAGTGTAATTTTTGAGATTTTATTGTACATTTAGTATCTGGCAGAGTCTTAACATAGTAATAGTCCTCATCTTATTTTTCTATCCTCCTCCTTCCCCACATACCAATTTAAGGTTAGAAATTTAGTTCTGTTATACTGCCACCACCAACAAAAATCTCTTATCTCTCCTCTCTCTCTCCCTTTCCCTCATTTCTGTCTTCATTATCACAATGTTAGATTATGGAGATTATAATTGTTTACAATAGAGTGTTTCTTTTCCTAGAATAATTCTTTTACATTTGCAAGCTGGCAAAATAAAAATATTTATAGCAATTATTTGGCTTTATAATATACCTATTTAACTATTTCCACCCTCCCTGCCAGTCTTTTTATGTCATTTCCCAATGAATATGTGCCTATAGATGATAGATTTTATAAGTAGTTATAAAATGTCAATTTAGAAATAGTGTTCAGATGGCCTGTGGGATGGCCTGCTAATTGATTAGGTGAGGGTTAAAGAAGAAGAAGAAATAAAAGAAGTCTCCTAAGACCTGTCTACTCCATTGAGTTGTAATGAGAATCAAGTAGTGAGGTAGTTGAAGTGACTTTAAAGATTTATAAAACACATAATATAAGGTGTGTTAGTGTTCATACCTTTGTGAGAACTGAAATTTCAACCAATGAAATTACTCCAATGACCAGTGAGAAATAATAAATAAGCCATTTTATATCTCTGGAGCTCAGTTTTCTCCTCTGTAAAATGGATAGGTATGCAAATAAGTGGGAAACCATAATTTCTAAACTTTTATGATTCTATGAAATAATGAAATAATTCTTACTTAAATAATCATTTTTTTCCCTTCTTCTCCCATACTTAAAATGAGCTCCTTTACTAAAAGCAACTACTGGCTTCAATAAGAGGAAAGGAATATCAGGTTAAATTTTATTAGTCAATTGTATTCCATCTCAGTACTCTCTGAAATATTAAAAAACTTAGATCGCCTGACAAAATGAGTGAATTCTACTTTGCCTTTTCTGATAATCTTTTAGTGCTGCAGAATATACTCTTACAGAAAAAAACCTCAAGGACTGAGATCCCCTAATATTTAACCACAAACACAAGTAATATAAAATGTACCAATTTAACTTGGAAAATGTGTTGTTAACATTGGAGATTCAAATTTTTTAAATGGAAAATTTCTTACCACTTTGCAGTTGCCTTCACAACAAATATCTAGAGGGAGCACTTTACCCAGTTAATTAGTAAAGTTAATATATAGTTCTGGGGGGAAAAAAGTTCATGTTGACTCCAAATGTTAAATATATATGGAATTAGGGGCACCTGGGTGGCTCAGTCCTTGGGCGTCTGCCTTCGGCTCAGGTCATGATCCCGGGGTCCTGGGATCGAGTCCCACTTCGGGCTCCCTGCTCCGCGGGAAGGCTGCTTCTCCCTCTCCCACTCCCCCTGCTTGTGTTCCCTCTCTCACTGGCTCTCTCTCTCTCTCTGTCAAATAAATAAATAAAATATTTAAATATATATATATATATGGGACTAATCTTGCCCATTCTGCTATATAGCACATTTGCAAATAATCATAATTAGACATTATTCCAGAAAGAACCTAAATTTTAATTTCTAGGTTATAGTTGTCACTATAGTTGTCACTCACTGTGATGGTGAGTCCCAGAAGGATAACAGCAGACAAAGGCAAACATGTAAGTTCCTTTAATGGAGATAAAAAATATAAAAACTTAACTGCTCACAAACAATACTGTAGGGGGCAGAGGATTCAGTGACATGCTCTAAGTAGGAAGAGAAGGTTTCCCTGGCTGGCCCCCATGTGTTCACAGGCCCTTTATTGCTAATAACACCTGATCATAGTAGGGATCCTATCAGATATTTGAGATTCCCTACTTCACACATGCCCACATACCTACCCACATCTTTCTTGATATTTTTATGACTCCTCGCAACTACTGTGGAAGCTCTGGTTGTAAGTCCTCTTGTTCTCCAGATACAAATCAGATAAACTACTCTGGCATTTTCCTCAGTGTATTCTATGAACTGGAAGAACTGAAGATCGCTTTGCTAGGCATACCCACATTGCAGGCCTAAGGTTTATTTTTACAACTAGGAAGAGTTGATCGTTCTTAGGTTTAAACATACACACACACACACACACGTATGTGTATGTGTGTAATACACATGTGTTAATAACAGATTTTATAAGGTTATGAACATTTAAACAGCACACATGCGTATGTGTATATGTATGTATACATATGTAAAAAGTACTGTAGTGTTAAGTGAAGTCAGAGAAACTCCACTAACTGTATTATGTTGGGCAATTAACTTAAACTCTCCAAGTATCCCTTGCCTTATATGTAAAAAGGAGATAATAGTAGTTACTGCCTAGGGTATCGTGAAGATTAAATGAATTAGAGCATATTGTGCATTTAATACAGTATCTAATTCAGAGGAAGCACTTGAAAAATGTTAGCTGTTGTTATCACTGTTTTCATGGTTTTAGGATTTCTTGAAAATGTCATACCTTTTCATTTTCTTGTCCTTTTGAGCTGGCCCAGTTTTCATATAGTATTTTTTTCATCTTCCATGAAGTTCTCTTAAAATTTAATATCACTAAAGAATGTAGCAGGCGTATAGCAATAGGAGAAAATCAAATACAAGCGTATTTTACCTTTGAGACAAAAATTTGCTTATGTCATTTACTGTTCAAAATACTAAGTGAACTTTTACTGGATTTACCAAATTATTACAGTCCTCAATTAGGAGAAGTTTTTTTCTGTTCTGTTAAATAGAGATTTATAAAGAATATTATTTGATAAAGAATTGCTAGTAATTGATTTTATAAGGTTATGGAGATTTAAACACAGTATGTTTATCGAGTAAAAGACCTATAGATTATATGTAATATATATTCTTACTAAAATTTACCTTTTAAAATTAATATTTCCTTATAGCATTCTATTTCTAGGTGTTCACCTTTAGTACAATATGATAATGATCTCATAATCTCATGTTTATGAATTTGTTGGAAAATTTAATTCTTGTTACATTCTGTATTCTTAAGAATAATGTTGTTTTAAATTTAATTTCCAAGTTACACATTCCTTTTTTCATAACCTCTACTTTTCAAAGTATGTGTGGAAATTTTTTTTTCAATTACTTGTTGGTGTCTTATCCTAAGACTCCCAAGGTTTGGCCCATGCTTCTTGAGTTAAGATGTGCTCCCAATCTTCCAGTTAGGTCAACCACAAAAATTAAGATATGATAGAAGGTCAGTGAAAGAAATTCATATCAAAACAACTACTCACCATGTCATTATGACAGCCTGCTGTAACAAATGTGCTTCTGTTTTAACTTATGACAATTAATTGCTAAAAGTAATTTAATCTGACAGAGGCAGGGTGTTGAAAGGCTCCTGGAGATGTCATAAAAGTGACCTTTCTGCCCATGTGCTGCCAAAAGCCATTTTTAACAAGGAGCTAAGAAAACAGTGCAACTTCTTTTGTACTTTGTTAATTAGTTATTGATTTGAAACAATGCACTTCCAAATACTGTTAGAGGAGTCAGACACCAGCAAGGTCACTATGTGACAGTCTAGTCCTTATAATCTTTATAGTGTATGAGAATTCTTTGAAGCCTTTTCTTCTGTTAGCCTAAAATTGAGATTGTCTGATTTGCTAAAATGTCTGCAGTTTTATTTTATCATTGAATTTTTCAGTTTAAAATATTTTATATATTATTAATCTGATACTTAGTCATATTTCATTACATGATGTGGTTTCAGTTTTCAGAATCCTCACTTGTGGATTCAGTCTCAAATAAGTACAAATTCTGCAGAGAGTGTGTATATAGTTTGATTAGTGATGCCAAAGAGAACAAGGAAATAATATTATACTCTCAAAAAGAGAAGCAAGGTAGAGGTTCTAGAATTCATTTATTGAAACCACTAGTTGATCTCTTTTTATTTGGATATTACATTTCTTTTTTTCTTCTTTTTTTTCTTTTCTTTATTTTTATTATGATGTTATGTTAATCACCATACATTACATCATTAGTTTTTGATGTAGTGTTCCATGATTCATTGTTTGCGTATAACACCCAGTGCTCCATGCAGAACGTGCCCTCTTTAATACCCATCACCAGGCTAACCCATCCCTCCCCACCCCCCTCCCCTCTAGAACCCTGTTTGTTTCTCAGAGTCCATAGTCTCTCATGGTTCATCTCCCCCTCCGATTTCCTCCCCTTCATTTTTCCCTTCCTGCTATCTTCTTCTTTTTTTTTTTTTTTTAAAACATATAATGTATTATTTGTTTCAGAGCTACAGGTCTGTGATTTAACAGTCTTACACAATTCACAGTGCTCACCATATTACATTTCTTAATAAGGTATTTAAGTACAAAGTTAAAACTGCAGGGGACGCCTGGGTGGCTCATTCGGTTAAGTGTCTGCCTTCAGCTCACATCATGATCCCAGGGTCCTGGGATCGAGTACAACATCGGGCTTCTTGCTCAGCAGGGAGTCTACTTCTCCCTCTACCTGCCGCTCCCCCTGCTTGTGCTCTCTCTCTCTCTCTCTGACAAATAAACAAAATCTTAAAAAAACAAGCAACTGCAGGCCTTTGTACAAGTCAACCTGCAAGGTAATGTGGACAACAGAAAGATCAGAGGGAGAGTGAGTACAACACAAGGTTAAAAGTAGGGATTTTTTCACCTCCTACTTCTTGTGCTCTAATCCTGAATTATACTAATTAGTTGTTTGTCCTTCAACAAATGTACTCAACCTCTCTGTGCCTCATCCCTGCAATGGGAACCATAATAGTACCTACATCATATTATGATAGTAAAGATTGAATGAATTAATACATGTAAAGTGCTTAATCAGAAGCTGGTATGTAGTAACCATCTGATAAATGTTAGCTGCTATTATTGCTATTATAATAATAATAATAATTTAAAAAAATAAAATATAGTCCATGCCCTTAATATTGTAAGAATTTTGTATTTTTATGTATGCAGTATTTTCAATAGATAAAAATAAATATGGTTATTTTATTATTTTTTCTCATATTTTTCTTATTAAGTAAATTAGGATATCTTTGCTATACATAGAAAATATTAAAATAGCATGCAAAATTCTCCTCTGTGTTTGTGTTTCATGATGAACAGTAAAGGAAACACTTGGTATGCGCTGGTTTAAAAACCAAGACAGCTGATAAAATAAAATAAAATAATGATTTTACTAAAATATGTTAAATTTTTCAATTTAATTGTTTAGATGGTGAGAAATCTAGGTTTGCAATAGATAAAATGTTTTTCTTAGTATAGAAGCATTCTAAATGCCTGCTTTTTATTAAAACTTTTGCATTAATTGGGACAAGCTGAAATTTTTTTTTTTTAAGTTACATTATTTCAGTAAATATACTTCTTCACAAATAGATAAAACTTCATGGAAAACCATACTGTGCTAAGCACTAGTTTTATATAGTAAATACTTGCCTAACATCTCCATTAAGAGGGAGATGCATATTAAAGTACTGATATTTACTATTATTAGTTGACAAAATTAATTTATAAAAATCTGAACGTGCTATTTTTAATGCCTGTTGTTGGCTGGGTGTAAAGGAAAGATTGATCTCACATAGTATGATGGGAATGTGAGAGAGCAATCTAGGAACATTTATTAAAATTAAAAATACATTTTAAAAAATTAAAAAGACATAAGCCTTTCAACCTAGATGTCCTATTCCTGGAAATCTATCTAATTGAAGTAAAACTATCTCTAATGCAAATCTATATTAGCAACAGTTAAGAGATATCAATTGATAACCAAATTTAATATCTAAATTTAAAATTGTAAGGTAGAATAGGCTTCTAATAAATGAGTTCTAGAACTGCTATCTTGTCCTAATTTTTAAAGGCTAAAATACTACCTTGGAGGGAGAGACCAGGATAGCAGAATAAGAGGATCCTAAGCTAACCTTGTTGCATGGATACAAGTAGATAGCACTCACATCAGTGTAAATAACCCAGAAAGTGACCTGAAGACTGTCAGAACAAAGTACACAACTAAAGGTAGACAAGAGGCTACATCCAAGAGGGTAGGAAGGGTGAAGATGCAGTGGGGAGCTAAATGGACTGCAGCGATCTGCAGGGGTGGGGCATGAACAGGAGAAGGGCAAGAAATGGACTGTCACACTAGGGAGACCACACAGAGAATATGAATCTCCATAACATTTGGTGTTGAAAATGAGAGGGGCCGAATTTTGCAACCAAAGGGACTTAAAGGCTGGAATTTTAAAAATCAGAGGGCTCAGCTCTGGGAGGGTCTGGAGGGCTATAGGACATTGAGTCTCCACCCTTAAAGAGACAACAGGACAAATAGCCCCCAGAAATACAGCATAGAAACAGCACTTTGAAAACATGTGGGGCACACAGGAGGGAGAATTATTTAACCCCACTCAGAGTACACCCTGGAGGGGCCAGTTTCATGGAGGGATTTCTTCAGGAACAAAGGAGCTGCAAGGCACCATCTTCCTTCCCCACCAAGCATAAATCAGCACAGTGCCCACATTCACTACCTAACTTGCTTATGCCAAGCCCCATCCCCTAACAATTCTGCAGATCCTCCCTTCCCATTCACACTTGCCTCAGTCCTGGCACCGCAGGTGCCCTCCCCCAGAAAACCAGAGCAAATGTTGCCAACACCATGTCTCCCAACCAGTGTATTTTGTGGGGCCTCAGTTCCCGGCACTGGTGGTGGCAGGTCCTGCAGAAGCCCAAGGCTCACCTTGTTAAAATGAAAGAATAAGACAAAGTCACAGCAAGAGACCCAAATGAAACAGATATAAGTAATATGCCTGATAGGGAATTTAAAGTAATGATCATAACAATACTCACTGGACTTGAGAAAAGAGTGGAGGACATCAGTGAGACCCTTAACAAAGAGATAGAAAACATAAAAAGGAACCAGTTAGAGATCAACGACATAATAAATAAATTTTTAAAATACACTAGATGGAATAAAAAGCAGGCTGGAGGAAGCAGAGGAATGTATTAGTGACCTGGAGGACAGAGTAATGGAAAGTAATCAAGCTAAGCAGGTAAGAGAAGAAAATTACACAAAATGAGAATAGATTTAGGGGACTTAGTAACACCATCAAAGGTAATAACATTAGCATGATAGGGATCCCAGAAAGAGAGAAAAGGGGACAGAAAATTTATTTGAAGAAATAATAACTGAAAACTTCCAAATCTAGGGAAGGAAACATACCCAGATTCAGGAGGAATGGAAATCATCCAACAAAATCAACCCAAGGAATTCCATGCCAAGACACGTAGTAGTTAAAATGGCAAAAAGTATTGTTAAAGAAAAAAAAATTTTAAAGCAGCAAAAGAAAAGACTATTACATACAAGGGAAAACCCCTCCAAGGCTGTCAGTGGATTTTTCAATAGAAATTTTGCAGGCCAAAAGGGACCAGCATGATACATTTAAAGTGCTGAAAGAAAAAAAATTTACAGCCAAGAATACTCTATCCAATAAGGCTGTCATTCAGAATAGAAGGAGAGAGAATAATTTTTCCCAGACAAACAAGAGCTGAAGGAGTTCAGAACTACTAAACCAGTTCTACAAAAAATGTTAAAGGAGACTCTTTGAATGGGAAGAAAAGATCATATAAGTAAGGGTAAAAAAAAGGAAGTACAAAAACAGCAAAAATAAGTGTATCTATAAAAATCTGTCAAGGGACTCACAAAATAAAAGGATGTAAATATGATACCATGTATGAAAAATGTAGCGGGGAGAGGAGTAAAGAATGGGCTTAAACTTAAGTGACCATCAACTTAATATAAACTGCTATATGGAGAAGATGGTATATACAAACTTGTAACCACAAATCAAAAACAGTAATAGATGTGCAAAAATTAAAGAGAAAGGAATCCAAGTATATCACTAAAGCCAGCAAACCATGAAAGAGAGCAAGAGAAGAAAGGATCAGAGAAGAACTACAAAAACCACAAAATAAGTAACAAAATGCCTATAATACATACTTATCAGTAATTACTTTGGAAGTAAATGGACTAAATGCTCCAATCAAAAGACATAGGGTGATGGAATGGATTAAAACAACAACAGCAAGAACCATCTATATGCTGCCTACAAGCGACTCATTTTAGATTTAAAGACACAGGCAACTGAAAGTAAGGAGATGGAGCAACATTTATCATGTAAATGGATGTCAAAAGAAAGCCAAGGTACCAATATTTATATTGGACAAAATAGACTTTAAAACAAAGAGTGTAACAAAAAAACAAAGAAGGACACTATATCATAATAAAGGGGACAACCCAAGAAGAAAATAATAACATTTGTAAATATTTATGCACCCAACATGGGAGAACCTAAATACGTAAAACAGTTAATAGCAAACATAAAGGAACTAATAGTAATAAATAATAGTAGGGGACCCCACTTACACCAATGGACAGATCATCTAAACAGAATCAGTAAGGATACAGTGACTTTGAATGACACATTAGACCAGATAGATGTAACAAATATATTCATAACATTCCATCCTAAAACAGCAGAATACACATTCTTTTCCAGTGCACATGGAACATTCTCCAGAATAAATCACATATTAGGCCACAAAACAAGTTTCAACAAATTAAAAAAGATCAAAGTCATACCATACGTCTTTTCTGACCACAGCACTATCAAACTAGAAATAAACCACAAGAAAAAATTTGGAAAGACCACATACATGGAGGTTAAATAACATGCTACTAAATAATAAATCAATCAACCAAGAAATCAGAGAAGAAATAAAAAAAATTACATGGAGAAAAATGAAAATGAAAATAAAATGGAACAAAATCTATTTGATGCAGCAAAAATGGTTCTAAGAGGGAAATGTGTAGCAATACAGGCCTACCTCAGGAAGCAAGAAAAATCTCAAAATTATCTTTTTTTTTATTATGTTATGTTAATCACCATACATTACATCATTAGTTTTTGATGTAGTGTTCCATGATTCATTGTTTGCATATAACACCCAGTGCTCCATTCAGTACATGCCCTCTTTAATACCCATCACCAGGCTAAACCATCCCCCCACCCCCCTCCCCTCTAGAACCCTCAGTTTGTTTCTCAGAGTCCATAGTCTCTCATGGTTCCTCTCCCCCTCTGATTTCCCCCTCTTCATTTTTCCCTTCCTGCTATCTTCTTCTTTTTTTTTTTTTTTTAACATATAATGTATGATTTGTTTCATAGGTACAGGTCTGTGATTCAACAGTCTTACACAATTCACAGCGCTCACCATAGCACATACCCTCCCCAATGTCTATCACCCCGCCACCCCATCCCTCCCACCCCCCCACCACTCCAGCAACCCTCAGTTTGTTTCCTGAGATTAGGAATTCCTCATATCAGTGAGGTCATATGATACATGTCTTTCTCTGATTGACTTATTTCACTCAGCATAGTACCCTCCAGTTCCATCCACATCATTGCAAACGGCAAGATCTCATTCCTTTTGATGGCTGCATAATATTCCATTGTAGATATATACCATATTTTTTTATCCATTCATCTGTCGATGGACATCTTGGCTCTTTTCATAGTTTGGCTGTTGTGGACATTGCTGCTGTAAACATCGGGGTACATGTACCCCTTCGAATCCCTACATTTGTATCTTTGGGGTAAATACCCAGTAGTGCAATTGCTGGGTCATATGGTAGCTCTGTTTTCAACTTTTTGAGGAACCTCCATACTGTTTTCCAGAGTGGCTGCACCAGCTTGCATTCCCACCAACAGTGTAGGAGGGTTCCCCTTTCTCCGCATCCCCACCAACATCTGTTGTTTCCTGACTCGTTAATTTTAGCCATTCTGACTGGTGTGAGGTGGTATCTCATTGAGGTTTTGATTTGGATTTCCCTGAAGCTGAGCGATGTTGAGCACTTTTTCATGTGTCTGTTGGCCATTTGGATGTCTTCTTTGGAAAAATGTCTGTGCATGTCTTCTGCCCATTTCTTGATTGGATCATTTGTTCTTTGGGTATTGAGTTTAATAAGTTCTTTATAGATTTTGGATACTAGCCCTTACCTGATATGTCATTTGCAAATATCTAAACTTACACCTAAAGGAGCCAGAAAGAGAGGAACAACCAAACCCAGCAGAAGGAAGGAAAAAATAAAGATTAGGTCAGAAATAAATGATATAGAAATGAAAAATATAATAATAATAATAATAGAACAGATCAGTGAAACCAGAAGGTGGTTCTTTGAAAAGATCAACAAAATTGATAACCTCTAGCCAGACTCATCAAAAAGAAAAAAGAGAAGGGACTCAAACAGAAGCACAAATGAAAGAGTAGAAATAGCAACCAACACCACAGAAATACAAAGGATTATAAATGAATATTATGAAAAACTGTGTACCAACAAATTGGGCAACCTAAAAAAAATGGATAAGTTTCTTAAAACGTATAACCTACCAACTCAGAAGCAGGAAGAAACAGAAAATTTGAACAGAAAATTACTAGCAATGAAATTGAATCAGTGATCAAAAAACTCCCAATGAACGAAAGTCCGGAACCAGATGGCTTCACAAGTGAATTCTACCAAACATTGAAAAAAGAGTTAATACCTATTCTTCTCAAACTTTTCCAAAAAAATGCAAGAGGAAGAAAAATTTCCAAATTCATTGTATGAGGCCAGAATTACCCTGATACAAAAATCAAATAAAGACACCACACACACACACACACAAAAATAATAATACAGGCCAATATCTCTGATGAACATGGTACAAAACTTCTCCACAAAGTATTGGCAAATTAAATGCAACAATAGATTTAAAAAATCATTCACCACAATCAAGTGGGATTTATTCCTGAAACTGTAAGGGCAGTTCTATATTTGCAAATCAATCCTGATATAACAATAAGAGGAAGGATAAAATCTTATGATCATTTCAATAGATTGAGAAAAAGCATTTCATAAAGTACAACATCCATTCATGATAAAAAAAATAATACAGTAAGTTTAGAGGGAACATACTTCAACATAATAAATATGAAAAACCTAACAGCTAACATCATACTCAGTGGGGTTTTTCCCCTAAGATCAGTAACAAGACAAGGATGTCCACTCACCACTTTTTTTCAACATAGTACTGAAAGTCCTAGCCATAGCAATCAGGCAAGAAAAAGAAATAAAAGGCATCCAGATTGATAAGGAAGAAGTAAAACTTTCACTGTTTGCAGATGACATGATACTACATATAAAAAGCCTAAAGACCACCAAAAAACTACTAGAACTGATAAATGAATTCAGTAAAGTCACAGGATACAAAATCAATGTACATAAAGCCATAGTATTTCTATACCCAAATAATGAAGCAACAGAAAGAGAAATTAAGAAAATCATATTTACAATTACACCAAAAATAATAGAATACCTAAAAATAAACTTAACCAAAGAGGTGAAAGACCTGTACTCTGAAAACTCTAAAACATTGAAGAAAGAAATTGAGGATGACAAAGAAATGGAAAGACATTCCATGCATATTGAATAGAAGAACAAATATTGTTAAAATGTCCATATTACCCAAAGCAATCTATAGATTTAATTCAATCCCTATCTAAGTACGAACAGCATTTTTCACAGAACTAGAAGAAACAATCCAAAAATTTGTATGAAACCACAAGAGACTCCGAATAGCCAAAGCAACCTTGAGAAAGAAAAAACTGGAGGTATCACAATTCCAGAAAAACAAAAAACTGGAGGTATCACAATCCCATTCAAAGCTGTAGTAATCAAAACAGTGTGGTACTGTCACATAAATAGATACATAGATCAATGGAACAGAATAGAAAGCCCAGAAATAAACCCAAAATTATATGGCCAATTAATCTTTGACAGAGGAGGCAATAATATGTAATGGGAAAGACTGTCTCTTCAACAAATGTTGTTGGGAACACTGGACAGCTACATGCAAAAGAATGAAACTGGACCACTTTCTTTCATAATACACAAAAATAAACTCAAAATGGATTAAGAACCTTAGTGTGAGACCTGAAACCATAAAAATCCTAGAAGAGAGCAAAGGAAGTAATTTCTCTGACATTGGCTGTAGCAATGTCTTTCTAGATATGTCTCCTGAGGCAAGGGAAACAAAAGCAAAAATAAACTATTGGGATTATATCAAAATAAAAAGCTTCTGCACAGCAAAGAAACCAACAAAAAACAAAATACAACTAAAAGCCTGAATGGGAGAAGATATTGCAAATGACATATCCTATAAAGCGTTTATATCTAAAATATATAAAGAATTTATACAACTCAGGGGCGCCTGGGTGGCTCAGTTGGTTAAGCAACTGCCTTCGGCTCAGGTCATGATTCTGGAGACCCGGGATCGAGTCCCACATCGGCTCCCTGCTCAGCAGGGAGTCTGCTTCTCCCTCTGACCCTCCCCCTCTCATGCTCTCTGTCTCCCATTCTCTCTCTCAGATAAATAAATAAAACCTTTAAAAAAAAAAAAAAGAATTTATACAACTCAACACCCAAAAAACCAAATAATCCAATTTAAAAAATGGGCAAAAGACATGAACAGAGATTTCTGCAAAGAAGACATACAGAAGGCGAACAGACACATGAAAAGATGCTCATCATCAGGAAAATGCAAATGAAAACCACAATGAGGTATCACCTCACACCTGTTGGAAAAAACTAAAATCAAAAACACAGGAAGCAACAAGTGTTGGTCAGAATGTGGAGAAAAAGGAATCCTTGTGCAATGTTGGTAGGAATGCAAACTGGTACAGCTACTATGAAAGACATTATGGAGGTTCCCCCCCAAATTAAAATAGAACTACTTACAATCCAGTAATCTCACTACTGGGTATTTACTTAAAGAATATGAAAACACTAATTCAAATGGATGTGTGCACCCCATGTTTATGCACCATTATTTACAATAGCCAAATTATGGAAGCAGCCCATGCCCATCAATAGATGAATGGATAGAGAAGTGGTGTACATATACAATGCGGTATTATTCATCCATTAAAAAGAATGAAATGTTGCCATCTGCAACAACATGGTTGGATCTAGAGAGTGTAATGCTAAGTGAAATAAGCCATTCAGAGAAAGACAAATACCGTATGATTTCATTCATGTGGAATTTAAGAAACAAAACAAAGGGGGAAAAGAGATAAACCAAAAAAACAAACTCTTAATCTGTACAGAACAAACATGGTTGCCAGAGGGGAGGTGGGTGGGGAGATGGGTGAAATAAGTGTAGGGAATTAAGAGTACACTAATCTTGGTGAGCACTAAGTAATGTGTGGAACTATTGAATTACTATGTTGTACATCTGAAACTAATATAACACTGTATGTTAACTATACCAGAATTAAAATTAAATTAAAAGACTAAAATAGTATTTCAGTTCAAATTTTTCACAAATTCAGAATATCCAAATTTCTTTGAATGAATTAGGTTTTATAACACACAGAGAAGTTATTATAATATGTTTAAACTAATATGGTTTTTATTAGTATATTTTCAAGGTGTTTTAAGAAGTTAATTTATAACAAAGTAAATCATTATTTCAGGTATATAAATAAGTTAGTTACATTTTTGTAGTATATCTTGAAGGCTAAAACATTTACTATATGCTGCTTTTCAGGTTTTTTATTTTGCATCTGTTTAACCTCCCTAGCCTATAATCCTATGAGATAGTAACTCAGATTCTCTTTGTTCCTAAAGTTTTTGCTCTAACTTTATTAGAAAGAGGTATAATTTTAGAGGTCTCCCAGGTTAACCTCTCATGTACAGCTGAGGATTTTGAGCATCCAAGAGGGTAAGTAACCACTCAAAGACATAAAGCTGGTTAAACAGCACTGAAGAACTGAAGTCCTATAGTGGGTCGGAGAGGGAGGGAGCACACACATGTGTTTAGATAGATAAATATACTATCTTTGGCAATTGCAAATGATCTTTGCATAGTTTTAAAATTATTAATTCTTTTTTTTTTTTTAAGATTTTATTTATTTGACAGAGAGAGACACAGCGAGAGAGGGAACATAAGCAGGGGGAGTGGGAGAGGGAGAAGCAGGCTTCCCACGGAGCAGGGAGCCCGATGCAGGGCTCAATCCCGGGACCCTGCGATCATGACCTGAGCCGAAGGCAGACACTTAACGACTGAGCCACCCAGGCGCCCCTAAAATTATTCTTTGAAAGCAGTTTACTCATTTCATTTTTCATAGTGTAATCACAGATCATCTGGTTAACATGTCTTATAAAGCAGGGATATCAAATCATAAGCATTTACATTTGATCCACTGATGCCTAACAATAATTGTCCTGCCTACACAAAAGCAGGACCCCCAGAAAATCCCTGCTTCCCTGATTGCCTCCTTTCCATCATCCCTTAAATTTCTGTAAAAGGTGCTATGTATGTAATGCCTTACTTTCCTAAAGAGAGCATACTGAAAATAATTTAACCTTTTCTTGATGACACAGGTTGACATGAGTTTTGGCTATATCATGATTATAGCTTTAGATTCAGCTATAGATCCTAGGAGTCATACTTAGCTTCTGACTATTCCATTTTGTTTAGAGAATGTTCTAGACTGAACTGTCTGGAATTCTTTATTTTTTTAATTTACTTTTTATTTTTTTTACTGTTTTTTTAATTAACATATAATGTATTATTTGTTTCAGGGGTACAGGTCTGTGATTCATCAGTCTTACATAATTCACAGCACTCACCATAGCACATACCCTCCCCAATGTCCATCACCCAGCCACCTTATCCCTCCCACCCCCCTCCACAACCCTCAGTTTGTGTCCCGAGATTAAGAGTCTCTTATGAACTGTCTGGAATTCTTGACATGTCTTCAGTGTGCTCTCGTAATGCTCATTACCTTTAGGGTTATCAAATAGTCTTCTAACCTTACCCCTCCCCAACACACACACAAACGCACACACACACACACTCCAAAGGTATTTCTATTGCCTCTCACTCTGCTGAATTATTCATTAGATGGTAGTACCTGAATCAGCCTTGGTGAGTGAAATGCATGCATGCTTGTGGGCCTATGCATCACATCTACCCTTGCGACTCTGGCTTCCCCATTCATGCACTGATTGTGCCAGTTCTGAGTTAGCCAGCTATCAGAGTCTGACAGATGTAAACTGGCTAAGCCTTCTTGTCTTTTTGATTGTTTATTGCCTCTTCTGTGATGGACACTCAGTGGTGAGTTATGATAATGTAACACAAGGTCTTCACTTAGTATAGGTCATTACTTTCTGCAGACTTCTAAGAGTGATCCTACCAAGGAATTATCCCCGTCTCTCAGAGTTCATACTAGGATGTTGTGGTAGGCGATAATGGTCTCCAATAAACTGGCCCACATTCTAATCCCTGGAACCTGTGAGTATGTTATTTTACATGGCAAAAACATTTTTTGCAGATGTGGTTAACATTAAGGACCTTAAAATAGGGAGATTATCCTAGATTAATCAACTAGGCCCAATGTTACCATAAGGGTTCTTAAAAGTAGAAGAGGGAAGCAAAAATGAGAGTCAGAGAATGAGCTATGACTATGGAAGCATTGTCAGAAATGTGCAAGGCTGCTGGCTTTAAGATGGAGGACAGGAGCTGTAAGCCAAGGGGGAAGCATCTAGAAACTGGAAAAGTCAAGGAAATGGATTTTCCCTTAAAACCTTCAGAACGGCAGGGCACCTGAGTGGCACAGTAAAGTATCCGACTCTTAGTTTCAGTTCAGGTCATAGTCTCAGGGTTGTGAACTCCAGCTCCACAACCAGCTCCATGCTCAGCGTGGAGTCTGCTTGAGTTTCTCCCTCTCCCTCTGCCCCCCCCCCACTAAAATAAATAAATAAATCTTTTTTAAAAATTAAAAAAAAAAACCTTCAGAAAGGACACCTTGATATTAGGTAGTCCAGTGTGACCTATATCAGACTTCTGCTATACAGAAGTGTAAGATAATGGATTTGTGTTGTTTTAAGCCATTAAGTTTGTGGTAATGTGTTAGTGCAGCAATAGAAAATTTAGACAGGTATTAAATCCTGTATCCTGAGAAAGTATTTATGTATCAATAAACTCTCCTTATCGAAGTGAATGCTCTGTCCTCCTTGATCCAGCATCTTTATATGTACTGCCCTTGCTCCTGCATGTAAGTATTGACTAAACCCTGCAACTCCTTCATGGTATTGTCCCTTTCCTCTCTTAGGAGGCCCAACACTTCCCTGGCTAGGGTATACTGTGGCTTTATCCTAGTTATTGGGCTAGGGTCAGAAGTGGGAGTGAGAGTGGGGGGTCAAGGAAGCACATGTCTGGCAAAGGCAGTGGCTTCTGCATCATCTTCAGGCATGCACTAGCTTTTAACTCCAAGGCATGGGCTACTTCTGCAGGCCCTGTGAAGGTTCAGGGGAATCTGGGGATTTCAGAGATTAAGATGCCTCCACTCCATGTCTCATGGTCCCACTCCTTGTGAATTAGGGCCCTAACCCCACATTGCACACCTGAGAGTCCAGCTTTCTCTGGAGCTCTACTATTACAAAAGTACTGGGCCTACTCCTTGGGTTCTTTTGCCTTCCTACTGCAGAAGGTGAGAGTCTCTTTATATGCTGCTGAGGACATTCTCTGGCTTTCACTGTTAGTCTTGTGCTGATTAATCACTCTCAGCCTTTCACTGTTTTTTTTTTCCCCCAAAAACATCTGTTACCCTTGGAAATGGCCATCCAGTTCTATAGTCTTATTAATGATACACTTTTCAGTGCCAATACATGTACCTGCTGCTGTATTCCTTTCTACCAGTATATACTTCCAGTTCATTATTGATGAAAGTTTTGAATGGTTGCACTGCTACTGTATGCCAGGGTTATCAATATTCCACCTACTACAGGCTTTGAGGTCTTGTTGCTGGCTAGCCAGTGAGCAGCTAATTCAGCTCCACATTTCTACCTTAGAGTCAACTTTTTCAGACTGCTCACTGGAACCAACTGACATAGATCAAATTCCCTTAGAAGCCGACTGATAGAGAGATGAGCATAATTACCTAATGAGCCAGTAGGAGATTTACTGGAGATTATTCTCAGGATAAACACCTGTAGGGAATTGAAGGCATCATAGTTGGCCTTCATAGGGATCAAAGATAATTCTCCCAAACTGGGGCAAGGGAGCCAGCACTAACCAGCCATTGGAATCAGTTGCCCTCCAGAAAGGAGGCATAATCTTGGGCATGTTAGTTCTCTTCCCCTGAAATCAATGGCAGGAGTGAGTGGTTTGGCTGCAAGAGCTGTCAGCCATCAACACTCAAAGCAGATGGGAGAATGAGTTCTTCAATTTTGTGGGGTTAGGGTTTGGGATACTGGGCAGTACTGGGAGTGGGGGGTCAAGGAAGTAAAACTCCTACCATTACTGTATGTATTCATAAATAATGTGTTGTTCAACTTTTCTTATTTCTTCTATTTCCTATAGCTCATCTCTTCATTTTTCTTAGTTTATTTCTTACTTTGAAAGAGCACATCTTCCAGTTGTTTCTTTAGAAGAGAGTAATGAGATACAATTTTTTTCATCTTTGTGTGTCTGAAAATGTTTTTATCTTATATTTATATTTGATGATATTTTGGCTGGCTATAGAATTATAAGTTGGATATTATTTTCCTTTTGGATTTTGAAGACTTCTTTTTTTTATCATGTTCTTGATTCTTCTTTTGCTATTGAAAATTCCAGAATTGTTCTGAATCCTAACCATTTTTCTATTTTGACAATTATAGAATCTTCTCTTTATTCCTGGATTCTAAATTTCATAGTGATATACCTTTATATAGCTCTCCATTCATGCAAAGTACTGGGTACTTTGCCAGCCTTTTCATTCTAGCAGCTAGTGTTCTGGGAAATGTTCTTAAATATTTTGTTGTTGATTTCTTCCCTTGTGTTTTGTCTTTTTTTTTTTTTTTTCTAGAACTGTTTTGGATGATGAATCTCTTAGGCTTATCATTGGATTTACTACTTTTCTATTTTTTATATCTTTTGCTTCTAGGAGATTTCCTTAACTTAATCATCTAATTCCTATATCAAATTTTTCCTTTCTGCTGTTTTCTGCTTTTAATTTGCAAGAATTCTTTATTCTTTGAATACCTCTTTTTAATAATACACTTATTCTTGTTTTATGCATGTACTATCTTCTCTCATCTCTCTAAAGATAATGGTAGTGTTTTTGAAATTTTCTTCTTTCATCAAAGTTTCAGTTTAGTCTGGTGTGTATATTTTGTATTGCAGGCTTTCTTCATATGTCCAGTAATGTTTGGCAGTCTGTTCATGTTTATTAGTGGGCATTAAAAAGCTAGTTGGAACCTGTAAGCATATGGACGGGGCTTATGATGTTTGAGCTTCACTGTAGGCAGTCTGAGTAATCTAGTTGCTGAGAATTTTCCACCACTCCCACCCCCACCAATTTGTATCTCTCTCTCTCATTCTCTCTCTCTCTCTCTCTCTCTCTCGGTGTGTTGGAATTTTTTCCAGCTTTATTGAGATATAATTGAAATATAACAATTGTGTAAGTTTAAGGTATGCAACATAGTGAATTTATGTATGTATGCATTGCAAAATGATTACCACAATAAAGTTAGCACATTTATCAGCTCACTTAGTTACATTTTTTTTTTTTTTGATGGGGAGAACTTTTAAAACCTACCTTTTTAGCAATTTTCAAACATACAGTATAGTATTGTTAACTATAGTCATCATACTGTTTATTACATGTCCAGAACTTACTCGTCTTATAACTGGAAGTCTAGACCCTCTGACCACCTTCATACATTTCTCCTACCCCCAACCCCTGCAACCATCAGTTTATTCTCTCTTTCTGTGAGTTCAATTTTGGGGTTTTTTGTTGTTGTGGTTTTAGATTTCACATATAAGTGAGATCACATAATATTTGTCTTTCTCTCTTCATCTGTGTCTTTAGAACTTTTAGTGTAGTCAGCCTAGTTTGATTTCTCAAAGAAGAGTCTTCTGGTCTTCTGCCTAAAGACTGAGGATCTGACTGCTTACAGTCTGGAAGTTTAGAAGGGATGAAGGCTGGGGGAAAAGAGAGAAAGCACATCACCACATTCTACATTCAGTTTGCATATGTTACTGATAAACCCATTTCAAAGTCTCTCCTGTCAGGATGTGTAAAGATAATGGAAGACAGGAAAACAACTACTTTCAGGAAGCCTTCAATCCTGAGGTACGTAGAATCCTATCCCTGTGCTTTAGAGAATTTTGCAGCATAAATGGAGTTGATACTCAGCTTTCCCCATGGCCAGCTTGGGATTTGACTTTCTTAGACCTGCTGAATTGGTTACCATTCTTCTGTCTGCTCTCCATCTTCCAAAATGTCGTAGTGTTTTCTCCCCTGCCTTTTCCTCCTAGGCCTTGTGGATTTATGTCTTTGTAAGAAAAAAAAAAATCTTTTACTATAGTTTTTGTGGGTTTGGAGAGATAATGCTGTCAGATATGGATGTTTAATTTGCTGTTCTAAGCTGGAACGGAGATCATAAGTATGTAGAGCGAGGGTCGACAAGCTTTCTTAAAAAGCTGGAGAGTAACTAATTTAAACCTTCAGGCTATATGGACTTTGTCATGACTCCTGAACGCCACTGTTGTAAGGCAAAAGCATCATACATAAACAGGTGGACATGGCTCTGTTCTAATAAAACTTTATTTACAGTAGGTTTCATGAACTCTGTTTAGGAAAAAAGATTTACCATTTGATTTTTTTTCTTTCGTTTTTTTTTTTTTTGGTCAGCTTTATTGAGATATAATTTATATACTGTAAATTGTACCGATTTTAAGTATACAGTTAGGTGTGGTTGATAAGTGTATACCATTGTGTAACTATCACTACCATCATGGTAGAAAATCATTTTCATAATCCCAAAAACCTTTCTTTTGTGTCCTTTGGCTGTCAGATTCCTCCCTCCTCCATTTTTTGACCCTGCCAACTGCTAATCTACATTTTAACACTATAGTTTTGCCTTTTCTAGAATTTCCTATCATTCAAATCATATAATATGTACCTTTTTTGTCTAGCTTCTTTCACTTAGCCTTTTTCTTTGTTGTGGATGAATAAATGGCAGAAAATTAATACTAGATCTTAAGCTAGGTTCAGTTTCTCTCTCATAAGGTGGTAGAAGCTATTCAAGGAAAAGAAGAATATGTTTAACTTTCAGAAAACAAGCTTTTTCATTTCACAAAGACTCTTTTTTCATATGAACCTGGCCCACCTGTATATGTTATCTATATAAGTAACATTCTCGTCCCTTTTTCTTAAAAGCCCTTCGCCATTTGGTTCATTGTTGCAAAGAGCAGCAACTTTGGTTATGCCTACATAGTGGGAAGGATATTAAATGTATTTCAGCAGTGCAGTATACATTGATTAAAATTACATAAATGGGGGTCAGACTACCTAGGTTTGAACTCTGGCTCTGCCATATACTAGCAGTTTTCTTGAGTAAGTTTCTTAATTGTTCTTTGCCTGTTCATCTAATTATGGGAATAATAATAGTACATTGTCCAGGTTAAATGAGTTACCATTTATAAAGCATTTCGATCTGCACCTGCCTTAATATGGGCATAGAAGCATTGTTATGATTGCACTGTAGGTTGCACTAAGAGAAGAAAGCCTAAATTTATTAGAGTGAATAGAACTCATTAATAGCATAGTTTTGGAATCTAAGAATCCTACCAGCCCTAGCTGCCTCCCATTCCAGGTTACCCCCATTTTGTGGCAATTATGGCCCAATCACAAAACATTTGGCACCATTTCCATAAATAATGGACCATAATTATTTGCTTATCTATTTTTTACTAACTTCTTGTTAGTTAATGATTGTTTAAACTTTATATTGAAACAGATTTAAAAAACAAACAAACAAGGTTTATTTAGCCCAGTATGATTTAAAAGGATAGGTAGTAAGGTAGTATAGCATAGCAGTTCAGATGCTAGAACCAGACAGGTTAGCTTGCAATCTGGCAATTTGTATGACATTGGGCAAATTACGCTCTGGAAACTTGAATATTTGGAGTATCTATGTCATAATGTCATTATAAACATTAAATGAGGAAGAGGATATAGCCAGTTCAAGTGGTTTGTGTCCTATGCAAAATACAGTGATAACTTGGGCTGAGATAGTAAGAACAGAAATTAGGAGAAGTTTATGGATTCTAGAAACATTTTGGAGGATAAATTGAATTGGATAAATATGAGAGATAGGAGACGAGGAAAACATCAAGGATGACTTCTAGAGTTTTGGCTTGGAAAACTGGTGGGTGGAGATACCACTTAGCAAGATGAGAAAGACTGAAGGAAAACAGGTAATGGGGAGTCAGGAAACCAATTCAGATTTTACTTTTGGGCATGCTAAGCTTAAGATATGTGAAATTCAAATATGTTTGATACAGTTCTGAATACTGATCCTTTGTCAGTTATCTTTGTTCTGTTTATAGCCATTTATAATTTATTAATGTAGCCATATTGACAAGTAACATAGCCTTGAATCTGTCTTTTAAGAATGATAGCTGTCAGTAATATCTTGACACCTAAAAATGTCAAGGCAAAAGTTGATAGCTGTAAGATATCTCTAGCTTATTGATTCTTTTGTCTATTTTCATTATGTTTAAGATTGAATCTTATGAAATTGACACTTTTTAGGGTCAGAAATGTCTAATATTGGTAACTTCATATGGATCAATTTAATATTTAGAAACAAAATAATGGTGCTTTGTTTTTGAAAATGTTTTCATTGTATGTATACTATAGCATTAGTTTTTATGCATTCATATATACCCCTAGTCCTTTAATCACTGTTAAACACAAATGCATACACTGTTTTTTAAAGATCACACATTTAAAATATGCCAAAATTAAGATAAATTTTTAATCCTAATTATTTAAATGGATTGAAATTAAATTACATCTCATGTGACATAAAATATATTTTACACATAACTATTCTTATAAATGCTTGTTCTGTACTAATGTACAATTTATACTTTGTTTATGTACAGAGGACTTAACAGAATCATCTAAAAGCCTAAAGCTAAAGCATAATTTCCTTGTGTGTATCTTTCTAGGTTTTGGCTCAGATGGTGTTTGTATTTCATTTCTTCTGGAAGAGTACCGAATTGGCCAGTTTCTAAAAATATAAATTTTCTTTCATCTTGTACCTGTGGATGAGTTGGGTACAAGATGGTAATGTACATTTTTGCATCCTCAAAAATCTATTTGACGTGGGTTTTCTGCCTCCATTTAGATTTTGTTGAGATTACATTTTACCTAATGAAAGTCTTAGCTTTGTAAAATAATGCACCTTAATTTGTAAATTTTGCTTAAAAAAAGGTGTAGATTAAAAAAAAAAAAGGTGTAGATTTTATATTAGTGTTCTTCCTCTGGTTGATGTTTCCGGTGTAAGTAGCAAATCAGTGATAGTGCTAAGGACTGTGGGTGGGGGTAGGAGTGTATGTATTGTGTGACGTACGTGACTCAACTAAAAGTAGTGACATAGGTTATGTGCTAGTTTAACATCCAAAATGCTAGATTTTAGTATTCATAATTTTCTTAGTAGAGATGCTTACCAATATAATCACAGAAAGATTTATGTGAAATAAAAAAATAATTTTGACATTTTTATTTTAAAATTGGACATTTAAAAAACCTTCAAATTCATTAAGCTTTCATTTTACTTTTCCTAAAATCAATTGTAAGTTTAGAGTATATATTTTAGGAGCTTTCATTTTATAACTTTGTAGCAACAGGTTAGCTGAAGAAAAAAATCTGTCAGATTTGGCAGTGGTTCAGAAAATATGTGAACCTGTCACTGCAAGCAGTCTCAAAGGGCGAAATGCTTTACAGGAGCTAATTAACCTTAGAAAATAATTACACAAATATGCAAATGTTGTTTAGATAATTCCATGTGTTATCAGCTCAGGTAGTCCATCATAAATGCAGACTTTGCAATGACTAGGTAGTAGAATCTGGCATACGTGATAAGGCTTTGGTTATTGCATCACTTCTCTTTGGCATTTAACAATTAATGATGGCAAGAGTACATCAGGAAATCCAACCTCTACTCTGAGTACAGCCCAGTTCCACAGTGTAAATATCCTATGCATTCTGGCACCAGCAAACTCTAATTAATAGATTCACTTCTTTTCTTTTCATGCGCTTTGTGTATTTATGTATTCTAAAATCATCCAGCTTGAAGTTACTCAATACAAAATGAACTCTGGTGTGAAATTCATGGAGAAACCTATAGAGAAGATTTAGTATGTTTGCATTTCTGTAATTGAAGCATATTAGAAAGTCTTTCTTATTGAAATCTGTATAGTTTCAAAATACATTGCTAGTAATAGACACTCTCCAGATTATGGTTTGTAAATATGTAATGGTTGTGGACGTAGTGTGGGCTGCAGGTTGGAAATGACACAAAATTACCTAAGAACACCATCATCTCATTCATAAAATTGGGATTTTAGTGATATAGTAGGGGGCAGCAAATATTCGGCAGAATTTGTTTTATCTCAAAATGGTGGGGATCTGGCTCTCTTAAAAAATGAATAGTAAAAAGCTATAATTTTGTGAAAGCCTTGGGAAATAGTCACATATGAAAGACAACTTTGTTATAGCTAAGATTTATCTCCTTTATCACCTTTTTTTTAAATAATATTTTTCTTCAAGTTTTTATTTAAATTCCAGTTAGTTAATATACAGTGTAATATTACTTTCAGGTGAAGAATTTAGTGATTCATCACTTACATATGACACCCAGTGCCCATCACAAGTGCCCTCTTTAATCCCCATCACCTATTTAACCCATTCCCCCACCCACCTCCCCTCCAGCAGCCCTCAGTTTGTTCTCTGTAGTTAAGACTCTATTTTCTGGTTTGCCTCTCTCTTTTTCCCCCCTATGTTCATCTGTTTTGTTTCTTAAATTCCACATATGAGTGAAATCATATGGTATTTTTCTTTCTTTGACTGATTTATTTCACTTAGCATAATACCCTCTAGTTCCATCCATGTTGTTGCAAGTGGCAAGATTTCATTCTTTCTTATGGCTGACTAATATTGCAGTGTGTGTGTGTGTGTGTGTGTGTGTATACACACATACCACATCTTCTTTATCCATTCACCAGTCAATGGACATTTGGCTCTCTCCATAGTTTGGCTGTTGTTGATAATGCTGCTATAAACATCAGGGTGCACATATCCCTTCAAATCTGTATTTCTGTATCCTTTGGGTAAATACCTAGTAGTGCAATTGCTGAATTGTAGGGTGGTTCTATTTTTAACTTTTTGAGGAACCTCCATACGGTTTTCCAGAGTGGCTGCATTAGTTTGCATTCCCATCAACAGTGCAAGATGGTTCCCCTTTGTCAGCATCCTTTCCAACACCTCTTGTTTCCTGTATTGTTCATTTTTGCCTTTCTGACTAGTGTGAGGTGATATCTAATTGTACTTTTGATTTGTATTTCCCCGAGGATGAGTGACGTTGAGCATCTTTTCATGTGTCTGTTGGCCATCTGGATGTCTTCTTTGGAGAAATGTCTATTCATGTCTTTTGCCCATTTTTTAACTGGATTATTTGTTTTTGGGGTTTTGAGTTTGATAAGTTCTTTATAGACTTGGGATACTAACCCTTTATCAGATATGTCATTTGCAAATATCTTCTCCCATTCCAAAGGTTGCCTTTTAGTTTTGTTGATTGTTTCCTTCACTGTGCAGAAGCTTTTTTCTTGATGAAGTCCAGTCATTCATTTTTGCTTTTGTTTCCCCTCCCTACAGAGACGTGTCTAGCTATGGCCGAGGTCAAAGAGGTTGCAGCCTGTGTTCTCTTCGAGGATTTTGATGGTTTCCTGTCTCATATTTAAGCCTTTTACCATTTTGAATTTGTTTTTGTGTATGGTATAAGAAAGTGGTCTAGTTTCATTCTTCTGCATGTTGCTACTATCCAGTTTTCCCAACACCATTTGTTGATAAAATAATATTTTGAATAAAACTGTCTCTTAATTGTATGTCCCTAGTCCTTCAAAAAATGGAATTCATTTAACATCGTTAACTTTGTTTTGATGATTCAGGAACACTATCGTTTCTGTCATTGTGCTTTAAATGTAGTGCTGCACTCATCTTGCTCAGTAACAGTAGTTTCAGACTTTTGCACTGTCTGTGTTCTTCTAATTCTTGTGGGTTTTTGGTTTCTTTAGTTACTATCAAACTTTCAGCTATCATTTCTTACTCTTAAACCCATTTGAAACAACCCTTCTGATTTGATATTTGTTAGATAGGAAGGTGTAAAGACCCTGCTCAGATGCTGATTCCCCCTAAGAAGCCAGCAGTAGTCATTCAGTAGGATTTTTAAATTTCTTTGTCATTCACTTGTTTTATTATAAAAACATGTATTTTGTAGAAATTTTGAAAAGTTCAGAAAAATGTGAAGAAGCTAAAGTAGAAAATACTCATAATTCCACTACCTGTAGGCAGCTCAGCTGCTTTTAATATTTTTGATTCCTTCTAGTCTTTTTCAAGCCTCTTAATAGAGTGAAAATTATGCCACATGTAAAATTAGATGAACTGCATATATTACTTTATAAACTCATTGAATAGCTTATAATGTTTCTTTAGATTAATTATAATTTACTTAAATATTTATTTCTGCATTATTGGACACTTAAGCTTTATTCAGATTTTTGCTTTTATAAATGAGACAGTGATGAACATCTTCAAACATCAATCTTTTGCCACATTGCAGATTATTAGGAGCTAGATTCCTGAAATGGAGTGTAAATACTCCTTTGTCTTAGTTTTGAAACATTCTTCATAATATTTTGTCAACAATATTGTTAGATACTTATTAAATGCCCATAGCATGCCTTGTATTATACTTCTTATCCAAATCCAAAACAGAATCTACCTTCAAATTGCATATATTCTAGAAGGAAGGAGAAGTGCCATGGCAGATTAAAGAAATAGCAGGATAGAGAAGAACCAGTGAAATAGTACAGGATTCAATTTAAGCCACCTGGCTAATAGTAGAGGTGATAGGTAAACTTGAACCAACAATATTTGCAGTAGTTTTAAACATAATCAGGTTAATAATATATGTAAATAGATATATATTTTCCATGTATTTCTTATAAGATATTGTGGGTCAAAAGTTAGGAAAATCTTTTCCCCTTCTACATGAGAATTTGATCTTTAGTTGACTTTCTAGCTCTATATCCCTGGAAGCCTGATAAGGTGGTGTCTTAAATTGGTTTTCCTAGAAAATAGATTCTGAAGGTGCATGCAGGAAGTTTGTTGGGGAGTTCTCTTGGAATCAGCACCTGTAGGGGAGTTTAAAAAATAGAATTTGGCAGAAGAGGTTGAATTGCAGTACAGTCAGAACAAAGGCTTCATCTAACTCCACGTTGATCTCTGGATCTGGGATGGCTTTTCAGAGATGTCTTGCCTCGAGGCAAGAGCTAGAGCCTTTACAGATCCATGTCATTTTGACCCATCATGGGGTGTAAGTTGCCTCAGAGATGGGATCATAACTTTAGGCTAGATAACTTTCTTTGGCTGAGAGCAGTTCCTAGAGAGTGCCTCAGCTAAAGCTGTCAACTGCTAACACTTGCAACAACTCAGGAAATGAGTACTGTATAACTAAAGGGGATTCTGGGAAGCATACCATAGCATCCACAGTAAGTGCGTTGTTGCTACGGAACACTCCCTGTAGTAGAAAATGACCCCTGATTGGTAAACTGCTTCTGAATTAGAAGAAATTATAACGAACTATAAATACCAAAGCTTTGATCTTCCCTGAGGCTAGTAACTCTTGTAATTGGCCATGTTCCTTGCAGGCAGGTATCCTGGAAGCCATGCCTATGGAGTTGTTGCAAGAGGTTATTAGCTTCTGTGCAATATAAGACTTTTAAGGCAGGATAACTCTTGCATCTGCCCAAGGTGAGTCTGATTCCCTCACTCCCAAACTAAAGTTCATGGTCCAAAGACAGTAACTCCTGGAAGGCTGTCTGGTCTGCTACAGGAGCTGCTACAGGGCTCCCAGTAAAAAGGAATGGCTGGTGCTTCCCTATATATTTTTGGGTCAATAGATGGCAAGTGTGGCTCAGAATAGTCTTATGTAATTATTTAGTTGTGACTATAGATGCCCCCCCCCCACTTTACTGGGTATTGTAGGCATTTATTCAGTTGCCTCTCAGTTCTTGGAACATTTGGTTTTAAAATCTAAAGCTAGAGAGTAATTTGATAACCTTAAAATCAGGCTGAAAATGTTTAAGCACTTGGGGCACATGGATACTTGAGCTTTCTTTTTCCTACTGCTGACAGGCCACTCTTAACAGCTATTGACTCCATAGATTGTTGAGAGAAAGACTCAACTATGATACTAATCTCTGAAAACAGTAGTCTTATTTGTGAATGGTGGAAAGAACTGTTGGTTCTTAGCTCTGCTTTAGTCGTAGTTGGGTCCTTTGGGCCTCATTGGCAGTTTCCCTCATATCCTATGAGTCACAAAGTTTTGCTGATTCTTCCTTTGTAATGACTCATTCCGTTCCTTCTTTTCCATTCACTCTGCTATCACCCTGAGTAGTATTACAGTCTTCATCACTTCATATATGAATTACTGAACTGCTATCTTGGATGTGTTCTCTGCTTTTCAGTTTTATGAAAACTCTCTCTAATCAGAGCTGCACCATGAGATCCCAGACTGAATTTTCATGGTAGAACTTTGTCTAGGGTTTTCAGACTACAGCTCTTCTTTGACATACAATGGGGTTACATCTCAGTAAACCCTATTGTAGGTTGAAAATGTTGTAAATCAAAATGCATTTAATGCACCTAACCTACAGAACAGCATAGCTTAGCCTTGCCTACTTTAAACATGCTCAGAACACTCACATTAGCTTATAGTTGGGCAAAACCATGTAACACAAAGCCTGTTTTATAATTTTTAAACATATGTATATGTTTTATATTTTATAATAAAGTGTAATTTATTGAATACTGTACTGAAAGAGAAAAACAGAAAGGTTGTATAGATACAGAATGATTGTTGAGTGTATTGGTTATTTACCATAGTGATCATGGGGCTGACAGAGCTGTGGCTCACTGCCACCACCCAACATCATGAGAGAGGATTGTACCATAGATTGCTAGCTGAAAAAAAGATCAAAATTCAAAATTTGGAGTACAGTTTCTACTGACTGTGTGTTTTTTTGTACCATTGTAAAGTCAAAAAATCATTAAGTCAAACCACTGTAAGTTGGTAATCATCTGTATTAATGTGTAGGCCAGATTTTCCTGGAGCATGAATAAGGTCCCTGGAAATAGTGAGAAGGAAGACTTGAAAGGTAGATTTAGAGGAGATGTTGGCTAAGAATTCCAGTTATTTTGTAGGCATTAGGGACCATTTCAGTAAATGACTTTTTGGGGCTGGAGAGTGGTTGATCAGGGCCAGCCTTCAGAAAGATTGATCTAGCAACACAGTAAAGGAAAAATCTACTAGAAATGAGAATAGTTAGGAATCTTGTAAGAGAACCCACAGTGATCTGGGAATGGAAAGGATGGGACAGATCAGGTGTCAACAGTGTAACAGAAAAGTTGGTAACTGTGAGAGGAAAGCATGGAGGACCTCACGGAGGGCACATTGTATGGATTTATGACAGATCCATTGGACTGGATGTCGAGACAGTCTGCCAGGAATAGAGAAAGTAATACTCCTCACACATTACTGCCCCTTATATCTTTATGTGTGAACACTCTTATGCAATTGCAAACACATTAAAGGCCAGAATCATAGCTTACTTTTTATCATCCTCACACCTCTACTTCCAACAGAAAACCTAATGGGGACAGAGTAATCTCCTCTATGTTTTTATTTTCTCCGTATAAAGATGTTTAGATCCATCAAGTTATATAAGATAGTTCTGCCTACTGTCAGCAGGTGGAACCTCTGTTATCTGTCTTCATGTTTTGTTTTTACATTTCTTTCATTGTAAGATATAATTAGGGTGACCGGGGTGTGTGTTTTCTCTGGGTAGTCCCAATTTAGACCTGTTCTTCTCATACAATAACTGATAGTACCTTTCTTCACTCTCAAAAGTTTGTAGAGTAAATTCTGTGGTCTCTCTACATACATGTACAGAAAAGTGCTAAGTTTGTATTAGTCAATTTGACTGTAACTATAAAGAATACATCTGTGTAACTACCACTCCAGTCAAGAAATACACCACTGCCAGCCACTGGAAGTCTATTTCCTATTCACAACTCTGTCTCTCTTCCTTAGAGTTAACCACTGTGCTGATTTTTATAATAACCATTTCCTACTTTTTAAACTAATGTAAGTTAAATTATTAAAGCCAAAAATGCCCTACATGGATTTCTTTCCAATTACCATTCTTTTATTTATATTTATATTTTTATTTATTTTATATACTTTAACTGTGGGTAATTTCATATGTATGTTACCAATAGCTTTCTTTAAAAGCATATTTGTATTTTAGTATATGACTACAAGGTTGTAAGCAATCATCCTGAAGATAAATATTGTATTTTCATTATTTATTTATTATACAAATTTAATGATGTAATGAACAAGACAGAGCTCTTGGCCTCAAGACTGATAATCTAACAAGCAATTACAATACAAATTATTCAGTGTAATAATGGGAGCATGCACAAGATGTTGTTGTAGGACATTACCCAGCCTTAGGGGTGATAGGGAAGACTTTTGACAGAAGGTGATGTCTTGTTTGAGTTTGAAAAATAAGTACGAATTATGCAGGTGAAGATGATGGGTGAAGTGAGGGCAGAGCGCAGGAATCACTTTCTAAACAAAGGAAATAGCACAGAGAAAAGAAAGTTTGGCACAATTAGGTTACTGGAAGTTGTTCCCTGCAATTAGAACACAGAGTGTGTTCTCTGTGGTCTCCTACTGGGGGAAAAGGGTTTCTTTTGGGTCACCTTATATTGCAGAGCAGTGTTAAGAGATGCAGTTGAAGGTAGAAGCCAGATTATGAAAGGTCTTAAATACCATACTGAGTTTGAACTTGATCCTGAGGGCAATGAATCAGCTGTGAAGCATCTAATAAGCAGGAGGTGAGTAACATGGCAACATGTTCATATTTGCATTTTTAAAAGTTTGTTTTTATTACAGAATTAGAGCATTTAAATAGGCAATCCTAAAGGCAGTAAAAATGGACTGGGAACCATTGTAGTCATCCACATGTGAAATGATAATGGTTTGAGCTAAGCCAGAGGAAATGAGGAGAGAGAGAAGTGGATGGATTTAGGATACAGCTGGGGACAAAATCAACAGGGTTTTAATGATTGATTATATGTGGAATTTGAACAAGAGATAAATAAAAGATGCCCAGATTTTGCCTGGAGGTGGGGAGCAAAGACAGTGACACAGGATTGTAGAGGAAATTTCTAGTGCAATGTTGAACTGCTTGAGTTTGAATTATCTGTGGGACATCAAAAAGTAAATGACTGTCAAGCACTTGGATATATGGGTTTGGAGCACTGAAGAGAAATCTGGGGTAGAACTAGACATCAGGGAACAATAGCTTCTAGGTGGGAAGGGAAGTCATGTTTTGGACCTTAATATAATATTATAAAATTTCTAAGATGAAAAATGTGAATAAATTGTCTTCATTGTCTAATACCATAACATTTTTAGGGAGTTAGTCTTTAGTGTTAAAGCTTCGAGGAAGTACTTACACAAAGTGTTTTCATGATTTTCTTTAGTTTTTATCAGTTTGTTTTTTGATCAGTATTTATTTAGCTCTTTGGGTTTTTTCCCCCACATTATCCAGGTTTAAGCTTTAACTGCAATATGTGTCAACTATCAAAATAAATACAACAAAATGAAATTTTTTTTTAAAGATTTTTTATTTATTTATTTGACAGAGACAGACACAGCGAGAGAGGGAACACAAGCAGGGGGAGCGGGAGGGGGAGAAGCAGGCTTCCCGCTGAGCAGGGAGCCCGATGCGGGGCTCGATCCCAGGACCCTGGGATCATGACCTGAGCCAAAGGCAGACGCTTAACGACTGAGCCACCCAGGCGCCCCAACAAAATGAATTATTATAGAACCTTTGGAATTAAAGCAACATACATACATTTATTAGGATTTAGCAGGTTAGGAGAAATATAGAAGTCCCTGGGTTTATATGTTTAGATTTCTCCCAGTTCTAGAAATAAAATGTGTATGGAAAACACTTTTACAAAAAAGTATATTTTTAAATAATTTAAATAGAGAATATTTGTTAGTAATTTTCTGCTTTCAGCTTATAGAGATACTTCAAATTTTATAAAATCAAATAATTCAGATTTATATTTCTTATAATAGAAATATTCTCAGATATAAATATAGAAATGTAACTGAATTTTTTAGTGTTACACTCTTCTATCATAAGACCACTGTAACTTTCTGCTATACAATTCTCAAGTACATACATGTATATTTTAATATCTCGGATATACCAGAATGCAATATTTTGAATATTTTGTTTCTGAAGATTATGGTAGCAATTAAGCTTAGCAGTAATTTACTAATACTTGAATAATTTATTCTCTAATTTGAATTTTCAGTGGCAGTTCTTTTGCATTGGTATTATTTTCAGTGAGCTATAACCATCTTATTTCTTAGGCTATGTAAGCAAGCATATAATTTAATTTTTGATTACTATGATAATAATTAGATACAGTACATAATATATGATATTTGTTTTCTTTCTAGGAAAATGGTTCTCCTGAAGAACATGCAATCTATGTGTGGGACCATTTCATAGCCCAGTCTGCAGCTGAGAATGTGTTTTTTGTTGCTCACAGCTATGGAGGACTTGCTTTCGTTGAACTGGTGAGTGTACATTTAACTCTGTTTTTAATTCCCAAACTCTTTACAGGCTTATCCTCCCCCACTCACTTTTAATTGATATCATTACTTAAATTACTTTAAAAAGGATGAAAACAAAATATTTTGAGTAAATAATTTTATAATGCTTGAGAAGAGTGTATTTATTTTATTGTGGCAGAGCTTTTCACTGCTAACCAGAAAGCTTTTTGCCTATTCTTTATTTACACATTACTTCTTAATTTCTACAGTATAGAGCATTTTCATACATTTGATGATACTTCTGCTTCCTGTGTTATATGTACAACTATTGAAGCATGTGTTATCTGTAAAATGTTTAAAATTTCAAGAGACCTATTGAATATTGGAGACTCTTTTGTTTATCTTTAACTAACTTTTATATCCACAAGTCAGTACTTAATACTTGATCAGAATTCATGTAATTAGTATTTAAACTATCAGAAGGTTTCCATTAATCTGCTAAGTGGAATTCATTGTTTGGCTGTAAAAATCTTTACATTTCAAAAAATCTGATTCTTGGAGTTAAGATTGTGTACATTATAGAAAAAAATTATCAAGATTTTAAAATTTTGTCTGTATCATATGCAGTGTTACAAGTACCACACCTTGTGCCAGTATGAATGGTTAATGGGATATAATCATTACCAAAAATGCACTAATGAAGAATTTATGCCTACATGTCCATAAACCTTATGTTACAAGGAGGTAACAGTGCTATAATAAAGTGATTAATTTGATAAAAGTGCATTTGATAATTTTAAATCCAAATAGCCTAACATGAACATTAAAAGCAGGCACAACATTGTTGTCTAACTTTTGTTTCAAAACTTTGGTGTGCGTTTCTCTTTGTTGTGGAAATTAAATATATTTCCATGGCCTTTTCAACCTCCTCGTACCTTATTGCTCCACCCACATGATTTAGATATAAAACTGGTGGTGACACCTGGGAATATTTTAGCTGACCTAAATTCACAAATGTTTATGTTCTCTTAAGATTGATATGTAAGTTAAATCTTTTACTAAATGGATTTTACTTTTAGAAATTATTTTCAAGTACTTTTAATTCTGCTGCATTTATTTATTTTAATATATAATAGATATTTTAAGATAGCTCTTTAACATACTAGTATGTGAATGTTGTCTTTCAGATAGTTCTTCTAGCCCCTGCAGATATAGATCTTTATATACACACACACATACACACATAGCATATATAACGTACCTTACATTTTCTTTGTAAGCCATTAAATTACTTAAACCTTGAAATTTCATCAGCTTGTAGAGTAACTTAAAATGTTTCTGAAAGCCTGCAAGACTACCCAAATTCCAGATTACTGTTAAACATAAATTCCCCCCTTTTTTTTTTACTTTAAGACAGTTTATAAAAGCCTTTTGTACATCAAATTTGGAATATAAGTGAATATTGGATAGTTTTTAAAATGAACTTAAGATGACAGAGTAACAGATGACCAGTGTGTCAGTCCTATTTTGCCTGTCCTTCTTGTCACACACTGGTGGATATTTCTCCACTTTTGTTCCACTTTAATATAAAGCACACAGATGTTTCAGAACAAGACTTGACTTCTGACCTTGAGGCTATTAGGGTCAGGGTCCTCAGGGCCTGTGAAATTATCACAAGCTGAGCTAAAGTTTTTCTCCATCACAGGAAGTAACCAGTAAGTAAGAAGTTAAAAAGGAGCTTTGTCAGAGAGACAAGATGGTCTCAGTAAGGGTCAGCTTCTGTAGTCTGCTATCTCTGCAGGAGGTGCATGCATGGGAGGAGGAATATAATATAACCACTGGCACATCACATATCTGTCAGGCAACACCAGGACTGAGAAGTCTATTTAATGTAATGTACCTTGTTTAGGTTTTAAAATATTAGTGGCGATTATCTCAACTTCATAATATTTGCTACTTTTTGTGAAGTAACTTTAATGGGGGTATGTTATTAGGGGCATACACATGGTGGCAACTGAAGAAAAAGTGGTTCCTGACCTAATAAAACAGATTCCTCTAAGCAAATAACAATAACAATAACTAAAACCACTAATGAGTTATACATAAATTTTTGACAAAGCTTGATTAATACATTTAAGGCCATTATGTTTCTACTTAATTTCAAAAAGATTTTTAAAAGATAGCATAGTTAAAGAAACAACAAAACCATTGAAATATTTTTAAGCCTTTGCTTTTTTCCGAAAGCTGAATAATATTCTTTCCTATTTTCCCTGATATTCTTGGGGGAAAAGTCATGGTGTTTAAAATGTTGACAAATATTTATTCTCTTGGGATTTTTCAAAATTAGTGTAATGTATAAAATTATTTTTCATGGATTCAAATTTTAATATTAACTTTACAGAAAAGTGAATTGTGAACATCTTAAATTATGTTTTAGAATTTTGTCTCAGTGTACATTAAATCCTTTCAGTAAACTTTGACTTTTTTTGAATTGTCATAAAATTTTACTCCTGCTTGAAGGCTCTCTATGCACTCCCTCCCTCTCTCTTGCAATCGCTCTCTCTTCCATCCCCCTTCTTTTTGGAGCAGTCCTAGTTTGTAGTATCATGTTTGAATGCATGGAGTTTGTTTTTGTACCACTCTCATATTATCATATTTTAAAATGTATCTTGCCATTTAATTAAAGTAAAATTGTGAATAATTGTTAAAATTAAATGTGCTGCTAATAGATATCTGAAAATAAATTAGTTTTACATTTAGAGCACAAAATATTTGTAGGACTTTCATATTTTCCTAATTGTTGTTTTGAAAACTGAGAACATTTATGATTATACCCTATTTTAAATTGTTAAGTTTCTCCTGAAAAATACATTATAATTAAGAGGTTTATTTTCAAAACCAATGCTCATTTTATGGTAGTAAATCTTGGAACTTGATCAGACCTAACCTCATAAAAACAGTATACAGTTTACTAAAATAATGAGAAAAGTGATACTAAAAATATCCTTTTCACTGCATTTATAATGACATATGGTAACAACCCAAATTTCTAATTCTCTAAACTTTCTGTGATCCTTGTAAAAATAGACGTTAAGACAGCTCTGGTAGCAATTCCAGCATTCACTCATTAAAGACAAAAGGGAAGACAGGAAGAACTATCTATTTTATGAGTTGGCAATGAATTTTAAAAAGTAATGTATCTGTCCAATGTTATCTTTTCTGTGTATTGAAGTAGTTCCAATATACAAAGTTACAGTTATTAAACCTTCATTTACAAAGTCTTAAATTTCTGTTTTTAGAAATTCTGTGTTATATATGATAGAATTAGTAGTCATAACTAAAACGCATTTACCAAATTCATTCAGAAAGACATCTACAAATAATGAAGCTTACTTTTGCCTTATATTGTTAAAATTCAAACTCATTTTTGAAAATTTACTGTCATTAAAAACAATACAGTTTTAAGCTTTTCATCATCTCTTTCACTAGCCACTTTGATGAAGTGATTCCATTGCTTACATTGTTGGTCATTTCAAAGTGCTTTGCTCTTGTCTTTCTAGGTGATAGTTTGACAAAATCAAGCAACCTTAAAATTTTCTTTTATTTGGAAATAAGTTAGTTTTACTTGTCTCAATGCTCAGTTTCCCGTCTCAGCTCACCTTACCGTCCATGTTTGCAGTGCTCAATAAATCAATTTGCATTCAGATTTCTTTCTTTAGCCAAAGTGAGAGTGTTGATACATTTTTTTATGAAACACATTAAACAATTTTAGCAGATGTATTTCATTAGTTTATTGAATCATCTTAGCCGATATCAAATTATTATTATTTTTCTTATGGCTTTTATTTCCTTTTCCATATTATTAGTGATATGTTCACAACCACCACTAAAAACATCACTTAAAATGTGTGAAAACTGCTCCTTTTGAAAGTGTATCTCTACCCACTTTTGATTTTGGTTTTTCCATGCTTGTCAGCACTTGATTGGCACCTCACTTGCATGTGAATTAAGGAATGAAGGGAACGCTCTTTCCCTGCCATTGTTCCATGCTGGGCTCCCGAGCCTCCAGGCAGCCTAAGCTGACCTTCAGCAGCTGATAGAGGACTAGTTTTTGGACATAACTGTGGGAGGACACTCAAGCTCAGTCTACTCTGGGTCAGTCTTTTAAAAAAATCGCCTGAAGCATGATTTGGATTTACTCTGAAGAGAAAATGGAATGGGACTAAAAGTATTCAGTTTTACCTTGAGTGACATCAGCTAACTGTGACCTTAAAGAAGCATCAGTTACATTTTGTCTACAAAGAACAAATAAATTAGATATTGGTAGTATATCTGTACACTAGTATATAGATATTGGTAGTAATGTGATCAGTGGGAAAAGCTAAAAGTTGTGTGGGCTACTGGGAATCAAGTATTGAGGAAAGGGAGAATAAGTAAGGGATAAAACAAAGAAAAATTGAGCCATAATAGTATCAAGGTGATTCAGGCCAAAAATACTTCTTACAAACCTACTTTAAAATATTGGTAATACAGCAAAAATAAGTTGCCATTTGTAATATAACTTGAATTTCTGATTTGGTTGCCTACATGATACAAACAGCATGTTAATGTATGGGATGATTACAACTTGTGTGGAATGCTCTCTTAATTTTTGAGTTATTTTATAGGAAGATGGTTTAGTTTAGTTTCTATAACTATTTTCTATGCTCCTTAAAGAGAAGAATCGGAGGTTATATTATTTTTATCACCTCTATTCACTTTTATTTCATGCCTTGAATGTAGTGTAGATACTATCTTTTGATTGATTGTTGGTAACACTAATTTTAGGAGTTAGTTGCAAGAATCCAAGTGAGATCCAGTGAAGGGCTTTACCCACATAGAAGTAGTGAGAGTAAGCAAGCATTCGAGATGTTAAGGAGGAGATTCTCTATGGCTTAGTGACATTGGATCCAGACAGCTGAATGAAAAGAAAAAGGGCATAGTTTATCCTTCCCCCAAGCACACCATATCAAAGAGGATATAAAAGGAATCCAAGCACAACAGATAAATAATAATAAACAATGATTATGCCAATACGTAAGTATTTGGGAGAAATGTTTGCACATACTGTGTAGTTGATAATTGTGATTAATAATAAATGAATAAATGAGATATCAAGTCAGGGTTTTAAAAAGAAAAGGAGAGAATTATATATACAGATGTGATTTGTTAATAAACTTCACAGGAGTTTGACTTTTTTAACTTTTACTCACATAATTTTTAATAAGTATTAGGAGGACCACTGTTTGAAGGAATGACTCCACTTGTTCATTTTTATGTTAACTCCGCTCCTTTTGTCCCGTATCTAACCAGCCAACACATTTTGTCAGTTATTTCTCTCTGAAATATTGATCATGTCTTTTCTTCTCTCTGCCCACTGTTAATTTCATCATTTTACAACTATATCATTGTACTCTTCTACCCATTTCCTACTGGCTGTCTTTACTCTTTATTTCACACTATATAGCACACCATAGATAATATTATTTAAACACCCCTTTCATCATGCTATTCCTGAATCACATTGGCTCCAATTGTCTACTACATTATGCTTCCTCTCTGTAACTGTAAGATCCTCTGTATAATCTGATAATTTATTTCCAATTGTATTTTTTCCCAGTAGAATTCAATTCTAGTCTAATTTCCTTACTGCCATTGCCCCATCTCATTACACCTCCACCCCTGGCCTCCAAGCCCACTGTAGTAGAAGAACACAAACCTCAGAAGATGATCTGGGTTTGAATCCTAGTTCTGATACCTAAAAATTATGATAACTTGGGTCAGATCTCTTTTGTGTGTTGTCCTCCTCTGAAAGTACCCACATCACAGCAAAGTTTGAGGATTAAATTAGATAATTCCTGGTTTTGAGGAATTAAATCAGTGGTAGTTAAATATGAGTCCAAATGCGCACAGGAGGTGCTCATTTTCATTTTTGCCAATGCCATTTCCCCCTCCCAAGTGAAATAATTTCCCTCCTTACTAGATTTTTCACAAAGTATTCTCACTTAACTCCCCATTTTTCTGTAGTATTTATATGTTTCACAAATGAAAGCTTTAGTTTTGTTTTACAAATTAGTTTTGTTTTTATCTTTTTATCTCTGAGTCTTATCTTGCCCCAGTTACCTGGAACAATGTTCTTGTTCCACCACCCCTCCCCAAGTTTGGAAACAATATAAATTGCAATAACATGAGTAGGCTTAAATATTTGCAAAGTTAATTGATCTATATAGAGAGTTTGAGCACTAGCAATAACTCTTTTACTAAGTAAACTTAATCTTTCTTTGTACCCTCCATTGGAATATTGACTAATATGGGAATTCTGCCTAATCAATTCTTTCACATCAGACAGTATTACCTACCCTTTTTGTCCTGGTGTTAGTCTCTTATAGTCTTTTTTCTACTGGTGTCCTCAGCCCCTCAGCTGACTGAAAAGATTGCTTCTCTCTGACTCACTCTTCAAAGTATAGTCTTCTCAGTCAAAAAAGAAAACTATTAAACTAAGTTATAACTATATCCTCATAATGTTGTATAGCACTGTATGCAGTAAGTCTAGGAAGCTTTCCATTTCATCCCCAATTGAGTTTAATATTACCTTTTCTTTAATAATTAGCTTACCTATGCTTATTTCCTTTTTTTCACTTTAAAAAAATTTTGTGGTTAATTAACATTTATTGAGATATAAATAAGATTTATTAAGCTTTCTTGAGATATAATTCGCATGCCATAAAATTAATCTTTTAAAGTGTCCAATTCAGTGGCTTTTAGTATGCCCACAGAGTTGTACAACCATCACCACTAATTTTAGAACATTTTCATCTTCACAAAAGAAACTCAGTACCCATTAGCCATCACTCCCCATGTTTACAATCCTACCAGCAATGTATGAGAGTTCCGATTCTCTACAGCCTCACCAACACTTGTTTTTGTTTGTCTTTTTTATTTCTGCTATTCTAGTGGGGGTGAACTGGTATCACATTATGGTTTTTATTTGCATTTCTCTAATGGCTAATGATTTTGAACACCTTTTCATGTGCTTATTGGCCATTTATGTATTTTCTTTGGGAAAATGTCTTTTAAAATTTTTGTCCATTTTTTTGTGTTGTCATTGTATTGTTGAGTCCTAAGAGTTCTCTCTGTATTCTGATACAAGTCCCTTATCAGATACATGATTTGCAAATATTTTCTCCTATTCTGTGGGATAGCTTTTCACTTTCGTGATATCCTTTGAAGTACAGAAGTTTTTTATTTTGATGAAGTTGAATTCATCTAGTTTTTGTTTTCGTCACTTGAGTTGATTTTTGTACATTGTGTGAAGTGTGGTTCAACATAATTCTTTTAAATGCAGATATTCAGTTGTCTCAGCACCATTTGCTGAAAAGACTATTCTTTCCCCTTTGATTTGTCTTCTCATCTTTGACTGTAAATATGTAAGGATTTGCTTCTGGATTCTCAATTCTATTTCACTGATATATGTGTCTCTCCTTATACCAGTACCACACCGTCTTGATTATTGTAGCTTTGTAGTAAGTTTTGAAGTTGGGAAGTGTGGATTCTCCAACTTTGTTCTTCTTTTTGAAGATTGTTTTGGCTATTCTAGGTCTCTTGCATTTCCATATGAATTTTAGGATCAATTTGGGGAGTATGGCTATATTAATAATGCCTTCCATTCCATGAACATAGGCTTTCTTTCCATTTATTTAGATCTTTTTTCAAAAATGTTTTATTATTTTCAGTGTACAAGCCTTACACTTCTTTTGTTAAATTTATTCCTCAGTATTTTATTCTTTTCATGCTATTGTAAGTGAAATTATTTCTTAATTTCACTTTCAGATGGTTCACTGTTAGTGTAAAAATACAATTTTTATGTGTTGGTCTTATATTCTATAACCTTGCTGCACTCATTTATTAGTTCTGGTGTGTGTGTGTGTGTGTGTGTGTGTGTGTGTGTGTGTGAATTTCTTAGAATTTTTCTATGTTCAAGACCACTGAATAAAATTATTGAATAAAAATAATTTTACTTCTTTTCTGATCAAGATGCTTTGCTTTTCTTCTCTCTCCTTTTTTTCCCCCCTAATTGATCTGTCCAGTACAATGATGAATAGAAGTAGCTACAGTAAACATCCTTTTGTTCCTGGTCTTAAGAGGAAAGCATTCATTATTTCACCATTAAGTATGATGTTACTTGTGATTGTTTCCATTCTTGGTAGGTCATTTCCACTAAGGACCTTGTGTGCTTCTTAATGCTTATATCCCTCATTCACACCAAGATCAGGTTGCTCAAAAGTCTGACATGGAGAAAAATTTCACTAATCTTTAATAAGAATCTTTTCGTAGAAAAAGGATCCATATTACTCCATTAGAATTACCTTTTGAAGAGGCTTTTTCAGTATCCACATAAATGGGCTGCATCCAGGGCTTATTGCCCTACGACTGTGCAGCTGCAAGATTGGGCACTCTATCTGTTAATTCAACAGACTGCCTGGAAACAACTGGTAAATTAGCACAATACCATGTTAAGGAGAACCCCGAGAAATTGATATATTAATTTGTTAGATACAAATCTTTCTACAAGAAATACTTCCTTTTCATTGGTTTTACAAAGTATCTTAATGAGAGATTTTGCATTTTACTGCAGGTATGAGAGCATGATTAACTATTATAGACCTTTTATAAGGGGGATTGTAGAAAAACACATTTCAGTTAATAAAGAGGCTGTTTTTACTATACTTACAACATTATGATAATCACTTAATGTAAGCTCTTCCCCAAATAAGATTCCCAACCACAGTGACAGCTCTGGTTTGACACCACAAATTGAAAAGAGCTCTTAGAGGACAAAAATTTTGCAATCAAAACCATTTAACTTCTGTCTTAGATTTCAATCCTTATTTAATAATTTACTCAAATTAACTCAGGGAAGCCAGGTACACTCAGACTCAAAGCATACTAGATCCATGTTGGGATACAACTTGAGAGAACAAAGATAGAAGCCAGATCTGGGGAAAGGTCTCATTAGTAGAGTTTAGAATGGGTTCAAGAAGAGCTAATTTAGCTGGAGAGATTGGCTTTGGAGGGAGTAGCAGGTGAACCATCACTAGGTAAGCATCAATAGAGCATGGTGAACTCAGGCTTAAATTAAGAGGTATTATCTGGTTGCAGGGAACAGAAAATCAAAGCATTGGGTGATGAATGAGTAAATAGAATGTAGTCACTGGTTCTAAGAGTACCTCTTCTCTCCAACTATACCCTACATCACAGCATTATAGGGAAGGAAAAGGGGAAAAAAAGAACAGGACCCAGCACTGGGAAAAGGATAAACAAAGAAGGTTTAAGGCTTCAAACACTGGCTAGGGGGTTAGAAATGGAATCCTTTCCTGAGAAAGAAAGAGGTTATAGCAGTAGGCAAAAACATCAAAAGAATTATGAAATGATGAATCAAGACAGTAGTCCAATTTATGTGGCTTAGATCAGAATGGGATACAGTAGAATACTGCATTCTAAGGTTATTTAGGTACCCAGGGCTTATCTTTGGTGTACTGGTTGCCAGGTTTCTATGGCAATAAAGGAGATGAGGTCGGAAGAGCTATCATTTTTCCTGTTCTCATGGCTCTGAAATGATCACACTATGGGTGTAAAACCTTTTGTGCCCAGAGAAACAAAGTGATATTCTTCTAAGCTGCTGTGTTCTTAACTTTTAGAGTTGGAGACTTTTTTTTTTAATTATGTTATGTTAATCACCATACATTACATCATTAGTTTTTGATGTAGGGTTCCATGATTCATTGTTTGCGTATAACACCCAGTGCTCCATTCAGTACGTGCCCTCCTTAATACCCATCACCAGGCTAACCCATGCCCCCACCCCCCTCCCCTCTAGAACCCTCAGTTTGTTTCTCAGAGTCCATAGTCTCTCATGGTTCGTCTCTCCCTCGCACAGAGTTGGAGACTTTTAACCCATATACGTATGTCAGTTCTCTCTCTCGTCTTATTTTTGTTATTGGTTTTCAGCACCTTTTCAGTGAATAAATTTAGATCACAGTAAAGCCACCTGGATCTCATAAGTTTGACTTTATTGAAATTATTTCTTGGGTTTGAATATTTTGCCCTCCAAACAATAAATGGTTTAGAAAACTATTAAAGATATTAATTCATTTTTTCATTTGAACATCCCACTCTGGGGGAAATACTAGGAAAACAGATTAAAGCACATGATCCCTGGCCACAAGAAGGTTATAGTCTAAATAGGAAGCACATTTAAACAAACAGAGTAATATATAGTAAGATACTTGTGAAGTGAGGTTGTAGCCAAGATATTAACTTCCCCAAAATGAAGATCCATAACATAAATTTGTCTTGGTTAAGTATTAGGGAGGATTGTTTCTGTTAATAGATTGATATGATCTTTTTATCAGAAAATAAAAACTCTGTAATGCATTTGTACCCTTGTCTCCTATAAACCCAGAGCTTTGGTTAGTTTTTTATTTCATTAATTATCCTCATCCTTGATCTTTTATTGAGTGTCTTAATTCATAAATATATTTTGCTTTAAGTCATCTCAAAGTCCTTTTCTTAATTGGCAAAGAATAAATAACAAATTCATTATTTTCTCTGGTTCCTATTCTGCTAGCCTGGCTGGGCCTATAATAAGTATATACTCAATAAATGGTTTTTGATCCTGTATTTATATAGAGATAAGTTATCAAAAATAGATCTCAGATGGTGCTTCGTTGAGTCAGATGAAGAAAGTAAGGTCTGGGCATTCATTTTGAGCCACAAGATAGCACAAAACAGGGTGGACAAGAGAACAAAGTTGATTATTTAAGATGTAAAACAGGGACATTTAGAATCAGTATGCTTGAGTGTGTAGGAGGTATAGTCTGTGTCTTCAAAATTTTGTACACTTGGAAATTGGTCAGTGAATGAAGAAAAACAACTGAGAAGATATTGAAATCTCTACTCAAGGGAAGTAGCCAAACCTAACCCTAACCCCAAAACTAGTTATGTTTTCTCTGATTAAATTGAACAAATTAAATCTCATATTGTCTAGGAAAAAAAAAATTGCCTGTTTAAATATGTATTAGTGTATTCAGATTTCTTCTTAGTTTTCCATACCTTATTTGAATTTTTCTCATAAAGAAGTTTATTAAAAAGCATAAGAATACAATAAAAATTGCTATTTAATATTTCGGTGACAATTTTGTAATTGAGTCAAATGATTAAAAAGTGTTCTAATTTCTAATATACCTAGTTTATGCCTAATATCCATAAATCTTGACATCTAACTTCTAACATCTTATCTCCAAATTTCTTTGCTACATTAATCAGACATCTGGATCAAAAGGAAAACTTGGCATTTATCTTTCTAAAGGAGAGACACTGGCCAGAAAGATAAAGCACCTCAACTTTCTCCTACAGTAGAAATTCCCTATCTTGACTTCTTTCCAGTTATAAGATATCAAGGGACACTGTATAATTATAAATGTTGATTTTCTAAAAAATTCTAATAGCCTGTCTGCTAACAACAAAGAAACCTTGACTTTCTCAATAAAGTGGTGCCCTGTGAACAATTGTCATAAAATATGAGATCACTAGCCCCTATGCATTGCCTTTGTTGTATTACTGCCTAGTTTACCTCAGAAAAAATTCCTATTTCTAATGTCATTAATAGTGTAATAATAGTTCTTACCATTGTTACAGGCTGAGCCTTAAATTTTCAGTTTTGCAATTTTAGGATATCTATCTAAATATTAGACATATTTATGTTTATATTATGTCCAAATATTAAATGTGTAGTAATATATTAGCTTTCTTTAGCATATGATAAACCTTCACATCTGGTGACGCTTGCCTTTACTCCAACATCATACAATAGATTTTCAAGTAAAACGGATACCTTCAAATCTGACTGCTGTATTAGAGCCCTTTCTCACTCTACTAGAGCCCTGTCGTTGCTAGTATAGTAGAATCCATATAATCTGTCAGCCAGCCATGGGGACCCAAGACATGGTTGGGTCAAGAACAGTTCTAAGCAATTCATAGTGGTGTCTTTGAAAATGGACATTTTAAATAGAACTAGCATTTATGAATGTTTTACACATCAGAAGGCAGCAACAGCATCTTCCGGTTCATCATTAGCTTCATTAATACTTCAATGATACTTAGTGTGCACCAGGCACTGTCCTTACCATATACTTTATGTAAATATATTTTATCTCATTTAATCCTCATAAATCTTTGTGAGCTTCATACTGTTATCCCCATTTTACAGATGAGAACATTTTTTTTTTTTTAAAGATTTTTTATTTATTTGACAGAGCGAGATACACAGCGAGAGAGGGAACACAAGCAGGGGGAGTGGGAGAGGGAGAAGCAGGCCTCCTGCAGAGCAGGAAGCCCGATGCGGGGCTCGATCCCAGGACCCTGGGATCACGACCTGAGCCGAAGGCAGACGCTTAATGACTGAGCCACCCAGGTGCCGCCAGATGAGAATATTTAAATATATCTTTTCTTCCTTTGAAGGCAGACCTCTCATTTTGTTACCCTGGGTTTTGGTGTGTTTCTTCTCTCATCAAGTACCTATGCCAAATAAATGGTGTAATATACTGACTAGGTTGACTCTTATTCCTAAGACAACCTCCTGGTTTTTCATATATGTCAGGATTCAGGTCTACATTTCTCTGTTGAAGTACATGATGATTTAGTTTTTATTCTGTACCCTATTTACTGTTTATTCTTTCTGGGCCTTCCATGCAGACTTTCAATTTTAATCAATTCTTAATTACCCAAACTAATGAAGTGGAAAGAAGGTGTCGAAATTTTAAAATAACAGGCAATCCCCAAATCATTTATATTTAAATTTTGAATATGTTTTTGATGTGGTGCTCTGGAAATTCAGTTTAAGCTGAAAAATTGAAAACATTTTATGCAGATCTGGAAAGCAGATGAATTTCCTTGGCCAAGCCCCTGGTTGGCTCTTCTTTTTTTTTTTTTAAGATTTTATTTATTTATTTGACAGTGAGAGACACACAGCGAGAGAGGGAACACAAGCAGGGGGAGTGGGAGAGGGAGAAGCAGGCTTCCTGCAGAGTAGGGAGCCCGATGTGGGGCTCGATCCCAGGACCCTGGGATCATGACCTGAGCTGAAGACAGACGCTTAATGACTGAGCCACCCAGGCGGCCCTGGTTGGCTCTTCTTTGCAGCTCATTCCATGCTGGAAATAGACAGCTATCTTCTAATACCAACTAAATAGACTTGACTTTTCAAGTTTCACTGGAACAATCTCTGCTATCAGTGTTTGCTCCTTTGCCTTATCCATATCTGTAAGCTACACCTGGAAGTAATAGCTTTTATAACATAGCAGCTACCAAGTACCAGACATTGTTTTAAGTGCTTTGTATATATTAACGCATGCAATCCTTAAAACAACCCCATGATGTAGGTATTAATATTATTCTCAGTTACATATGAGGACACTGAGGCACCAAAATGTTAAGTACTAAGATCACACAACCAGTAAGTGATGGAGCCAGAACTTAAACTTAAGTTTTCTGGCTCCAAAGTCCGTGCTTATAACCATTATGCATACTGCCCCTCAGAAGAGAGCACTAGTTTAGGATGCTACTGAATGTGGTCATTAAACATTGTTTTAGCAAGGCATTTTACAACTTACATTTAACTCTTTTAGGTAGGTACATTAACCCTGTTGTACAGATGAAAGACAGGGAAAGGTTGAGGAACTTGTCCAAGGTTGCATAAGAGCCAAAATTGAAATCCAATTTGAAATCCAACTTGAAATCAAAATCCAATGTGAGAGTTAATGAATTTACCCAAGAAGCAGTCTCCCCTCTGATGGGTTTTTGAAAAAACTGCATGAGATAAATTTATGTTAAAATTGGGTATTTTGGGGGGCACCTGGGTGGCTCAGTCATTGAGCATCTGCCTTCGGCTCAGGTCGTGATTCCAGGGTCCTGGGATTGAGCCCCACATCGGGCTCCCTGCTCCGCGGGAGGCCTGCTTCTCCCTCTCCCATTCCCCCTGCTTGTACTCCCTCTCTTGCTGTGTCTCTCTCTGTCAAATAAATAAATAAAATCTTAAAAAAAAAAAAAATTGGGTATTTTTTAGGGGTGCCTGGGTGGCACATTCAGTTAAGTGTCGGACTCTGATGTCGTGATCTCAGGATCATGAGATCGAGCCCTGTGTCCCGCTCTATGTTCAGCACGGAATCTGCTTAAGTTTCTCTCTCCCTCGCCCTCTGCCCCTCCCCACCTGCACTAGCTCATGCGTGCGCTCTCTTTCTGTCTGTAAAATAAATAAATCAATCTTTAAAATAGGATATTTTTAATTAATGAGGGAACTTTCCATTCAAAAAAATTCTACATTTATAAGTGTAAAGTACAAAATTCTTTAGCAAACTGAATATCATACCTAACATACTTTTTAAACTAAGAATATGCTTTTAAAAGCAAAACATCACGTATTGTGCAGATTTAGATCAGGAAGGGTAGAATTTCGTTATTCGTTGCCTATCACAATGTCAACTCTATCAAATATTAGTTGGTAGTATTCCAAAATTGTTTTTCTTTTTTTTCCTACGTGTTAGAGAAAATATAGCAATTTAAATATTGTAACAAAAAGTGAAATCATAGTTGCTTCATCCTTTGAATTTTACTTACTGTAAATTGGAGTTTACATTTCACTATGAATACCAGACTACTCAACATTCTTATATTCATAATTAAAATTGGAAAAAGGGAACATTTAAGTCCCTATAACTAACCTGCTACTTCATTCCTTTCTGGTTTATTATAAGCACTTCATCTGATATCTAATACTTGAAAAGCTATAAAACGGTATTATAGTGCTTTGATTTTATATCTCCATCCTTGCTCCATGTAAATAGTAAAGTTTTTATAAAGCTTTAAGTCTAAGTAAAGAGGATCAAACAAATGAATGACATATTTACTTATGCCTTAGGAAAAAAAATCTTACTAGACTAAATTGAAACTTAAAATCTTACCAATGTAGAAAGCACTAGAAATGTGAAAACTAAAAAGTAAGCTTTGTTTATCCTGCATAGTCTCATATTTCTCTTCATTGGCTAAATAAACGAGTGTTTTAAGATATCTGTGTCCTTTCAACAGCTAAATAAACAGCTCTACCTAGGGAACTTTATATTAGATGTCAGATTTTCATATTTTATATAGAGTTTTGCTAAGGAAAGTTTATATATCAGTAACTAAAGGAAAAATAATATATTTTATTTTTAATATTGGAAGTATTTGCTACACACCTTTTACAGAATGCATCTGCAGCTGTTTTCAAATTTAAATTTCCAAAGTAAATGTAGTAACAGATATTTACAGATATTTTTTCTTCATTTTGTAGTATCTTTATTATTGTTTCTGACATTATAATTCTTATTTAAAATATGATTTTGACTTCTTTTAGGTTATGAAGGGCTTTTTTAAAATGTGAAATTCCTAAGGAGAAACAGTAGGTTTAAAAACAAATGAAAATATTTAGGAAATAATTTTGCATTCAAGTACTTCCTTGAACACCTGATAATCGAGCATTTTTGATGTAGCCTTATACAGCATCTGACTTGCCTTCAACACCGTTTAACAGGGATAGAGCTTTGTGTACTAACTTTGTGTACTAAGTAGCTCTTGAGCTTATTATGCATTCTAATCAGATTTTAGAGTGGTTTTTGGAGATACAGATTTTAACTTTAAAAGAAAAACTGCTCCTATATCAATAGGTTAACCCCTATAGAGAATAATCTTTGGTGACTGAGAATGATGACTATAATTTTATATCTTGAATTATTTTTCCTACAACATTTTCATTTATTCCTTGTTCAAGAACTACCTAAGACAGTGTCTGCTTTTTTTTTAAGGTTTTCATTTCCTGTTCATGAATACAAACATACTAAAAATTTAACCTTCTGAAACATCAGCAAAATTCAGCTATGCCAAGAAATTTTAAGAAATCAGAATTTTATTTGCACACTCTCAAAAGTAATGCTGAGTGTTTCTCCCATGATGTTTTCTTCCTCTTTGCTGCACTCTAGATCCCAGAAAGAGTTTTTAACCAGCTATTAAAAATAACCCATTTTGAGAATTCACGGGAAGTGTGAGGTATTCATCAGTATATATTTGCTGTCTGAAGCTGATATAGCTGTAAGGTTTTTTAGATCCAATTGATCTATTGCGCATGTTCCCTCCCTAGGTTGCAGGACGTGCTTCTATTTGCATAAGGCCCTGGGCAAGGTTCTTTCTTGCATTGATTGGCCTGTCCAAGGCAGCCTGATGTGTTCTTGCATTGATCACTTTGTCTTTTCTTAGAAGACAGTGTTACACTGAGTTCATCTCAAACATTCTAGGGAGAAGGTAAAACTTTACTGCAGATGTCTCAATTTTATTCAGATGTTCCTTTGAGTATAGGCCCTTTTTGCAAGGATAAGTATCTCTTTTTTTTCTTAACTAATTTGGATGTCTCTGCAGTTCGAGTGCACTGTAGACTAGATTATATTTGAAAAAGCTACGTTAAAGAAAATTGCCAGAGTATATGCCATTTATCTTGTGCTATTTTTGTTTTTAAAACAGTGCATCTTGCTTCCAGCTTAAAACCATTTTCTTTAAAGATGATCTCTTAAACCTAGGCATAAACTAAAATTTACTGGTGTTGTGATAGGTTACCACTTATCTTTACTAGTTTTATAGATTCCTTAGTTTCAGTGAGACATGCATTGCTTTGTGTGTTTAAGAAAATAAGGAGTTTTATTAGTTTCACGGTGAAACAGTGGTCCAGAATGACTTGCCTGTTACTATTCATCATTATTAGTAAGTAATGTTAATGTGAATGGTATGTCAAATATGGAAATTAGTAAGCAGCTACATATCAATATTAACTATGTAAACTTTATTTCATTCTATCATAACTTTTGTGGTAGTGTGTTATTTGGTGATAATGGAAACCTGAGTTTAAGAATTAAGTCTTCCACCAAATCTATGAGAAATTGAGCAATGAATGTTTTGCAGTTTAGCCCTCTTTATTGGCTAGTCCTTAAATCAACATTTATATTGTCTGCCAAAGAACATATTTGCCTACACAGCTAATTATCAAGAAAATGCCCATTACCCCCAACCTATATACTACATCTTTAGTGAGGAACTGGTGAGACGAACGTAGGCTTCTGTCAAGATGCAGGGCAATATCCTCCTCCCGACCAGCTTGCTGTTTGATCAAAGCCTCTGTGAATTTATGAGAAGGTATACTTTTGGCAAAGATTTAGAAATGTGTCATGGCTGAATTTGATTATTGTGCTGTTGGTAATTAAACTCTGCTACGACAATTCCTTAATGGTTTCAGAAAGCATACTTAGTAACACTTACTACAAATCAGGACATTTTCATATACACTGTTTTATCTTCATTAAACAGGTCACCATTTCTGAATATTGTTAAAGTATAGAAAATAAATGTCACAGAAAAACATTGCGTCAATTCTGTCACTCAGTGGTGTCACTGTGGCATCCCTCAGTATATCACAAGACACAGAAACCTTCTTCTACTTTAATAATTCTGTTTTGTAAAATTTGATAGGAAAATATTAGAGATCACATTTCTTTTATTTGCGTCAGAATGCTAGAATTCATGCTTTAAAATTAAACCTGGAATGAAGTCAAAGCTTATTATACAAGGGCAATAAACATGTCAGGTTTTTAGATAATGTCATTTGCTGTTTTAAAGGTGTCTGTAAAAGCTATAGCATTAATGAGATATATACATGAGTTAGATGAAATCTTTTCATCAAGTGAAAATGTCAGTAAACAATTATTATTAATTTAAATAACATGTATTAGAAAACAGGGCCTCATATTGGAAAAAATAGTTTTGGGGGTGATTGAAGCTTAAATTAAATTAGAATTTGTTAAGTTGTTAATCATTTGTATATATGTTCATATAAATAAGAAAAAAGTATTCATAGAGTAGTGATGTAATTTTTTCTTAAGTTTAAATAGAAGTTTGGTAGTTTGGGAAAATAACTGAAAATACCAATGGAAAAGTCATATGAAAGTATTGAAATGAAAAACCTCTTTAGATACTTAAAAACAGCTCTTCAAAACTGAATCCACTCTATGAAAACATGGATATTACCTTGCAACTTTTGTTCAGTGCGTTTCAACTTTGTGCAAGTATAGCTTTCTGAAATGGAATTGTATAGTGTTTGCACATTTTTTTCCAGCTAAAATGAAACGTACATCATCTTGCATAATTTACTTGTCTCTGGTGGTTAAATTTGCATATCTGAATGAGTAAGTATATATCTTAAGCTCCTGCTAGATGTAAAATAATCTCATGAGTGGAGGAGAGCTCTTTTACCTCAGAAGTCAGAGGAGTCTATATTTCACAGCAACCCATGATCAAACAAGCTAATTCAGATGCCGGAAAGTGCTTTTGCTTAGCTGTGTGGAAGAACCATTGACTGCATACAACCAACAAGTGTATGGGCTACAGGAGATGCATTGAAAACCCCTTATAGGACTGAATGACAACTCCAAATACAAGTGACCATGTGCAACTATAAATAGCTATAAATATACACTTCAGCTGGCCAGATTTTCTGCTATATAATTCAGTCACAATTGTTGTATTTCTCCTCCAGATTTACCACATAATCAGCTGCTTGGATGGACCCACATTAGAGAAATATAATTCAGTATTTGGTGGGGAAAAAAAGAACTTGGCCCCTGTGCAATTCTATTAAGATGTTGTATCATGCCCACTCTTTTTATTACTGCTCAGGTACTACTCAGGACCTCAGACTTAGAAGAGTCCTCCAGACTTTCCCGCACAGGGATATTAAGGCTGAGTATGAAATATGTTATCTGTGCTCAGTCTCTTTGTAAGACATATCTGAGGAAACTTGGCTGGGAGGGGGATAGGGTGGGCTTTGTTGTCAGGTGCTGGGAAACATAAAGATGGTGAAATAGCTGGTAAAAAGTTGTCCACTGAAATCCATTACTTTTTCCCATATCTAATGAAGAAGCAAGAAATTGCTAAAAAGCTTTCAAGCTTAATGGGTTTTCAAATACAGGAATAATTATTTTTAAATCATAGAAGGAAGGATACACTGATTTCAGCCCTCTTCTCATTATTTCCCTTTGACAAAGGATCATATATTTATTGATCATTTCTAGAAGTTACCATATTTCCAGTGTAGCATATTGTAAGTCTGAGAATTTCTAATAACACCATGGTGACTTAGTAGTAAAAATTATTAATCATTAACTTTGTATTAAAAATGTATCTCTTCATAAAATCTCAAAAAGGAGTTTTTTGTTTGTTTAATGAAATAAAATTTGATCTCTCATCTTTAAGGATATGCTTGTAAATTTCCTATCACTGTCTGTGATACTATATATAGCACCCTGGTTGCTTAAAAACTTAAATTTTAATTATAACTATGATTTTTAACTCACAATAGTATATGTAAAAGTTCTAAATTTTTCAAGATATAATTAAATATAAAAATCATGAAGATATACTGTTTTAGCAAAAATGTTACTTTTCTGACAATAAAGCAAATAAATAAGAGGTTATATAATTTCTGAGTAAAATAATAGTCTACTACCTTTCTCTTACTTTTCCTCACTCCTGCCCCAAGATAGTATTTTAAAAAACAATATTTATTGGTTAATAAGCAAGTACTGATCACTATTGGTAAATATAACCAGCTGTAAATATTTAAAATATCTCTGTGGCTAAAGAAATAATGTCAAAGACTAATATTTGCTTTTTGCTGTATTTGTTCTTTCTAACTTTTAGTAATATTGAATCATTCCTGAAAATATAGTAGTTTTGCTTTATCATCCTGAAGAAAATGTTTTCAGTGTAATGAGAGTTATTGATTAAAAATGTATTATGGTCAGTTATTTGATACATATTTATGATTGTTTAAGTATGTGGAAGCACTTAATAATCTTTGTGATATCATATGCATGAAGAGGTAGTTACATGTTAGTTACTTGAATGTTAAGGAAATGTTACATATGTTAAGGAAATGCCTTCCTTTGAAATTATTTATCTCTTATACTCTTTTTCTGCCTCTAACCACTTTATAAGAATCTAGTTGTTTGGAACACATATGCAAAAGAAAATCTGTATTTGAACCTTCTTAATGTAGGCTTTAGAAAGTTAAAGCTAAAAGCTCACATTGTGAAAATTTATTTTTGTTGGTGTCTGTGTACATATACTTTCAAACTCTTTTATCTGAGATGTTCTAGAAAGGAATCAAATGTAATCATGGTCATGTTAATGCTGATACTAGAATACATGGATTACAAACCTTTTCCATTTCTTTTAACCTTGTAGGAATAATAATAGCTCCTACTCACCATTTCTATCCAGCTGTGTGTGAACCTAGCTTCAGTCTTCATACTCCTAACCCAGCATCTTTTTCATGCAACAGGCATGGTCCTGTTTACCTTACCCTTTTTCTACAACACAGAAAACCTGGCCCGGACATTTACTCATACATCCCCCAAATCTACACTTACAGAAATGTTCTAGGTTAAGTCTAAAAAATTCTTAATTTTTACCTCTGAGAATGGAAGGTTTTCTTAATGGTGTTCCATTATCTCTTAGCTTTTAGAACTTATCCCTCTCTTTTTCTTGGATCTTTTGGGAAGTCATGTAGGTCAGTGGTAGGGTGGGGTTGGAAATCTCATATCACTTTGTGCCTACATTAATAACGAATAATTGCCAAATATCTTATAGGGAAATTAAAGATGAAACTGCAAATATCCATGAAAACAAAAATTTGTAAAAGAGATAAAAGAACACAACTACTTCCTATAAATAATGTTTGCCTATTGAAGACTTCCAGGAAAGTACTTGATGTTTAGTGCTAATTGCAATAGCATTTTGTACAGCTGTTCTGCAAAGTAAAAAATCAGACCTCTCCCCTCACAATTATACAACTTTGGTTTTTCACTATCACATCTAAGCAGGTACCTGTTTTTACTGATTTAGGATAAAATTCCATTTCCTATGGAAATTTTAATGAGAACTCATACTTTTTGATGTAACAAAATAGGTATTAATACAATTAAATTGAACATAAATATGTCCATCTGCTTTAATATCCTTAACATTACTTAAATACTGTGACGAACAAAAAAGGTTGTTGTTGTTCTTTAATTTTACCCTAGATTTTAACAGCCCTGCCAAAGTTAAACTTCTAAAAAAAACTCAACTGTAGGCATTTTGCAACTTTTTTCTAAATTTAAATAGTTGAAGTGTCAAGCTTCCGCTTTAACCAGAAGTTATAGTAAAAGTCCTAAATACCTATCGCCTTTTAACTATCATTTGAACCTTGTGTTTATGCATACTAAACTATTGCGTTTGCACCTTCCTCATTTTAAAGATGTAGCAATTTAAACGCACATTGGAATCTTTTCATAAAAGCCTAATTATGTTCCTTGCTCTTAAAACTGCAAACTGGTAGTATATGCATTACTGGTTTATGTGGGAAAGTAGTTGACAAATGATTTCCTATATAAATGCATGTTTTAAATAGCCTTGAACTCTTTTTTTTGCCTTGTACTTTTATGCAAGTAAAATCAAGCAATTGTTTTTTATTAATTTGTTTTTCGTTAGTGATTTCTTTGTCCTATATACCTAGTCCTCTGGCCTTTTTTTGTTTGTTTGTTTATCATTTTTATTTGTATGGGTGTTTTCTTTTACATTGTTTTTGTTTGTTTGCTTTCATTTATGGGTTCAATACCAAAAATTGCTATTAATAAACTAGTGACCTAGACAGTATTTTGTAGAAAGAGAAGCTAAGTTTACCTTTTTTGCCATCTGTATCACTCTGTAGATGTCTCATTGATCTTTTAAAAATAACTTTTTTCTCATAGATTATATTCAGAAAAATTATTACTCAGCTTCAATTCCGTACAGTAGGTGTAATATTTTTAAAATTTTAATTTTGTGTGTTGCCTTTTCTTCTAAAGACAAATATATATTTTATCTATTTGTATTTCAAATTTTAGGATCCAGTATTCAGAACATGCACAGTATAAGTTAGACCATTTTTAAAATCAGTCTCTAATATAGGCTAAATATGCTAACCTTCGATTACCAGCAAAAAAGAGAAAAATGTTTAAACACTCATTACAGGTTTAATTACAATTTCGGATGGGTTTTCGGACTCCATTCTGGCCATTCCACTTTAGCCATTCAGGCCATGCTGCCCGTATTGTGTATTCAGCAGTTCCTATTAGACGTCTTCACAGTGACTGATTCTGCTGGGCTTGCTGACACCCGCTTCATGCATGGCCTGCTGTGCTGGGTGGAATATTTTTTCTGGGCTGCCTGGAACATTAAAGACATCTTGGCCATGTCAGTCTGTGTACAGTGTGTGTGTATGTGTGTGTATGTGTGTGTGTGTTCATGTGAGTATGCATTCCTGAGCAAATCAGTATTAAATAAATGATTATGTGGTGTAATTTTATACACATGTAAAATTTAAAATTTGATTAACAATGGATTTATAATTTATTACTGCATATATTTTTAATAATTTTAGTTCAGTCAATGTTAGCAAGTTTCCTTTAGCTTTTATTGTCTGTGGTTATTGACACTAGGGGGCACTGCTTATCCTCAGTTGCATCTTTCTTCAGGAAATGAGTAAAAATACTCAGCTGATTTCTGTGCTCCTACTTTAATTAACAATTGAATTTAGAGAACTCTCGGCTATTTAATTATTTTTATTTTGGTTTTATTTCTAATGCCTATATGTAGTGCTAACAAAGGGGGAGGAGCTATTGGTTCTCACAAACAAATACAGTATCCAGTGCCCCATACAGTAACTTTTTTCCCCCCATTGGAAATGTCGTTCTTGGCAAAACCAGAAGGGCAAGTTTGCCCAGTGATGAGGTTTAGATCCCTTGCCAGCTGTGCTTCTAGCCAGCAAGTGTGATGAACAGCTTCAGAAATCAAGTGAGAGAAAGCATTCAAGAGTTAGTGTGATTCATTTGGATAAAGGTCAAGAGAAAGATAAGCAAAGCGTAAGAATGAAGAGCACAAAAAGCAATAATTTGTACCTTTTTGCTTATAGAATTTCACTGATCCTATTTGTAATTTTTAAGCACATACTTAGTTCAAAAGTGACCTACAGTTCTTCTAAAGTATTTTAAACACTGTATTTAATCTTGTATTTTAGCTGATCACTTAAAAATGAGTAAAGTGGATTCGTGACTATTCATAATTATATTTATAGATTAGAACTGTGGCTACTAGTTGATAATCAAATGACAACACAATTAACTAAACTTTTTCAATTAGCAATTACCATTTGATCTTCCTAAAAATTTAAAGGTTTGTTCTATTCATTTTTTAGAATCTTATGTCTATTCTAAACCTAAAATACTCATGTTTCACACTAAGGAACTACCTGTAACCTCTAAGGACATTAATGAGTTTGTTCTATTCTTAAAATAAAACTCTCTCTCCCGCCTCCTTCCTCCTGCAGTCCCCCTATCCAAAGGTGGAAAGCAATCAGTGGCCTATAGAATAAAGAAAACTATTTTTCTCTGTTCTCCTAATTAATCAGATCCATGAGAGAACTGGTAAAATTTCATATTCTTCTCCTCTATAGTTGTAGCGAGCCATACATTATATATAAGAAAACATGCAGTTAGGTCATGCCCTGGTTTTATTAGCTAAAGATACTGATTTTTAACATGAGTAATTAGAAATAAAGTATTTATACAGATTTTAAAGTTTTCCTGGCATACATTTTACATCCGGACCACAAAGGGACAAAAATATTGCTAATATAGTGAAGCTTGGTCTGAATACCATTAAAATACCTGAGCATAAACAGATGGGCAGTTTTAAATAAAATTTATAAAATGCCTTTGCTTTGTGGCATTCCATATTGGGTTCTACTACATGGGTATTATAACGAGAAATTATTTAAAATTTTTCGAAGAGAAATGGATATGTGCATTATCATGGTTGATTTTTTTCCTTTTCTAGTTTTCTAAGGTGATTTCTTGATGTTTATTGAACAACATATGCTTTTAAATATATTGAGTGACTAGTTTGATGAGATTTCTTGGGGGAAAAAAACTTTCAAGGTTAATACACAGTTCGTAGAGAAATATTATCTGTTATTTTCCTTACAAGTATTTTTTCTCATTATTCCTGTGTAACATCATAAAAGCATTAGCTAATTTAGCTTCATCTCTCATCTTCAGTAATAGATTTGTCACTTACTAAAAATAGGCACCACCTAGTTAGACCCTACGAGTTCATAAACAAAACACTGATTAGTCAGTATGGGGCAGCTTTTGTTATATTCACCATTTTATAATTTGAAATGTTATTTTCCTAGTACTCACCATCTACAAGCCATCAGATGCCAGCCCATTTATAATAGGTTTTTCTCCTCCTAGCAGGACGTTGCTTTTGGCTATAAAAAGTTAATTTCAGATCCTGATATCCTTGCATTAATTTTTGAGACAGTGGCTGGGTGTAGTACAGCAAAGAATAACATGAACATCACACCACTGTGCTGTAGCTAATCGTTTATTACTTCAAGCCAGAGAAGCAGTGTTATGGCTATGGAAAAGATGGAAACCGACAGAAAGGTCTTAGAGATGGCTTCCTAAAGGTCTTGAAAGAGGGGAACAAGAAGTAAAAGAAACAATAGCAACACTATCAGAAGGGATACATTTTAATACTTACAGTGCTGGGCATCTTTGGAATTTTTTTTATGATTAAAACAAATTATTATCTTGAATAACAGAACCCATCTTCTCTCCAAACATCTTTGCTTCAGAATGGGTAAGCTCATGGTAATGTTATCTTTTCAGAACCATAAGTGTTCTCTAAAAAACATATGACTGAGATGTTCATCAGCTGGGATGTTTGCTGTGATTCACCAATAAATTTGAATAATTTGACATAATTTCTGACAAAGATGAATGTTTCCACATTCATTTCCATAGTAAGGCAGTATCTACATGAAGACACCAGTTTGACTGACTCTACCTGCCATATTGACCAGAAAAAGAACAAAACAACAGCCATTTAGTCCATAGAATTAAAGCAGTTTATGTGTACAAACTACCGTGATGGCCTGTCACCCCCAGAACTTCATAAGAGTGTGTCACTATGGAGCCTCTAGTATTACAAGGGAACACAGCACTAGGACACGTCACCAAGGACCTCACGGCACACGTGGTTAAGCAGTGCAGAGTGGCCTAGAATAAAGGAGAAGCATTACCGTTTGTGGAATTTTGAGTTATAGCTGGGACAATCCATGTTTGTTGAAACTAGGGGCTACATCTAAGTCTTTTCATCTTTTTCTCATCTGTACAGAAAGGAACTGGACTAGGTAATTTCTAATGTCCCTAACAACTTTCCATTCTTTTCTTCAATATTATAGGTAGAGCCATGTCAGCATTAATTAATATTTACTGGTTTCCGTAAACTGTGATGCTACTTGTAGTCATTCTTTTCTATAAAAGACCATAAGAGCTATAACTGCAATGCATTCATGACTGTTCGAATGTATGTTTTAAGGCATTAGGGTCTAACTCATCCACTCCCCCAGGCCATTAAAAAGTGGTGTCAATATCAAATTAACATCTAGAAACATTTAATTCAAGTACTGGAAAATTCAGCAATGAGTTTATTGTTTTTTCTGTGTGAGGAGGAAAGTGACTGATAGATCATAGTACGTGCTGGTGGTTGTGTAGGAAGAGACAGACTTAGGGAAGCTTTGCTTTTCCTGACAACTTAGTGACAGAAAGTAGTATGGTAGATTTCATCATGACACCCACAGTGAGGAATGGCAGGTTGGGTTCTTGTGAAAGGGGGTTAGGATCAGAACTATGGAAATTCAACATTTGCTCCTCATGCCTATGCATTGTCTTCTTTTGTGCTCTGTCTGTGGCAGTGTCTTTTTTCCCCTGTCTTGTTACACTCCTGATTATGATAACCTTCCCTACAAGGAGTCACTGTTTCTTTTTCGCTGAAGATTTCTTCTTTTAACTTCTCTTGAATGTCATTCGCAGGCCTCCCTTCAGACACGTTGTTTTGTTGATATTTGACCTCCATTCTCTCATATATTTTTGTCTAGAAGGACAGCGTAGAAGCTTTCTACTGATTGACCACTTCCCTTTCACCTTATCTCTTCAATAAAGTTTTTCTGAAAGCATCTCTCTTGTTCGCCCATTTCCGCACCATGTCTGTTTCACTTATAATCTCGTTACACGAAACCTATGTGTAATTCTGTTTTGTATATTGTCTTTTATATTATTCACACTCAGGAAGATAGTGTAAGAATTTCAGTCTGCAGTACTGTCAGTCTGTCACCTTTCATGCACTACTGTAAAAATTCAAAAATGTAAATGAAGTAATTAACCTGATATGAAACAGTGACATATAATTGAATTTCTAAATTAGTGAACTCCTGACTCCTTTTTATATCTTTGCCATTTTATAGGATTTCATATTGGCTAAACTGGCTACTTAACAAATGTGTGATGTAACAAAAATTCTGCTTCCTACTATAATAAATACTGATGCTTATTAAACATCATGTACTGTGCTGAGTATATTTATCTTAGATTTCTTGCTGTTTGAATTATTTCATACTCATGAAACGGAGGCAATATTTAGTGATGGTGGAATATAGACCCTAAATCACTGACTCAACTAATGGAATCTCCCTCAAAGAAGTGCTAATGAACAGACACATGAAGGAAAATGGAATTTTAAAAAATAGCCCAGAGAATAATTCTCCTTCATTCACACATCAGCCTTCCTCGGTATAAATTTTTCACTGCCATCTTGCATCAGAGCTGTCATCAGATGTCTAAATGATAGGTTTCAAGGTTCTGCTCTTCCTGTTAGTGATCTGAAGTGCTGCTCCAGCGTTTTCCATTACAGTGGATATTGGTAGAGGACACTTGGTGTATAGCAACTGTTGTTTACAGTTCACTAGTATATGAACTCAGAAGTGCTCTTTTACTACATATGGTGTATGTGTATGTGCTCTATCTGTGAAATGAAGATATAGCCATATACATAGAGATAAATAGCTACTTTCATTCCAGCCGCATCTTTTCTTCCACTTAATGTTTATATGGTTTTGTGCAGTAAATACCATCCTAAAAAGTCCTATCTCAAATGAATCTATTTCAGACCATTTATTCAAACAGACTTACTTTATCACTTCAGAAATGTGAGATGTGCTTTCATAAGAAAAATGACTCCAACATATAATCAGAATCATATTTTGAAATTGCAACTTAAAGGATTGTCCTCTATTTGTTGGTCAGTAGAGTGTGCATTTAAACAGCCCTCATAAGTAGTTAGTTGAATGGAAATTTCCTCCAGCAACAGTATTCACTTGAATGTTTAAGCAGGCACACAGGCTCCAAGTACTTAGCATAAGCTCCCAGGTAGAAGAGCCATCTGGAGATTCTTGTTCAAATATTTTCAAACAATGTAGGAAGTCTGTGACTAATACTTATTATAATGATGTTACTTTACCCTTAAAAATGGGTATCAGCCTCTTCCCAATGTTTGGTAACTCTAATAACCCACAATTGATGAACACATCCTGTTTTAAGAACATTTAGGTGGTCTTGCTTTCCTGTATCAATGGGTCAATGCCTACCCTGAAATCTAAAAGTAAGAGAGCCCCACTCCAATTTATGCCACACACTTTTGCATAAACCCGAGCCCTGCATTTGGAGAAATATGATCAAATGAAGATAACCCTCGATTTCTAGAAGCAAAAAACTCAGAAACATCTCAGAACACAGAGTAACTAAGATCTGGAAAAGAATCAAAATCTTAAATGTCTTTATTCAGTCCCCAAATTTATATAACACAGTCTTTATTTTCTTTATATCATAAAGGCTAGGATTTGAAAAGCCAACCCAACTACTTTTACAGTGAAACCTCTCTGTTGATACTCACCCTTCCTTTTCCCCTACCAGCACCACCAAGTTTGAGTTTATCATGGCAGACACTAAGTGACCATTGCATACTTTATTTAAAGCTTGGGATTATTTTGCATTCAGATTTGAAATCACAAGGATACCTTGCTTTATCTGACATATATATTTCATTTGAAATCCAGGAAATCAAATCATTCCAAATGAATTTGTAAGATAATTTTTGACTTTTGTGATTTTTATGTCTTTATGCTTTTTAATAGTCAGTGTGTCTTCATATTTTGACTTTGTGTTTTCCCCTTATAATCTTTAGTTGGGGGATAATGCAAAATTTGACAGGTAGATAATATGGTATTAGATTATGAGAGATCTAAAATCCAAGAGAAATTTACTTAATCCCAGAGATATTAGTGAGTTAAATCATAATGCAATCTTGAGTACACAAATACTACAATGGAGTGACAGGCAGATTGGAAGGACGATTTAGATTTGAATGGATAATAAGCTAATGCTTAATTTCAGTTATGGCCTGTGGTGGACATTGTGATATACTGCCCAGTTTCTCCCTCAGTAAAGGATTTGTTGCCCCAACTCTTGGGAGTGCTTTCGGCAGACAGCCTTCTGCTGTCAGCCCCTTCAGGGATTGCCTTAGCTTCTGTGGGGCCCATATTCAAAGACAGAACAGTATGGGAAATTAAAGGCCAAGCCATCTGGGCCCAGCTTGGAATTACTCTGAAGGGTCATTCTAGGTCCAGAGCTTCCCTGGAGTTGTGCAAGATTGTCGTTGGACCTCCATCTACCTTGACTTCTCTCTCTGCCCATCCTGCTTTGTTTCCCACCCATCCCCACCCCATGCCCCCACCACCTTCCTCAGATGTTGATCATAAGAGCACTCCTTTGTGAACATCCTGTATGCTAAATTCCATTTCAGAGTCTGTTTACTCAGGAGCCCAACCTGTGATATGGCCTATTTCTAAATACACCAAACCAGACATCACTCTAACTTGTTAGCCTTCACTTTACCCAGTCTATTCCATTTCTGTAAATAGCACCTCTGTTCGTTCCACAAATAGTTTCTGACCACCTATGATACGTCAGTCATTGTGCAGGGAATGGTGATGTGTTGCTGACCTGGCAAATATGATCCTGCCCTCGTGGAGCCTACATCACAGTGGGAAAGAAATCATTACCTGTGTAACAAGTATTTCAAAAGTGAATGTGTAAGATATTATATACAGATAGCCATGATGTAAAGACATGGGATTTGGAGTTAAAAGATCTTAGCAGTGCCACTTAATAACTCTGTGAATGTGGGCAAGTAACTTATTTTCTCTAAACAGCAATTTCCTCATCTAAAAAACAGGTATATAATCCCTCAACTACTTAAAAAGAAATTGTTCTATCTAATGAAATCATCTATCTGTAAGTACTCAGAATATTAAAGGGTTCTAAGAACTTAGCTGAATGTGCCTTCCATCCTAAACTGTGAGTTCTTCCCAAAGGTCAGAAATTATGTTTTCCTCAACTTTGCAGTAATAGTGTTTTACCTAAAACAGTTCATAAATTAGAATATCACTTTCCCTGTTTATGTCAGGTAACAGAGTACACAGTCCTCAAAATATATTGAAAACAATACAGGCAATTGGAACCTGAATTTTTTACAAAAATATTATTAAAGCTATAAAATAACTTTGAAAACTTTAGTAAAATTTCAAATACAGCAAACATCTATGTGGAAATTCAAAGCAAAGATTTCTTTTTTCCAGGTCTAGTGAGGTATAATTGATGACTGAAAATTGTATATATTTAAGTATACAACCTGATAACCTCGATATCTGTATACATTGTGTAATATTCACCACAGCTAGGCCAGTCAGCATACACATCACCTCACACCTAACTAATGTAAAGGCTTTTAAGAAAAATTTCTTAATTAACACAATCTCCAATACTCTGGTTATCTACTATATATGTTTTGGCAGGAAATCTTAGCTCTTTACCTTTCTTTTTCCCAGACCAAAATAAAATGGTATGCTTTAAAACTTAAGGGTATTAACACTTTCCCAGCTGGATGTATATTCCTTGCTTCTGCCTGACCTAATGAAATCTTCTGCCACAAGTTTTTAAACCATTCAACGATTGACAAATTCTCTATATGTGAAAGTATTTCTAGCACTTACCAATTGATAAAGGCTCATAAGTGATTTTTAAACTGAGTATTGTGAACATGCTTACTACTTAGATGCATCAGAAACATCTCTGGGTATATAGTATATATAGGTTTTACTAAGTTTTCTCATTTTTCCATCTAAGACTATGTATAGTCCCCAGTTAAACATCTCCTTTGCAAGCCTGCCTTAGTTTTTTGGACTGGCAGTGTTTAGTTCTTACTTAGTTTTTACAATATATCCACTTCATATATGTTCGTTGTAATTTTTATAGCTATGTTTTAGAATATCTCCCCTACTTATGATCAGTCTTACAACATTACATAATAAAACATTTTAATCAAATAAGTCACTTTGATGAACCCTTACACCATTTTCTTAGTATATGACCTCTTTTATTTTTTCCTTATAATTAATTTGCTGTTTTCTTGATTGAAGTTTTTCAGACTGTTGCCTTTTTTCTCTCATTTTATGTTTTTGTAAAGCACTGGTCTTCTTTTTCAGTTCCCAGATTGTCTATCGCTTAATATTTGTTTGTTTCTTTCTTTTCTTTTTCTTTTAAACTTTCCTTACATATGCTTTTCTGTCGCTGAAGGAGCCTGCACGTGGCAGCATAGTCCAGGCAGAAAAGGAAAAGGAAGTTATTACTGCTCTCTTCTGGCCGCCTGCAATACTAAATCATAACTTGCCATTCCCTAACTGGTGGCTGGAGACTTATCTTCATAAATACATGTGACCCAAGAAGTTTCAGTTTACATACCCTATCCCTTGGGGTTCTTGCCTGTGGAGAGCCTTTTCCTTCCTGAAATTAGACAAAGGTTGTAAGAATTGAAGCGAGGGCTTCAAAGCACAGGAAAAGAGAATGTTGTCTTATCCTGTTGCTACAGTGGAGCTCCAGCTGGCCATGTTTATCTACCCAGGGTGTGAAGCTGCATGTCCATCTGTGAGGGGCTCGGCACAGTGCTCAGGCTTGCCCTTAAATTTTGAACTTAGGAACTTCTGGAAGTATTTCTTGTATGTTTTCCTACATGGTTATTTTTATAGTGACAACAGTATAGCTCTTGGGTATATGCTTAAATTGTTAAGCATTGAAACTTCGTAAGATTTACCTGTTTGCTAGAGTAACATTTAACTTCTGTTATACTTATAGATACAGTGACCATATAATTGACCATTCAAACTAGAATACTTTTAACAGTGAAAAGAGACACTATTAATAATTATGCCAGGTCCATAGTTATACACCAGGAATGTCCGGGGCTAACTAGAATGTATAGTTATCCTATTTGTACCTAATTATTTTCTTTACAAACGTTTAAGCAAGCCCAAATCACTTTACATAATTGAGGAGGTGGAGGAGGGGATGTAGTGATTGTCTGACACATAACTGCTACGTGAACAGTGCAGATGTGGATGTCACTGAAGAACACATAGATACCATATTTAAAAGGAAGGACAGATTTCAGAAATTAAAAATGACTGTCAAGGTACTAATGATAGTAGCTGACAATATTGATTGCTCACGTGCTTTCTCTCTGTTATCCTTCAGCGATCTTTTGAGGCAAGTACTACTATTATTCCTATTTTTGTATTCTTATAATGATTAACCAGAAATTAAAATTTAAGGCCATGGAACTCCAAAACTTATGCATGCTTTTAACTGCAACAATATAGTTCCTTCCTTGGGACATACTTTATATCCCTGTGATTCTCTTTTTGAAAACATCGTCAGCTCTACCCCCTCTAGGTAGGACACAAAGTGGTAAGGGGCCTTTTTGCCAGCTTTTGGCACGGCTAAGCCATGGCTCCGTGCTCTGTTGCTGGCCCAAGTAATTCTGAAAGGGGTTGCTGATGGCAGGGAAGTGGAGCTGCCACAGGGTGGCTTCAATAATTCTGTTTTAATTTTTAAGTGCAGAGTGCTATTACAGGTCTAGTATTCTGATGACAAGATTTTAAACAAACACAATAATCACCTCTTTCTATTTCTCCTTTATGGACCTGTGTCTTTTGAAAAAACAGTATTTGTCATTAAATGTATTCTAAGGTAAGCTTCTGTTACCTTCTACACTGAGAAAGGAGAATGCACAAGTTTACAAATGTGGAGTGTTTGTATTGTGTGTTTTTATGGTATCATCTATTATAATTGTGTACTGTGTGCCAAGTCCTCCACTAGTCACTTTATAGTCAGTTCATCTCACAATAACTCCATGATTTAAGTGTATTTACCATCTCCCTCTGACCTGTGATGAAATTGAGACCCGGAAAAGTTGAAGTAATTCACTCGAAGTATCATTACCCGAAGTGGCAGAACAGGGATTTGAACCCAGAGAATCTGATTCCAAAGTCCTTGACCCTAACCATGGCATTCCTTATGAAGACTGCTTACATGAAAGCTTCTACTTCCAAAAGAAAAAAAGGGGGGGGGGTGGGGAGAGAGAGAGGTGAATGCAGATTAGAAATGTGAACTGTGAGTAGTATGTGAGAACTGAATGTCATACTTGTCTGGATTTCCTGCTGGGCAGTTTAGTCCTCATATTTCATCTACTGAAGTGTGTGTATTTCATAGTAATCACTAGAGGTACTTCAAGAGACTTGGGTGACAGGACCAAGGTTTTAATATTGTGGCAAAAGTGATATTTGTTTTGTGAATAGCACACTATTGGGATTGACATGTACAAAAGAAGCTTCAAGAAGACATTAACAGGAAAGACTGCCAAATCCAGTGTCAGCTGATTAGTCATCTTGGCCCAATGTACATTTTCAACCCAGTGGGCCTGATAGCACACAGGGCAGTGTGCTATCAGCCAGGAGATGTACAGGCGCAAATGTAAAGTGATGGGAGAGGTTTGTGGTAAAGTATCGTCGTTTATCAGACTACATAAAAACTACACCCAAGTAGAAGCACTGAGTGTAATTATAATCTGCATGACAAAAATGTGAAAAAGTACCACCTTTTCATACTTTTCAAACCTTTGAAACAATTTAATCTGAAATCTTAACTCTAGGAGCTCTAGAGAGAGCTAATCTATTTACACACACACACACACACACACACGTATATTTTAAAGACATCTCAAAGCTCAACCTTGCTATTAAGCAGACTGATGATTCATTCATGCTCATGCAGTAGTAATGATCCTCAGATTAATATACGTACACTAGTGTCAGATCCTAATCTGATGGAAATGTATTATTTGATTTTCTTTCAGAATATTCTTTCCTGTACAAGTGATTCACATGCTGTAACCATCAGAGTGCTTATGTGTAACACAGGTCAGAATTTTAAAGGAAGGTAATGACTTTTGCTGATGAAAGACATTAAAATATTTCCCTCAGAAACATGTTTAAAACATATTATACATGCTAATATAGATATGGGCTTGTTTGCCCATATATACATACCTACCCCCAACCCACACTGGCTTCTTTCAGGAGGGCCCCTTGGACTTTAAAATCTAAGACGATTTATTCTGAGTGCTATAGCTGCTGGGCCACAAATATGGAAAAATGAAATTACTCGCTTCTTTTAGGTTAGGGTGAAGACAAACCCAATGCAGGGTTCACTTCTTTAGGTTGAGAGTATTGAACCTAGTATTGGGTTGGATTCATAATTTCCAAAACCCAAGACCCTCAACTAGAGATATGAACTACCTCCAAAGGCTCATGGCAGAGTATCCCCATAACATCACTATCTCCCTGCCTTTGGAAGCTTATCTTCTAAGCTAAGACAAGAGGATAGCAAATTTTTAACTTAATTTAGTGGAAGTAAAAGAGTCTTTGTGTTTTCCTTTTCTAAAAGTAGCTCATGATAGACTTGTAGAGGAAATGAACTAGGGGCACCTGGGTGGCTCAGTCTGTTAAGCATCCTACTCTTGTTTTCAGCTCAGGTCATGATCTCAGGATCCTGGGATTAAGCCCCCACTCGGGCTCTGCTGGGCTCAGCGTGGATTCTGCTTCTCCCTCTCCCTCTCCTCCTTTCTCTCTGTCTCTCTCATTCTCTCAAATAAATAAATAAAATCTTTTAAAAAAAGAAAGAACTGAAATAGGTACAGTTCTTAGGGAATTAAGAAACTTCTAGGGGGACATGAGGTATTTGGATTTGGCCAGATACTTTTGTGAAGATAGTAGGCAGGGTTCCATTTGAGGGCCTTGCAAAAAGCATGGTGAGGCAACTTAGGTGGACAGAAATGGTCTATGTAATTTTGGGGGAGAGATGGTAGCAGGAAGGGCTGGCCAGGAGGGCACGTGGGGGGAAGCAAAGGTGGATGCTGCTGACTCTGGCCCTCCCACACCATATCTCTGGTCCCCTGCTCTTCACCTCACCAAATAACTCTTAGGCTCTGATCAGCTCTCTTATCTTGTTACAGTTACTTAAGGTTTAAAATCTTACTCTGGAAGAAAACAAATAATACAGGGAGATTTTTTTCCTCTGAACTTCAACTCCCATCAAAAAATTTAATAGTAAGATGAGCCTGCATACAGATGGTATATGTTTTGAGTCTGTCCAAAGTACTTCATGTTTATTGGGTTAGTTAAGCTTTTGTCAGACTGGGAACATGCAATGCACAGAAGGAACGCAAGCAGATTAATTGTGTAGAAGCTAAGGTGAGAGGACTATGAAGAGATAGATCGAATTAAGAAGAGGAAACAAAAATATCAGGTGACAGCAGCACATATTTGTATTAATTCCCAAAGCATCAATATGATTTATGGAAATATGTAGTTTTCCCTCTTATCCTAGACATCATTTTATTTTAGAACTCTAATAATAATTTTTAAATGCTATTGATAGTCTGGTTTTGCACATGACTGATTTCTATCTTGGCGTGATTTTTAGAATTTCAACATTCCTTACTGATATGGATTTGGATTTTTTAAATATTTTTTTAAGTGTCCAAGTCAGGGGCGCCTGGGCGGCTCAGTCGGTTAAGCGTCTATCTTCCGGTCAGGTCATGATCCCGGAGTCCCAGGATTGAGTCCTGCATTGGGCTCCCCGCTCGACAGGGAGTGTGCTTCTCCCTCTCTTTCTCCCTCTGCCTCTCCCCCCGCTCGTGCTCTCTCTCTCACTGTCTCTCAAATAAATAAATAAAATCTAAAAAAATAAAATAAATGTCGAAGTTAATGAAATACTGTATTACTGAAATACTATAAAGAAAATGGGATTAATCAAATGAGTTCATTTAGGTAAGAGTAGTATGATATATTACTGAGAAATAGACCCCATGTGACACACATGAAAGAACACAGGACTTAAAAGCATGGACAACTCAGAGTTGTGTCATTTTCTATCTGTGTGGCCCTTAACCAGTTTCTCGGCTTCAACCAGTTTCCTCCTCCACAGATAGAAAAAATAATACAAGTTTTGCATATGTTTTAATATTATTTCAGGATAAAATAAGAATGATTATGTATTCATTTTGAAATTTGTGAAGAGCTACTCAGATATAAATATTATACACACAAATGAAAACAAAAATATTTTAATTATAGTTTTATCAGATATAACTTATCTGATAAACTAAATTTCAGATGTTGATGTCTGGAATAATCAAGCCATGAAACTGAGATGTTGATGTCTGGGATATCAATTTTTTTGTCACTTTTATTCAACTACTGATAGCATACTGAAGACATTAAAACAAAAAATGGAAGGTCATCCTTTATTTTTGAAAGATTGGTATAGGTGTAAAACTGATCTTATTTGTTTGAAGAGTTTACTTGGCAGGGACTCCATAGTTGATTCAAGAATACATGGAGACATTGAAATCCCAGGGTCTTACTATTTTTAGTGACTAAAATCCCTTTAAAAATCTAATGAAAGCTAAGGGTTCTCTTCCAGAAAAATAATCCTATCATCTACAGACAGAATTTTGCAAGGAATTTCAAAGGGGTTCATATCCATGGATCCTAATAAAAACCACATCTTCACCTTAGATTGACATATAGTAGACTTAGTAGACTTCAGTGATATTAGACTTTAGTAGATTGACTTTAGTAGACTAGTGATATGGCCTCCTCCCTTCCAGATTTCTGTGTTTTCCAGATTATTATAGTCTTCTGTTAGACTATTATAGAAGACTATATAGAAGTTTTCCTGCCCAGCTGCACCTCCACCCATTCTATATTCCATCTAGGGTCTGTCTCTTAAACAATCTTGGTTCCTGCGTTCAGTCTACCCCACTGACTGCCATTCCCCAGCATTCTTTTCTTTTTTTTTAAGATTTTATTTATTTATTTGAGAGAGAGAGTGTACAGAAGCAGGGGGAGGGGCAAAAGGAGAGGGAGAAGCAGACTCCCCACTGAGCAGGGAACCCAATGCAGGGCTCAATCCCAGGACTCTGCGATCATGACCTGAGCCGAAAGCAAATGCTTAACTGACTGAGCCACCCAGGCGCCCCTTTTCCCCAGCATTCTTAATCAGTGCTCACTCCCAGGGGAGGCAGTAAGAGAGGGAAGGGCTCTGATCCAAGCTAACAAATACAAGAAGCAGAGGCTTTGGGCAGAAATGGAAACTGCAAGTAGGTTTCAGCAAGACTAGAATAGAGGCAAATAGTCTGAAAAACCAAACTGTTAAGATTTTTACCAATTTACAATTCTACCAACCCTAAACAGTCAAATATTTGAAATTCCTTTTTTTTTTAAAGATTTATTTAATTTAGAGAGAGAGAGCATGAGAGCAGAAGGGGCAGAAAGAGTGGGAGAGAGAATCTCAAGCAGACTCCGCGCTGAGTGTGGAGCTGGACACAGGGCTCGATCCCAGGACCCTGAGATCACGACCTGAGCTGAAACCAAAAGTTGGACGCTTAATGGACTGCACTACCCAGGTGCCCCAAATATTTGAAATTCTTTGTACAGGGTTCATTTGTAGACAGCTCTTCACTGAAATCCTCTAGAATTTGACCATTCTCCACCTCTAATAATATAATATGAAAGTGATTTTTAACTGTAAAGGACTAGAACAGTGTAAGGAATGTCATGCTGGATTATAACATGATTTGATGTGATGTGAAGAAAAGTTGTACCGCATCACATCCACTGTCTGAAATGTCAGCCAGATGGAAAAACAGACCAAAGGATTTTTTCTCTTGTAGTCCATCTAACAACTGTATATTTTTCCAAGTTTGTAAAATTTCAATTCCCAGATTTTCTGCTTTTGCACTAAATCCTCAGCCTATTCAAGTCTTAATTTGATATCATTTCACAAATGGCTCTCGATATTCTGTGTCTTCAGATAGAACCAGCTTACATAAGTCAGTGTATGTTAACAACCACAACAAAATGCCAGGCAAATATTTAAAAATGCAGACATATTCTTAGAATACCAGAAGAGCATGCTCTTATTTTGTAACTTTAGCAACAATTGCTCTAGATCTCTAAAAGTGTTACTATTTAGAAAATGAGAGTAAGGACATGTACGTTCTTCATGAGCCAGGTGTACTTACTGTTGCGGAATTTTGAGTTTTATTATCAAATGTTGGTTTAAATTTTTATATTCTAGTGCCAACGTGATCCATGACAATCTATTCTTTAAGGTAGCTTTAGTTTTTTATTATCTTTTTTAATTTGAGTAGTGTTGATACACAATGTTACATTAGTTTCAGGTGTACAACTTAGTGATTTGACAAGTTTATACATTATGCTGTGCTTGCCACAAGGATAGCTACCATCTGTCCCATTACATCACTATTACAATACCATTGACTGTGTTCCTTATGCTGTGCTTTTTATTCCCGTGACTTACTCATTCCATAACTGGAGGCCTGTATCTCTCTCCCCTTCGTCCATTTTGCCCAACCTCCCACCCCCTCCCTTCAGTTTGTTCTCTGTATTTATTGTTCTGATTCTGCTTTTTGTTTGTTTATTCATTTTTTTAGATTCCATTTATGAGTGGAATCATTTGGTATTTGGCTTTCTCAGTCTGACTTATTTACTTATTTCACTTAGCATAATACCTTCCAGGTCCATCCGTGTCATCTCAAATGGCACAGTCTCATCCTTTTTTATGGATGACAATCTATTTTTAAAATAAAATCTAGAAGAAGGTAGCAAACTACTTAATAATGAATGTGAAGTATTGAATTAGAGTATTATTTTGTGCTTTTAAAAATATTATTGATATTGCAAGGTGAATTTTTGCAGTAATATTATGATGCTGATAAGCAACATTGATTTTAAGATTTCCACATTTTATAAGCAAAAAACAAAAGGCCCAAATATTTAAGGTGTGGAAATTCTGCTGAAGCAGCATTAACAGTGAATTAGATTCCCATTAGGTGGTGTTCAGTGAGAGGGGATGTGCATATGCAGGGCTTGAAGAAATTTACAAGAGAGAGAGACATTTTTCATTCAGAATGCCAACAGGCATCATTTGGTATCAGAAGCTTGGCTTTCAGTGTTCACTGTATGAGCTATCATCACCACTCGGAATTCTCACTTTTTTCAAATGCAGGAATATACTTTTGATAGACAATTTAGAGAAATTAATAGCAAATGATAGAGAAATTGCTCTTTTCTAGAGGGAGAAAAGACATTTGATGCAGAGGCATGGCTATGAAATTTAAGGCTACTACATACTGTATTTTAAGTGTAATTTTTTATTAAGCTTTTGTCTACTTGTGTCAAATTAGAGTCCCTCATTTAGCAGATTAAAACCTTTTATGATTCTTTTGATGTGGAATTATAATTTTTCACTTTCTTTATCTTGCAGACCACTGATAAATTCTTCAGTTTCTTCAAGCCACGTGTCTCTCTTTTAAATTTTAGAACCATTGAATTTTATAGAAACAGCATTCTAAAGAAAGAAGTTAGAATATAATACTGTAGCTTGCCGACATAAAGAAATATATTAGAAAGCAAAATGATATTGATAGGCTTTGAAGAGAAAGATCTTTGTGGGCATTTAAAACACCAAGGAATTACAAGGCCGTGTTGAAGAGCAGGCTAGTTAAATCGGAGAAGTCAAAGCAAGATATCTTTCATTACTGACATGCCAACTACTGAAAAGAAGTAGAAGTTAGTCCTAAGTAGCTAACAGTGAGCCCCGGGTACTAACTTCCCTGAAGCACTGAAATAGGAAAGGGTGGAAAAAAGTTGTAAAAGAAACCCTCAGGGATTCCTCCTTTTTTCCCCTGTGATCCCTTTAATCCTTGAATTGTCAAACCACATGGAAAATAATAGAGCTGCGTAGTTCTGAGACTTAAGTGGTATTATCTTTTTAAAAGAAAATATTAGGTCTTTTCACATCTCTGGACAGGAACAGTGCATGCGTTCGGTGTAGAAAAGAGTAACTTGGAACAAGAGATGCATGTTGCTTTTTTGGTTTTAGTATATTATTATCTATGACTAAGCAGGCTGCACCCAGTAGGGAAAAAAATTATAGCCAATATTTTATTTTCCTTTTTTAAAACAGATGATTCAACGAGAAGCAGATGTAAAAAGTAAGGTAACTGCTGTGGCGTTGACAGACTCTGTTCACAATGTGTGGCATCAAGAAGCAGGCAAAACGATTCGAGAATGGATGAGAGAGGTGAGACTAGATTTTTTTCAACGCTGAGATGAATGAGTGTGAGCCTTTATATCTTGAGCCCCCACCAACTTGTATCACCTCCCGCCCCCAAACTTCCTTTCTAGAGGCAGAACATTTAGAGAGAGGAAAAAAAAGTAGACATGGTTGAAATAATAATAGACAACCCTTCCGAAGAACAAATACGTTTTTGAAAGCCCTTCTCCCTTTTTTGGGCATTCTGTAGAATGTTATGTATGCATGCAGTATACAGTAGGAGCTTTGGCTGAAGAAGGTCATGATCTGTTAGGAGATTATTATTCCCTGCTTTTTAATTTTTCCACCCGCTATTTAGCATTGGTGCTGCTCAGTGACAAGAAAGAAGCTTAAAGTACCATTGGGTCTATCCTTTTCTTGAAAGCTGGTCAGTGCGCGCCACTTTTAAATGGATTGGCTCACTACTGCCAGTAGGGGGAGAAGTAAAAAGCTGAAATAGTGTTTTGCCGGACCGAACCTGGGGCTTGAGAAACCCAAGGGCTGGTTACCGCCCAGCCTCAGGCTAAGAAAGTTTCTTTTCACCATTCCTAGGGGCTAGTGAGCCTGAAAACTATCATGACTCATTGAACATGCTCCCATTTTTTTTTAAACTTTCAACCCATTATTTCTTTTACTTTGGTTATAGATGTACAGCTGAAACTTATTTTTTATTTATATTTCCCTTTCTAATATTATAAGCAATTGACATCATCCATACCATGCTGTATCAATGGTTTGGTCAAACCATATATTTCTATAAATGAGAACTAGTTGACCTTCCTGATTTTTCTCCCACTTTTTCTTGATAGAATACCCAGATATTTATCCAGCTGCCTCTCACCATACGTGTGGTGGGTAACTTCTAACCAGCCCTTACGGTGCCCTGAAAGGACCAGAGAGTTAATGTTTGGAAAGAGTTTCGAATAAATAGAAGGACTAAGCTGCATAATCCCATAATGGAATAATCATAATATTACCAGTCTGTTTTCACTGTTGTTGTTATTATCCATTAGAAAAAGTACTTGCATCATGCAAAAGTCTAAAATATATTTACTCCATTCCTCATAATGTTATAAATATATAAAGGTAGGCTTTTAATCTGTCCTAAGGTGTTTTCTGACCACATCGCTTTTCATATTTCTTCTTTCACAGTTTTTCTACATCCTTAATTGTCTTTTCCATGGGCCTATTTTTTTTTTCAAGAGAAACACGTAATACGTCACGAGAATACGTATACAGCACCCAGCATTATGTAAATGCACCTTTTCCCCCACATGTAACCAATATGGAATTTAGTATTTGTCCCAAACTAGAAATATCCCTGTTCATCATCTTTGAATTGGTAATTCTTCGTGTCTCATTCCAGGTGACAAATATAACAAAATTTATTTAAATTTACTTCTTTTTAAAAGTTTTTATTCAAATTCCAGTTAATTAATGTACAGATTATATTAGTTTCAGGTGTACAATAGAGTGATTCAACACTTCCATACATCACCCAATGCTCATCATGACAAGTGCAATCCTTAATCCCTATCACCTGTTTTCCCCATTCCCCCACCCACCTCCCTTTGGTAACCATCAGTTTGTTCTCTGTAGTAGATTTGCTTCTTTAACCCTTTGTAACTAAGACTGGATTAGATGCCGCCTTCAAAAATTGTAATATATTAATCTGCATTTTTTTCGTCTGACTGAAATAGGCAATATTGAATTCATCTTAATCAAAGCTCTCATTAATTTCTTTGCAAGCATAGCTTTTATAAATCTTTTTAATATTATATAATTTTATAAACGACCTACTTCTTGAATAGTTCTTTTATTCCTTCAGTTATGCCTGAGGCATGAAACAGCATGAAGAGTTTTTTATTATGACATACCAAAATTGAGACCCCCAACTCAATCACTTACCTAACTGTGTAATCTTGGGTACATTGTTTAATCTCTTTGAGATTCAGTTTTTTCATCTATGAACTCTAATACGTACCTTGCAAATATGGTTGGGAAATAACATATGTAAAGAAACAGCATGGACGTGGGCATTTTAAAGAAGTTCGATAAATTGTAGATCTCATTGTTGTTACCTTCTTGCCCCCAAGTAACATAAAATATATGGATTGTATTCTTTTGTTTTATGGATGATTTGCATATTCAAAATATCTTACCAAAAGGTAGTAATTCAGAGCAAGGAGTTGGAAGAACTGGGTTTTGTTAATGATTCTGGGTTAGTCACTCACTATGTAAATGAATAACTGAGATCTAACACATACCAGGTACTCTACACTAAGGCTTATTGTCTTGGGAAAGCCACTCCATCATTCTGGACCTGTTTCATAATTGTGAGTTAGAGATCATAATTCCTATTCCATCTACTTCGTGAACTATTATGAGAATCAAAGGTGACAACCAAGAAGAAAATCCCTTGAAAAGCAAATGGAACTGCATAAAAAAATAAAATGCATTGTTAAAGAAAACACTATAATATCCCAGAGATAAAAATTATTAGGTCATTGTTGATGGAGCTTTGAAATTATCCCTGCCCAGAGAGCCTCTCTAAACCAAGAACAGAAAGGGAGACTATGGGAGCCTATGCCAGATATCCTTGTAGGACCTCACCTAAATGTGTGACCCCCTCGTAGAGAATTTTATGGTTTGGCAAGATAAGAATCTAGTGTTTGTTTCCCAGCACTTAGGATAAAACTCCATCCCCTTTTCTTTCTCCATTTTTAGTCTCTGTCCACTCTGCAAGACCCCTTGAAATAATGAAGAACAAACAGTCCTGGGTTTAGTAAATAGAAAGGACTGTTGTCTTGAGCATGAGTGTTGGGAGAATGGTGTGAAAGGGTAACTTTTGTGTCCATCCCACTTCCTACCACCACCTACTCCGGCTTTAGTTGGAATCAGCTCATATTTCTGAGATATTTTGCAACTATGTCAAGAAAAACAACTTAGCTAAACTGTAATGTTGTCCATAAAAATAGTAGCCTGGGCCTCTTAATGATGAGCTCCATTATTTGACCAAACACCACTTTAAATTTGGGAGTAGGACAAGGTACAAATTGCCCAGTCATTCTTATTATACCGCAAATTAGTAAAACTGCTTTTTGTTTTGTAAGCATATTTAAGTTAATGTGATAAAGGTATCAACATTAACTATTCATCTACTATAAAAAGCTGATTTACTTTTTTTAAATTTCAGCAATTAGCATACAGAAAGAAGGTTAAGTACTATATTCTTACATTACTTACATAATTTTAAAATAACAATTTTTTTTTTTTAAAGAATGAAGGTCAGGGGCGCCTGGGTGGTTCAGTCGTTGGGCGTCTGCCTTTGGCTCGGGTCATGTTCCCAGGGTCCTGGGACCGAGCCCCGCATTGGGCTTCCTGCTAGGCGGGAAGCCTGCTTCTCCCTCTCCCACCCTCCCCTGCTTGTGTTCGCTCTCTCGCTGTGTCTCTCTCTGTCAAATAAATAAAATCTTAAAAAAAAAGAAAAGAAAAGAAAGAAGGTCAGAGAGGGCTACTTTTGGCAATTACGCTGAGTGAAAACTACTTCCAAGCAAAAGACCAAGGATACAAACTTAACCATGACTCTTGAGGAGAGGTTAAAAAGTAGCCTAAGGCAGACCCTAAAAGATGCGTCTTCCTCCAGCTCCAGGACTAGAAAGTGGGTAAGGGTGGACATGCAGGACATTATGCTAGGTGAAATAAAAAACTGGACGCAGAAGGAAAACTACTACATGATCACACTTAACACATGGAACCTAAAAAGTTTGAATACATAGAGAATAGAACAGTGGCTACCGGTGGGGTAGATAGGCAGATGTTGGTGAAAGGGTACAAAGTTGCATTTATGAAGGATGCATAAGTCTAGATGTATGGCATGATGACTATAGTCAGCACCGTACTGAATACTAGAAATTGGCCAAAAGAATAGATTTCAGGTTCTATCACAACACGCACACGCGCACACACACACACACACACACACACACACACACAAACGGTAACTATGCGAGAAAATAATTAATCAACAGCAGTAATCATTTCACAATGCATATGTGTATCAAATCATCATGTTGTACACCTTAAATACATAGGTTTTTTTTGTTTTTGTTTTTGTTTTTTTTAAAGCAGAGTGGGTAAATGTTATTTCCTGACATATATATCCCTGGGCTCTGAAAGTCTCCAGCCAAGCCAGATGTATGGTTCTACATAACTGTCATGAACCGTTAGCCAGCATCATCAGCTGGGAATGGCAGTCCCGGAAACACAACCCAGTGAATCCTAGTTGTCCTTGTCTGAGGACACAATGCGTTCCATTTTGAAGCTCTACCTCTAAGGCATTGGTGGATCTCAGACAAATGAAATTCAAATGAGTAAGAACCTAAATTCAACCAGGACAGCAAATATATCTCAAAATACCTTGTATAGGATACCTACTATGTATTTTTTCTCTTTAAACATAGCATACTAAGTTCTAATCTTTTTAATTCATTTCATATCTACACTGAAGTATTGTCAGCCCTTGGTTCAAGGGTCAAAGAGGGCCACTCAGCACTATGGCCTACAGGCACTTCTAGTCTATGTTAATAGTTCCCAACATTTTGGATTTCACAAAGAAGACAATTTATAACCACACACACACAAAAAAACAAAAACCTGTAAATTCCTAATTTCAGAGTTAAAAGACCTTTAAATTGAGAACACTTAACTCTAAGAAACACTCTCAATATTGCACATTTTTTCCCCAAATTCCTGGCTCTGGCCAAGGACGTCTTTCTTTCTGCTTGCTGGTTGGGATGAGGCAGGGCTCCATCTGAGGCTCAAACATGCTCTCTTGATATCTGTAGTACAGCAGGCCTTGCTGTCTGCTCAGGGCACCCAAGAATAAGATCTCCACGGGCTGGGAACACACTCCAGCGTCTTCTGAATTTAAGTCGGGCTTTCCTAGTCCGCTGCCTCTGTTGCCATGCTGGACACTACGCTAGTGTTCATCTCAACTGAAGAACTGGGGTGGGGACAAATTGAGCCACTGAGAAGAGGGATAGAATAAACATTAGAAAAACAGTAAAAGAGATTTGGTCTTTAAACTATAGAAATGCATCTCAGAATAGGAAGTTGGGTTTGATATGATGGAATTTCAGACAGATTGAATTCGTGTGTAAGGGCTGTGAGTCTTTCTCATATTTCTTTCTTTACATGTATTTCTCAGCACATTTATGTTATTTTGTTATACTCTGTCACATGGCAAACATTTTTATCTTGTTCTGCCCTTTTCTCTACATATTTTTCCCAGTGGGATAAAAATGTTACATATACATGTACACACATGTACATGACACTCATCAGACTTATGAATATCAAGCCTTTACAGTCCTGCACAGGTACTCTGTCATTCCAGAGAACTTTTGGACATATTCACTTTATAGGATGTTTATTTCGATCCTATTTTTATGAGAAATCAAAGCCTAAACATCTGCCTAGATAAAAAGTGAAAATTTCAGAATCATAAATGTTAACCTATCTTTTGCTTTAAATGTTTGAGTTAAAGGTGACCTGGATAAAATTCATTTTATTCAGCTTTTTAAAGTCAGTAATAACGAGTTAGAAAATGATTAATCGCCAACATATTGTAATGTACCATCATTTTTATTAATACTAGAAATATCCTATAAGACGTAGTTTTACATATGTGAAGTGTAGGTGAGCAGTATTAAGACTGACATATCACCTGGGTAATAGCCGACTTTCATCAGATTTGGAGGTACTACTAGGATGAATAATAATTAAAATATATACCTAATCGCTGCCTGTCTGTCGGTAGTGCTAATTGCTGTCTTTGAAAAGACTGAATTGTTTAAGAGAAAGAGAGAAAAAGAGAAAGTCATTCTTCATTGAAGCTATCTCCCTGTATCATTGGGAGCCTATTTTTAGTACCTATAGAAGTCATGATTTTTGAATTTATTAGGGGCTGTGATGAATGATAAAACAAATCATCCATTTACATATCTTGACACTGCTTTGGAGAATACTTATTTCTTACAAGCAAGTGTCACATTGTATATAAAAGCTGGCTAATTGTGTGCTAATCTTCTGCATTATCTAGAACTCTGATGTGGTATTCTATCAATAGTAATATTAATTTTACTTATTTCAAATGTATGAAATAGCTTTCTAAAACCCTATTTCTTTTATCATTTCTGCACTCTCACAGTGTATAATTTTGCATTCAGCTGCTAATTAAGATTAGGAGTGCAAGTTATAGAATACATATTCACTTTAAACCATCAAGCTTTTGTAATACATAAAAATACTAATATTTTATCCATTTTAAATGTAAAAAGAAAGAAAGCATTTAAGAACACTACTAGATGTTGTGTTTGTTTTCATGGGTTTTTTTTTTTCCACACAGTTCAATAGTTTCATTGATCTACTGTTTCTTACAAAAATCTGCCATGCTTTGTGAACTTCACTTTCTAATCTCATACAGCAACCCTTCCTTTATGTTATTCCTGCTCTCCCTGGTCCCAGAACAGTAGGGTTGCCTTGACAAATCTATTCAAAAGCCATTCCTCAGCCTTTATTGGTGGGGACTGGGGCCTTTGAAATTCTCTCCTCACTGCAACACAGCTGACATCTTCTTCCAGACAGAATGAATTAAGGAAATACAATAAGACACTTGATCTACCAGTCAAGGATCTTTCCACAGTGAGGACGGATTCCATGGTGCACAACCAGGGCAGCAAGCATCTAAAAATACACAATACATGCTTGTTTACCAGAATAGCGATCAGCGATTTTTCCAACATGATTGATAGGATGATTTCTTTTAAAATAAAATCTGTCTAGAAATTCAGTGTGTGTGTGTGTGTGTGTGTGTGTGTGTGTGTGTGTTAGAAATTTTTAAAAAGCCGTATGAGGTTAATCACATTTTTTAAGCCAACCTTTAAATATAGAATTAAAATGTATGGAAAGAATATACATTATTTTTATTTCATTTGTCTGAGTGGTAAGTCATCATTATCCTCAAGATTGATTTTCGTGTTGAAGGCTTTGTGTCCTCACACACGCAGCTGCAATGCGCTGGGTTCTGTTCCTTTTGAACCACTTGACGCAGCCTTCACTGAACCAGGTTGAAGTAAAAACTAAAAGGAAGTATATTTAAGGAGTTAACTGAAAAATATATTTCTTCTAGTATGACAGAGAAAAAAACTATATTTTAAAAATAAAACTATTCTTTCACATGATCAAATTAGCATTTATTTCCATCTTAAGGTTAAAAATGGATGTCCTTTTCAGTTTCCCTAAATTATAGTCTTAGCCTTTTCTTATAAACATATTACATCATGGTTCACGGAAGGTTACATGGCTTCTTAATATCAGCACAGATAATTTGCTGAATTGTCGAAGATAAACTTTTTTCCACAGCCACAGTGGTCATGAATAATACTAACTGTTTATATAAGAAAATTTTTTACAGTGCAAGAAAAATAAATTGGATATACTTCTAGTGGGTGATTATATAGGATAAATTAATCTCTGCTGCCTAAAAAGTTTGTCTTGGTTTAAAAATAGTTCAACAGAAAATTGTCTCTATTGCATTGCAGAATTGTTGTAATTGGGTCTCTAGCTCAGAACCATTAGACACGTCAGTGGAGTCCATGCTGCCCGATTGTCCCCGAGTCTCAGCAGGTATGTGTTTGATGAGAGATGTATGGGTTTTTTTAGGGTGAAAAAATACGGTAATGAAATGTGGAATTCTATTTTGTGAATTAAGCATGTTGTTCTGCCTTGAATCTTTGAATGAATTATTGGTAACATACGGCATGGGTCTGATCCACTACCAGAAATTTGTTGAGTGACTGAAAATAGTTAACTAACACATTTCAGTGAAGATGAATAGGTGAAGCAATTTGAGAGTAATATAGATAGTTGCTGCTAAATCTTCGGGAGACAAGAGGTACATAAATAAAAAGTTGATTAAGACAAGGACTGGGTAGCTAAGCAGGATCTCAGAAAATTTGTCTCACATTGAATATCAACTCAAGGATACAACAGGCGGTCAAGGCTGTGAGTTCAGAGAGGGAGTGGCCTAGAGTCTTTAGAAAAATTTTTCACACAGAAGATTTTGGCTGGACCTTATGCGTTCGGTAGAATGTGGATTACAGAAAGATGTGCAGGATGACATTTAGGCAAAAGAAACAGAACAATGTAAGGAATAAGGGCTGGAATGGATCTGAAAATGTTCACGGGAAACAAAGGCAAGATGGCCCTGCTCTTGAAAGAGGTGGAGGGGAAGTACCTCAGGAAGCAGGTGGGCTTAGGAAGCCAGTTGAAGGATGGAAGGGCTTTCCATCCTATAGACTGTACTTCAGTCTCTGATCTCTAGAGAAGAAGAGTGCCATTTTTGCTTGCTTTCTGGTTTTGGCTTTCACAATTCCCAACCAGTTCGGATGGTAAGCACAAAATGAGTAGCGGTATCTGCTTATGGCTGCAGAACAGAAATGGGCTTGCTTTGCCCAGAGCTGTCAGAGAATGAGCGGAAGTTTTGAACGTGAACTACTCCATAGAAAAATCATAGGAGATAGTTGATCACTAAGCATTTGGAGTTGCAGTCATGTCTACGTATTTGAAGGAAATAATTTGGAGAACAGTTCAAATACTAGGTAAGAGCAATTATTATAACTATATTTCTTTATCACTAATACCTAAACTTCAACTCAGCTTCACTATCATTTTAGCTAAACTTTTCAGGTCTGTTGGTTAGGAAACATATATGCTACTATATAAATATATATAAATATACTTAAATATATAAATAAATATATATACACACATGTATATGTGTGTATGTTTCTGTGTATATTATGTGTGTTATATATTATGGTATATATAATGCATTACATATACATATATAATATATGTATATTATATAATTATCCTTATTAGCAGTGGTTATGTTCTATAAAGTCACTGAGAATGCTGAGTTAGTGAGTATTGAATCATTACTCCTGGGGATATACAGGGTTAGGTTCCTACAGGCGTCTGGTCACAATGTTTTCATCAATCAACCAATATATAATCTTGCTTTATGAACTGAACGTCTCTATTTAAAGACACCTTATTTAATATACATTGTTGATTCACTAACATTGAACTCACAGCCAACGGCACTATAATTCATGCCTGAATGAAGCTTGTCTAACACATTTATTTTCTCCGTAAGACACATCACAGTCTTCTTAGGAACACTAGTGCTTAGTGCTTATGTACACTAGACGACGCTTCAGCACTACACTTGGGGGCCATTTCAAACAGTGATATCGCAAAAAACAAAACAAAACAAAACAAAACACAAATGTGAAAAACATGGCACTAAATAGTCTGCGAAAAGGACACTTGTTTACAGTGTGAGAACAGAAACAAGAAGGTAAAGCATGGCCTTATTTGACCTTAGTTAGGAATGCATGTTAGGCAACTCCAGTTTTTCACCACTCTGCACATGTGCGTATCTGTAAATGACCACAAAAAGCACCCTGAGTATTGATTTTGGGGGTTACAAATAAATTTCAGTAAGTAGGCGAATTCACAAATATGGAATCTCTAAGTAAGAGGATTGACTATATATAGTAAAGGATTTGTTAAAAGGATTTGACCTGGGATTTGACCAGAGCTAGTGAAGCAGGCTTTGTAAGAATGCTGGAGCTTGGAACTACCGAGCAGACGTTTGTTAGGGGGAGATGGATGAATGAATTACACCCCGTGAACATGGACTGGAGCCCGTGAGGATGGACTTAAACTCATGTCAGTTCTTTTTGCTTCTGTCCTTGGTGGTGTGGATGTCCTGTAGAAGCCAGTGTCCTTTGTCATGGAGTTAACCACACACATACCTGGCCCAGGAGTCAGAGATGCTGAGGGGGAATTCAGGGGATGGTGGGACAGGTGCATTCCTGGCCACTGCCTCATGCCACAAGGTGAGCTAGCAGATAAACAGCGTGCATGAGCTAGAAATAGCTACTGCTTTACTTTAGCCCTCCACATGTCCCACAGAAATTTCCTTTATGTATCATCCTAATCAGAAACATGGCTTGAAAAAGAATTCTGGGAAATATAGTTCAACCTAGGCCAACTGACACATTACAGAGCCTACACAGTTCACCCCTTCTCAACTTGGCAGTTACATACATCGCCTTAAACCAAACTTAGTCTACAAATAAAGACATTAATGAAGTCAGGCTTCTACCTCATGTGATACAATTATCCCATGTACAAATGAAAACACACTAACCCTTTCCTCAGAAAAGGATACAAAGCAGGCGCCTGGGTGGCTCAGTCGGTTAAGCAGATGCCTTCAGCTGGGGTCATCCCGGGGTCCTGGGATCGAGCCCCACATCGGGCTCCCTGCTCTGTGGGGAGCCTGCTTCTCCCTCTGCCTCTGCCTGCCTCTCTCTCTCTGTCTCTCATGAATAAATAAAGAAAATCTGTAAAAAGAAAAAACGGATACAAAGCCCCTTTATTGTTCTTGGCTTATGTCCATTCCTCTCACCTTTTGTATCCTGTAATTTGAATACTGAGAGATAAAGCTAATTACTTGTTGATACATATTACATGAGATGATAAAGAAATAAGAGAGGAGAGGAAAACAAAAATAATTTAATATATATATTCAAATCAAAATAAGGAAGAAATACCCATAGCTATTACATTGCTCATTTTTGTAACTGGCCATGTAGTTGTAGCTGGTATTTGTAACTACCTTCATTCTATATTCCCTTTGTTCTTAACAAGCACCTCAACTGGTCATAGTTCTTGCCTGGTAGGCTGACCCATACTTTCATTCCTAAAGCAGTTGGGCCATTAGCTATCCTTCCTGAGTTAGAGTAGGTTGTAGTTTTCTATTGACATTAATCACAGGAAGTACTAACAGGTGTCCTCGATGATTTCCTGCATTGCAGACACACTCCTCTTTATCCCCATTGTGTAGTAGCAACTCAATTATCCCTTAGTTATCAGGATCAATCACACCAGCCAATATAGTAACACTATTCCATTCCTAGTTAATTCAGTGGTATAAGGAGCCCAAAGTGGCAAGATGACAGTCTCAGTTTTGAGCTCAATGGAATCATTGTTGTGTCACTTAATAGAAGCCTTCCTCCCTATGGAACTAAGACCTTTAGATCAACAGAGCCTAAAATCATAGGAATGGGAGGCAACAGTTTTGTTAGTAGGTCACTGAGAGTAGTAAGAAGAGAAGCCAGTCCCATTTCCAACCCTCCATTCCCAGACCTGGGAGAAATATCACATGTATTAAATGCTGATTTAGGGTACATACAACACCCTGGAGTACATTATCTCAGCCCCACAGGGTGTTGTCACCTAAGCAGACACCATAACTGAGTCTTCAGAAAGTTACTTCACCACTTTATGAAGCCCGCTGCTTAAGGATAATGGGGAATATGGTAAGACCAGTGAATGTTGGCAGACCTCAGGCTCTTTCTCATCCTCTCACTTGCTCTCTCTGATGGAAGTTAGCTCTGTGCTGGGTGAGGTGCTCTGTGCAAAGGCCCACGTGGCAAGGAACTGGTGTCTCTGATCAAGAGTCAGTGAGTACCTGAGGCCTGTCCACAGCCCCGTGCGTGACCTTGGAAGAGGATCTTCTCCCAGATCAGCCTTGAGAAACTGCAACCCCAGCCAACACCTTGATGATGGTGAGACCCTAAGCCAGTCACTTAGTTAAGCCACACTCAGATTCCTAACCCAGAGGATGTGCGAGTGCTAAGTGTGTATTGTTTTAAGCTGCCCGGCTTGGGGGTTATTTATTCCATGGCAGTAAATAAGTAATACAGCAGGTTTAAATGTGAACTCTTGTAGTTGCTGAAGCCTAAGTAGAAACGACCTTAACTTTTTTGAGGCTAAAGTCTTGTAAGGCTCACCTTTGCCCTGATACCTGAGGATTTAAGAGCAACTTTCTAAAAAGGCACTAAAAAGTTCATCGAAGACGATTCATTCCTAGCCTAGTTCTCTGACTGCCTCATTAGACTTTGCTGTACATTGTATCAGAGACAAGATATTAAGTTTCTTCTTTATCACATTTGATCACTATATCAATTGATCACTAAGTCTTCTCACTCTGCAGCTCTTCACTGACCAGTTTTTCTTAGGACAGAATTTGCTACTCCCTGCAACCTTCTATTCCCTGTGGGTTTTTATTCCAACAAATTTGGCTTAAATAGGAAGGGGATTTCACATACACTCCCCAGCATATATCCATTTGTTTCTCATATATGTATTGATCACTTATATTATGTCCCAGGTACTACCCTGGAAGTTGGGGACGTAGCAGTGAATAGTAGCTTCTCATGACTATCTTTTTTTCCAAAAAAATTTAAAGAAAAAAAGAACTGTTACCTGGACCTTTACTAGTGGTAGGTTCCTCCCTTTGAACCTGGCGTCATTAGGTTGCATCAAATGAGAAAAGAGTTTGGGGCAGCACCGCCAGCATTTTCCATATAAAAACTCAACAGTTTTTCAATCAAAATCAGTTATCTCTCACAAAGAGTTCTTTAAAAATGTTGAATAAGGGGTATGGCATCAAAATGGGATTTTGAAAATTAATTTAATAAATGGATAAAAGAGAGGAGCAAGGAGCTGGAGGCAGCAGACTCAGCAGGCTGTGATGATGAAGCAAGTATATGGGGTGGATGGTGTGAACTGGACTGGTGGCAGTGGGAATGGAGAGGAAAGGGGAGTGAAGAGAAATGGGACTCAGGAAGAATTTGCACTCCCTGACGGCCAGTAGATTGGACATGGAGGCTAAGGCGACATGGAGGCTAATGCAAAGGGAAAAAACAAGCTGGAGTGAAAAGTAACTGGGATTATTAAAACATTACCAGAAATATTAGGGGGCCTGGAGGGGGAAACCAGTTAAGGGCGAGAGAGGAGGAAACTGTTCTATGACCTATTTAATTGAGGTGATGGCAGGAAGTTCAAATGGAAATAACCAAAGCATGGTGTGAAATAACTTTGAAACATCTATAATTCTCTGAGCACAAGTTAGTGATGGATATCCAGACTCTATGTTCAATTTAGTGAGGCCTTTTTTTCCAGCTTTCTAATTTATAACGTTTTTCTTAAGCTATGATCTGCTTTTATTGTTTGACTAAAGTCTCATGGTCGTAGCAGTGAAATTGCCTATAAAAATATACTCATTTAATAGTGTATTTTTCTTTCATTACTAAATATGTTCCCCTTTATTAAAAAAATAGATCTGTTGCTCATAATAGCTTAATTTTATCAATGTTATTTATCTATGAATATATATATTTTAAAAACAGGTACAATAAAATTTTTAAATTATATTTAAAATATCATTGATAATTATTATCAGGGCAGTCGTGTCATTTTTATTTTTCTTTTAAAAGCAGATGTAATATTTGACAACTCCACACTTAGGAGTTGGCAGTTGTACCCTATACTTAAAATCTGACTTTTTAATTATCTTAACATATAGTGAATGGTGGGTATTTGAGGGACCTTGAATCCCTGTCAGGTGACTATTTGCCCCGCTTCATTCTGTTGATGGTGTTTCCTACCAGTAAAATCAACCCGTTAAAAACACTGTTATTCAAAGAATTAGGTAATAGGTTAGTAGGACCTATGTTTATTGTATAGCCCACATTCCGTGTTGTTTGTATGTTGGTTATAAAATGGCAACAGCAAATATCTGCCTCAGTTACCTTGTAGAAATGTTATGAGAACAGTTTTTGTACTATCTGAAGGCCATTTTGAGTTCATCAGAAAGAAAGCATTGTAAAAGCCTAATGTGGTACTGTATATTCTCACTAATCATTTCAGAATTTAGGGCTATCATTTATTTTAGAACTATTATTTTAATTGTATGGGAATGAAAAAGCATTTGCAGACACACTGCCCCTTCCATTTCCCTGTTTCTATTTTTAAGCAACAAATAACTTCGTTTTTCATACTTTCCTCTGTTCTCTGTGACACTGATAAGGGTCACAAAATATTACACGGAAACCAGAGACACAGAGAGAAAATACAGTGAAGAAAGCAAAAGGAAAACTAATAGTAGGAAGAAAAATGCAAAGTGGGACATAGAAGTATAGATGCAATAAAGCTAAAAGAGGCATGGGGTAGCAGTAAGGATGAAATTAGAAATGATCTTGTGTGGCGTGCTCCTCCTCAAAAATAGCTAATATAATTTTTGGCTGTGCATGAGGAGGCATTCCCCCAGGGTGAAAGGAAAGCGAAACATAAATGTTTGAAAACAGAGAAGGTTACAGAGCACTGCTGTCTTCTGACTTCTTAAAAGTCTGGACACAGCTTGCTTTGGCTGGCACGTGACTAACAGGCTGCTCTTTGCCAGATTTTTCTATCTGAGGCTAGTTTTGGGTAAGTACTACTGCTAAGGCTCGTATCCTTTCAACCCCCTCCAAATGTGCTCCTTACATGCCTCTCTGGGTGTGTGTGTCCAGTCTGCATGTATTCATTCAACAAGAATTTACCGTGGACTAGACGTTGTGCCAGGTGCCAGGGACATAGCAATGAATTACAACAGATAAAGGTCCTTTATGGAGCTTACGTTCTAGGAGGGGAGACAAATAATGAACAAGGTAAATAAGGAAAGTTTACGATTGTGGGAACTGGTAGGAGAAATAGAAAGCAGGAAGAGAAGACCTGAAATATGTGGAGGGGAGGATTTGCATTTTTAGAGGAGTGGCCACGGAGGGCCTCGCTGAGATTACATTTCTGGGACATTCTTTCTAGTCCTGATCTCCTGCCACCTCCCACTAATAAAGACAATACTTGCCCATCTGACTTTAGAGATCTTTCCTCAACTCCAGGCTACCTGCTGAGCTCTGAGAGCTGCACCCTTATTCCCTCCCAGCAGTCTCTTGTTCTGGGGCCTTGAAAACCTTGCCTTATGGTCAGATCCATTTTACGAGTCCTGCAGGATTTATGGTAACCATAAAGCATAGATGACAAGCAAGTTATTAAGGTATTCCACTCTTCCTTGAGCTACCTATATAGAAAAATATAACATATATATGGTGCCCTGGGGTTCACAGACAAGGTTGTTTATGTCCAGAGGTGAAGGGACAGAGCTACCCCTGGCTGACCTGAAGGGTAAAGGGATCAATATGTTGACACACCTGTGACCACTTTGCACCAGGCACACAGGATGGAACGCTCTGCCTCCTCATAGCTTTATTTTGCCTTCTACCATGAAGGAACTATCTGAACCTAGATTCACTAAATCTGTGTAGTCTAGAGGTGTGGTGCCTGTCAACTTATTTCCTGCCAGAACTTGTATCCATCTCACTTTTCCTTGTCCTTGTCACAGCTTGAGACAGGCTTTTCTCTAATATTTCACTTTAGCTAGAAAACTTGATGTAAATCTGGGCACCTCAAAATTGGAAAGATAACAGCAGAAGTGTTAAAAAGAAGAAGAAGAAAAAGAAAAAGGAAAACAGAGAACATACGTGTCTTAGGGGTGAAGAATTAAACTTGAAAACTTACAATATTTAGATGACCTCATCTTGGTTTGGATGTAGAAGGGGGCTGTTGATAACATGTACCTCTCAAGCCCCACTTCCCCACCAGAACAGAAAGTGGAAAATTAGTAATTTCTAGGTGAATTTGAATTGTAGACAACCTGCTAACATAACCCTAATTTTACTTAGCTTAACCAGTGCAGATTAACTATTTACACTGACTGAACTACTAAATATTTGCTAAGTATTTACTTCGATTTATTGCCGAAAATATATCTTGAGGAAATGACACTAAGGAGTTATATCTCTTCTTTGTTAGTGAATAATCACTTGCTTCTAAAGATAGCAATGAGAAATCAACAGTAATTGCTTCTAGATGTGGTGTCATTCAGAATGTGTAGACAAGCTGAGTTGTCTAATATGCTTTTAGACACAGCTCAAATTAATTAGGTAATTGAAAATCTATAGTTCGCCTTTGTAAACAGATCTTAAATTCAAGGCATATTAGCATATATGATACTGTACCACTTTTTCACTGCATGGACTGCTCAAGAACTACAGCATTCCTCTTTCCATTCAAAGGTTATATATTCTAATCCTTTAAGTGATGCTTTCATTAACTAAGTAGCACTTTTCAGGCAGTTCTTGTTCATTACTGTAGAATTGGCCTTGTAGCTGTTACTCCTCAGTTTCCCTGTTCATTGTTCTGTGCTACCTTACAATTACTAGTTAATGTAAGGGGTGAGTATTCTAAAAGTTGACCACCAGAAATTCTTGTGTTTTCAGTGAGTCACTCATTCTAATTAGCTAGAATCAGGAACTCTGGGGAAATAACTGATTAAAGAATCGTTTAAAATAATCTATTTAACTATATACTTATGTAGATCACCAATATTTGCCTTGATTATATATACTTAATCAGATCCAATATTTTCCTCTGATTTTGATTCTTTCAGTTTTCCAGTAATTACAGTGAATATAACTAGTTTCACTTCAGAAATCTCACTTTAAAAAAAAATTAAAAATAGCCACCATGTTTTTTACAGCTTTCTGAACCAATTTGTGAAAAATCCTTCGAAGAATTTGGCACTAAAGGTGGCAACTCTCCTTTTACTGAGATAACTCTTCCCTTTAAAGATAAAAAATAAAATTATTTTTGGAATACTTTGGGGTAAATAATCAAATAATATGAATTTGTATTTCTACTTGAAAATTACACATTATGAGTTAATTTGCAAGAGTTATTACTTTTACTATCCCTATAGCAGTGTCTCGTGGCTTTTAATGCTATGTCCCTAATTGTTGGAAAAGTAATTTGGGGAGTAGTGGTCCCTAAGACAGAAATGTTCATCCTTTTTACTATATATTAAATATTGATCTGCCTTCCTACGGCTGTCTGTGCTTCACTTGTCCTCTATTTCTCCTTCCCTCTGTCAGTTCGGCCTGGGTCACTGCTCTTGATGGTTCTCTCTGTGTCTGTATATTGACCTCTGGCTCTCTGTCTCTCATCTGGTTTAGTCTCTACGTATGACTCTTTTCTTACAGTTTTTGTCTCCTGTGTCTCCCTGGCTTCCCCAGTCTGCCCCACCTGGAGACTCGTCTGCTTGCCCGTAGTATCACATCTCCCCCAGCCCACAGTCTCTGCCTGCCCCTGGCTGGCCTGAGTGGTTTGCCTGGGTCCACTGCCCTCCACTGCTCTTTCACTGTGTGATATGTGCCTCCCTCAAGCCACACGGTCTCTGCTCCTACCCATGCTTTCCGTCTGCTTCCATCTGCACCCTCCTTGTCAGCTCTGTTGTCAGAGACGGACATCAAGTCACCAGTAACAAATCTGTCTGCTGGCAAAATTACCCCGAAAACATTACTCTTCAGAAGAACTCTATTGCTTTCTAAAAGTGATTCGGGGGGCGCCTGGGTGGCTCAGTTGGTTAAGCGACTGCCTTCGGCTCAGGTCATGATCCCAGGGTCCTGAGAGTGAGCCCTGTGTCGGGTTCCCAGCTCAGTGGAGAGCCTGCTTCTCCCTCTGACCCTCCCACCTCTCATGCTCTCTCTCTCTATCTCATTCTCTCTCTCAAATAAATAAATAAAATCTTTAAAAAAAAAAAAAAAAAGTGATTCGGAACCTCTAAAATAAATATTCTTTGGTACCAAGATGAAAATTCAAAGTGAACATTAGGTACCATAAACAGGCCAAATATTTTCTGTTTATAAAATCCCAAATTGTAAATAAATAAATAAATATAAAAATAAAATCCCAAGTTGTTCTCAAGTGCTTGAAAAGCAGGGATAATATTTTTTAAAGTTTTTGTTTCATCATATTTTTAAAAATTTCTAAAATACTGTAAAAGTTACTTTTTGAAAATCTGGGCAAAAAAACAGAAGCATGATTTTAAGCTTTGTGTAGCAATGATTTCATAAATGAGACTTTTGTAAGAGACCCTAAATTAAAAATTTCTAATAACCACCTAAAATCAGTGTTGGCTTAGAGATCCTTTTATTTTTAGCAAATGTTTCAGGTATTTTTAAAAAGCAATATGAATAATTTCAGATTTTCACTTCTATTTCCTTTTAATAAATTGCCTTCAAAGAAATTTAGGATCTTCTTTCTATTTTAATTTTGTGGCAAAGTAGTAGCCATACCTTTCCTGCTTAGTTTCCAGAGGAAAAGTGATTAAGCTTTTAAAAAGAAATTATTGATTTAAGGCCACACATACAAGTGATTAAATATAACCAATTTTGGGGCACCTGGGTGGCTCAGTCATTAGGCATCTGCCTTCGGCTTGGGTCATGATCCCAGGGCCCTGAGATCGAGCCCCACAACCCTGGGCTCCCTGCTCGGTGGGAAGCCTGCTTCTCCCTCTCCCACTCCCCCTGCTTGTGTTCCTGCTCTTGCTGTGTCTCTCTCTGTCAAATAATAAAATCTTTAAAAAATAATAAAATAGGGGTGCCTGGGTGGCTCAGATGGTTGGGCGTCTGCCTTCAGCTCAGGTCATGATCCCCGGGTCCTGGGATTGAGCCCCACATTGGGCTCCTGGCTCAGCGGGGAGCCTGCTTCTCCCTCTCCCTCTGTCTCTCCCCCTGCTCATGCTCTCTCTCTCTCTCTCTGTATTTTAATAAATAAATATAACCAATATTTGGGAAACATTAGTGGGAAATAGCGGGAAAGCTACTTGTGGAACTAGATGATACGTGGTTTGAATTTTATAGTGAAAAGTATAGTCTTCCATAACCTTCGTAGTGTAGACTTTTGTAGTGCTGGTGTTATGAAAGAACAGTCTCTCAGAGTTACTTGGTTTTGCTTTTCTTCAGAAACAATATCAAACATATAAAATCAGCATTTGTGGTAAAACTTACATTTCAGAAAACCCAAATTTAGTTATTTTTACCAATTAATTCATTAATAATTTTAATTAATTTGTTTCCTCTAAAATTAGAGCCTAACTTCATGTCTTTCCACAAACTTGAGTTATTCTTGGTTCTTTAGAGGCAAGGAACTAACTGTAAATATTTGTTCCTTAATTCCACAAAGACTTATTGAGCACTTAATATGTACTAGGCACTAGTCTACACTCTAACAGTATGAAGATTGCTAGATATGACTCTTGCCCCTCGAGGAGCTCATGGTCTCCTAGCAAAAAGTCTTCTGCTTGTTGCAAAGATTCTCTTTGTTCATAAACAGAGGATTATCACTGAAATAGGTAGGGTGGGGAGGAAAGTTAAGGATATATGGTGAACTCCTTCAGGACCCAAGAGTAACTCTTAGTTCACTGACATCCTCTATTGACTGGTATCCCACTGCTATCTAAGAGTTAGTGCATCTTCTGAAATTATCCACCTTCCTTCCATGCTAGTATGAGACCCTGACTTTTCACTTCAGGTACATGTTTCAAATGAATATGTTGTCATTTCAAACTCTTTAATGGTAGTAAGTCACCATTTATGAGGAAAAGCTTTGGATTTATCATGACTATGGGTAGTTTATAATAGTCTCCCAAATATGTAGGAGAATTAATTCTATAATATGATCAGATGAAGATCTACAATCACCCTGCCTATAAAATGGCGATAATGCTAGTACCATCTCACTGGGTTATGGTCAGAATTAAGTGAAATAATCCATATAGGACTGTTAAAATTGTACCTGGAATATAGTTAGGACTCAATAAATATAGGCAGTCTTCACTTTGTATGGTCCCAAATACCAAAATTTCGGTTACCATAATTTAGTTAAGTAACACCAAATACACCCCAAAAACAAAGTTCAAGTTTCAGTTACCACAATGTATTAACTGTGAATAATTGCATTAAGTACAAATCTCTACGTAAATAACAGAGGCACATCATGACAGCGGCCAATCACATCACTTCTTTCAAAATCTTTCACTGACCAATCACTGCATATCTGTTAGCCAGTTCAGGCACAGACAGCACTTTCTTCCATTTTATAAAAATGGATGATCAGAAGAGAGACTTGGCCAACAAAGATGAAAATGCAGCAAAGAAACGGAATGCTGGAAGTAAAATTGTAAAGTGCTTGTGACGAAAAAGATGATGTCCCGGAGGAAGTGACGCTAGCCAAAAACACTTCGCATGAAATGAACTCTCAGAGATGTTTCACAACATTGGAAGTGCGAAGGATAAATGTTGGAAGCTGATCCAAACTTAGGAGCATGAAAATTAGCCAAGGCAGAGAAAAGATTTGCTTGAACTGTATCATAAGTTATATGAAGGGAAGGCAAGCACTATTCTAACTACTTTAGTAGGTTTTTTACAAAGAAATAAAACATTTTAATTCTCAATGTTTCTAATGTTTTAAATTACAGTGTACTAAATATAATTGGTTTTACCTTTTTTTAATTCCTCTACTCATTTTTTGTAGGCAGTAGGAGGATTTTTAATGTTTTGACAAAAAAAAAAAATTTTAAGGTCATCAGACAACCATAGTTTTCCCCATTGATTATCATGATCACTTTACATGGTTTCAACTTGTACGGTCATTTTTATAATATTTTACACCGTGCAAAGCAAGGACTTCCTATAGTTATTATTATTAGAAATTATTTTATCCAGCAAATCAAGTACTATAGCTTTAGAGAAATTGCTCATTGCTTTTCAATATTTGAGAATTAAAAACTTTCATTTCTCTCCTGCGTCTGTCTTTGTGTTTTCTAGACTAAGTCCTGATTCTAGTCATGTCTCATCACAGGGTTAACTTTTAGAGCCTCCCAGTGCACCTTCTACAGAAATACAGTATTTAGCCTCGGTTTGCCTGCTCTTCAATCAACCTCATTTCTTCATTCTTCTAAATCTACTAAAATTCCATGCTGACCCTTTCCCTTTCATTCTTCCTGCTAATGTTCTGTTCTTCCACGCTCTCCCTGAAAGACTATCGGTTTTTAATACATTGTCTTCCTTTCAAAATGACACCTGCCCTAGAACATATCCTTATGAGAAACTTCTTTAAATTCATTGGTTTCTTCCTTATGTTTCATCTACATTTCTGTCAATCATAAAAAAACAAATGTCTTTCTTGAATTTAAATTATTACAAGAAATTCGATGTAAGCAAAATGTAAAATTCTAGCTGGAAGTTAACCAAGTTAACACTTGGAAATGATGCCATTATTAAAAATAAATGCTGTGCATTTTCACTATATACCTTTATATACTTCTGGAACCATGTGAATGTGTAGTTGAACATTCAAAAAGATAGTTAAATTTTCATTAATACGTAATGATAATTGAAATCTTGCTTTCAGTTCTCCATTCATAGCTGCTTTGACATAATTGCTTCCTAGAGTTCTGAGGCTCTCAGCAGGTGAAACCGTCATCTGCCTGATATTATCTGCACACGCATAGGGGCTACTGAGAGCTTCATTGAACTCTAGACAAATAAATGTGGATTTGGGCATGAGTCTTTCGCTCAGAAGAGAGGCTGATAGTCTGGTTGGTTCTCTTTAAGACCTTTGGAATCATTGTGAGGTGACTTTCAAGAGGATTCACTTTAATAACCTGACTTATTACCCCCGTGTGTAAAGCCAAGGACTTTGTCAGGTTTAAAATGTTAAAAGGAGGGGTGCCTGGGTGGCTCAGTTGGTTAGGCGTTTGCCTTCGGCTAGGGTCATGATCCCAGGGTCCTGGGATTGGGTCCCACATCGGGCTCCTTGCTAAGCAGGGGGCCTTCTTCTCCATCTGCCTGCCACTCCCCCTGCTGTGCTTGCTCTCTCTCTCTAACAAATAAATAAAATCTTTAAAAAAAAAATGCTAAAAGGCGGGGTGCCTGGGTGGCTTAGTCTGTTAAGCATCCAACTCGATCTCGGCTCAGGTCATGATCTCAGGGTCCTGGGATCAAGCCCTGCATCAGACTCCTTGCTCAGCAGGGAGTCTGCTTAAGATTCTTTCCCTCTCCCTCCTCCCCTTCCGTGTGCTGTCTCTCTCTCAAATAAATCTTTAAAAAGATAAAGTAATAAAATGCTAAAAGGAGTTTTTAATTTATATAATTGGAACGTAAAATCTTAAGTCTGGTACTACCTTTGCAATTTTCCGTGGTCATTATTGCATGTCATGTTACTAAATATAAGTGTTCATTTTTCCCAAAAAGGTATGAATGTCTCTATTTGCCTTACTTTAGCTCATAGTTTCTTAAGGAGATTCCAGGGAAATTCACAGAGGCCCCAAATTTGTGATGGTATTGGCACCAAGATCAATTAATTTGATATCTCTTTAACAAAGTAATAATTCTCACAGCACCTGAAGGAGTTATCTCCTGTAAACAGAAATTCTATTCTATTCCTCATTTACTTCTCTGAGGCCATGTCACCTCCTGGATTACTGGTTTCATTGGTCATAAGCTGTCATTTCCGTTAGGTGTATTTTACTGTGCAGTATAATGGAAAATTTTTCATTAAACAAGTTGTGTATCTCCTGCTCTAAAGTGTAAGCAGAGTACAAATTTGAATGTAGAAGACAGTGGCTGGAATAATCAATGCAAGAACATCCTTAAAGCTTTCCTTGTGTAACAAGGGCAAACTCAGCTAAAAAGTTTGTTTAAATCCTGCTTGACATAACAAGAACCTTTACACTTTATCTATCTGGGACTATCTGTGAATATACCTGACTCATCACCAGAGTGCCTTTCAACTCAGCCCTGTTCAGCTCAATTGCTCTTCCTGCCTTATGCAGACATTTAAAATTCTTTGAGGCTTCTGGTGAAGGCTGTGGAGTTTTTATATTTAATATTATTTTATAGCACGGGAAGTTCATAGTTCATGAATACCACAGCTCCACAAAATATAGTGAAGGCTTTTTCCCTGAATACACAAAATCTCTTTGTAGTCTGGCTATGTGGTTGTGTTATATTCATGTCATGAGCTTTTATTTCTAAATAGGAGTTATATCACAGCAGCGTCATTATTTTTTTAAATAAAAGAAGTAACACCAAAAAAGTCCTTCTCAATCTGAAAAGAAATTCTATGTTGGCAGCTCTACCACATTCTAGTTTTTCTCTACATGTTTTAGAAGAGTAAAGAGCATCTCACATTACTGTTATTCACCAAGAGCTGTCCTTTCATCCTGTTCTTGTCCTCTGTTCTCTCCTATACAGAACAGTGCTATTAGCTATTTTGTGAATTTATTTCATAGAGCAGTAAGTGATTTTTTTGTAGTGACTACATTGATCTGGTTAACTTTTTCTATGTTATTACAATTTCAGTGTTCTTCATCTATGTCCTTTACCTTCAGGTACCCTTTTTCTTAATTGCTTGACTTATCTTAGATATCTCACTTTGTCTTACACAGTTTTCTACTTAAAACACAGATTAACAGTTTAATCATTTTAGTGCATTTTGAGGTAGTTTTCTGTGAACTAAATTGTCGTAAAGTGTGGTGCTGATTCTCTCCCTGGAAGTGAGAGGCATCTTTTCTTACTATATTCAGCTGCCATAGTTCTCCTGGATGCTTGACTTGACTTCCTAGACCCAGAGAGAAACTTCCCAGTGCCTGGTGTATGGATCTTGTGTCCTGCCTTTGCCTTTTGTCTTGCTCCTTGACTAATGTGGTTCTTGGGGACCTACACCTGCCCTTCAGGTGACAGTGCCTTTACACCCTGATGCCGGACCAGTGCTAAGTTATTAGGACATCTGCGGAGTGGGGAAAAACATGAAATTAGCACCATCTAGTCTACCTTGCCCTCTCTGCCTGACTTGTACATCATTCTTAGATCTTCTGGTCTACTCTGTTGATTTAATTACATGCAAAAAAAGCTTGCTTTGCTTTGTTTTTGGAGCCTCTGCTGGAGAAATGAACTTCCTCATATATTCTCAAACAAAGCCCTCTCCTCTGTCTGGAGCATGAGCAGCTTTGAAAGAGATGCATTTGGAGAGATGAGGAAGCAAGGATCACCTTCCTAGCCAATAAGATAACTGGTCAACAGGATGGTGTGAGTCAAAGCCAGATCTCCTTCACATCCAGGTGTTTTTATGCGCATACCATACTGAGAATACTGTGTATAGCTCATGCGTTAGCACATCATTTGGCCCATGAGTACAAAATAAATGTGTACCTCTGTAATGTCCATAGGAAGTTTCATCTCTCCTAGGTGGAGGAGCTAAGACATGAAGCTCCAGCTAACTGTTTAAGACAACCGATTTATGTGAGTGGAAACGCAGTAAGTTCAGGGCTGAGGGAGAGCACTGTGGTCCCTAGTGTATGGGCAAAAGCTTCCAAAGAGATGAAACTTGAAGCAAACCCTACAAGAATGTTTATAATTAACTTCGCCTCCACTATTTCCTGCTTCTTACCATTAGTGGATCTTGGCAGCTGGTTTTGCCGTCTTAGAATAGAGAATACTTATGGAGAGCCTAATAATATAAACCCTGATGCATTTCTGCTTGAAAGTTCACTTCTCTGAATTCCAAAGATCCTAATAATAGAAAACTGTTAACTTCTCTTTGAGCAAGTGTAGCTGTCCTGTTCTCCTGACAGTTTTTCTTCTTCCCCATTTAGATTATAAATACATGGGAGCCTGGGACCATGTGTTTCTTATCCTTACTTTGTAATTCCCTATGGATAAGACTGGCCCGCTTCGTACATTGTAATCTAATCGCTCACTAAGAGGTCTCTGTATTTGCTGAAGGTGATGGATTAGCCTTTTGAGCGCCCCAGCCCCAGCAGTGCTGGTTGTCTTGGGCATTCCCAGCACCTGCCTTCTTCTGATCTCTGTTTCTCTTCCAACCAACTATGCTGCTGCTTTTTTTTGCTATCACCCCATTTCCGTAGCATATTAAATATACTTTTAAGGAGATGTCAAGACTTCCCTTAAGAATATGGGCTTTTATTTGTGACAGCACATAGGCATTAACAGGAGATAGGCATGTTGGCAGATGAAATCTGACCAAGTACAGAGAAAGCCTTAATTGAGAGCACCCAAGTTAATTTTAAACCCCCCCAAGTTAACATAGCTTTACTTTTTTAGTTTAGTAAATGTGTTTAGCTACTGTTTTAACTCAGTTAATATAATCTTTCCTCAAATTCAGTTGAATTCACTTTTTTCCAATTCACTAAAAATATTTTTATTCAGCTATTGTTTTTAGACAACTAATGAACCTTTTCTCTGTGGTTCTCTTTTGCAAATGGACTGGTTTCAATATGTGGGCTTTAATAATGTAATTGCTCTCTTTTATTCTTCTTTGCGATCCACCTTTCATTCTGTTTGGCAGACACTGGTTGCTTTGTAGTTTTGAAAAAAAAATACATATAAGTATACCTGGAAAGAATAGATATCAGCAAAATAATTCTTAAGTGAAATTTTGTATATTGTAAACTGTTTTTCATAGACTATCATCTTGAAACCTACTTCAAAGCAAATATGGAAGTCTTCTCATCATTAATGCTGCACATATTCATTCATTTAACATCAAACAAATATTGATTAACTTCCTACTCTGTGCCAGATAAAGTTCCAGGTGGTGAGGATCTAGCATTGAACCAGACAGACAAGAACCTTGCTCGTTGCCAGCACACGTTCTAGCCAGGGCCACAGTAGAGATGCAGACAACAGTCACATACACAGCCTGTCCAGATAGCAACTGACTTCCCAATTCTTTTTCCCTTTACCATTGCTTCAAAGCCACATCTACAACCTTGTTACCTGTAGTGTTGTGTTGAATCTAGTCTCACAGTGCTACTACCTCCATCTAGTAAGAGCTGTTTAAGGGCCTTGTTCTAGTACAGGAGAGAAAGAATGGAGAGGCTTCTGACAGGGTCAAATTTCTTGTTAAGCTGAAACTAAACATGCTGTACTTTCAGAATTGTAAAGGTGAGAATTCATTCACTCATTCAGCAAACATTTATTTTTTTAAAAGATTTTATTTATTTATTTGACAGAGAGAGACACAGCGAGAGAGGGGACACAAGCAGGGGGAGAGGGAGAGGGAGAAGCAGGCTTCCCGCCGAGCAGGGAGCCTGATACGGGGCTCGATTCCAGGGCCCTGAGATCATGACCTGAGCCGAAGGCAGACGCTTAATGACTGAGCCACCCAGGCGCCCTCAGCAAACATTTACTGAACAGTATATCAATCAGGGTTTTATTATGTTCCAAGCTTTATAGCACCTACATGCCCTTAAGTACATCATACTCTAGATGGAGGGAGAGAGACATAAAATAAATAATTGCTGATAAATGTTACAATTAAAACATATACCAAGTACAAGGAGAGCACCACAGAAGTAGGAACTAACTCTGCCTGGGGTAGGGATATGGGAGTCTGATACTGGTAAACCAGGTATTGAAGGAAGCATCTTCAATGGGGAACAGCAGGTGGGGCCCATTCTGAGACCTGTCTCCAGAGGGGGAGAAGGATGAAACACATAGGTCTCTGTTGTTTGTGGAGACTAGACCAGAAAGCTGAGGTGGGATGCAGAGCAAACAACTGGAAGGGTTGGGAGTGGGGGAGGGAACGGGACATGAATTAATCAAGAAAGCCCCAATGAGAGAGTACAATCTGGCAAAGCAAGGGGGTTGGGGGTTGAAGCTGATAGTAAACTGATGGACACTAGAAGAAATTTAGGCAGGGATGCTTAGGTTTCTTAAGGCACAGGAACTGAAGATGTGCAAAGGGAGGTTATTGGCAGTATTGTGACCACAATGATAGCAGTGAGGGGACAGTTAATGAACTGAGGGGTAGTCCCAGCAATACCTGGCGTAATAGATGTTCAATAAATATTTGTGAAGCCAGAAGGGGCTGTTCCTCCACAGATAATGTGGAGGAAAGGGATGAGATACCAGAGTTCTGAAGACCTCTTAGTAAATGCCTAGGTTCCCCTCTGGGAGAGGATCCCAGAACCCTTAGAAGTACAAAGCCCACTCCTTTAATCCTGGAGACCCAAGGGATTACCCGGAAGTCTACCAGATTTCCCCACCACTGCACACTCCTGGCCTGTTTCTCTCACCTGCACCTCCATCTCTGCCCACTGGGGGGCGGGGCTCGAGGGCAAGGCTGGTGGCTGCTCTGAAGCCTCGAGAGCCATCAGTTCCTACCAGACTCCCTGCTCGGGTGTGGTCTTACCCCATGGCCGGACACAGGCCCTCAAACTTCTCCCCACTGCCAGGCAGTGGTAGGGGCGGGCCCACAGGGCCAATGCCTGTGCGGGTTGACGCTCCGCTCTGGTTGAGTGCCCAGGCGGCTCCCCGCATGCTGATGGTCCGGCCAGGGATCGGGCCGGGGGCCAGCCCAGGCCCTGAGGGGTGGAAGGTGCCCCTGGGTCCACCGCCGTACAAATTCTACAGCGGGATGGCACCCCGCAGGCCCAGGGTCGGAGCTGGCGAGGCTGGGCCCCGTTTCCGGAGCCCCTCGGAGGGCGCCTTCCCGAGGCCCTACATCATCCTGCGGTGCACCCCGAGTTTGGCGCTGACAGAGGATGTCTCGGCCATAGAGAAAGAGATGGAGCAGCTGGCCAAGGAGCTGAGGCAAAAGAGGATGGCCCTGGGGTACTCGCAGGCCGACGTGGGGATCGCCTTGGGGGCTCTTTTTGGAAAGGTGCTTAGTCAGACAACCATCTGCCGCTTCGAGTCCCAGCAGCTCAGCCTTACCAACATGTGGAAGTTGCGACCACTGCTGAAAATGTGGCTGGAGGAAGTGGACACCAAGAACTTTCTGGGCTTATGCAAAATGGAGATGATCCTGCGGCAGGCTCGGAAGCAGAGACGGGCGAGCAGGGAGAGTCGCATCCAAAACAATCTGGAGCAACTCTTCTTGCAGTGCCCGAAGCCCACACCCCAGCAGATCAGCTGCATCGCTGGGCAGCTCCGACTGCAGAAGGAACTGGTCCGAGTTTGGTTCTATAACCGGAGCAAGATGGGTAGTCAGCCAGCCATTGATTTCTGCCCACCGGAGGAAGTGGGGGCAGCCGGGCCTCCTTTCCCAGGGGGACCGGTGTGCTTTCCCCCAGCATCGGGGCTCCATTTTGAGTCCCCCCACTACAAAGAGCCCTACTTTATACCCATGTACTCCCCTACCCCTTTCCCTGTGGCAGGGACCCCCCTCTCTGCCCCAGCCACTGCTCAGGGCCACCCCAGGCTTTCAAACTGAGGGGCCCTGCCCTTCTGGGGAGGGTTGAATGGGGAAATGGGTTCCTAAGGTTCATTTCAGGGTTGTTAACATTAAGGGCTTCATTCACTGTCTAAAGAAGTTAAGAATACCTAAGGGATGAGTTGGGAGTTGTTTAGGAAATTTGGGGGAGGGAAGTTGAAGTTTATTAACTCCATTGTTTTTACCTAGCATTGGTTTTAAGGTACATTACAATACATATATGGTTTTGGATATTTTGTTTCTCTCTCTTTTTTTAATTAATCAGAAATTAATTGTGTCTGTTATTCCTTGTGGTTATCAGTAAACATAGGGATTTTTTTCTTATAAACACGATATTGAGTGAAAAACTCAAGTCACAGAAGATGATTTCAGTATACCATTTTTTATCAAAAACCAGCAGAACTTTATGTAAATATAAACACGGGTTCTAAGATAATAGTAACCTCTGGGGAGAGGTTTGAGGTTGGGATAGGGCAGGAGTACATAAAACCTACCCAGAGCCCTTGCTAAAACACAGGAGTTTTCTTGTTCTCCTCCCTTTCTTGAAAGATGCATTTCTTTTCTAATTCACCTTCTCATTGAGAGTGCTCAGCTTCCAGTGGAGGTCTCAGTCCAGCTCTCCACCCTATGGAATCCCACTAGTTATCTCCTAACTGCCACAGTCATTGTATTTGGAACCCCTTTGTTACTGAGGTCGGCATGCTGGACAGCGCTAGCTCAGCCCCAGCTCCAGCTTACTTCTCTGGTTTTCAGCTCTGTTTGGTTTACTACCTGGGGATGTTACTTTCTTTTGAACCCAGATATGCTACTTAGAGAATATCTGCAATGGTTGAGTCAACATTCCCTGGTGGCTTGTGTGATGGTTCATCCTATATCACTTTTCCAATCACTTCTATGAAATTGGTCTTTTCTAGTTTTCTACTTCTACATTGGTAAATTTTGGTCATCATATACTAAACAGAAATCGTTTTTCTGTGTTTGTACCTCTGCTGCCATAAACCTGCATGTAATATTTATTGCTTTATAATTCCATCACTAAATATTATATCTGAGTTTATGTCTTCTATTTAATTACTATTCCTGTCAATTTTTTCTTTCTCTACTTTTTTTCCCTTAATCAGTTTTTACAAAGAATTTATCTATAGATATTTACAAAGAACAAGTCTTTTTAAAAATTTTTATCTTATTTACTGCTCTTTTTATTTTCTAATTGGTTAACTTCTAGCTTTTATTTTTAATAATTACTTTTTTCTAGTTTTCTCTGGTTTCTTCCAATGTGTATTTTTCCTTCTTGTCAGTGTTCAAAGATAAAACACTGACAGTACACATAGGTTCGTGAAAATGGAGATAAACTTCACTTACTTATAGATTCAATAGGTGACTAATCACTCACTCATGGACTGTCCCACTAAAAGTCACATAGCACCAGTCCCATTTCTTCCTTTTCCCATACAGCCCTTCTGGACAGCCTTGAAAGGGAGATGTTTCTGCAGAGGGCCAGGTGGTATTTAACGACAGGATGAACCGTTGTGGTTGTGTCAACATTTGGCTCCTAAAAGCTGTGAGGAGGCTCTGACCCAGGCTGCTTCTCGAATTCTGCAGCCCCTGTGTATTTGGAGAGATGGTAATGGGCTCTCCATCTCAGGGAATGGCTCCGAGGGTCTACCTCAGCACCTGCACAGCTGCAGCATTCACACAGCTGCCGCGCCTCGGCTTAGGCAAACACCACTGTGTGTCACTGATCAGCCCTCACATAATTTAAAATGAGATTTTTCCATCACTGCTCCCCTTGACTTGACTATGAAGAGAGAAAAGGCTGGACCACGGGGCAATTTTGACATTTAAAGAATTCCATATTTTTCAAAGATTTAAGATTCTGAGTAGAAACCTCAATAATAAAATCCTTCAAAACTGAGAAGGAGCTGTCCTTTGAGTTGGGAGAAAACCAACAGTGTGGTGTCAGTGCTGAACAGGGTCAAATATACAGAAATCAAGTAACATAAAATCAAGTGAGATCTACCACATCAGTAACAAAGGTACCCGTGGCACCGTTAGTGAGAACCAGTCTCCGTGGAGTAGTTCGTAGAGGCAGATGTCAAACAACAGTCCAGAGGCTTCCTACTTGCCAGGTTTCCCCCTAACTTCAATTAAAAACACAGATTCCAACCACTCAAGATCTTCACCATCATTCTGAAATATTCGTTAACAAATGTTTCCTTTAATCTCTTGTTTTCTTAAGACAAGGCAAGTATTCTTAACCTGATGATGCCGAACCCCTTTAGAGCACAGGCAGAATAGTGTGTTTGTACATATGTGCATCTTTAAAGATGGTGATGATAGCTTTTATCACTTTCTCAAAGGAGACATGACTCTTGGTAGATCTACAGTTTCAGAATTTTAGAAACACATTCCCTTTGGCCACCTCACTTTCAAGAGTTTCCCTTGACCCAGTACTGGCCTAACAAGTAATTTGTGGTTTTCTTTGAATCTGTATTTTCTGGATATCTCTAGCTCAGCATAGAAAAGAGGACCTGAATCACTTCTTATATAAGTCTTTCAAATTCAGAATAAATGTTGTATTAATTATTGCCTTTATTGTTCTGATACTTTTATCAATCCTTGACACTTTAATTAATTCCTATCATAAAGAACAATTTCTCTGTTCCCAGAATCTTTCCTATCTATTGTCTAAGAAGACATGAAGTGTTAGGATATGCTCCCTTATTCCAAAACATTATCTTGCTCTTGAAATAGCATCTAAATATTTTCTATAATTTCACATTTTTGATGTATACATACATACATCTTTGTTTATTATACTAAAACTGTGTCATGGGATTTATTTTTCAGTATAGCCACTTTTGTTTATAGCTTTCTTCCAGAAAACGTCTTGCTTACTAAACAGTATTAGTTTGCTTGGCAGAACCTGTTCACGATGAATTTTTTTAGAGTACAAAATTGTATTATCAGTGTAAAACAGTGTTTTGAAAGTGAAAACTGCAGTGCCATTCCAATAAAATCCTAGTGGAATATGAGAGCTATTACTTGACAAAGTGATTGTAAACTGAAAGAATAAAACTTAGGAAAGTAAGAAAATTTTGAAGAAAAGAGTTAGGGTGGCCTTGTCCTACCAACTGTTATGAAACTACAATAATTTCAACAGTATGGTGGTGCTTATGGACAAAAATAACAGAAACGAGTATTTGGCTATTCCATTTTGTGGGAATGTGAGTTGGTGCAATCTTCATGAAAGGCTATTGGGTAATTCATATGGGAAGTTTTTAAAATGTGATTTTTCTTTGGCCAATCATTCAACTTTATTGGATTTTTATAAGAAAATAATTGTGTGTGCAAAATTTAGCAGTAAGGGTGGTCATTACAGCATTTTTTTAAACAACAAAAAGTTGTTAAAACTAAATGTTCAACAAAGGGAAAGTAAATAAAAAGGAACACCATATATGGTAAAAAATTGTGTTATGGAGCTACAGTTTTGACAAAGGTCAGAATAGATTATTGAGTGAGGCAAAAGAGTTTCTTAAGCTTTATGATACTTCTTATTTTTTTAAGGAAAAAGGTATGTTACATATACAAATCTATATATAAATATGTATCATTGGTGATTTTTATAAAATTGTTTTGCTATATATATTACACAGTAAACATATTTAAGAAAAACTTCTAAAGGAAGGTGCTAGGAAATCTAGGGTTCCTAAAAATATTCATCCTTCTAGTCTTTTTATCTCTAAAATTGTAATTTTTCATTGTAAAGCAATATTTTGGAATAATAAATTTGACCTTTTCATTTTTAGTCAGATTTGTAGTTTCTTTAAAAAGAAAGGCAGTTCTCTAAACAGAGGAGTATTGGGATATATCATTTAGGGAGACACTGCTAAAAATTAGGTTTGTTTTTTTTTTAAATCAGATGCCCATTAATGTTAAAGAGCTGTAGTGTAGCTCAGTGAGTGAGGACACCTGCCATATGTCTGTTTTCCTGCACAACATGGTAACTTACAATTACAGTCAGTGTGTTTATATACCTCAGTGGTGTTAACCCATATTTAGAATATAATATAAACCCAAATCATTTTCATGTTTCTGAATGTTTACTTTTCAATTTTAAAAGCCATTTGAAAATATCGAAATCCTGGTTTTATCACAGTAGAATCCTCCCTACTTATCATATTTGAAGAAACCGAACAGATATAAATGAGATCTATAGATTTCTAGGTTTGAAGGCAGGGGCAGTTCTTGTGATTACAGCCCCAGCCAGTTGAAAGATGAACTGTCATGAAATGAATCTACCCCATTATCCAGTAAAATCCTTAAAACAAAGCATTAGCATTATCATGGTTGCACCAGTGAAGAGAAGCATTACAAGAAGCTGTTGAAGAGACCGTGTGGTTTACCTACAGGGCTGTCTTCAGAAAACAGTGCAGCACTTCGGTCTGTTGGGCTGCTGCCCTGCCACCTCACTTTCAGCTGGGAACCCTGCTGTGAATTCTGCTAAAGGCAAAATTAGCTACTTTGGCATTGAACTTGGGCTTCTTAGGCTTTCATCCCCCAGTTTCCAACAAAATGATGAAGTACAAACCAACTTCACTTAATACTCTTGACTCTTCTACTGCCTACCTGCCAAAGACCGGGGTTGGAAAAGGAAAAACGGAGGCCTTCCTGAGAATTCACTACATTTTGGATTCAATATTCACTTCTAACACTGCTCAACCTGTTAAATCACATCTTCTCCAAAAGAGTAACTGCACTGTTTAATAATTCGTCTTCTTCTTCCTCCCAGGATGTGTGGTGTAGACCTTCTTTTAGATCTTGGTGCAATGGCCAGGGCAATATATAAGATGCTTTAAGTTGATTTCTTATCTTAGAATGGATGATAATGTTCCTGGAACAGCTGTAAAACTTTGAATACTATTGACTGCGTAGTGGGCAAATCTTAATATATACCTTTTTATTGAAAGACAGTTTGTTTCAGTATACCATTTATTAGTTGGCTAGGGTTGCCATAACAAGAACTCCACCTTGGGGAGCTTAAAGAACAGAAATTTATTTTTTTCATCATTCTGGAGGCCAGAAGGCTGGATCAAGATGTGGGCAAAGTTGGTTCCTTCTGAGGGCTCTGAGGGAAGGATGTGTATCAGGCTTTATAGATGGCTGCCTTCTCCCTGTGTCTTCTCATTATCTCCCTTGTGTACATATCTGTGTCCAGATTTCCTCTTCTTATAAAGACACCAATCACTGGATTATGGGCCTACCCTAATAACCTCATTTTAACTTAATTATATCACTGTAAATATCTCCAAATAAGGTCACAGTCTAGGGTACTGCAGATTAGGACTTCAATGTATGAATTTTTGTGGGGAAACAATTCAGCTCGTAGCACCAGCCCAATTAAAATTTCATCTGGATTTAATTATTCATTAACATATTCATTCAGCAAATATTAATCGAATACCCTTTATAACATGTAGTGTCCTAGATGCTAAGATGTAGTAGTGACCAAAAACAGGCCCATCCTGACCTTCAAGGAGCTTAAAGTATGGTTAGGCATCTACATTAAGCAAATAAACATATGATTATAACTTGTAATAAATACTATGGGATATCAGGTGGGGGGCTGTCTTAATTTAGATTGATGTTTATAGTCCTTTTATAATACGCAAGTATTGCCTCTGCTAACATCAGTGTTAACAAATATTCCATACCAGAGGGACCTACCTGCAGAGGAAGTGTGGTCCTATAGCCAAGGCATAGATTGGGACACAGGCATTCCTGGGTTAAAATCCCAGCTCAGTAACCTACGGTCTGTGTTACTCTGAATGAGTTACTTCTTTCAGCCCCAGAGTCTCATCTGTAGAATATGTCTAGCAATCCACAGGGTGAGAGAGTTGATAAAAGCATAAAGTTAGGTAATATAGAAAGAAACCCCTAGGACTTCCCTTTTATACAGTAGACACTCAATAATTTGTCTCTCCAGGGGCACCTGGGTGGCTCAGTCGGTTAAGCATCTGACTCTTGATTTCGGCTAGGGTCATGATCTCAGGGTTGTGGGATTGAGCCCCACGCCAGGCTCCAGCTCCAGCTCCAGCTGGGCATGGAGCCTGCTTAAGATTCTCTCTCTCCCTCTGCCCGTCCCCTTCTCTCTCCCTCTCTAAGAAATAATAATAATTTTTCTTTCCATTGTGTTTCCACTGTGTGTTGTCTGTGCTTTATTTATATCTCATAAATCATTCCTTTGCATACCTAGGAACTTTCACATAGTAGGTACTCAATGATTAATAGCCAAAACTGAATAAGAAAACAAAAAGTAGAGACAATAGTCTCAGTTGCCAGAAACCTTACTATCTGATACTGGGAAATGACTTTTGAAATTTGTTACAATTGGAAAACAGTTATAAAGTCCATTTCCTCGGCTGTCAAATAACAACTAGGTAAAGCAACAGATGATAGGGTTTTGACTCGAAAGATGTAGATGAAGACTTTTTGAAAACCCAGTGTTGAATAATTGAAAGGAATGGTCTCTGAAGTTGTCTCTAGCCTGTAGTAATTGTATGACTGTCCATGAATAAGAACAAAACAGTCACCACAGATTGAATATGGGGGCTATAAGGAGACAAAGTGTAGGAATGGACAGAGTAGTATTTGTTTGCGAGGGCTGCGGTAGCGAAGTACCGCAGATTGGGTGGCTAAAGGAACAGAAATGTATTGTCTCACAGTTCTGGAGACTCAAAGTCCACGATCCAGGGGTGGGCAGGGTTGGTTCTTTCTGAGGGCTGTGAAGGAGAATCTGTTTCAGACCATTTTTATAAGGACAGCAGTCACATTGGATTAGGGCCCGCCCTAATAATGTCATTTAATTACTTCTGTGAAGGCCCTATCTCCAAATAAGGTCACATTTTGGGATACTGGGGGTCAAGATTTCAAAATATAAATTTCGGCAGGACATATTTCAACCCATAACACCACCACTCCTGATACAGAGAAAATACAAGTGTGGATTGTGGGGGAGGTATAGGAAGGCAAAGAGACTTGTTTATTTTTTCCTACAAAGGAGTTTAATAAGAGGTAGTGTGATGGAAAGAAAAGAGCAGTAGCCATAGAATCAAGCAGTCCCAGATCTGCATCCTGTCTCCAGGCCATTCACTTAGGTAGTATCACCACTCCAGGGGTCCCCCTCAGGAACGTTTCAGGAAAAATAACATTTCTCCCATCCCAACCAGTAACTTTATGGCCTGAAAAATTACAGTAGCTACTTACTTTTATCTATTTTAGGAGTAGAATAATTGGACTCTCATCAGTGAGTTTGAGAGGTATTATCTTAGGAAGAAAATTTTGGGTATTTTTTGCTTCCAGTGCTGGTTGGATTTAAAAAAAAGGAAGAGAGGGAGGGAGGGAGGAAAGGAGGAAGAAAATTTTGGATATTTTGATAAAGATATGATTCTTACTTTCTCAAAAAAAAAAAAATGATACGTGAACCTATTGAGAAAGCCCTGTCACTTTCCACTAAGCATTGTCCGCCACTAATTTCATCAAGCTAATGTAATAGGACAGTCAAGTGACTTGCCTTTAATTTGTTATGATTGTGTTATATTTATGAAAAGCAGAGCTAAAACAGCTGATAGCAAGTATTTCGACACTGATTGTTTTCATAAATAGTTTTAAGACTATTGCTAAATCTAAGTAGACACCGAGTAAGTTTTCTCAGTACATGAAGTGTAAATCATTCTTTCTGTAGTAATAAGTCATTAAGTACATGCAAATACTATAGATTATTATCTCATTTCACACGTATTTTTATGGCACTTGTCTGATTGTAAATATGTATTACCTTTGAGATTTAAACTAAAGAGAAGAAGTGAGAAGAGACTTATCGTACAGGGATTTATTGTGTTCTTTTCTCTCCTGAAAAGGCAATCACACCAACACTATAGGTAGGAAAGAATATTTTGCTGTTTCTGTGTCACATCATTAAAGTAGTTAATCTAAAGCCATAAATTTTTTGTCTTCTGGGCCAAGAAATTTTAAGTAAAATACTAACAAAAATGTTATGCTTTTAAATGAGAAGTGAAAGAATCTTTATCCTTTTTATTTGAGTTTCCAGAAATGGCACACTCCATAAAAAATTGTATCATTTTTATTTTTAAACTGAGTTTCTTGCATTAGTCAGTAAACAATTTATTTGGTGAACATTCTCTGTGCACATATATACACCATGTGAACATTTAGGAAACAGAAGGTACTTGAATTTGTGAGATTTAAATATTTTCTCACAGTTGATCCAGTGATACTGCAGTTGAAATAAAACCACATATAAATGAAATACCACTTTCTACTAAAAAGCAAGTATAGATTTTCTATCATTGTTTTAATGAAAACAATAATGATTCCATGTATTCAATGGACTATCTTATAAATCTTGAGCATGTTTATCTCCATGTACATTCTAAGACTCACCCGTAAAACTCCACCTGTCCTAATCACAAATATGCATATACATTTAATTACATTATCTGACCACATATTTTTATAGTCTTGCAAATATTATTATTTTGAAAGTGTAGATAAAGCAATGATTTCATTTCTCACTGTTCTAAAAACATGTGCATATATGTATGATATTCATATAAATACATTATATAAAATATGAGCTATGTAGATCAAAGGTAACACACCAGAACACGACAAGTAAAAGGATTACAACCAGGGTAGCAGCTTTTGGCCACCTCACCGACATCTTTGCTGTGGCCCACAAATCCACTCCTGTACTTCCTCAATGACTGAGTATCTACTAAGCATGTGTTCAGGGGCAAGCACTGAAGATTCAGAATTAGAACAAGGAACACATAGTCTAGATAGAGGAGAGAAGTGAGAAAACCAAGGATCATCTCACGAGGTGGCCAGTGTTAAAGGAATGGGCAAAAGAACAGCACAGAGAAAGGAGCACATAACTCAGTGAGGGATATCTGGGAACGTTACTAAAAGCTGGGACAGCTTGAACTGAGACTTGAAGGATAAGTAAGAGCTGTTAAGTGGAGAAGACCAAAGTCAGGAATGAAAGAAAAAGTGAAAAGAGTTTGTTTTGACTAAAAATCTAGGCTGTGATTAGTTACTACAATTGAGAGTTAAATGCAGTGGTTAAAATCCTGGCAGCCATAGCAAATAAGTTACATAGTTCTCAGTAAATGAAGCTGATTACATAAATCTTCCAGAATGTATTAGGAGAAACACTTTATTTTATTTTTATTCCAGTATAGTTCACATACGATGTTATATTAGTTTCAGGTGTACAATATAGTGATTCACCAATTCTATATGTTACTCAGTGCTCATCAGGATAAGTGTACTCTTAATCTCCTCCACCTACTTCACCCATCCCCCCACTCACCTCCCCTCCGGTGACCATCAGTTTGTTCTCAATAGTTAAGAATCTGTTTTGGGGGGGGCACCTGGGTGGCTCAGTCAGTTAAGCGTCTGCCTTCGGCTCACGTCACGATCCCAGCGTCCTGGGATCGCGCCCCGCATCCGGCTCCCTGCTCAGCGGGAAGCCTGCTTCTCCCTCTCCCTCTGTCTGCCACTCCCCCCGCTTGTGCTCTCTGTCAAATAAATAAATAAAATAAAATAAAATAAAAAAAAGAATCTGTTTTTTGGTTTGTCTCTTTCCTTTGTTCATTTGTTTTGTTTCTTAAATTACACATATGAGTGAAATCATACCGTATTTTTCTTTCTCTGACTGGCTTATTTAGCTTAGCATTATACTGTCTAGTGCCATCCATGTTTTTGCAAATGTTAAGATTTCATTCTTTTTCATAGCTGAATAATATTCCATTGGATATATCTACCACTTCTCTCTCTCTCTCTCTTTTTTGGTTTCAAGTTTTTATTTAAATTCTAGTTAATTAACATACAGTGTAATATTAGTTATAGGAATAGAATTTAGTGATTCATCACTTACATATAACACCCAGTGCTCATCACAATAAGCGCCCTCCTTAATACCCATCACCCATTTAGCCCACCCCCCACACCCCACCTCCCCCCAGCTACCTTCAGTTTGTTCTCTGCAATTAAGAGTCTGTTTTATGCTTTGCCTCTCTATTTTTTCTTTCCCCTATGTTCATCTGTTTTGTTTCTTAAATTCCACATATGAGTGAAATCGTACAGTATTTGTCTTTCTTTTTTTTTTTAAGATTTTATTTATTTGCGAGAGAGAGAATGAGAGACAGAGAGCATGAGAGGGGGGAGGGTCAGAGGGAGAAGCAGACTCCCTGCTGAGCAGGGAGCCTGATGTGGGACTCGATCCCGGGACTCCAGGATCATGACCTGAGCCGAAGGCAGTCGCTTAACCAACTGAGCCACCCAGGCGCCCCAGTATTTGTCTTTCTCTGACTTATTTTGCATAGCATAATACACTCTAGTTCCATCCACGTTGTTGCAAATGAGAAGATTTCATTCTTTTTGATGGCTGAGTAACATTCCATTGTGTGTGTGTGTGTGTGTGTGTGTGTGTGTGTGTGTGTATACACTACCTCTTCTTTATCCATTTATCAGTTGATGGACATTTGAACTTTTTCCGTAATTTGGCTATTGTTGATAATGCTATGAACATTGGGGTGCATGTGCCCCTTCAAATCTGTATTTTTTTTATCTTTGGGTAAATACCTAGTAATGCAATTGCTGGATTGTAGGGTGGTTCTATTTTCAACTTTTTGAGGAACCTTCCTACTATTTTCCACAGTGGCTGCACTAGTTTGCATTCCCACCAACAGTGCAAGAGGGTTCCCCTTTCTCCACATCCTCGCCAACATCTGTTGTTTCCTGTACTGTTAAATGTAGTCGTTCTGACAAATGTGAGGTGGTATCTCATTGTAGTTTTGGTTTGTATTTCCCTGATGATGAGTGATGTTGAGCATCTTTTCGTGTGTCTGTTAGCTATCGGTATGTCTTCTTTGGGAAAATGTCTATCCCGTCATCTGTGAATAGTGTAAGTTTGACTTCTTCCTTGCTGATTTGGATGCCTTTTATTTCTTTTTGTTGTCTGATTGCTGAGGCGAGGACTTCCAGTTCTATGTTAAAAAACAGTGGTGAGAGTGGACATCCATGTCTTATTCCTGACCACAGAGGAAAAACTGTCAGTTTTTCCCCCATTGAGGATATTAGCTGTGGGTCTTTCATATGTGGCCTTTATGATGTTGAGGTGTGTTCCCTCTACCCCTACTTTGTTGAGGGTTTTTATCAAGAATAAATACTGTACTTTCTCAGATGCTTTTCCTGCATCTGTTGAGAGGGCCGTATGATTCTTATCTTTCTTTTATTAATGTGGTTCATGACAATTTATTTGCAAATATTGAACCACCTTTGCAGCCCAGGAATAAATCCTACCTGATCATGGTGAATGATTCTTTTAATGTACTGTTGGATTTGACTTGCTGGTATTTTGTTGAGAATTTTTACATCCATGTTCATTGGAGACAGTGGCCTGTATGTAATTCTCTTTTTTAGTGGGGTCTGTCTGGTTTTGGAATCAAGGTAATGCTGGCCCTGTAGAATGAGTTTGGAAGTTTTCCTTCCATTTCTTTTTTTGGGAACAGTTTGTGAAGAACAGGTATTAACTCTTCTTTAAATGTATGGTAGAATTCCCCTGGGAAGCCATCTGGCCCTGGACTTTTGTTTGTTGGGAGATTTTTGATTCCTGATTCAATTTCTTTGCTGGTTATGGGTCTGTTCAAATTTTATTTTTCTTCCTGTTTCAGTTTTGGTAGTTTATATGTTTTTAGCAATTTATGCAATAAAATACACTTAGCAGTTTTTAGCAATTTATGCAATTGCACAATTTGTTGGCATGTAACTTTTCATAATATTCCCTTATAGTTGTTTGTATTTCTGTGGTGTTGGTTGTGATCTCTCCTCTCTCAGTCATGATTTTATTTATTTGTGTCCTTTCTCTTTTCTTTTTGATAAGTCTGGCTAGGGTTTTATCAATTTTATTAATTCTTTTAAAGAATCAGCTCCTATTTTCATTGATCTGTTCTATTATTTTGTTTCTATTTCATTTATTTCTGCTCTATTCTTTAGTATTTCCCTTCATCTGCTGGCTTTAGGCTTCATTTGTTCTTTTTCTAGCTCCTTTAGATGTAAGGTTAGGTTTTGTATTTGAGATTTTTCTTGCTTCTTGTAGTAGGCCTGTTTTGCTATATACTTCCTCCTAGACTTTTTTGCTGCATCCCAAAGGTTTTGGACCATCACGTTTTCATTCTCATTTCTTTCCATGTATTTTTTTCTCCTTTAATTTCCTGGTTGACCCATTCATTATTTAGTAGAATATTCTTTAAACCTCCATGTATTTGTGGTCTTTCCAAATTTTTTCTTGTGGTCGATTTCAAGTTTCATAGTGTGTGGTTAGAAAACATGCATGTATACCATTTCTTCTCTCTCGAGGCAAACTCGAGCTGCTTCCATAATTTGGCTATTGTAAATAATGCTGCAGTAAACATAGGAATGCATATATCTTTTTGAATTAGTGTTTTCATATTCTTTGGGTAAATACCCAGTAGTGGAATTATTAGCTCATATGGTAATTCTGCTTTTAGTTTTTTGAGGAACTTCCATATTGTCTTCCACAGTGGCTGCGCCAGTTTGCATTCCCATCAACAGTGCACGAGGGTTCTTTTTTCTCCACATCCTCACCACCCTTGTTTCTTGTGTTTTTGAGTTTAGTCTTTCTGACAGGTATAAAGTGATATATCATTGTGGTTTTGATTTGCATTTCCCTGATGATGAGTGATAATGAGCATCTTTTCATGTGTCCGTTCGCCATCCATATGTCTTTTTTGGAGAAATGTCTGTTCATTTCTTCTGCCCATTTTTAAATTGGATTATTTTGGTGGGTATTGAGTTTTATAAGTTCTTTACAGATTTTGGATACTAACCCTTTATCGAACATGTCATTTGCAAATACCTTCTCCTATTCAGTAGGTTGTCTTTTAGTTTTGTTTATTGTTTCCTTTGCCTGCAGAAACTTTTTATTTTGATGATGTCCCAATAGTTTATTTTTGCTTTTGCTTCCCTTGCCTCAGACATATCTAGAAAGATGTTGCTATGGCTGATGTCAGAAAAATTACTGCCTGTGTTCTCTTCTAGGATTTTTACGGTTTCAAGTCTCACATTTAGGTCCTTAATCCATTTTGAGTTAATTTTTGTGTATGGTAAAAGTGGTCCAGTTTCATTCTTTTGCATGTATCTGTCTAGTTTTCCCAACACTATTTCTTGAAGAGACTTGTTCCCATTGCATGTTCTTGCCTTCTCTGTTGAAGATTAATTAACCATTTGTTTCTGGGATTTTATACTGCTCTTTCGATCTATGTGTCTCTTTTTGCACTAGTACCATACTATTTTGATTTCTACAGTTTTGTGGTGTGACCCAGATTCTGGATTTGTGATACCGCTAGTGTTATTTTTCTTTTTCAGGATTTCTTTGGCTATTTGGGTCTTTGTGGTTCCATATAAATTTTGCATTTGTTCTAGTTCTGTGAAAAATGCTGTTGGTGTTTTGATAAGGATTGCATTAAATTTGTAGATCACTTTGGGTACATTGGACATTTTAATAATATTTGTTCTTCCAATCCATAAGCATGGAGTATCTTTCCCAGGATAAATATTTTCTTAACATTAAATTTAAAGATTTGTATATCATTCTTAAGGGGACAGTGAACAACACCATAGATAATTTCTTTAATTATAGTATTTTTGTTAATGCTGTTGTTAGTTAAGACAAAAAATTATTCTTCGTATAGCTGGTTTTTTGTTTTGTTTTGTTTTTTAGTTTTATCTCAAAGTATTTTATTATGTTACATTACATTACAATGTTACAAAACATTACATCATTAGTTTTTGATGTAGTGTTCCATGATTCATTGTTTGCATATAACACCCATTGCTCCATTCAGCACGTGCCCTCTTTAATACCCATCACCAGGCTAACCTATCCTCCCACCCCCCTCCCCTCTAAAACCCTCAGTTTGTTTTTCAGAGTCCATCGCCTCTCATGGTTCGTCTCTTCCTCCAATTCCCCCCCCTTCATTCTTCCCCTCCTTCTATCTTCTTCTTCTTTTTTTTTTTTAACATATAATGTATTATTTGCTTCAGAGGCACAGGTCTGTGATTCAACAGTCTTACACAATTCACAGCACTTACCATAGCCCATACCCTCCCCAATGTCTATCACACAGCCACCCCAACCCTCCCCCCAACCACCACTCCAGCAACCCTCGGTTTGTTTCCTGAGATTAAGAATTCCTCATATCAGTGAGATCATATGATACATGTCTTTCTCTGATTGACTTATTTCACTCAGCATAATACCCTCTAGTTCCATCCACATCATTGCAAATGGCAAGATTTCATGTTTTTTTGTTTGATGGCTGCATAATTGTATATTATATATATATATATATATATATATATATATATACACAATATGTATTGTGTGTGTGTATATATATATATATATATATATACCACATCTTCTTTATCCATTCATTTGTTGATGGACATCTTGGCTCTTTCCATAGTTTAGCTATTGTGGACATTGCTGCTATAAACATCGGGGTGCACGTACCCCTTCGGATCACTACATTTGTATCTTTGGGATAAATGCCCAGTAGTGCAATTGCTGGGTTGTAGGGTATGGCTGGTTTTTATAATGACTAATGACAAATAGCCTAAGTCTTAATGCTGCTATCTGAGCTTCTGAAGGCCTTTCTTCTGGGAACTAAAATAATTTAGTACTAACATAAAGCTTACTGATGGTTTGCCTTGGCACTACAGATCAGCAAATCTACAGAAAGTAATAGTCAGCAGATCCATTGGTCTATTGTTCAGTTGGAGTCAGTTGCCTCCATCAGGCTTTTGATAAAAAGCTGTTTCCTTTAAGTTTATTACAATATCATAAACACTGGAAAGATTTTGGCTATTGAAAAAAAAAATCAGGCACCAAAGACTATGTGTTAAGTAGTAGTCTAGTTTCCTTTGTTTGCAAAAATACATTTGATTAGGAACCCCCGTTGACTGTCATGGAACACTCTTATACTCTCTCTGCCATGGTACTGAAGATCGATATGTACCTAAGTTTGCATACCAGACAATTTACTTAAGATAAATAATTAATCCAACTGTGCTTTATTCTCATATGAAATAAAAATGATTGATGTACTCCCATGCAGAGTCATTCTTAGAACTTCCCCAAAAAATCCTCATAAAAATCATTGAAAAGTACTTAGCAAGGCATAAAGAACAATGCAATGCTTCATAATGGTCTTTTTTGTAAAAAACAAAAACAAATATACCTATCAATCTTTAATTATTATTTAAATCTAATATTGCTTCCATCCATGAATATTGAAATGTTTTCACTCGTATAGTAATTCTTACAAAGCTACCTAAAATGAGTCCTTGGTATCAATGTAGAATTTGAAGACTAGGTTTTTTTGCCCAAATCATGCAAACTCACCAGTTTCAGAGCCATCAATAAACACATGTGTCTTGATATCCATGCTTTGTCTTTAAATACCAAGTGACACTTTTTAGCGTAAGTTATTTCAGCAGACAAATTTTGTTTTGAAGACAGGCCAGAAATCTATTAGGATGCAGCATTGATAGATCTTTTTCTTATGAATATATATTATCTATGAAAATCCCCAAAGTGTGTATGATGAAATAGTCATTAGGTGAATAATTTTGAGAGGTCTGCTTAAGGTAGCAGACTCATGTTTGGTACATTCCATTGAGCTGTTGTCTTTTCAGACCCTTACTACCAACAGAGAATAGCCAGAGGTAGCTAGCCCAGTAACTTAAGGTTTCTAAAAGTTAGCTATGTGGGAGTTTAATAAGGATATTTAGAAAGTGGAAGATAAGTAATCATTCCGAGAACACAGATATTTTTATTGGAGCTGTTTATAATTCTACTCGAGGTGGAATGTAGCTCACACAAATCATAATGCCAGATGACAGTTATTTTCTAGTCTGTTTTTAAAATGGTTTACATGTTGAAGTGTAAGCAGTATGAAAATTCATTCTGGAAAAGCATTTATTGTCCAGTTCTACGGCCTTCTAACCCAAGAAAAATAGCTGCACCTAGCTCTCAGTTGTTTATGAGTGGATTGTTTATTCGGGGAATTATCTACAGTAAAGCCATCTTCGGCTAGCTTTCCTTTGCTTCCCAGTACATTTCTGTGCCACTTTTTCCCAGTACAAAACTCATGTGTTTTCAGCAAATGCAAACTACTTTTAATTGCGCCTAGAAAAACATAATCAGGGGAATTAACTCCCTCTCCTCTCCCACTACCCTCCTCTCTTCATTATTTTAAAATATTAGAAAATGGAATATGAATTATTTTGGATTACTTACCCTTTTTAGAGACTCTTCTTGCTCTTAAACACATATTAACATTTTTTAAATGCCACTTAAAATTTACCATATATTTATTTCACAGATTCAAACATGTACACACAAATTCAAATATGCACATGTGAATATCAGTCTCACATTTTATAGAAGTTGGAAAAAAAAGGAAAATACAATCTACCCTCTTAAATTACTGTGTTAGTAGAGACTTTCTTCACTGTAAGTTACATAAGTCCAATTCAAACTGCTTACAAACAAAAGTAGTTTATTTATTCATGTAAATGGAAAAACCCAGGGGTAGATCTACTTCTGGTACTACTAGATATTGGGGCTTAAACTCTGCCATCAAGACTCTCTCCATCTTCTTCTCTACTTTTCTTTGCCTTTTGGCCTCATTCTTTCCTTCTTGAAACAGGGCTTTCTTCACCCAGTACAGGGAGGGTAGATAAAAGCACATGCAACATCTTCTATTCAGCATTATCCCAGAGAAAAAGCTCTAGCATCCAAATAAGAATGTTAGTGAAAACTTATTGGCCCTGCTTGGGTGCTATGATGATCTGTGAACTAGTCACTGAAGCTGAAGAGACTGAATAATAGGACTGGCTATGACTGGTGAGCCTGGGCTAGCCATGTCTTGAAAGGATTGGAGCTGAGCATGACATTGTAATTTTTGGTCCCACAAGGACTGTGTGAATTGAAGAGGAGAGCTTCCCCAAAGAAGGGTTTTGGATATGTCCATCATAGTTGTCCTTGTGTCAGTTTCTCTAGTTTCTTGGAAAATGTAATGTACATGCCACAGTCAGATGTTTATGTCATCTGATGCAGAGAAAAGAGAAAATGTAGGATAACTGAATCTTCCCATGAAGATCCTACATTTTAAACACTTGAACTGATCCATCAGCAAATTGTTTTCCCATTTGTGATTTTGAAATAGACCTAAATGTTCAATGCCCTGGGTCCTTTTGCCGCATTTACCAATTACTGCATGAAGCCTGTGGCCTGCTATGTGAAGGGCCTACTTGCAGGAGTATTCATTCCAGCTAGTACCTTCAAATCCTGGGTGGTCCCCACTCGTTTACCCACCTATAGCCTAAGATAGCATAGCAGTATCTATACCACAGGTTTTTTTGGGTTTTTTTTAAGATTTTATTTATTTATTTGAGAGAGAGAGAGAGCGTGCCAGTTGGGTGAGGGGCAGAGAGGGAAGGAGAGGAAGAGGGAAAGAATCCCAAGCAGACTCTGCAGTGAGCACAGAGCCCTACAAGGGGCTCAATCTCACCACCCTGAGATCATGACCTGAGCTGAAACCAAGAGTTACACTTAACCAACTGAGCCACCCAGGCGCCCCACCATAGAACAGTTTTAACATTTGCACATTAACAGACTTAGTCTACTAGTTCTTCATATTAATCCTACTTTAGCCATTGCTATAATCAAATTAATCTTTTCAAGGGAGAACTTCTGATATTTTGGGGTTATTTTCCCCAGTATTTAATTTCTTTCTTGGTTATACTTGATATGGTATCTATCTTTTAACACATAATAAAAGACTATAATACTCTGTTTTATAGAAATTGGTTGAGATTAGCAGGGTCCTACATACTTATGGCAAAATTGTTTCTTAACTCTCACAGAAATATAGTATGCCTTATTTTTAAAATTAAAGTAAAAAATAAAAATTGAGGACCTATTTTGTTATTCATAAATTATTTTTATATCCAATTGAAAAAAACATGAGTTCTTAGAATCTCTTTGCTTTTATTCTTTTCCCCAGTTCTGGTTTTCTATTTCTTATTTCACTAATTATTTTATTGTATGTCAGCTTCTTGTCATCTGACTTAAAATCCTTGGTGGAAAAAAGTAAGAATATTAGCTAATCAATAAGTTACCCAAGCAAACCGAAATTACCAATATATCAGTTGCTCTTTCTCCACTTCTGTCCTCAGAGAAGATAGAAAATATAGGGTCAACGTCCTCTCAATGCTTTATAAAAAAAATTTATATAATATTACATAGTGACTAGATTTCAAAATCAGATTGCTCTCACACACAAACATATTCATTAAGTATATTGATAGACAAGTCAGTTTATTATAAAATATTGTATTCCACTGATTACAAGACTCAGTTTTAACTACCTAAAGTACAAATATATCTTGCAGTCAGTATAGTAAGAAAGCATTGGGTTATGGCTTAATTGGCAATGTTTTTTTCTTTCAAAGTGGTACGTGGAATAATGGCAAATCTTAAAATCAATGGTGTTTTGAATTTGATGACACATAGTACTCTAATTATCTTTCTTCATTTTCCCAAAGAGTTTCATTTACATGAAAATTCTGTTGACCAACATCTTTTAAGAAGTCTAGGTTTGGCTTAAAGATTCCCTTTTGTAAAACTACGTTTATTTTTGTAATGTTAATAGTCACTTCCTAATGTGTCCGTTTTGTAAATCAAAATTGTGTTACCGTATTTCTTAACTCAGAGCACACTTAGATTAACAATACCATTCAGCCATCATTTTCACAGTTCTTTTTGTATGTACAAAAACCACTGGTGCACTTAGATATTAGCAATTTACTTTTAGCATAATTTTATTTTAGCATAATATTGAGAACCTGCAACTCATATATGTGAAACTATTTACATTAATCTTGATAATTCAGTTATGACTCTCTTGCCTTAAATCTCTTTGGTATGTTTCTGTTCTGATTTAGTGCCTGGTTTAAAGATTAATGTTACAGGGTAATCTACTGCAGCTTCACAGATGGTATTTGAATCTTTGTAAATGGGCTTTGGAATCTATGCACAATTCCATATAATGTTAGGTTAACATCAATGTGAGTGTTGAACTTAAAACGGTTCTAAAAGATCATGATAGAAATTTCATTATTCCTTTTTTAAAAACCATAAATTTTGAGGGGATTTCATGGGCTAAGTATTTTTACTTCACTAACATGGTTAAGATAGAACCAGCTCCTTCTATTTGAAATCACCAGCCCCTATATGTTGAAAATAAACATAAAAAATAAATTACCTTGTTTTAAACTATCCTAAAGTTCTAGTCACAGGAGAAGTTACTGTTCTTATTTTTACAGCTTCCTATATGAAATGCTTTATAGAATCCACAAACACACATTGCTTTTAGTGTCTTTCCTTTGATGTCTATAAAAGACCCATTCAAAACTGGAGGTAAGTGCTCCTAATGTGCACAACAGAATTTGGCTGAAGTTATTTCAAGCTATTAGAGATAACCTTTCTCTATATGTCTTTTGAGGGAAAAATTGGTACCAACAATACCAGTTAAGCTGTAATTAGTGTAACTAACAACTAATATGAAAGAGCAGACTAGAGGTCATTCTGAAGAATGTAAAGATATTAGCAGGTTAAGGTTGTAGGGCATCCTGTCCTCCGGCTTAATCTGTTGCCCTAGCTGGTGAGATTGGTCGCCGTCATCAGTGCCCTCTGACCCTGAGGTGTTGCTCTCTCATAATTTATTGGTCACATGCCAAGTTCCTCTTTCCTGTCTAGTGAGATGACTTTGGGAATGGCAAATTCATTTTAAAGTTCTTGTTACAAATGTCTGCAGATTTTCAACCTTTTAACTTAGATAGATGTTTACAGATTAATTTGCTTTAATGTTCTTGTCCTCCCAGCCTTAGACTATATGAAATTGTCATTTTGCTGCCTTACAGAATATGATTTGTTGAGATCATTTAACATGTATTATGAGAGGAACGCTTAAAATCTAACTATTAAATCAGATGTTGTGTAACTGCCTCTAATACATACTGAATATTCTACTTTTTATGGGCCTCTTCTTCAAATTTAATTGCCCACCAGTGGCTTTTGTTTATGTTTACAGTCAACTCAAATGCACTTAAAGAATAAGAATTTAACAGAGGAATGACCTTTTGTTTTCATGAGGTGTAGTTAACCCCTCTCTTGTAGTATCTGGCTTTGGATTCTTTCTCATCTCATTACATGATACCAACACATAAACAGGAGGAATGCCATAGAGCTTTAATCATTCTTTTCCTTTTCCCATTAAAGTCATGCCTGTAAGATTTCTGTTGTTTCTACAGTTTTTTCTACTTAGGAAAACTAGAAAGCTTTGTGGGGTTTTTCTGTTTGTTGTTGTTGTTGTTTTTTAAGCAGTAGGCAGCTCAAGGCAGTAAGCACTGTGAAGAGTGAAAAGGAATTATTTTTCCTTTCAACTTTTTGTCACTATCTTGGTCTGAGATTATCATTACTATCACTTTTAATTACAGATTTTATTAAACTATAGATTATTTATTATCCATGAAGTAAGCTAGGGGAGTTTCCAATAACTAAAGTACTACGGTGGGAGGCATTAAACCACATGACCCCAAAGAAAAGAAAAGAACATTTAAAATTCAAGTTATCCCAGATCACATGGATATCTAAATACTTAAAGAATGTACTGTATGTTGGCTAATAACATAATACATTTAAAAAAAAAAAGAATGTGCAGACTTAAAAATCATAGTTCTAATTTAAGTACCTCAAGAAATAATTAGGATATATTTTTCCCTTGAGTCCTCCATCTTAGTGTTTTATATGCATACTCCTAGTGGCTCACAGATAAATTGTTTTTTTTTTATTTTAGTAGCTTACTTGTTCGTTCCAATATATATTAGAAAAGGTATGAATAACACATGAAACCCATTTAATGACTGCCTAGGACTAGGCAAACAGAAAAAGTGAGTTGATGTAAAGAAAATACCAGATATTTTCATAGTAACAGTACTTTGTATATATGGCAAAATGCATAAAAGTATTATACAAATGAATGAAATGAGGTAAACAATGTTCTGTCTCAACATGAAATTCTCATAATTTTTCTTCTAGTCAAAAACTCACAAGATACTTGTATCCCTCTATTTCTACATGCTATCTGTTGGTTGTCATTTATTTAATTTATGTATATGTATGTGTGTACTTGGTAGTTTCATCTTTTGTTTCTAAAACAAACCAGCTTCTCTGGACTTCAGTCTCAGACTAGATGACGTCTGAGGTTCCTGCCAGGCAGGATTATCAGTGGTCAGATAAGTTCCTTGTGGTTGGGAATCACATATGTGTAACTCCATCTAAGTAGTAGTTAGCATAGTGACAATCCCAAATCATCATTAATATGTGTGTTCTTATGGACTGAGTCACATGTTCTAATCACAAATTTAAGAATGTTTTTGCTTGGAACACCTGGGTGGCTCAGTGGGTTAAGCATCGACCTTCGGCTCAGGTCATGATCCCAGGGTCCTGGAATGAGTCCTGCATCCGGCTCCTTGCTCAGCAGGGAGTCTGCTTCTCCCTCTGCCACTCCCCCTGCTTGTGCTCTCTCTCTCTCTCTGTCTCCCTGACAAATAAATAAATAAAATCTTAAAAAAAAAAAAAACAATGTTTTTGCTTATCCCTGTGGTTGCCCCAAACTAACAATTTTTTCCCAAACTGACGATTTTAAGTATCATATCAATAATTTAAAACTGTTTAGAAATAAAGAACAGACTGATGCTACTTGAAGTTCACACAGACACCAATCTTTTTTCATGCTAGGATTTCCTGAGCAATGACACCGAGGACAGTGTTGGAAAGTCTTATTTTTTTCCTCTTCCATACTATCTTACGATTAACTATGAGAGGAGGACATCAAAGCTGAACTGACTTCAAAGCCTGTAACACTTACAGTTCCCAGCTAGTACTGTACCCAGCCGCTTCACCCGAGTAGCAGTTCATCTTACAGAGAGCTGCCACGCGAGGTTCCACCCCCTGCTTCCCGCCCTCCCCTTTTCCAAACCTATCAAACTAAAAACTGCTCTTTAAACCAATCTCAAAGTGAAACCAGTCCAGGGGGTTGGCATATTAGCTTAATTTCAAGATTTTCCCATTGCAAAATAGACCGTATTTATCGTTCATTCATTCATTCATTCATTCATTCAACTTTTCCCAAAATTATGCCTTTTACCACAGGGTCTTAGGCTCTGTTCACACTATGTTCTTCACTATATTTATTTTAAAAGTTTAATATCCACATGTAGGTAAGATTGTGTATACACCTTCCACTTTAGTTAGGCATAACAAAATGAAAAATTAAAAGATGAGTCTGGCATCCAAATGGCCAACAGACACATGAAAAAGTGCTCGACATCGCTTGGCATCAGGGAAATCCAAATCAAAACCTCAATGAGATACCACCTCACACCAGTCAGAATGGCTAAAATTAACAAGTCAGGAAACAACAGATATTGGCGGGGATGCGGAGAAAGGGGAACCCTCCTACACTGTTGGTGGGAATGCAAGCTGGTGCAGCCACTCTGGAAGACAGTATAGAGGTTCCTCAAAAAGTTGAAAATAGAGCTACCATACGACCCAGCAATTCCACTACTGGGTATTTACCCCAAAGATACAAATGTAGGGATCTGAAGGGGTACGTGCAACCCGATGTTTATAGCAGCAATGTCCACAATAGCCAAACTATGGAAAGAGCCGAGATGTCCATCGGCAGATGAATGGATAAAGAAGATGTGGTATATATCTACAATGGAATATTATGCAGCCATCAAAAGGAATGAAATCTTGCCATTTGCAAGGATGTGGATGGAACTGGAGGGTATTATGCTGAGTGAAATAAGTCAATCAGAGAAAGACATGTATCATATGACCTCACTGATATGAGGAATTCTTAATCTCAGGAAACAAACTGAGGGTTGCTGGAGTGGTGGGGGGTGGGAGGGATGGGGTGGCTGGGTGATAGACATTGGGGAGGGTATGGGCTATGGTGAGTGCTGTGAATTGTGTAAGACTGTTGAAACACAGACCTGTACTTCTGAAACAAATAATTCATTATATGTTAAAAAAAAAAAAAGAAGAAGAAGAAGATAGCAGGAAGGGAAAAATGAAGGGGGGTGAATCAGAGGGGAGAGGAACCATGAGAGACTATGGACTCTGAGAAGCAAACTGAGGGTTCCAGAGGGGAGCGGTGTGGGGGGATGGGTTAGCTGGTGATGGGTATTAAAGAGGGCACGTATTGAATGGAGCACTGGGTGTTATATGCAAACAATGAATCATGGAACACTACATCAAAAACTAATGATGTAATGTATGGTGATTAACATAACATAATAAAATAAAACAAACAAACAAAAAAAAAGATGAGTCTGGTAGTTGGCCCTGTAAATCACTGAAGTTAAAAGAAATGAAATCTAAAACACTGGTTGTCCATCAAAATGCCTGAATTGTAATTTTTGTAAACACATGCTTTCTCTGGTAAGAGAAATAGAGTTTCATGGATATAGAGTTTCCCAACTATGTGAAAATTAATATTTTAATTAATTTTAATTAATATTAACTTTAATGTTTGAGCTTGTCCCATACTCATAACCAAGTAGTTACTAAAATATTACACAGGCCCGTTCATTGAGAACTGTAGAACTAGCATCACCTGAAGATTTGTTTTTTTTAAGATTTTACTTATTCATTTATTTAGAGAGGGCGAGCAGAGGGAGGAGCAGAGGGATAGGGAGAGAGAGAATCTCGAGCAGACTCCTGGCGAGCTAAGTGGAGAGCCCATTGCAGGGTTGGATCTCACGACCCTGAGATCATGACCCGAGCCGAAATCAAGATTCGGACACTCAACCAACTCAGCCATCCAGGCACCCCATCAGTTTTTCTTTTCATAGTAGCAGCTCTTAAAATCTAGTAAGTAGCATCCAGATCTTCAAGTTATGGCACCAAAGGAACCCAGAAGTTTTAATGATTTAGCTGTTCTCAACCCTGAATCATAAATGATGTTCTAAATACTTTATGACAAAGGGTTTGATTGTGGATTATGGAAATAGGCTCAATATAATGATTGTGTTGTGTCAGACATGGAATGGGCTGCATTATAAACTAGTGAGCTTTCTGTCTTTTGAAGCATTCAGGTAAAGGCTTGATGACCACTTCTCACAAATTTGATAGAAGGAATTCTTACCTTTGGTAAAGATTAGGTGAAATAATCTTTAATGTCTACTGCAATCCTAAGGTTCTATGTTTTAAAATAAAAGGATATGAGGAAATAAAGTTGAAAAGTAAGTGATGGCAATAGCATGTGGCTACTGACTACAGTCCAGTAATTAGATGGATTTTACAAAGAAAGATTCATAAATAGATATCTTAAAAAGACTTGAAAGGGAAAATGCACGATGGCCTGAGTAGATAAGGATAAACAACAAAATAATGCCCTTCTCTTCTAGTGTTGAAGGTTGGGGGATAAAGGAACCTACTCTAAAATGTTCAGAAAAGTGAGCATAAGAAAAATGAGAAAGGAAGCTTTTTTAAAGAATGGGAACCCAAATGGATTTTTAGGGTGCTAGAAATAGAAGCTGAGGATTTTATGTCTGCATTACTTACAGGAAGAGATCAAAACAGGTAGGAAAATTAGAAGTTAAAATCTTACTTTATTTGATATAGATGGTAGATGGACTTCTTGACAGGTTCCATTTGCCTTAGGAAGGATGTTTAATAAGCAGCTTCTGCAAGGTTATAATGTGGCCACAGCAGCTTGCAACCAAGATAGCCTTTGCATTGTAAGAACAAGATCGAGGAGTCACACTAAGATATGATGAAAAAGTGCATTGAAGGTTTAACAGTAGAAACAGAAGGAATATGTTGATTGAAAGTGGTAGAAATCTTACCTGTAGGAAAAGTATCAGTTGATGGTTCCACCCAAATCTGCTTTGAGGAGCACAGTAATTTCAGGGGACTACAAGAAGCACAGTGTGAGTAGAGAATGATGAGAGTTGCAAACCAATATGTGGCTTTGGGCCGGTTGTTGAACTTCTCTGGACCTCTCATCGTTTTAACATTAATTAGGTAGATAATTTTCATGATCCTTTCTAGCTCTGAGATTCTCTTCTAGAGGCTTAATTCAGACCAAATCAAATACACACTTCGTAGCCTAAGAGTTCAAACACACCAAATGTTTCAGCTTACAACACCTGGTTTACTCTGCCCTGTAGATAATAGCCATCGTAGAAAACTCAGGATAATTTTGTAAAGATTCCAACATTTTGAGGTGTATAAAAATTATGGGAAAATCTCCTGTGTGGACAGATAAGATGTGAAGATACCAGCGATGCTGGAGGAATTAAGCAGTGCTGAGAAAAGTGAAGGCGGACCCCTCCATTTGAGTTTAAAGAAATGATTGGATATATAAAAAAGGCATCCAAGAGAGAACCGGCAATGTTGCCTCAAGAGCAAAGACCAGGCATTTATATCAGAAGTGAATCTGGAGGTTTCACTTATTGGCAATAAAGTGATAGGGAAATCTCATGAACACCTAGATGTTTTCTAGTGAAAGGAAAAAGGTGTACTACCAAAGAACCTTTAGAGAGATGAGAAAAAGCTAGAAAACATAAAATCTACAAAGATGAAAAATGTGGAAAAATAATTTGAATTGCCATTTAAACCTAAAATCAGTAACATGTTAAGGTAGTTTTACTCCGCAGAAGTAAAATGTTTACCTCTTACTTAATTTTTTGTTTTTGTTAAAATAATTAAGCGCTTTCCAAAAATGTTAACTCTGTCATTTCCTGGGAATAGATTATGTATATACTAAGACCACACAACTAACTGGGGATTATATTTGGCTATTAATTGTGGTTGCAGACTTTAAAGAGTCTACTTTAATACACAATTAAATTACAATTTGTATAGCCTTGGTATAATTTTTTTCCCAAGCTCCGGTATTCTGGGTTTCCTGAATATCCATACAAAAACTTCTTATCACTGTTCTGAGCCATGTTACATCCTCTATGTTGAAATAAGAATATGAATTACAATTGAGTCTGAACAATAGGTGTTTGAACTGCATGGGTGCACATATACGTGTATTTTTTTCCATAAAAAGGAAACTTTTTACACTACTGTAAATGTATTTTCTTTTCCTTATGATTTCCTTAATAACATTTTCTTTTCTCTAGCTTACTATATTATAGGAAAACAGTATGTAATATATTTAACATACAAAATATGTGTCAATCACCGTTTATGTTATCAATAAGATTTCCAGTCAACAGTAGGCTATTATTAGTTAAGTTTTGGGGAAGTCAAAAGTTACATGCAGATTTTCAACTATGCAGGAGAATGGCACCCATAACCCCCACGTTGTTCAAGGGTCAGCTATATATGGAAATAATCATTTATGGCAACATTAATATTATTTAACACTTAAGATCATTATATTGTTATTTTCTGGTTGGGAACTTTTATGCCTATGCTCTTTTAAATGGTGTATTTATCTATGAATGAAAATTGTTTTCTAAATAACACATTAATAGAAAGTTAGAAATAAGTGTAATTCTCTGAATGTGTTTTCTTATAACAGTTTATATCTTCAGTGCTGATCACTGACATGCTCTCCCCAGCTAAGTGCCATTAATTCATTTACCGCTGCTTTTGGAATGAAGAGAAATTACCAAAGAATTTTTCATATGTGAATTTCTCTGTTTGTGGATTGTTTAGCTTTCTTATTTTTCTATGTATGGTGCTTTTGATGATTCCTAAAGCCAATTCTCCTCTTACAAAAAAAACAAAAAAACCAAAAAAAACCCACTGTGGCAACAGTTCTGAATCCTTTGGCTGGAGTCCAAGTTACTGGTTGTTTTGCCACGATTAGTTCCACATCGCTGAGTTGAGAAGGCAGGAGTGGCCCTGTCTATGCTGACCTATTGGTCATGACCACTCCTACTTCATTCTCAACATTTTCATACTAATCTCCTTCCACACATAATGTACTTCTGCAGTAGTAAAAGAAGACATAAAAATCTAGAATCAATTAACCAATGCAGTATCTCAGGATCCATTGGGATTTTTTTTCCTTAATGTTAAAATTTAAAGGTTTTGCTCAATAGATACCAGATCATCCTGTGTTTCACATGTGAAAGGAGACACTCAAAAAAAGTCTCCAAAACCTAAATTAAATACGTCTATCAAACTTATTACCATAAATAGACAGTATATATTTCTTTGGTCTAAAGAATATACTTTAGCCTTTATTAAAAAAAAAAAAAAAACCTGCTTCATGAATGGCTGATTGTACTGTGCACATTGAAGCAGAATGTCAGAATCTTCTAAATAAATTGTTATTATGGAATAAGGCGGAACTTCAACTCTGAATTTATATAATTCATTCCATTGTAGTTTTTTTCATTGAAGAATACATTTCTATGCCATAAATTTTACTGAGTATGAACAGCAGAGTCGTTTGAGCTTCATTGAAAATATAGGAGAACATCATGTTTCCTGTCCTTTTGTTAAACTTGGCATATTGATTTTTTTTTGCACAGCTTGCAGCACAGAAATGTGATATACAGCTATGGCAAGACAAGCTAACCACATGTGAATTTGTTAAGTACTGCTGGATTAGCAGAAATTTTCTGACTGTGCAAATAGCAAGATTTGACTTCTCCAGGAACTCTTTATGACTTAATCAATTAAAATAACAAATTTTTATTTTATTGCCCAGAATAAATCATTAGCAAAATTCATTTTCTCCTGGTAACTCATTTGTAGGAAGTTTACATTCATTTTCTCTATGTATTTCAAGCAAAGTAATAAATATGTAGGATTTGAACCAAAAGTTCAAAGTCAAATATAAGAAAGATAAAGATGTAACAAATGTTACTTATTGTTTTAATAATGATTCACAACTTTTGTTAAGAATGAGATTCTAGATTTTTATTTAAATTTGCCATTCCTTCTCTTTTTTAATATCTCTTTAGTGTTCATGCTTTTGTTCCCTTTAGGCTCAAAGGCAGCAAGGATTTGGATTTCTCTAATTCGTCTTACTGCATTTAAATATAGAACCGTGTGGAAATAGTCTGTGAAGTAGGGCTCGTTTGCTCTTCTCCTCACCTGATGAAAGCCCCTCCTTAAATGCGTCCATTATACAGTTCACCTTGCCTGACTTCAAAGGGTAGAGACGGAGGGAGGATGAGCAATAACTCAGCAGAGTGGGTTAGCCATGGTTTCAGAAATGCTAATGCGTTATCTATCAGGTTTATAAAGTTCTCTGAGTTCTCTTGGAAGCAGATAAACCATTGTGTGGTTTTCTGTAGAACAAAGCTGACAGTCTGTCTAAAGCTAGGAGACATCCTTTTTTTTTTTTTTTAAGATTTTATTTATTTATTCATGAGAGACAGAGAGAGACAGAGACAGAGGCAGAGGGAGAAGCAGGCTCCCCGCGGAGCAGGGAGCCCGATGCGGGACTCGATCCCAGGACCCTGGGATCACGACCTGAGCCGAAGGCAGACGCTTAACCGACTGAGCCACCCAAGGCTAGGAGACATCCTTAATATCATGTGTACGTGATCATGTTGTCACCTGCCTTTTAGGAAAATACTTTCTGTATAACATCTAATCTCTCCAAATTTGGATTTCTTTTATCAACATTTTTTATCAAGCTTTTTTTCAAAATTTGCTCTACGTGCTCTCATTACTTTTAAACAGGTGGACATCTTGTGAGATTGCATGCCAAATTTATTAGAAACAAGTCTTTTTAAATTATCTGGTAAAAGCACAAAGCATGAGTTGTTCCCCTAATAAAAAGGGGGGAAAAGGGTCAGAGCAAAGAAGAAAGTGCCACTGGTTTGTGTTAGGTGACACTGTGCCCTGCTTGTCTAATTTGATTACACAGAGCCCCTGAAGCCTCAGGCAAAGCTGATTTTAGCTATAATCAGCTTCTTAACCTTTTGAGAACTAACGTAAACACTACCTAGCAGTGGTTAATTATGTTGCGCTGCTACACACTACAAAGTGCAAAGGTAAAAGTGTAAAACTACAGTAACACATGTTGTGACAAAATTTAACAAGGTGACTTAAGGGGATTGCAGCAGAATGCAGTTATGTATTTGTGATAAAGTTTAAATTAATAAAGAGACTTAAGCGTACTTTAAAAAATATGTTAAGCTCTAGTTTCTCCTGAAGTTTTATCATAAGTGCTGAACATTCATGTACTGCCTTTTCTTTTTGCTGTCCTCACATTTGTACTTTTCTCTGAAATCCTTTTTTGATTGTACATATGTATTAGAAATACAAGTATATTCTTACAGTTTCATTCTTTCATTTTCAGAGTAAACAAAAGTGGTGGCAATATTCAAATAAGTAGAGTAAAATCCTCTTGGATCACTTTTATAGATAGTAAAAATTCATTAGGGGAAGAATGGAATTTCTCTATAGTTAAATGGGATATTGTGGTTACATAGGCAAGAACTAACTTTTCGATTTAAAACAGGAGCTCTTGATGCAAGAATCTGATGTGTCATATGGGAAATTAATATGTAAGATGATTTTACTATCTGTGGTTGGTGTAACTCTAGGGTAGTGGTGTGACTAATGGGGTAAAGAACCATAAAGATTGACTAATGTACTTATCAAGGCTATCTCCTCAAAGTCTTATTTGCGGGGAAAACTCCACTAGGAATACTCTCCTGAGCAAGGGTTGCAGGTGACCAGGAGAATATATGAAGCCATAAGCCATACCCCATATTCTAAACCTCTCTACCAGCAATTTTACCTCAAATTTCATACCTTGAAAAAATTCTGAAGGGTACAATCTTAATGCTCCCCAGTGACACACATTATAATCAGTCACTTTGTGTGGAATTAACTTAAAATGGAGTGGCAGGGGAAGGTTTGGACTAAAGATGAACTATTTTCTTTTTAAATCTAAGGTCAGTTCCTCATAAATAACGTGAATATGCTACATGCTTATATTACACGGTATAGTTTATGTTGTGCTTACAGTAAGCTTAAAAACTACATGTAAAGAAGTAGACTTGGAGAGGTGAACATTGCGGGCCTTTCATATTTTCTGAGGCATTGAGCAGCATTCACTGGGCAGCACGACCAGCTCCTTTGGGTAAACTTGTCCTCATGGTAAATAAAGGTGCCCTCATTAATAAATAACTTAAATTCATTAAGCTAAGGGCCACCCAAAAGGAGGAGTTCAGTTAAGTTTTGTAGCCATATATAATACTATGGAATAAATGAAGCCAGAGAACAGATAACCGGACACTTTGGGCCCCTTGCAGAAATGTTTTAATTGAATCATTTTCTCTGTTTTGTAATCAGCTTGTTGAAAGAAACTATTATATAAATGTCCCCAGGGGCGCCTGGGTGGCTCAGTTGGTTAAGTGTCTGACTTCACTCGGGTCATGATCTCAGGGTCCTGGGATTGAGCCCCGTGTTGGGCTGCCTGCTCAGTGGGGAGCCTGCTTCTCCCTCTCCCTCTGCCCCTCTCCCTGCTCATGCTCTCCTCTCTCTCTCTCTCTCTCTCTCCCCCCCCCCCTCTCAAATAAATAAATAGATAAAACCTTAAAAAAAATAGAAAATAACTGTCCCCGTTCCTGCCACTATAGGTGTCTTCCAGATGACACGCTTTTTATTTTATGGCACATGCTATAAAGATATAATACACAAACTGAGGGTTCTAGAGGGGAGGGGGTTGGGAGGATGGGTTAGCCTGGTGATGGGTATTGAGGAGGGCACGTTCTGCATGGAGCACTGGGTGTTATGCACAAACAATGAATCATGGAACACTATATCTAAAACTAATGATGTAATGTATGGGGATTAACATAACAATAAAAAAATTTAAAAAAAAAAAGATAAAATACTAGTTGAGTCTTCTGGTGTGGATGGAGGAGACTGTTCAAGGCTGGAGCGCTCAGGCACAGCTGCCCCAGCTGCCCCTGGTCCCCTTGGCTGTCCTGAGGACTGAAGCATCACTGTCTCTGCACCCCTGTAACCCACTGAGGTCCCACCATGGGCTGGGGGGTGACTGATTTAGAGGTACTAACTCATTACATTTTATGAGGTCCTCTCTTAGGACATATAGGAGAAGTCTTTTCCAGAACTCTGTTTTTCCCCAAGCAATTATTTCTTTTTATCTTATGGTCAATGAAAATCTTATAGTATGTTATTCCAGTGGTTCCCAGACTTTGCTCCATAAGAGCATTATTTGAGCAACGAAGGCCTCTCTCCTATTACAGTACAATCACAATGTCTAGGGTGGAATCCAGGCATCAGCCTTTTTCAAAGATCCCCAGGTAATCCCCAGTGGTTTCCCAAGTTTGGGAAACTCATTTATTCCCCTCCTAGCTTTCACCATTTGGAAGCTTAAGCCTAAATTGGAATCACATCTGTAGCAACTCAATAGGACTAATCACATCCATTCATTATTTTCCTATCCATTTTTGCTTTTGCCTTGACTTCTTCAAGTGCTTTCATATAATTTTATATTGTGTCTATTTTTTTAATATCACTAGTGAAGTACAATTTACATACTATGAAATAATTTCATGGTAAATATACAGTTGAATCATTAGCTAATCTGTGGTTGTGTAACCATCACCACAATCCAATTTTAGAATATTTCTATCACCCCAAAAAGTTTATTTGTGCCTATTTGCTGCTTCCACCCACAGCCCCAGACAACTAGTGGTCTGCTGTCTCTATATATTTGCCTTCTCCGTGAATATCATATAAATGGAATCAAACAATATGTGGTCTTTTCTGTCTGGCTTCTTCTGCATACAATGTTTGTGAGGCTCAGACACATTATAGCATGTATCAGTAGTTCATTCCTTTTTGCTGCTGAATAGTATTCCATTGTGTGGATATGCTATGTTGTGTTTATCCATTTACCAGTTGATGGATATTTGAATTATTTTCAATTTGGAGCTATTATGTATAATGCCATGACGAACAGTCACATATGAATCGGTCCAGACATAAGATTTCATTTGTCTTGGCCATATAAGTAGGAGTAGAATTAGTAGGTCATGTGGTAAGTTTATATTTAGCTTTTCAAGGAACTGCGGAACTTTTTCAAAGTGGCCACACCATTTTACACTCACACAAGCAAAGCATAAGTTCCAGTTTTTCCACATCCACATCAACACTTGGTATATCAGTCTTTGTGATTATAGCCATTCTAATAGGTTTGTGATGTTACCTCATTTGGGTTTTAATTTGTATTTCCCTAATGACTACTTGATATTAAGTATGTTCTCATGTGTTTATTAGCCATATGTATTTCTTCTTTGGTGAAATGTCTATATTTGTTTTGCCTGTATTTTAATCTTTTGTCTTATTATTGGAGGAGTTCTTTATATATTCTAGATACAAGTCCCTTATCAGGTATGTGATTTATGAATATTTTATCCCAGGCTGTGGCTTGCTTTTTTTATTTTCCTTATGGTATCTTTTGAAGAGCAGAAGTGTTTATGAGTTCAAAATCTGAAGAAGTTCAGGGGCTCCTGGGTGGCTCAGTCATTAAGCGGCTGCCTTCTGCTCAGGTCATGATCCTGGGGTCCTGGGATCGAGCCCCGCCTCGGGCTCCCTGCTCAGCAGGGGGTCTGCTTCTCTCTCTCCCTACTCCCCCTGCTTGTGTTCCCTCTCTCACTGTGTCAAATAAATAAATAAAATCTTTAAAAAAAAATCTGAAGAGGTTCAATTTATTATCTTTTACGAGTTATATTTTTGGTATCATATCTGGTATATTTTTGGTATCATATCTAAGAAGTCTTTACCAAACCCTAGATCATAAATTTTACCTGTTTTGTTTTGTTTTGTTGTGGAAGTTTTATAGGTTTGCTCTTACATTTAGGTATGATTCATTTTGAGTTCATTTTTGTGTATGGTATGTGGTAAGAGATCTAAGTTCATTTTTCGGCATATGGATATCTAATTTTCCCAACAGCACTTGTTGAAAACACTCTCCTTTCCCCATCGAAATGCCTTGGACCTTACTCAAAAATCAACTGAACATAAAGTAAGGGTTTATTAATAAACTTTATATTCTGTTCTATTGATCTATATATCTATTTTTTACACTAGTACTGTGCTATTTTGAATCATGTAGCTTTATCATAGATTTTGAAATTACAACACTGTTCTTTATTTGGATCATCTGTAAATTCTCTCATCAATTTGTTTTTTTTTTAGTTTTCTTGTCCTTCCTTTGTTAAATATATTCTTAACTTTTTATTCTTTTTGATGATACTGTGAGTAGAATTCTTAATGTCATTTTCAAATTGTTTATTGCTAGTATAAGAATGAAAATTGACTTTTGCATATCGATTTTGTATTCTTCAACCTAGATAAAACTTGTTTATTAGTTCTAGAATTTTTTTCAGAGCCCAACGTGGGGCTTGAACTCAGGACCCTGAGACAAGACCTGAGCTGAGATCAAGAGTTGGATGCTTAACCGACTGAGCCACCCAGGCACCCCTAGAATTTTCTAAAACAAGAGCATATCATCCATGAATAAAGACAGTTTACATCTTTCTTTCTAATATTCATGCCATTAATTTCTTTTCTTGCTTTATTTAGTACACTAGCTGTAACCTCCTGTACTATGTTTAATAGGAGTGGTAAGAAAAACTGTAGTTTTTTTGTTTTGTTTTGTTTTGTTTTAGGGATTGTTGCTGCTGTTTTTTTGTTTGTTTGTTCATTTGTTTTTGTTTCATTTTGTTGTTTGTAGTAGAAACTTGTCTGAACTTAATCTGCAGAATCTGTCTCCCCTTCGGTATATACATGCTGATATCTGGGGGTTTTTTAATTCTTTTTTTTTTTTTTTTATTAGACTTGCTTCTTAGAGATCCACCCTTTGCTGCATAGTTTAATGGTCAGAGTTTTGCTCAATCATACTAAGCCAGTAAGTCTCTGTGGATGGATGTGTGTGTGAGTTGCAGAGTGTATTCAAAGTTCATGCAGTTTTCAAGTCTTCCCCCAGCTTTTATTTTTGACGAGGCTTTCCTGGGACTTCTGTGCCAGCACTCAGCCTTCCAGAAAGGAGGGATGTGCCAGTGATTCATCTGGTCTCTTGATGGCTCGCTCACTTCCAGGATCTCCCTATCAGATTTCTAGCTAGTCCACTGGTCTATTGCTCACCCCAAGTGAGATCAAAACTTCAATTTGGTAGGGCCATAGGCTTTTGTGGTTAATTTCCCACTGAATTTGCTTTATTTGCTCCTGATAATACCATTGCACAGGAGCTTTTCTCCTACCCTAAATCAAAGTCAGGCCCTCCAGCAGTGAAGCTGTGGGTTTTCACAGCCCGTCCCACCCTGGAAGCACTGCTCCCCATTCCGAGCTGCCTGCCACAGATTGTCACTGTTCTGACCTGTAGTTCAGCAGTTTTTCATGAAGAAACACTTCTCAATTTGTTGTTTGCCTTTGGTTGATTTCTGGAGTGCTGAGATGGTTGTACTTGACAATTCTGTTGACTTTTATAGCTGTATTCGAGATTTGCCGGCCTCTTTACCCGCCATCACTGGAAATCACGCCTGGGTTCTTTTTTGTAAGCCAAAACCCTTTTTGGAACAAGGTGAAACAGTCAATATACAAATACAGAATAAGGTAAAATAGAAAAGTAAAGCAAGGATACAGGAAATATAAAAATAAGAACCTAAATTTCTTATGAAGCAACAATAATTTTTAACTCCTCTGACAGATTTTTCCAGTATGCCTAGGAATGGAAGTTGTCTTGGTCTTTCAATAGAGTTTTACTCTGTCAGAAATATAAAAATCCAAGTCACCCTTGTCATTGAGGAGCAAAATAAATGGGGGAAAAAATAGAGCAAGTTGGATCAAAATGCTACTCTGGGATCCTTTTTGTTTCATTTTATTTTGTTTTCTCCCAAAGGTCAGATCCCAACACTTGTGCAACTTTAGACTTTAGGAATGCTTTAGAAAATGTGCAGTGATAAAACTGCCAGATTGAAGGTTTCTTAAGTGCTACTGTCCAAGATCACTAGGCATGCTTGAAACTAGTAATTCTTGTCAGAATATACACTCTCAGTGTGTGACTTTTATCTGCAGGTGGCAGAGCATATGTTTTAGCACCAAAAAGTGTAAGGTGGCAGAGAGAGGATATTTAATGTGTTGTAACCTATTTTTATTTTTATTTTTTTTTTCTTATAGCTGATTAGTTCTGGTCAAAAGCAGGCTAACTAAAATAGTTTCAGATCTTAAGGGCTATGTTTACATTAGGAAAAAAAAATGGTTCCAAATATAATTGTGTTGTTTGTTTTGATTTAACACATGAATCAAGGTTATTGGACCAGCATCTCCCATAAAAGAAAAATACAGTGGCATTTTAGGTAACTGAAGTCCCGAGACTGAGCTCTTCTCTTCAAATGAATTTTCTGATTAAATTATAATTAACCCCTTAAAAGCAATCACCTTGTTTTTATCCTAATTATAACAGTTCATTTTCCTACTATAGGAAATAGCTACTTAGGTATAGTTAGCAATTACAGATAGCAAGCAAATATCACTTAGTATTTCCTGACTGATGTAGTTCTTATTACGTGATTCAAAGTTATCATTCTATGCATTAGTCATAATTAAGGCCTTAGCTAAGGACAAGAGTTACAAATTCAAACCCCACCTGATTGGTGTGGCATGCAGGAATATAAGCACAGCATTGTCAGGTTTTCCAGTTTTCTCAAAGAAGCCAGACACCTGTATATTTATTTGAAATCTCTCGAGTTTTAAGCGTTACAACTAACTTAAGTTTTAAAACTATTGTACAGGTTGAATAAAATAACTGCCATCCAAATCAGGCCCACAGGTAGCCAGTTTGCAACCTCTGTTTAGGAAGAATAGAGCCTGTTCTGAAGACAGCCTCTGCCTGATTTCCTATCATATATCTCATGCTCACTAAAGAATGTATATATCATGCTCCCCAAATGGTTGTCTTCATTATTTTACTGTAGAATTCTGATGTAATGTGTTTTAGTGGAAATGCACTATGGATGAAAAGGCATCCAAAAACCTTGACTGGTGGTTAATAATATTCTTTAAGCCTTTCCTATGCCAACCAGGCCCTGGTCTAAGCACTTGAGATGTGTTAACTCATTTGATTCTATTTTTGGTTTTGCATTTTTAAAGTTTTATAATGTTAGGTCAATCATTTAACTTCTGTAGATCTGTTTACTTGAAAACTTGTGAGATTGGAAATATAAGACTGAACTAGACAATCTGTAAGAACTCTTTCAGCATGAAAACTCTTTCATTTGGAGAGTAAGAGGTTATTTCAATGAAACAAAAATAAATTATCAAGCAGACTATAATGTTAATTTGTATAACTATAATGTTAATTTGTATGAGTTTATGGCACGTTATCACATACAACACAATAAAAGTAAATATATATAATCTTCACTTCACTTACATTCCTGCAACAAGTATCATGCTGTGAAGATTTCAGTTAAGTTGAGAAAGAATTTTAGTATCCACTGACCATGGGATTAAAAAGGCCTGAACCCCTATCCTAAAGGAGCTTAGGATCTCAGTGAGGCAGTATGTCATGCAACTAAAATTTAAATTAGAGCAGAAAGTAAGCACCCAGATGCTGCTGACACACCGCAGGGCTCTGAGTATTCCAGGGCTAGCAGAATGGATGTATGAATATGTGTGGCGTGTCTATGGAAGATGAAGCTTGAAAAGGGGGGAAGATTTGAATTGGAAGATGTGGAGGATCATTTAAGAAAAAAATACCTCAAAGTCAAAATTTAGAATGATATCACACCAAAGAAGTGGAAGGCCCAATGCCCTTATAATGCTTATAGAATAGTGAGAAATTTTACATAAAAGCCAAGTAATTATTATAACGCTTTTTCTAACTTTTACTCTTAGGAAGGTTGATGACTATAAGGAAGAATGTATCCCAATACAACTCTTGTGACTTTGACAGAAAACACAGATACTTGAAGTGTGGTTGTTAAATAAATTATTTTGTTTGCAACTAAGTCTCAAATGGTTCAGAAAAATAATGTACATAAAAACAATGAAGCACATGTGGCAAAAATGTTATTGAATTATTGAATCTGATGGAAGAGTATACGGATGATCATTGTACTATTGCAACTCTTCTAGGGTTAATTTTTTTTTTCACTAAAAGTTGGGGAGGGAATAAGAGAATGAAGAAAAGATTGAAGAAAAATTCTCCAAATAACTTAAAGATTAAAGAATAAATCTAGCAGGGCGCCTGGATGGCTCGGTCGTTAAGCGTCTGCCTTCAGCTCAGGTTATGATCCTGGGGTCCTGGGACTGAGCCCCGCATTGGGCTCCCTGCTCAGCGGGAAGCCTGCTTCTCCCTCTCCCACTCCCCCTGCTTGTGTTCCCTCTCTCGCTGTGTCTCTCTCTGTCAAATAAATAAATAAAATCGTTGAAAAAAAAAGAATAAATCTAGCAAATACTTAGAATTAAACCATAATGAAAATACAGAAACTTTTTGGTATAGCTAGATTACTAAACAAAAAAATTTATACCCTTAAATGCTTATATTAAAAAAGAATAAATGCTAAAAATTAATGAATTTTTTAATTAAAAAATTAAATATACTATAAAATATATTTAAAAATCAAATTTGATATAGCAGTTACAGTTTAGATATATAATTAGATACTTTATGGATATTTGGTAAACTTCATTTCAGATTTCTCAAACCTTAGCAAGTAGATCTTGCACTGTGTCTGTGGGCAGAAAAAACTGACTGCTTTTGCACATCAAGAAGGGTAAATATAGGGGCGCCTGGCTGGCTCAGTCAGAAGAGCGTGCAACTCTTGATCTTGGGGTCGTGAGTTCGAACCCCATATTGGGTGTAGAAATTCTTAAATAAATAAAACTTTTTTTTAAAAAAAGAAGGGTAAATATAAAGCAATAAATGCTTCTTGAAAATTAAATCTCTACATTTTGGTAAGATTTTGTTCACTTATCTAAAACAAAGCAGAGTTGCTTAGCTTCCACTGAATTTTGAGCAAAGTAAGTTTATTCCCCCATTTGTCCTTGTCTTGTTTTGCCAGAATTATAAATATATCTATAATAATATTCTTAACTATCCAGATGATTGAATAATTTCCCACTTCAGTGAGACACAGCCTAATCAAACAGACATAGAAATTTCATGAGTTGAAAAAAAGCACCTATGGTAATATTCCAATTTTTAGTTTCAGTAGTAATTTGTTTCACTAATGTCTTTGTTCACCAGAATTGTAATAAATAAAATGAAAAAGAATTCTATCCACATTTTTAAATTGAGGTAAAATTCATATACATAAAATTTACCGTGGTAACCATTTTAAAGTCTACAATTTAGTGACCTACAGTACATTCACTATTTTGTGCAACCATCACCACTGTCTAATTCCAGAAAATATTCATCCCTCCAAAAAGAAACACCATACCCTAGGCAGGCATTGTCAATTTTACCTTCCCCCCCAGCCCCTGGCAACTACTCATCTGCTTTGGTCTCTATAGATTTGCCTATTCTGGACATTTCATATAAGTACAATCATACAGTGTGTATCTGCTTGTGTCTGGCTTCTTGCATTTAGCATGTTTTCAAAGTTCACCCATGCTGTGGCATGTATCAGTTCTCCATTCCTTTTTATTGCCTGATAATATTCTCTTGTATGAATATACCACATTTTGTTTATCTATTCATCAGTTAGTGGACATTTGAATTGTTTCTACTTTTTAGGCATTATGAATAATGCTGGTATGAATATTCATGTACAAGTTTTTGTTTGAACACCTGTTTTCAGTTCTCTCAGTTATATACCAGGAGAATTGCTGGGTCATGTAGTAATTTTTATGTGTAACTTTTTGAAGCATCACCAAACTGGTTTTTTTCTGGCCACATTTTTAATGTAGGCTTTTAAGGCCAGTTTGTGGGAAAGAGAACCTTATAAAGTGAGAACTTCCAGAACCCCCCCCCAAATTTAGCAGTGATGTTAATTACAGAGTAATCTGAGTTGAAGTCTCTCTTTTGACATTAGTAAGCATTCCTCTGCCAGCCCATTTGAGTTTTCATTGGAGGGCTTTTATTCTATGCTCTTGGACCGCTAGTTGCGTAATTGAAGAATATGTGGTTGGGGGTGTAACTAGAGTTGGAGCGTTTGTAGTATTTTTTCCCTAATTTTTGTCTTCAGTTAAAGAAGACAAATGCTTTACCTTCAGTTTAGAAGCATAATCATCTGGAAGTTTCAGACCTTCATCTGATATGCTTTAAAATAGTGTTAGATTTTGTCTTCTTAACTGTTTTAAATTTGCTAGCATGTCCCTGAAAATAAAAAATCAACAAATCTCCACTAGAATCCATGCCAGAATATTTCTCAACAACTGCTAGCCCTCAGTATTTAAAATGTTTGCCTTACTAAAATTTCTGAGAAGTTTAAGAATTTCTTGAGAAACCACAGTATTGGACCTTTTAAAAAACTAAATGTTTTGTGTATATGCTTTGAGGTGCTGGGGAGGGAAACTTGTGAGAGGTTAGCTTCCCCCTTGGAGCTGAAACATTTTATACTTGGAATTAAGCCAAATCTCTAACTTGCGTGCATTCAACTTATGTTGCATGCATCCAAGTCCTGGTATTTGAATGGTCTTTTTCCTTCATCTGAATATTTTCTAACTTGAAGAAAAATAACACTTTCCATTTAAGACTTGACTCTCTCTCCCCTCTTCACCCATAAGCAGATGTCTTCATACTATGTACGTGCAATGCTATGAGAAGAGAGAGTATCTTGGTATTTTCCAACTTACCCTTAAATACCCTCTAGCCTGGGGATCCCCAGAAGAGCTGCAGGGAATTCCATAAGCCTTTTGAAATTCTGTGCTGAACAGGAGTTCTAGAGAGGGAAATCATAGCTTTTATCATATTCTCAAACTGGTATATGATCCCCCAAAAGTGAATATCTGGTAGTTTTAGCAATGCCTGGAAACAAAAAGGGCACACTTCCTGTGGCACCATGACACATTGGATGGTGTGTGATCAAGCCATGAGTATTTTTCAGTCAGACTTTCAACTGCAAAGTCAAAGTAATAGCAGTGCGAACTGGCCAACAATCAGTGGTGCTGGGTTTGTAAGGTCACACAGCAAGTCACAATGCGTACTTGGGCAGAAATAATCCTTCTTGTATACTGGCTTTTTCCATCATCTTATACTTACAGAACTTGTCATTTTTAGAAATAGAAACAGACCTTTAAGAAAACTCATCATTCTCTTTAATATTTTGCTAATCTTCAACTATATGCCTGTCCCTTAGCAGGTGTCCTGCACCTTCCTTAAAGCTATTTTGTGGGCCTCGCTACAATCAAATGCTACTGAAAGTGGAGGAATAGCTTAGTTTATTGCTTCTGGGACTTGGATAGTTCTAGGAGATCTCATCCAATGCCCACCAGCTTTATATCCTTCGAGCTACTGACAGGCCTAGGGGGCGTCAAGGGATGATCCAATGCAGCTGCTGACAGGGAGCTGTTTTCAAAGGGATATCAAGGGTAGATGCTTATGATGCTGACGGTGGTTTCTAGGAACGGATCAAGGTGAGTGGGACTATTAGGGCACTGAGGGCACCAGACCACTGCAGAGATGGAAGAGCCAGAGATAAGGGCAGATGGAAGAGTGTAATGCTATTATCCCTGCTCATACTGTGACGTCACCTTCTACCCTGAGGCCTCTAGTACTTGGGTAGAGTATCTTCTCCAGCCACCAAAGTATTTCTTTTGACTGTTTGATGATATTGTTCAGTTCTCTGAAATAGTTTCACCTTCCATCTGCCCCTTACTGATTTCCAAAAACCAGTTGTGGTCCCACATAAATATTGAAACACCTTTTTTCAGTTTTAGTTTCGGCACTGTGGTCCTTATAAACAGATTCCAGTTTTATAAGGCAAGTTACAAAAGTGAGCGTCTTAAGGGAAAAAAAGTAGTGAGAAGCAGGAAGGATCGTTAGCTATTTTTTTTTTAACTGATGTGTGAAGGGAAGAAGAGAACTCACCTTGTCTGCACTCCTGCTGTGTGCCACTCACCTTATGTGTGTGGTCTCATCTGTCCCTCATGGTACGTATTTGTAGTGAGTGTTAGATATTTTTTACAGCTGAAGAAACCAAAGTTCACATAGTTTGTAAGTGAGAAAGTTGGAATTCTAACCCAGATCTATGTGTCTGAACTGCACTGCTTCCCCTACACCCACCAGAGACCAGCAGTAGTAGAGGCGTTTCCTGAAGGTTTGTGGTGGCAGTGGCTTTGTGGTAGAGGGCCAGGGGACTCGTTCTCAAGCTGCACTGTACATTTACGAATATATCGTAGGGACGCCTGGGTGGCTCAGTCGGCTAAGCATCTGACTTCGGCTCAGGTCATGATCCCAGGGTCTTAGGATTGAGTCCCACGTTGGGCTCCTTGTTCAGTGGGGAGTCTGCTTCCTCCTCTCCCTCTGCCACTCCCCCTGCTTTTGTGTGTGCTCCAGTTCTCTCTCTCACTCTCTCTCTCTCTCTCTCTGTCAAATAAACAAATAAATTATATATATATATGGTATGCATGTAGGGTAATTTGGGGGGAAACTAATCTAATTTACAAGGACACTAAAGTCCCTGCACATTTGCAACCTTGTCCTTGGTGCTTCCCTTGAAGGACCATATGGGAATGATAGAATGGAAATCAAATAAGCAACTAATAAATGGGTCATTTTTAATTTCCAGTTTTTGCTTAAATTATTGATGTTTTTCTATATTGCAGTGAAATGTCACAAATAAAAATGCAGAGAATTTATTACAATTTTAACGTGGTGGAAGGTAGAGCAAACAAGTGGTTAAAAAATCCAAGAGAAGAATTAATAATTAAATAATGAAAAGTTTAAAATAAACTTGAAAATGTCTTTGAACTTAGACAAAAACATATACTACAGATATGGGTCCAGATCCCCTTTGATACTTACATCTGAGAACCCCAAGAAGTAGAAGGAGGAAACCTTAGAGCATTACTGGATTGAAAGTTAATAGAATCTAAGTCTTAACCCCACTCCACCCCTACCCAACTCAGCCCCATTCCACTAGCAGTTCTGGCTCATTCCTTCCCTCATTCAAAATATATTTACTGAGTCCTATATGTCAAACACTGTTCTAGATGCTAGAGATTTGGCAGTGATAAGGATAAACAATATTCCTGTTGCATCAAGCTTAAGTTTTAGAAGAGAAAATAGGTAAGAGGTAGGCAAATTATATATATCCTGTTATATTCTACAGAATGTTATACATAATGTTTATATTTACATAAAAGTGTTATACAGGGGTGACTGGGTGGTGCAGTTGGTTAAGCTTCGGATTCTTGGTTTCGGCTCAGATCATGATCTCAGGGTCATGACATTGAGCCTGCCTGGGGCTCTCCGCTTAGTGGGGCGTCTGCTTGAGACTTTGTCTTCCTCTCCTTCTGCCCCCTCCCTGCCATGAACGTGCACAATCTTACTTGGTCTCTCTCTCAAATAAATAAATAAGTAAATAAATCTTTTTTTTTTAAAGTGTTATAATACATATAAAATGTTTTAGCTAGTGATGTTATGATAAAAATTAAATAGGTTAAAGGGTGAGACAATGCAGGTGGGGTTACAGAGCTGTACTTTTTTTTAAAGATTTTATTTATTTATTTATTTGAGAGAGAGAGAACATGTGCATGCAAGAGGAGGAGGGGTAAGAAGGGAGGGAGGGACAAGCAGACTCTGTGCTGAGTGCAAAGCCTGACTAGGAGCTCCACATGGGGCTTAACATGGGGCTCAGTCTCACCACCCTCAGATCCTGACCTGAGCCAAAACCAAGAGTTGGTCACTTAGCCGGCTGCACCACCCAGGCACCCCAGGTGTACTTTAGATGGAGTGGTCAGGGAAGACCTCTGAGAAGCTCCTGGTCACTGAACCTTTTGAGGACTCAGTCTGTTTATACCTAAAATGAGAGCATTGCTAGGTTATCACTAAGTGGCTGCAAAATTCTGTGCTTTCTGTAAGGGAGGCATCTTTAGGTCAAATAATCTTTTGTATGTATAAATTATGGTCTTCGTTGTCCATTGATCTCAAAATATAATAATAATGTTCATTGATTCCCAAGGTTAATTCCATGTTACATTTGGGGAATTTAAACTGAGAGTTAAATGCCTTCCCAAAGGTGGCATAATAGTAAAAGAAGGATTAACGCTCTCAACTCATGCCATTCTCAGTCTGAAAATTCCATCGCACTATACGATATAATAAGAAGTGGTATTGAAATGTCAGAGCAGTTCAAAGAACATTAAAGATGTGTAAGCTATGATGGACTAAAATATTTACAAATAAGCAATTGGATAAGTATATCCCACTGCACTCATTTATGGCAGGCAAGTAAGCCAGATGATATGCTTTGAACCAGTAAAATAGCAAATTCCCCCCAAGAAAATCTATAATTTTAATCAAAAGTTTGTTTCAGTCATTGAAATTCTGTTATTGCTGCTTACAAACATTAAAGTCAATCAAAACGTCAGTAGCTTTGCAAGATCAATATTTTTAATATGTTTGCATTGCAGTACTGCAGATTTTTGGCTAATGGATCGCACCCATATTGATTTCCATGGGAAATGTTAGTCTGATACTGAAATAATTAAAACACACACATACACACACACACACACACAGGGATTATTGGTTTGGAATTTTGAAGGAGATAGAAGTATAAAAATTGGTTATTGACTAAATTGCTTGGGGTGAGTGAACCTTGGGCACTTGCAATAAACTTGTAGCACTCAGTCATTACTTAATACTACCTTAGTCCCTTAAACTGAAAATCAATCAATAACTTATTATTGTGGTGAAATAACAGACTAGGCATGTAAGAATCACATTTTATCAGAACAGATATGCATAAGCATATGTATGGGCATATTGAAAACATCTACTAAAACTTAGTGACTGATTATCACTGAGATTTCTGCTGAAGATAGTTTGAGTAGCATTTTTAAAGAGATAAACTGCTACAACATAACAGTAAAAAGAAGCATACAATTATTCTATGAACAATAAAAGTGCAAACACCACAACATGTCAACTGGCAGATTCTGTTATTTTGATTCAGAGCAAAATTACAATTGTTACTCTGTTCTCAAAGCATTGGAATAATGTATGCAAGCATTAGATTAGATACAAACTCATTCCCCACCATATAAATCTAATGTACATTACATTTCTCTTGTTTTTTAGCCTTTAGTTAGGAAAAGTCATATTTTCATCTAGAAAGTTTAGTCTGTGTTTTCATTTGGTTATCATTATAAATTTATGAATTCTTTGTCTCTCAGAGGCAATCTCTGTTTTAAAGAGAACATTTTTCAATGTTTCAGTATAAGTTCAGACTGGTATAATAGTACTTAGAAGTAGCATTTACATATTTTGTTGCATGTTTTTATTTACTTTATTTTGAAAGTTGTGTTGTTTCTATATTATGGAAACATTTATGTGCTTTGAGAGGAATATAGGATTAAAAGATAAAACTCAAAATTAGCTATCACCACTGTTAATTTTTGTTCCTATCTCATGAGCCTAGTCAGTATTTTTCTTTGATAATAAGTTGAGCTCTCTTTATAAATAGAAGACTGATCATGATTCCTTCCACTGCATGAGATGCTAAAATCATATAATACCGTGGTCAGTCCTTTTCACTTTGGTGTTAATCTTTGCTCACTATTTTTGCCAAATTTCTTTCATCCTATTCTGACTTCTGTTTATCTTTTATCATTGTAACTAGTGTTACCCCCAAATTCTGTTGATAAAATCTTTTTTCTTCCTATTCAGTTTGAAATTTATACCTGAATGTGACTTTTCTCAAACATTCTGTGTCTCCCCCATCAGTTAACTATTAGGACATTGTGTTTTGATGGATCCAGCCTTCAGAATGATTTATGAGACATGAAATTTCACTGCTTTCTAATGTTATATACATCATACCTGAAAATAATCAGGTTATAAAGGTATTTACATGTAAGCTGTATAAATATTCATACAGTTTTCACTAAATCATTGAATGGCTTTCTGCCATGGATATTAGAAAATTATCCTTTCCATGGTCTTTAAAATGATAGGACTCTAATTCCCTAGCCTGCCATTTCCGCATTTTCATATACAATTGCTCTTCCTATTGTTTATGCCTTCTAAGAATTCCAGTCGGAATTTGTATCACTTATCATTGTCACAAAATGTTATTTCTTCAACAGATAGAATTTGTGCAGGCCCCAGTTAGACTTTCCAGTTATCTAACTAGTCAGGGAGCTGGGCATGATGAAAATGGGAAATCATCAGCTCTCAGAAATCAAGCAGAGCAAATACATAGTTCTGTAAGGTGCCACAGCCCACTCTCACACCCACATGTACATCTGCTCAGAGCCCTTCTGGATTCTTCTTCTAGGTCACTAGTGCAACTTCTACTCAGAATGGGTACCATCTGACAACTCTCTGGAAGAAATCACGTAATTTGTGATTTGGTCCAAAATATCTGACTCCTCACTGTGAAGGTAGTATCTGAGAGCAGGGCTGAGGCTGTGTAGAGGACAGCTATTTAAAATTTATTTATGGACCCTCATCATTTGCAAAATCCATTTCATACAATAAATAGCACTCAAATTAAAAGAGGTTATTCTCTGTTTATTGAGAATGTCAGAAGACAGAAGGAAGAAAGGATTCCAAAGAGCTGCTCCCAGTGCAAACTTTTTATATGAATGGGCTAGTGAATCCCAATGTCAGAAGTTCATACCACAGTATGAACAAGATGATTTGATTTTAATTTGTAGACAAAACAGACTTTCTTCATTCTAGATCATGCTGATAAAAACTCATTCTACAATCAAACTATTTAGACAGTCCATACCAAGCATTACTTACAAGCAGCTGGAAAATACCCACAGGTCTTTATTCATTAATAAGTTCTTTTACCATCATGCTGCTCAGAGAGTGTGCAAGATAGTGATGAAGAGCACAGACTCTGGAGCCATACCATCTGAGTTCATGTCCTTTCTCTGCCACTTTCTGTCTCTGTGACCTTGGACAAGTTGCCTAGCCTCTCTGGATTTTCAGTCCTTCATAGGGTGTTGTGAGGATTAAATACACCTGAAGTATTTATTACTTGACTCTATATATAAACTGTTCTCATGCCTATGCTGTTGGGAGCAGAAATGAAAGACTTTCAATCTCCAATAGCTTTCCCTCTAAAATCCCATTCCTATAGTGTGGGAGAGGGGCTTCTATCCTTTGCCCCCATGGCTCCCTGTACCACCCTGGCATAATGTATATTACTTATGTACTATCTATTTACTTGTCCCTCCCACTTCCATTAAAGTATAAGCTTCATGAGGACAAAAACTGCCTGTCTTTTCATCATTATTGCTTCAATGCCTAGCATATAGTTTGTACTCTATAAATAATTATTAGGTCACTGTTAAATGGAATGTAATATAAGAAGTATCACAAATGTTAGAGTATTATCCATAGAGTTTTGCTTTGACTATGCTACCATCCTGGTTTCAGCAGAGACTGACATGCAATGAGTGAGTGATTTCAACTTGTTTGCACTGGCCTCTGCCTAGAATGTTCTACCCTTAGATATGCACAAAGCCTACCCCATCATCTCCTTTAGGTCTTTATTTAGATGTCACTTCAATTCCTGTCCTGACTACACCATCTAAAAATTGCATATCTCTCCCTTCTCTGTTCTGTTTTGTTTTTCAGTAGCATTTATGACAGGCCAACCCTCTATGGATTGAGTGATTTGTTATGTTTACGATTTGTTATTGGCCTCCCCTACCTCCCACTGGAATGTAAGCTTTGTTGGTTTCGTTCACATAGCATCTGGAATGGTGCCTGGCACAAAGTAGGCAGGCACTTTTAGAATACCTGTTTAATTAATTAATAACTTCAGTGCATTGGTACTACCAATTTAGAAATAAGTGAAAGCAAAATTACTGTTCAAGGATAATCAACAAAGAATTAGAAACAAGAAACCTTGAGTTCCATCTTGAGCTCACTCATTTGTGCTTTTGACTGTGCTAAATATACATACTTCACCTCCCTGAGCCCTTTAAACCATCCTCCAAATTCTAAAAATCATCCTTACCAAAGTATTTCCCCAAATGCCATCCTGAGAAATGTATTGCAAGTTATTTCATAAAATAATATACATCTGAGGTATGTCTTTAAAGTAATAGGGGATTCTAGTGTTGGAGGCATTGTTTTAAATGATTAAGTCCTAGAGCAAACTGCTTCTTTAAATATGTGAATATGAACTTTCCATAGAACATGAATGAGAATCTCCGCAAGGTTTTAATTAAGAGTAATTAAAATATCTATATTAAAATATGTTTCATTCTACCAGCTTAGTAGGGGTTTTATTTTAATAAAAAAGTTTATTTTTTACATGTTACAGCATAAAATGCTACATTGAGCCAGTATCAGCAGGGAAAATGTGGCATGCTGAAGTAATACGAAACAATGTGATTTATAAATTAATTCCCTGCAGTATTTTTGTTAAACATTTTTTTTCATTAAGATTAAACTTTCATTTGGGTGTTTAATTGAATTCATTATTAAGGCATCACAAAAGCAAAAAAATTGAACAATAAAACTATATAGAAAGTAGAAAGGAGTTGTATATGAGGCACATATTAAAAAATATAGACTCTGTGACATGCATGAGGTGAGATTTTTATTCAGCTTGCTGTTTACAGGATTATTTACCTACTTAAATGATGATGTTATAAAATGATTTAAGCTTACATTAATAAGAAGGAAAGTTTTGGGGTACGTGGGTGGTACAGTCGGTTGAGCGACTGAATCTTAGTTTGGGTTCAAGTCGTGATCTCAGGGTTGTGGGATTGAACCTCGCATCGGGCTCTGTGCTCAGTGCCAAGTTTGCTTGAGATTCTCTCTCCCTCTCCCTCTGCCCCTCCTGCTCATGCTCTCTCTAAAATAAATTAATTAATTAAAAAAAATAAGTAGAGTTTTTAAAAAGTTTAAGAAAGCAAGTGATTGGTTACTTGGATGAGCAAGAAAGCCAGATACTATATACCAAAACAAGGTAATTCCCAAGTGTTTGTAAAGGGGAGAGATATACAGAAAATATTAAAACCAAAAGGAAGAGCAAACAAATGAGAGAACCAGTAGTTATTAGGATAGATGCGATGAAGTTTTCTCATAGAATAGATTTGAAAAGAGAATGCATATAAATGAGTAGGAACTAAATAAATATGAAAAAAGAGAGATGGATGATCCTTTTTCTCAACATGACAGGAACATCTAACCAAACTTATCTTTTTGGGGGGGCTTGAACTCACAACCCTGAGATCAAGACCTGAGCTGAGATTAAGCATCAGATGCTTAACCGACTCAGCCACCCAGGTGCCCCACACTTGTCTTTTTTTTTTTTTTTTTTTTAAGGTTTTACTTATTTATTTGTCAGAAAGAGAGAAAGAGAGCACAAGCAGGGAGAGCGGCAGGCAGAGGGAAAATCAGGTTCCCAGATGAGCAAGGAGCCCCATGCGGAACTTGATCCCAGGACCCTGGGATCATGACCTGAGCCGGCCGAAGGCAGACGCTTAACTGACTGAGCTACCCAGGCGTCCCCCAAACTTGTCTTTTTAAATGAGAGTAACATGAAGAAAAGAGAGCCATGGGCATGGCAGGCATTATAGTATTTTTATTCAGATTTTCCCCACCAAAAAAACCACTTCTCCCTTCTCTCACCACTGCATTCCCCATATTAGTCTTTCTATGCCAGCGATAAGATGTAAATATTATCTAGAATGAGTAACATATTGAAATAATGACATCCCCGGGGCGCCTGGGTGGCTCAGTTGTTAAGTGTCTGCCTTTGGCTCAGGTCATGATCCCAGGGTCCTGGGATCCAGGCCTGCATCAGGCTCCCTGTTCCATGGGAAGCCTGCTTCTCCCTCTCCCACTCTCCCTGCTGTGTTCCCTCTCTCGCTGTCTCTCACTCTGTCAAATAGATAAATAAAATCTTAAAAAAAGAAAAAACAAAAAAAAATGACATCCCCATCCATGCAACAATATTTATTGATCATTTACTGCATATGCAATATATTCTGCTGTTAGTAGAATAAAGGACAGTAGGAAGGAGATAAAAATTCATAAATTTGATAATTCAAGGAGAAAGGAATAAGGATCACAAGGGAAATATTGGTAAAAAGTAATAGAGAAATTTGGAAGAGGGTGTGATTCTATCTAATTACAAGGTCTAACAGGACATTCAGGGATTGAGGACAGGAAATCCATTAAGCTGAACCTTGAGAGATGGGTAGGATATAAAGAGTTCTAGAAGGAGGAAGAATATTTCATCTAGGATTGTCAGCATGAGCAAGAAGTAGAAGTATAGAATATGTTACATAAGCATTGGCAGTAGCAAGAAGGGAGTTTCATAGGCACATGATGGGTGTGAATGAAGAATAAGAAAAAAAAGTTATAGGTAGTAATGAGGTGACAGAGAACATTAAATGATAGGCTAATGAGGGGTTTTGTGTGTGTGTGTGTGTGTGTGTGTGTGTGTGTTTAAGCACTGGGGATCGGAGGTTTGTGAGGGAGGAAAAAAGCTATCAGCACTATACTTTAGAAAGATTGGTCCAGCAGCTATGAGTAAAACATATTAAGGAAAGGCTGAAGATAGAGAATATGCAAGTCAAAGGTCATTATAGTTCCTGCAAAAGGTAATTAGGCCTAACTGCTGGTGATGAGAGTGAAAGGGAAGAGAGGATAGAATCCGAAGACTTACAACATTGAATTCATGGGACTTGGCCATGAGAGTCATCTTCAGTTTTTTCTTCAAATAGGTCAATTAGTTATGTAGTGGAATCATGGAAAGAATGGACTCAGGACAGGGAGGTTTTAGTGGAGGCTCAGGAAAGACTTCATATATGGGAGATGCATGTATAGGAGTAAGTCGGGATAATGCAGTGGTAAACCAAGAGCAGCTTTAAGACACTGGGCATTGGAGAGCCTGATAAAGAATGAATGGAAATTGAGACTTGAAATTAAACTACTGAATTCAAACTTTATATATATTTTTAAAGATTTATTTATTTATTTATTTATTTGAGAGAGAGAGAAAGCATGAGCAGGGCGTGGGGGAGAGAGGAAGAAGCAGGATCCCCACTGACCAGGGAACCTGATGCAGGGCTCGATCCCAGGACCCTGAAATCATGACCTGAGCTGAAATCAAGAGTGGGTCATTTAACCAACTGAGCCACCCAGGCACCCCCAAACTTTATATATTTTCAAGTTATTTCAGGACTCAGATGATCTTGCCCTCTTCTAAGATTACTAAACCTTAAGGAAACTTTCCCCCGGAAGCAAATGATCAGTTTTGCAAGTCAAAGGAGGTGACATAGATTGAGAGATGGTTAATATGGGCATAATCTAATTTTGATGAGGAATGTGTGGAATAGGTGTAATCTAGGTCTTGACAATTTCTTCTGATTGGATACCACAGTAACAACGTACCAAGTGTGTCCATTTAGTAATAAGTGCTGCCAACTGCAATCTGTGTATTACTACACAATAATGAGTTTGATATGTTTGCGCTTACTTTTTGACTCCATGTTCCCCTCCAACATATCCTTTCTTAGGAGGTTAAACATAACTTAGTCTATTTGTTGTTTACACAGTAGTTTTGTGTCTTCTTCCACCCAGGAAGTAAGTGCATTTGAAGGAGGAATAGGCTTTTGAAAAGCCCCCTCAAGCATTCAACTTTTTTTATGATGATTTTGAAACTTAAGAGGAAAAAAAGAAAACATTAAATCAAGAAAAAAGTCAGGCTGTTACATTGGCTTGTGAGGATCATTGTTCTTTAGTCACCCAAACCACGTCCAAGTAATGCTCAAAAAGTCTTCATGACATTATGCACAGGCTCAGATTTCTGTCAGTTTTAGTGTTCTGGTGATCTATCTCTGCATAACAAACCAGCCAAGAACTTAGTGGCCTAAAACAACGATTTATTATCTTTCATGGTTCCATAGGTTGACTGAGCTTAGCTGGGAGGTTCTTGCCTGGGATCTCTCATACAGTTATAGTCAGATTCTAACTGGGGCTGGACTCACCGGAAAGGTCAGTGAGCTGGACACCTCACGTGACTCATTCACATGGCTGGCAGTCGATGCTAGCTATTGGCTGGAAATTTAGCTCAGGCTGAGCACTACACATGACCTCTCCGTATATTGGGCTTAAACTAGCATGTGCTGAGTTCTAAGAGGGAGCATCCAAAGAACACATAAGTACTTCAAGAATCCCAGAGAGTAACTGCAAAACGTATGACTTAGCCTCAAAAGTCAGGCAGCATCACTTCCACCATATTCTGTGTTCAAAAAGAAAGTCATGAGGTCAACCCACATTCAGGTGGAGGAGGCTATTCAAAGACATTAATACCATGAAGCATGGCTTATGGTGAGGATGGACAGGGGTTGGGGAGAGAAAGTCTCTGTCTTTGGGAACTAGCCACCACACACAGTAAAACAGTAAAGCAGGATTATCAGGGGGAAAATAGACCTGTATCCAGTAGGTATGGGTATTACTCAATGATGTTTCTGGTGAAATTAGTGGTACTCATTAACTCCCTTTTAGAGAAGTTACCAATGTTTCATTCAATTCTGATTTCAGATTCTAGATCGCTTTTCCTGGTTTCGTTTCTTTACGGATCCTCGGATCCTTTATCAGAGACCTAAATGTCTCCAAAGGTAGCCAGACATGATAATATATGAAACACTTCTCATATTATACTGTTTTCCTTACCCCTTTGTCTCTGGTCCTTCCACAAGACATAGGCAAGGGCCCATTTATCTTAAAGGTTTATCCAGCTAGTATTAATGGAAGTACTGTATGCTTATGACAGGCAGCACAGAGAAGCATATGCCAGCTTCTACTCTTAAGGTACAAGCGAACCAAAAGGAGAAAAAGGCCTGTATTGGTTAAGGTAAAGCTAAGCTCCTCTAACAAAAGGACCATAGGTATATAAAGGATATAGATGTTTATTTCTTTCACACATAGCACTCCAAGGTGGGCATTCCAGGTGGCCAAATGGCTCCACCCCACACAGCTATGCTCATGACCAGGTCCTTCCATTCTGTTTCTCTGCCATCACATAGGCAGTATTGTTACCTCCATGGTCACAGCTGGGCTGCAGGTTCATCACTATTCTGGATCACAGGAGGAGGGCTATGAGAATGTACCCACTTCCTTAAGGAACTGGCCAAAAATGACACCAGTCAACCGCACACTCATTGCTTTGGGAAAGACTCAGTCAAGTAACCACACCTAACTGTAAGGAAGGCTAGGAAATGCAATGTATTGAGCATTTATGTGCTTGGTTACAGTTGTATAAGCAATTGTTTTCATGAACAGTTAGCAGCCTCCACAACAACATGTAAATAAATTATTACAGAGTAATGTGATAAGTGTTACACTAGAAAAACATACAAAGTGCTATGAATGCACAGTGGGGAGTCACCTGCTTATCTTGAGTGTTTAGAAATGGTTTTCCCAGGAAATAAAATTTGAACTGTTTCCAGAAGTAATGACTTGAGAAAAATAGGGCATTCTATGCAGAAAAATAAGATCATATGCCCAGGTATAGAATACAGAACAGTGTGACAGGTTCGGGAATGGTAGAAGTTTAGTATGGCTGAGCACAAGAGCCAATGAGATGAGGTGTTATAGGAAATGAGGTCCACAAGATAGAGGGCTTTCTGCTAAAGAGTAGCTTGGATTTTATCCTCTTGGGATAATGGGAAGCCATCAGAAGTTTTTAAGTTTGGGACTAGCATGATCAGATTGATGGTGGTGGTGTGATGATAGACTGGAGGAGAAGAGATTAAACAAGAGGAGACTAGCTAGGAATAAATTCAGGGGTATATGATGAGAATTAAATCAGAGTGGTTATCATGGGGATGTAGGAGGAAGGAATGAATTACTCGGCACCAGAGACTACAACTTACTGCTTGGATAGGAGGGTTGAGAAAGAGAGATGAGGGCTTCCTACTTTTGTAAGGTGGATCGTTGGTGACACCATTAACCAATACAAGTCCAAGAGGAGAAAACAAGTTTCCTAGGGAAGACTTTTTCATTGGTTTTTGGACATAAGTAATTTTGGGTATCTACCAGATATCCACATTTCTGACCCATTTTTGCTGGTTTGACAGTAAGAGAAAGAGCAGAGAGTGAGTCTATGGACTACCAAATGAATAGCTTTATTTTTTAATGATGTGAGCAGACATCTAGGAAAATGCTGTGTCTTAGCAATATGAGGAACCACTTTGGCCTTGTCTAGTCTGTGACAGTAAGACTTTGAGTCATCACCCCTTTTACAGTGCCAGCTGAAAGCACTCAGTGCCATGGCTTTTGACACAGTACTCATTCACTTATGTTCAACCACTCTGCACCTGCCATGTGCCAGATTCTGTTCTAAGTGCCAAGGAGACAACTCTAAAACAACAAACAGTCTCTGCTCTCAAATAGGTAAGGCCTGAAAAATGTAGGAGTTAGTCATTTCTGATCAGGGAGGGTAGAATTATATGTAGGGGGAAAAGATGGAGGCATATAAAATAGTTTTCCTGGTTCCAGGCAGAGACAAAGGCAAGAGAATACGCGGCACATTTGAAGACCGAAGAAAGTCCGATATTGCTGGAGAGTAGACTAGTAAGTCAAAAGACATCAGGCTGGAGAGAGAAGCAGGAGCCAGATTATGGAGAGCTTTCTCAACCTTGTAAAAGAACTTGGAAAGAAGGGTTCTTAAAACGGGAATATAATATGATTCATTTGCATTTTCAGTGAATATTCTAGTTGTGATAAGGAGAATATATTAGAGATGACAAGATTAAAGCAAGACTAGTTAGGTTATGATGACCTGACTGAGGCAGTGGAGATGGAGAAAATATTTTGATATGAGGAGAGTCAGCAGGACCTGAATTGATGGGTGGTAAGATAGAAAGCATCAAGGTTGACAGCCAGGTTTCTGGTTTGGCTAATTGTATGGATGTTCTATCATCAACAGAGAAAATGAAGACAGGAAGAGAAGCATGTCTGCTGGGGTAATGATGAGTTCAGTTTTGACATGCTGAGTTTGTGGTGCCTGTAAAACTTCTAAGCAGAAATGAACAGTTAGCTATTATATATACTGACTGAAGCTCAAAAGATTTGCAAATGATAGGACTGACAAAGTCACCTTAGGAGGACATGTTTGGTGAAAAGCACAACATTTGGTGGCTGTGCAGTAAGACCCCTGAGGAGCTACAAAGAAGGAGCCACCAGAGAACGAAGGGAAAAGTCAGAGAAACGAAAGCCAGGGGAAGAGAATGCTCTGAGTTAGAGGGTTGGTCAACAGTGTGAAGTGCTCTTAAAGGTCTAAAGAATACTTTTACTGAAAGAGTAAAAGTGTGAGTCATTATTTTGATCACTGCTAATTTATAAAAAATCCAGTTAAATTTGTATTTATTTGATAAGCAGGAAAGTTGAACATATTTTTATATAAAATTACCCATTTATTTTTATCTTATAAATTACCAGGTATTTTTTCTGTTGAATCTTTGTCATTTCCCTATTAATTTGTAGTTCTTTATAAATGATGGGTAACAGTCCTTGTTATCATATATGATGTATTTTTCCCCAGTTTGCCTTTTATCTTTTCATTTTACTTACAGAGTGGGTTGGTTGTTTTGTTTTTTTTTTTTATCCACACAGAAGTTTTTAATATTTATGGAGGCAAAAATATCAATCATTTTTTCTGTAGTTTCTGGTTGTATTGTTGTGCCTCAAGTCCCACTATACAATTACACACAAATTCTCTTTTATTTTCTTATAGTGCCTTTATGATTTTTTTTTAACCTTTAAGTCATCACATCTGGAGAGTTGTCTAGGATTACATACTACGTGGCTGAACAATGCTGAGGGCCCAGTTGTGGTCGATGATGATTTGGTTATAGGGGTAACAGTCTGTTAGCCAGAGAGAAGCCAGTCATCTGGGTTCATCCAACATTGGAGTTTTCCAGGCAACTGTATTTAATGGACAATGGGTCAAGGCAGTTTAGAAAAACATTGAAATGTTGGACTGTGGACTCTAAGCCATTAAGGAGGGAAGTAAAAACAGAAAAAGGCTGGTTGGGGAAAAGGAGAATGAATGGACTGGAAACCTTTTAAGATATTTTTTTAAGGTTGGAAAAGGGGGTTATTTGAGTAAGATGATTAAAAAGATAGGAGGTTGTGGTCAAACCGGAGTAATATCTAAACTGTTATTTCAGAAAAGTGATGTGATGACCAGAGTTAAACATTAAGAATGGTTAGTTGAAGTGGAGTAGAGGAGAAGGTCACTGAAGATCAAGGAATGGTGAGGTCAGAGTATTGGATAGATTATTCATGTCAGTGTTAGAGTCTCCCAACTTGGGTGAAGTTAGGTGAGAGTACAGTGAAGAAAATCATCCTTTGAACATCTGGGTCTTGTCTCACCAATACCTTTGGCAGTCAGTCTTCATTTACCTTTAAGAGACTCTTCAGTTGCTAAAGAATAAAAAGAGTTTATTAAAAGTCAGTATCGAAGTCAGAATCAGAACTCTCTGCCCTTTTTGCTTCTGGGGAAGTATTCTTGTTTGGGGTTTTTTTTGGTATAGAGAAGCAACAGATAATGTATGTAAAGCCCTTAGCTCAGTACCAAACATATATTAGTAGTTAGTCCATTATAGTAATTACTATGATATTAGAGGGAGATGATTTACGTGTGTTTCAAAATTGATGTTTTTGGGGCGCCTGGGTGGCTCAGTCATTAGGCATCTGCCTTCGGCTCAGGTCATGATCCCAGGGTCCTGGAATGGGGCCGTGCATCGGGCTCCCTGCTCCGCGGGGAGCCTTCTTCTCCCTCTCCCACTCTCCCTGCTAGTGTTCCCTCTATCACTGTGTTTCTCTCTGTCAAATAAATAAATAAAATCTTAAGAAAAAAAAATCGATGTTTGTTGGGGCACCTGGGTGGCTCAATCAGTTAATCTGACTTTGGCTCAGGTAGCGATCTCGGGTCCTGGGATCGAGCCCCCCCCCCCCCCGCCAGGCTCCCCACTCACACCAGGGAGCCTGCTTCTCCCTTTCCTTCTCCCTCTGCTCCTCCCCAATTCATGCTCACTCTCTCTCAAATAAATAAAATATTTAAAATATATTAAAAATAAAAAATAATAAAATAAAATTGGTGTTTGTTTAGTATTCCTTTTAAATTTAAGGTCTGGAATTTCAGCAGCCCTGATCCAGTATAAAAATGACCAAGTAGTTTCAGCATGAGCTTGTTTCTGGAATCCCCAAGGGGGTTGGGAATGCATCTGAAAAGCAATTAGAGCCCCATATTCAAGCCTGGGGAAAGTAAAAAGACGCAAAGAAGGAAAGAAGTAACTAGAAGGAAGCTTTTAGATTTTAGATAGGAGAACAAATACTTTTCTTTCTTCTCACCTTGGCACCTTTGCTTATTCTGATTCCTGAACTGTACCCCAAGAGATCAGAAGTAAATTCTGGGTGAGGCTCAAGAATCTGCATTTTTAACAAGTACTCCTGGTTAGTCTGCATTTCTTTTTTCAGTACATTTGTGGGAGATAGTGTGAGGAAGAGGATAAAGGTTTATGGATATTTTGTAAGTTTTTAAAATTTTATTTTCAATCTGGAAAATACAGTGGAAACAAAATAATTTCACAAAGAATGCATACAGATGGAAGAATTTAAGATTAACTGTTGTGTAGGTCTGCTTTCCTTCTTTTCTTCACCCAGTTAAAATATTCTCTATTGCTCTTGTCTTAAAAAAAAAACAAAAAAAACAAAAAACAAAAAAAAACTAAACCCTTTGCTGCTAAAGTTTATATTCATTTTTATAAATTAAAAAAGAACTAATAAAAGCCCTAAATACAACAAGACTGCTCTGTAATCTGATAGCACCTTTCCATAGTGAAGTTAAAACAAATTAGAAAACTTTTCAGTACTATTCAATATAAGGCATTTCTGATGAGAAATATTATAAATACAAGATCTAAAATGATTTAAGTCAATGACAAAATAAATACTTACAAGCCACAGAATCTGAGACTTATTTTGTTGTCCACTCACGATGAGGTAGTACACAGAAACATAACTTTCAGTTGCTATTTACACAATTTTTACTTTAGTTTTAAGTTAGAAAGTGTAGAAGTAATGATTCTCACTATGACACTTAAGTGTGTAGCAACACGGCAAGAAATATAAATGCTGCAAACTGGATTTGTTAAGATAATGTAGTTAAATATTATGAGAATTCTAACATCTACCCATTCTATAATCTATGTTCATTTGTTTTCAAATTTTACTTTATGTGACTTGTTTGCTAAATAGGATTTTGGGGTTTCTTAAATGAAACAAATCTCTGTGCTAGGCATTACAAGAAGTTCAAAAAGGAAAAAAAGGAACACCTATTCTAGAAAGACCAGAGAATGACTGGGACTTTGTGACTAGATCTCCAAGCAGCTTGTTCAAGTAAGAGTAATTCAGTCACCCGAACTTGGAGGGTCATTTTTTTTTCAGTGCTATCTTTCTGCATCTTGCCTAGAAGTGTACTAAGGGTAGTCAGGCCTATTTGTGTATGCAGATTCAACTGCACTTCATTGATTCATTTCTTCATTTAACAAATATTTACTGAGCATATGTTACATGCTTGGAACAGGAGATAAGTGGCGAATGAGACAAATGAAGAAGGTAATGATGATGTTGATGACGATAATAGCAGCTAACGTGTACTGAATGCTCCCTATGTGCAAGTATTTCTGTGAATTAATCCTCACAATAACTGTAGGAGGCAGATTCTATTACTATTACATTTTGCAGGTGAGGAAGCAGGTTTAGGGAGGTCTCAGAGCTAATAAATAGTGCAACCAGAATTCAGACACTACATATTTTAATCCAAGGGCCAGATTTTTAACTAATAAACTATCAGATATCTATTCCTTTTCCTCATAGAGCATATATTCTAGCAATTCATTTACTTAACAAATATTTGTCATCTGTTATGTGCCAGGTGTCATTCTAGGCCTGGGGCACAGTGATGAAGAGATAAATGGGATCATTTGCTGTCATGACTTGTATCTTCCAAATCCTTTAATAAGTGTTAAAAAAGGAAGGAAGTAGACACATACTAACACAAGCAATAAGCATCATGACATTTATAAGAATTACAAAACTATTGAATATAGTGCAGTGTGTTAATAAATACTGTACATTCATATATTCAGGAAGGGCAATATTATTTTTATACTTGAATAGTTCGTTTTAGTCCTGGTTAAAACTGTATATCTTACTTTAAAAAAAAACTCTTTGCTTGACCAAAACTTATTCAAGAGCTGTTTCTTTCAGTTACTAAAAAAGGAAAAATTATATCTAAAAATGCAAACGTTTCATGAGGTGAGAAGTCACTAAGGCCTTGTGTCACTTGACATTAAATTTTATCCAAATTTCAGAATAATTTATAATTGCAATGCCAAATATTACTGTGCAACATTCATTTTTTCATTGGGCAAGACCAAATGAATTGTGAAGAATGTTTGAAAAAAGTTTCACTGTAGTCCAAAAGTAAGACACTGCTAAATAGTTTGCAGTTTTATCTAATTAATTTATTAATTATAATTGATGAACTTTTAAAATGTTTGTTACTTGATCACCCTTCTTATTTAAAATTTCTTCATTGGGGTACAAATCGTTTTTGGAAATGAAACTGTTCTTTTATGGGTAATAAGCCAAAGCTATTTAAGAGTATTTAAATCGGGGCGCCTGGGTGGCTCAGTCGTTAAGAGTCTGCCTTCAGCTCAGGTCATGGTTCCAGGATCCTGGGAACGAGCCCCACATCGGGCTCTCTGCTCAGCAGGAGGCCTGCTTCTCCCTCTCCCATTCCCCCTGCTTGTGTTCCCTCTCTCACTGTGTCTCTCTCTGTCAAATAAATAAATAAAAATTTAAAAAAAAAAGAGTATTTAAATTAAGAAAGACTAGAGTTTTAATATTAGGTAGGATTTTAATATTTAATGACTATTTCAATGATATGTTTATGATATGTCAACAATCAAGGTTGAAAACTCTTGCCTGAGCAGTCATGATTTGATATTTGGAAAATGTGGTTAATATTTTTGTTGTAAACCACTACATACGAAGCTTGTAAATGAGCATTCAGGGCCCTGGTTTAGGTCCTTCTCTTTTCTGTGGTTTTTACTTTGTCACAAATAATGTCACCATTATCATCATTTTAAATGATATTATGTACGAGAGAATGTGCTAAATTCTGGCATGTAAGGCCTATGCCTGGCCTCAGTGAGCTTACCCAAATGTAGCCAAAAGAGACATAAAAAACACATTAATGATAAATACCAGTAAAAAGAGATCGTAACAATTTTATAAAAAACAATTCTAATAACAAGGTCAGAGGTTGGATACTGTGTTCATTTATGGAGACAATAAAGCCTGAGCTGAATTTTGTCAGAGAAGTTATTGATAATTTTGTGAAGAGAGGAAGGCATTCTAGGCAAAGAAAAGTAGTGGGATCCAAGACAGAAAGAGCTTGGTAAATCCAGTGATATTTTGGCTGGAGTTTGTTCAAGGAAATTGTGACATATAAAGTTGAAGTGGAATGTATAAGCAGCATCCTGAAGATCTAGAGTTTGAACTTAAATTTATAGGTCATGAAGAGTCATTGAAAATTTTTGAACAGGGAAGTATGATGAAGGCAACATTTTAGGAGGATTAACTAGCCAGTGCATGTATAAAATGGGTGGGTGGGGAAGAGCAGTTAAGAGCATATCACGGGAGTCCAGGGATAGTGTTACCCAAATTTCGCTTCTTGGAATACTAATTTTGAGATATAGAGATAGTAATGAAAGTTCCTTTGGGAGGGATTTTTTTCTTAATGAAAGAAAGGAAACGTTGCATATTAAATTTTCCTCTTGGAATTAAAATGCACATTAACACATTAAAGGCCTATACCAAAAAACCCTGCAATTTCACAAACTTATTTGCACATAAAAGGCTTTGTTCATTATCTATCTATTCATAAACATATCGCTATATTCCACTGAAATCACTTTCAATATTTAGAAATTTTGGTCTTATCAAATACCTACTTATTAAGAAGTCCATCTAAGAAATAGTAAGAGTAGAGGGAAAAAATGAAGTTCAGATAATTTTTAGAGAGGAACTTTGACATCAGTTAGTCCAGACCCTATCTTTAATCCTGATAATCAGAAACTAAATGTCACCTTTGACTTTGATGCCTTTCTAGTCCTGCAGTATCACATTATCTTAATGATATCTGTATGCCAGTCCTCTCCCCGACTAAATCATAAAATACCGAAGAATAAGATTAGCCCATGTCTTATCATCTTTGTAATCTCTACATCTGGCTTATAGCAGGCTGTGGCAATATACTTGTTGAAAATTGAAAGAAAACTAGAGAGTTTGTTACTTGTCCGTGGCCACACAAATGGTCGGAAATAAATGAACTCCAGGGCACTTGGATGGCTCAGTTGGTTGGGTATCTGCCTTCAGCTCGGGTCCTGATCCCAGGGTCCTGGGATGGAGCCCATGTCGGGCTCCCTGCTCCGTGGGGAGTCTGCTTCTCCCTCTCCCCCTGCTTGTGCTCTCTCTCTCTCACTCACTCTCTCTCTCTCTGTCAAATAAATAAAAATCCTTAAAAAAAAAAAAAAGAAAAGAAATGAATTCCAAGAATTATGTATAAAATATTAGCTATGAGAGTGGTAAAGAAACTTGGAAATGAGAGACCTAGTATATTCCAGATGTAACTCTAGTATTAACTAGCAGTATGACCTTGAGCAAGTCAGTTGACCTCTCTGGGCCTCTATTTCGTCATCTAAAATCCAGCTCCAGAATATCAGGAGATCCCCATTTTTTATTACTATAAATAGTCAAAAATTAACTGGATGTTGTGATTTCTTTTACAGTGGAAATATATTCTTATGAGGGACCTAATTTAAATACAGAAGACCTTTTAAGTATTTACTTCTTTATATTTGTATTTATATAATATTCCTGAATTCCTTAACTTTTTCTATTTTCTTATTTTTCTCTTTTTTCAAGGTTTATCAAAGATCATGGAATCTTTAAAAGTGTACCAATGTGTGTGCTTATGTAATATTAGGACTGAAAATTTTAAATCTTAAAATGTGAAAGCTCCAGTTGTCAGAAGATCATAAAGTCTTTACTTTTAAGGACTGTTAAAAATCACCTTCTGTGAGATCTCAGCTTTGGGATTTTTTCTGACATTTCAAGACTTAAATTTGAAAGTGTAGAATCTCTATAAATACAACATTACCACAAGCCCAAAAAAGTCAAGAAATTCAAAAGGTTAGATTCTTACTAACTCCTCTCCCACATTATGCTCTAAATTGAGTTATGCATCTTAGAGTTAAATACGTAATCAGGAATACTTGATGTGAAATACAATTTAAATTATGACATATTAAGCTTTTCTCTTTGAATTTTGGGAAATAAAATTGTATATGTAAATCATGCAATATCACATTTTTTGTATGTGCCCTTAAGGCTTTTTTATGTTTTCTTCACATAGTCCCCTCATTTACAACTTTATCTTGCTGTGGACTAACCATATGGGAAAGCCACTATTTTAAACTTAAGCTATTTTTGTGGTGTTACTGCATAAGAAAATGCCTTTAGAGTGGAAAAATTATATATTTTTTACCAGATTATATAAATAAAAATTAATTTTTTTCTGGTGGTCATTTTTTGGTTCAATTCAAAGTATATAGTTTTTATTCCATAAGTATCTCTAGTAAATCCCCATTGCCATGACCAAGTAAAATGGAAGATAATAAAGGAGAAGTGCCATGAGACCTGGCCATTTTCAACGTGTTGAAGATTTAAAATTATGTGTAATTTACATGAGACATATAAATGAAAGGATAGACTTCACTAGGATTTTTTTTTTTTTTTGCTTTAAAAATAGGGTATTTCTCTCTTGCAGCAGCATCTCACATCTCATACATATGTGCATATTTAGTTTTCTGTGTAGCATTCGGTCCCAAGAACACTAATTATAATTTTAAATTATCAATAAGATATAGGCTTAAAGTACAGTGGATGTTAAATTTCATGTATCTTGTAAGATTCCCTATGTAAAAGCAACTACTTTTTGCCTTTATTTTCATTTTTAAAATATTCTTGTGAACTTTCAGTCACTTCTCTTTTGCCTTTTAAAAGTTAAGAACACTCTTTGAATCTGTAGTGTGCTAGTAGGTTGTTTTTATGGCTAAAAAGACATTACTGATAATAATTTATCTATGCTGCAAGGGTACAAGTGAAAAACCCACACGTGGCCCTCAGTTCACATTCCACCACCTAAAAGTGTTTCTCTGAAGCCCCTGTTGGAAATATTTACAAAATGGTTTGCCATTGATTTGCTGGTGTGCCTGCTACACTTGTTTACCAAAAAGCCTGGATTACACTGCATTGTGTTTCTGCTTGTTTGTTTGTTGTCTTTGAGATAGCTCTGCCCACCTTGATTGTGGTTGCCCCAGCCAAAGTTTGCCAAACCTTAGTTCCCTAGAATTCCTGTTACTGTCCTCTGATTTCCTGATTTTTGTATTTTTCTTCTTTTCAAAGATTAACTGCATTCTATAATTTTGTTGTCTTTCATAAATATGAAAACACAGTACGACACAGGCAATCATGTTGAAACTTCTGAGGAACTAAAATGTTACTTCTATAGCAGGTTCAGTTTGGGGAACCATGTACAAAAGTTAACACTTCTCTGTAAAATATCATTGTCTGGGGTTTGGTGCCATAATAGAACATCTGTGCATCAACCAGCTTCCCAAAGTATATTCCGCTCTTTTTGTATCATAGGATTATTTTTGGAAATGGCTCTCTTGGCCCAAGATGTGCTATCCTCTCGAATCATCTTTGGTCCCTTTAAACATTTTCAGTGTGCTTTGCAATCATTTTCATTCATTATCCACTCAGTTGTTTCATCATTACTCTCTGATACACACTGACATTCGGCTACACAGTAGGTAAGAGGTAGAGGTAGGACTGAAAACCCCAGGACAGGGAACAAGGCCCAGTTTGGTCTTTTCTTGGCTAAATTCCATTTTGGAGAGCTCTTTGTTTTTCTTCAATGTGTGGCATTTAATTGCTTATCTCTAAACATAAGGCTCAATTGGTGGGAGCTTGTGTGGGGAGAGCCATTTGCCCTTTTCCTGAATTAAAAAAAACTGAACGTCATTAACAGTTTATTTTCCACAGAGAACCATGCTGTAAGTGTGTACACCCCCCCCCAAAAAATGTTATTTTTGACTGCCCAGTTTTGCCCATGCTAGTCCCGGATTTATGTCACGACCTCACAATAGCCTGTCGTGCCCGCCTGGCCACAAAGCTTGATTATTTTGTAATTTGATCTTCGTGGGGATTCCAGCCGCACTTTCCCGCTTGCTCGTGGGCAGCAGAATGTGGCAGCATGCCTGCTCACTTGCCTGAACCGCTCTGATCAGATTACGCCTTCTCAGCATTTTGTACATTGGCTGCCTGGGAAGTTCAGAGAAGCCTAAAGTGGGGACAGAAGAGGAACTATTAGAGAGCTCATGGAATCTTGGTTTCATATGTGTCTACTGTTAACAGAATCAGAAAGTCACTCCATGCTGAATCTCTCTATCTGTAAAATTTTGTCAAGTGAACTTTTTTGTGCTGTGCAATTTCCAAAAACCATTTTTCCAACGTTAATGTTATTTTTAGAGTTATCAGTTGGGTTTTAGCTTTCAGCTTTTAGACATTTCCATAGCATGTTCAGGATCTTCATAAAGGATGGGAAAATTCTACTTTTTGATATTTGTTTTTAACAACAGATCGTTACAGGACATCACAGTTAGCAAAGTACTCTTCTCTCTGTGTTACTCTTTCAGCCAAATATTTATAGAATGATGATACTTGTCAACATCTTTATGAGATAGCATGACTGCATCCTCTTGAGGTTAGAGGAGAACACAGTGTCCAACCTGGCACTGTGACATGATGTGGAAAATTCAGAACTCCTTCTGCTTCCATTTTTAATTGAGCACCAAGGATATGAGGCTGTCCCTGAGGCACTGAAATACAGTGGTGATCTAGATACACAGTCCCTACCCTCCTGAGCTTACAAAGCTCTTGTATGGTAGACGTATTTGGATGCTTTTCAAAATTATATTAGAATATTTTCAGATATTGTGAAATGTGAAGCAGAGAAACTGAGAGTTGGAAAGTTCATTTCTTAGAGTTCCTTTCTTGCAGAATCCTCTCCATGGTATTTGTTCAGAAGAGTGAACAAAATATGCAATTCATGTTTCATTGTTCAGAAATGAAGAAATCATAATTATGGGTTAAGAAATGATTTAAATTCCACTCCAAGCTCAATTAAAACAGTTTTGTTTTCTGACACTATCATTCATACGTTCAGTGGACCAGCAAGAGAGCTTGGAAAATGAAGCATAAACAATGTGGTGCCAGTTTGCTTTAAAATCCCTAATATATGTTTTGTAAACAAAGCTTATAAAACTTAGTACTCTACTAATTAAATAACAAGAAAGATTTTATGAATACACGAAAAGCCAGAATTTAAAAATGCCTTCAGGGGAACAGGTGCTGTAATGACATCACTGTGTGTCACACGGCCTTTTTTTTTTTTTTCTTGATACTTACATTTGGTCATAATGGAAAGAAATTGATTCCAAATGTGTTTTCTTGACCTCCTTCTCCATTCATGTTAGTGCCTAACCTTAAATGATGTTTCTACAATCTCGGTTGTATTTACAGTAATTATATGCATAATGTAGCATATTATTGTCCGGACTTCCTGTTTAATCAGTACAGAGCTTCTTACAAGTGCAGCTGAAAAGGGCAAACAAAATTAAAGCTTTATATACCAAAACAAGTTTGATTTGCTAAGCTCCCAGCATTCCAAAGTACACAAATTTGTTCCACTAAGTTTTCCGATGGCTTGCAGATGGGCAATGATTAATCAGAGAGCTAACTGTGAAGTAGTTTGCAATTAAACTGGAAAGCTCTGAAGCATGCTAATTGAATCAGAAAATTAGAGACACTGAACAGTAATTGGCTATTTCTCATGCAGCAGGTGCCAGGCCACTCATCTGTGGAACAAGGTATTTAAGGCACATTAGCACTAGTAAAAATACTTCTTGATATGGAACAGTTAGATTTTCTGCTCATTTTCACCATGGATGTCAAAACATACAGCTGTGCTATCTGGTACTTGCAATTCATGTTTGAAGAATTTAAGTTAGGTAAACATATGGGAGAAAGTGCTGGGCAACCTCTAAGTGCACAGGAAACATTTTCGAAGTGAAACCTAAATTGAGGGGCTGAGGTTTTGTTTTTTCAACTCAATCACTTTTGCTTTCTTATGGTACAAATTTAGAAGTTGAATTTTCTGTTTAGTGTTAGTTTAAGGCAACAACAGTATAAATCTAGTACTGCTGTGAGCTTACTAGATACATAAAGCCGATTCATATCATGTCTCAGCATGAGTTTATATCTTCTAATTAGTACCACCATTTTATAGAGTGAGCACATGCTATGAAAGTTGGTTCGCCATGCCAACAGGGACCAGGACATGTAGTTTTTCTTCAGTGGAACGATTTGCCGTAGGATCGTGAACAACTGTAACCTAACCAGTGGGTAACCAGGCAAGAATGGGATTTAATAAGTTCAATTGTAGAGATTTTTTTTAATAATCATTTTCATATTATCAAGGGTGGGGCATATGACTTCTGTTTCCCTTTGCTTTAATTAGAGTTCAGTATCATTATTGAAAGTGAAAAATACAAAGAAAAATAAAAATATACTAATTTATACTGTGTCAGGAAGCAGAATATTACAATATTCATATGCTAATCATATCACTTAGCAGATGACTGCAGAAAATAGTGAGTTTGAACCAAGAGACATAAATTATAAATTGCAAATAGTGCATAGGGGATATGTTAGAACTGTGTCTCATTTAAATTGAGACAGGGAGTTTTCTCTGCACAAATAATGTTCCTTCATTAAGTTTTAGTCTCTTTTATAATGTTTTGTTAAGAACATTTGGCAACATGTTACCAAAAAAGGTTTTAAGTGAAACACACAGGTTTTTAAAAGTAAAACACACTACATACAAACATATACTTTATGTCTTTAAGCTATAGATTTTTTTTTTTTTTTAAGTTTAAGCAAGAGCTCCTCTTTGGTAGGCCTCCTTCCCCACCCCCAATAAGCCATGTACATTTCACATTCTTTAGTTTGAAAGCAGTTCTGAAACATTTACATGATCAATGTCTTTTGCTTGAGGGATAAAGTTTGCTCTTCCATGGACAAGTGAGAACATATTGATCATTTTATTCTATTTGCTATTTCTAAATTCAATATACCTCTTGAGTCGATAAGCGAGATCGAGAGCATATTCTTTTTTGTGTGTGCCTGGTTGTAGCTTGTTCTCAAGATCCAAGATACATTTTTGATTAATCACGAATGCTCTGAGGTCATGGAGAGCAAATGTGTTTGTGGAGTGTCAGCTGATGCTGTCAGATAAATGTCTTAAGCTTAGCCAGGGTTCATGCCCCAGCTTTAGGCTGTGCCAAATGTCTCCCCTTGTTGAGGAAGATAACAGCTACACTGGAGGCGACTGAGCTGTTTGTTCACTGAAAGGGCTGACCTTGCCATATGGGGCTACAATCAGGTGGAAGAAAGAGTGTAGATGTTTTAATTGAAACTTTACAAATGTAAACTTTTCATTCGATCAGAAGATCTTGGTATCCACTAATTTACATTTCTAGCCTTTATATCTTGTCTGATCATAACTATGTTTCTTCAGTATTTCTGATTAGTCTCCTTAGGATGAATAATTTCTCCAATATTGTTCTTAGTGTATTCTGAGACTATTTTGGCACTATCAGTGTGTTATTCAAATACTGCAAAAGCATTAAAATGCTTATTAGGATAAAAGGATATATTTTTCTTTGGATATATGTAGTAGAAATTATTCTTGCTCTTTGTTGGTTTTTTTTTTTTTTCCTTCAAATCCACAAAATAAAAATATGGTCTGGGCAAAGGGAGGTCACTTGTGTTAATGACCCTTGTCCATGTACCCTCTTATCTTCAGAGGACTCATTTAATCACATTTACCCCCACTTACAGTAATTTGTCTTCTTTTACTAGACAGAGTCTATAAATAGGAAATAATGACAAACCTAAACTAACACCTGGAGAATGCTTTGTACTGAGGCTTTCTCTGTTTGAGACTAAAGGCAATCGGATTGATCATATGGTGATGCATAAATAAATGAACTCTCTGTGGGCTGTTTGTGAGCATTTGCTGCAAAATACCTTTTAAAAAAAAAAGTGCCTTTCTTCCATCTTACCCAGTCTGTTCTTTTCTCCAAAAAAGCTGGTCTACTTTTCTTTCCTCTCAATAAGTTCATACTGCCATGGGTAAATCATCAGTGCTAATTAGACAAAATAATGCTGTTAAAAAAAAAAAAGAAAGAAATAACACATCTGTCATGAACTCCCACCAGATCTCTTGGAAATGAGACATTTTAAATATTTTATGCTGAACACAAAATATCTTGAGGAAATGGTTTTCTATTCTGTATCCCAAAACAAAACCATCAGTGTCAGAGAATAGTGCTACTTAAAAACATTCCATTTTAAAGTATTTTCTTTAAAATTCCCTCACACTTGAAGTGTAGTTCTACTGGCTATGTATACCCGGATTGTAAAGTAGAAAAACTTAATGGCATTGGAGGAAATGAAAGTTACCTTTTAATTTTGGAAACCTTTTCTTTATCAGGTAATACTAGAAAAGTGTTACATTTCAGTATCTAGAGACAAATATGTTTCATGTGTTTTGATATTAGTGAACAAAATAAATTTTGTTTTGATTTGGTTTGGTTTCTGCAGTTGGTAACATGACAGACCTAGTAGAAATGAAAAAGACTAAGGATAACTTCCATAGTCAAACATTAAGCTTCTGATAATGTAATTAAAAGAGTCAAATCAGATTGTGATTTTCTATAGTTTTCTTAATTATTTAAAGATTAATAATAGCTAATGCCCAGATTGTACTTGCAAATCCTAGTTTAAGTATAAATAAGGAGATGTTTTAATTCTCTTTTCTTCAAATTTGAGCACAGTTTAGTTCTGTACTAAATTTTGTGGTCATTGTTCTTTAAAGTATTCCTTACCCATCATCCTTGTTTTTTCTTCTTTTCCTCATTATCTTAAGAAATGCTTTCTATGCACTAGAATATCAGTGATGCGTACAATGTTTTTGTCACTCCTTTTTCTGAAACCACTGCCTAAAAATGCAGTTGACCCTTTCGTTCCTATTGTTCTTTGTCCCATCATTTTGGTTTTTTTTTTTTTAATTTAAATTCAGTTAGCCAACATATAGTAAATCATTAGTTTCAGATGTAGTGTTCAATAATTTATCAGTTGTGTATAACACCCAGTGCTCATCACATCATTTTAAAAATCGTGAATGTTGTCATGCCCAAGCCAGAACCAGGAAGAGACATGGAACAGTTTGATTTTTCATATGTAAGCATATTGTGCTATTTAGAAGACCAATAATTGATAATGACATAATAAAATATTTATTTAAGATTTAGATGTACTCTAGACCCGCCTGTAGAAGGGGACAGTAAAAAAAACTGATGCTGAGCAAGACTCACTTGACTCTTCTTCAGAATTACTGTCTCCTTAGCCATTGTTTGCTCCTGTGCCTGTGTACTTACCACGTCTGTCCATTGAAACCATGAGCTTTATTATATCTCTAGCATTTCTATTTTTCTTCATACTACCTTAGACCTCAATTCTTTTCCAAGATAGTTCTTTTCTTTCCTCCCATTTAAAATTGAAGTTTAAATGATCGTTGATTTCAGCTATCAAACAGTAAGTCTAAAAATTTAAAAAGAGTCCATACATTAAAAAGGTATTTTGGCGGGGGGTCAGGGGGTGCCTGAGTGGCTCAGTCGATTAAGTATCCAATTCTTAGTTTCGGCTCAGGTCATGATCTTGGGGTTGTGAGATCGAGCCCCACGTCCAGCTTCACACTGAGCGTGGAGTCTGCTTGAGATTCCCTCTCCCTCTTCCTCTGCCCCTCCTGCTCATGCTCTCTCTCTCTCTAAAATAAATAAATAAATCTTTTTAAAATTAATAAAGAATATTTTCCTCAGCTTTAATCTCTTATTCAGTATAAGCTTGTTTGAAAAATTGCAAAGTCACCTGAAAACTTTTGGAAAGAAACACCTGCTGCATTTCCAAAAATTGTTTCTATAAACCAAATTTTGCTTTATTTTTCAATACTATACAAAGTCTGATTGTATTTTCAGTTTCTGATTAGAGTTGTAAATCCTACTTTTTATTAATCAAATTTGGGGATGGCTTCAATTACACATAAAGATTTTTTTTTAATATTTATTTATTTGATAGAGAGAGACACAGCGAGAAAGGGAACACAAGCAGGGGGAGTGGGAAAGGGAGAAGCAAGCCTCCCATTGAGCAGGGACCCCGACGCGGGGCTCGATCCCAGGACCCTGGGATCGTGACCTGAGCCGAAGGCAAACGCCCAATGACTGAGCCACCCAGGCGCCCCACACATAAAGATTTTTAAGGAGATGAGTCCTTTTACGGAGATGAGCTCTTATTATTTGCCATTCAGAACAGATTCTCAACATTGTAATTCTACTTTGGTTTACTTTATCATTCAAAATTATTTTTTTACATTTCAATTTTTGTCTTTATTCTTTACTTAACAAAAAAATTAATGCTAGGGTTTCTATTTCTCTATTATGATTCTTTATGTTCTATACTTTTTAGTTGACTACAAAACTAATAGTAAAATCATTAGTGACAATTATTACCCAGTAACAATTGACATTACAATAATGATGACAGTCCATATTTATTTTCTTAGACTAATTAGGCTTCTTCGACATTCTGGAGGGTCTAAAATTACCAGTGTCCTGTCATATAAAATCTATGCAAAATGTCTTGTTTTTAAGGGTTTATAATGCTTCCCATACTAACAAGTAAAACAATTCATCATTTTCAAATGTATAATCAGTGTCAGCATTTTGTGTATCACAGTGAAAGTCTTCAAACAGTGGCATTCAGGATGCTCCTATGAGGAGCCAAAAGAAAATCACTTTCCTCTTGTAAAGCATTTTTACAAAACCCCAAGTAAGAAAAAACATTAGTACAATTATTTTAAATACTACGACAGTAAATGAAAGTAATGTGGAACTTTTCAGCATTATGAAGTGTACAATCACAGTTTGATTCTTATATATAAATGGAAGCCTATAGTCCTTGAGAAAGTCTGTCCCTTCCTAAACTCATAATTTTTACACATTTAGAAATATATGTAAGACATATTATGTTTATAATCTTACATCACTCATTATACATAACTAAATACAACAAATAAATAATGAAATGGTACTTTACATTGTTCCTATATGGATATTCATTTTGTGGGATTTAAAATAATCTAGGGTTTTTCCTATACTTAATGACATTAAGAGCATTTCTAAGTGCAACTAACACACACGGTGTGTGGCCCTGAATTATGCTAAGTATTTTTCCTGGACCCTCAAAAAAGCTGCTGGATTTACATCGGCAGTGAAGATCCACAGATTTACTCTACACAGACCAAGGAAACAGAAAGGGACAGAAAGAAGGCGCATGTTGCTGCAGCACATAGAGCAAGGAGGGGACAAAGGCAAGGGCCAGATTTATTCAGGAATCGGTAGACCTAGAGTCTGAATTTCGTTTTTATTCTAAGTACAGCAGGATGCCATTGGAGGTTCTCGAGTTGGAGAGTGTTGGATCTAATTCATAGAGAGAAAATGGATTGGTAGGGTAGCAGGACTGTAAGCAGCTGCTTACTTTGGAAGCTGTTGCGGTATAGCCTAGGCAGAAGATTATGGTGGCTTGAATGATGGTAGCAGTAGAGATAGGAAGAAGAGCCCAACATGCCTTAGTCCTTCAGACACGGGAAGTGAGGGGATTGGAAGATGAAGGATGATTCCTAGATTTTGGGCTTGAACATCTGGGCAGTGTCATTTACTGAGAGGAGGAAGTGCTAGGAGAAGAATAGGTTTGGGAAGGAAAATTGCAAGTAAAATTTTGACATTGAACCATGCTCTGTTTTTATCTTTAAACACTTATTTAAGGAAACATTCTAGAGATCAGAGAGAGGTTTCGTGGCAAGAAAGAAAAACAGCAAATGCATGACTTTAAAATTTTCCTTTCACCAGCACATGAGACTTGTAACATAAACTAGAAGTTATTTGACTAGAATATAAGGATCTATAAAACTCATCATTGACTACTGTAGGCTGTGTACACCCTCCAACTTCGCCACTTCTAACCAATGCAGATTTCACGCGAAGGATACAGATCGACTGTTTGCTGCTGTGATGGGCAGGTTTTCAGTAGCCCCAACAATGAACACATAATTTGAAAGCAAGTTCTTTTTCCTTTGATTTCTCTGTTAGAGAATTTTAATAACATTTTATTAAGAATTCACAGCTTAATGTTGCCTTATAAATGTAGAAACTCTGTTTTATACCTTCTCTTCCCAGTCACTAAGTAACCTTTGCAAAAACAGGGTTTTTTTTCCTAGTCAGACCCATTCAGACTTGGAAAAAAGAGCTTCTCATACCTTTTGGCAGTCAGGTATAAAGAAGAGATGTTCCCAGATTCTTACTAGTTCTTCCCACTTCCATGACCATAGTTTTACCATTTTAGTGTTATGGTATAATTGTCTGGAAATCATATCCTTCAATTCTTGAGTTTTATCACCTCTCTAAAAGGTAACTTTTTGTGTGTACTGGGTATATTGTTCATGTATTCACAACTCTAAGGAGCAAGGTTATTTGCTGTGGCAGAGTGGTTCTTAGTTTCATTTTTTATGTTGATAGCATAGCAGTAATAAAACCAGAATTGAGAAAGGACAGATTTGGTGCTTTACTTCAAAGATGCAAATTAAGATGACTTTTAGAGTTATAGTCCCATCAAGTTAATTTAGATACTTCAGAAAGTACCAGTATTATCCAAAATCATTACTGAAACATTTGAGGATCACAAATTTCTCTGCAATTATCAGCTTGCTTGTGTGAACATCAAATTATAGACCAGTCCAGTTTCCCCCATGGCAGATCGACAGACCTGGTAGATTAAGTGGATGCGATGTCTGCATTATATATTGACGCTAGTAAAGCTAACCATTGTCTCTTTCATCATCTGATGATCAATAAGGAGGGAACAGGATGAATGATAAGACAAGGAGAGAAGACTTTGATAAGAAGGTGGTCTTACCAAATGTAATAATGCTGAAGAACAAAATACATAATGAAATGAAGTTGGAGAATATCTCTAGGTTTATATACACATGCCATCCCCTGTTCCTAAAACTCAAACAAACAAACAACAAAAAAACACAAACTTAAATAGCACCTTAAATGCATTGAATTAAATTGATTCAAATTTACGCTTTCTTTTCTGTCTGGCTTTGTTTTGTACTTTGGGAAGCTCCTGCTTTCTTCCCCCATGTTGCTTTTTAAAAGTTTCTGCAGCAAACTGAGGGTTGCTTGAGGGGGGTGGGGTGGGGGGATGGGGTAACTGGGTGATGGACATTGGGGAGGGTATGTGTTGTAATGAGCAGTGGGTATTATATAAGACTGATAAATTACAGACCTGTACCCCTGAAACAAATAATACATTATATATTAAAAATAAATAAATTCTAAACCCAGAAAAAAAAAGTTTCTGTCAGCCAAAATCTATCCGTTCTTTTGTTATCCTTACATATGGGGAGAGGCACCTGTTTTGCATTTGCAGTTCGTAGTCCTTTATGCCTTACAAATAAAATAACAAGTCAACACAATGTTTTTATATCACTTTTCAAATTAGAGTAAATTTTTCTTAACCAAAAAAAAAAAAAGGCAAAAGTAAATCTACTTGTGAGAAAGCAATATAAAGAGAAATTTAGTAACCGACGTTATTCATCAAAGATTTCATAAATTTAAGTATACAATCATGGGCATTCTAATTTAGTCTTTTTTTGCTCCTCCTTTACCGTCCAAACTTTATGTCTTTGAGGTCACTAAAAGTGACATTTCAGGCTGTCGTGTCTGGTGGTCATGAAATTCGTCTTGAAGTGTGTAAGAACTGTCTTATGAATTTACCCTTTCATTAGCTTAATATAAGAATGATTCTCACTAGGTAAATTGTGACTTGACTTTCAAAAATATATCCTGAGTTGTCCTCAACAGTAGGCATCTCTCAAGAGGTTTTTCGTTGTTTTTTATGAAGTACTCTTTTATCAACCCCTCCCCCTATTTCCTACCCCATCCTCACTCCCAGCTCCAGGCAACTCAACCACTTTTCTTTTTTTTTTAAGACTCCACATATAAGTGATACCATGCAGTTTGTCTTTCTCCAACTGGCGTATTTCATTTCACGTAATACCCTCCAGGTTCATCCATGTTGTCACAAATGACATGATTTCCTTCTTTTCTAAAGCTAAATACTTTTGCATTGTATATATATGACCACATTTTCTTGATGTATTTATCTGTTTGTGGACACTTAAGTTGTCTCTATGCCTTGGCTGTTGTGAATAATGTTGCAATGAATATGGGAGTACAGATAACTTTTCAAGATAATGGTTTCCAGTCTTCCCACCACCATTTATTGAAGAGACTGTCCCTTCGCCATTGTATATTCATGGCTCTTTTGTCAAAAATCAGTTGACATATATGCATAAGCTTATTTGTGGGCTTTCTATTCTGTTCTACTGATCTATGTGTCTTCTTTTGCGTGCCAGTACCATACTGTTTTGATTATGATAGGTTTGTAATATACTTTGAAATCAGGAAGTGTGATGCCTCCAGCTTTGTTCTTTTTCAAGTTTGCATGGGCTATTCAGTCTTTTTGGTTCCATATAGCATTTAGGATTGTTTCTTCTATTTCTGTGGAAAATGCCATTGAAATTTTGATAGGAATTGTGTTAAATCTATGGATTGCTTTGGGTAGTGTGGACATTTTTACAATAGAAATTCTTCTAATTCATGAACACAGTATTTTTTTATTTATTTATGTCTTCTTCAGTTTCTTTCATCAGTGTCTCATAGTTTTTACTATATAGATCTTTCACCTTCCTGGTTAAATTTGTTCCTAAGTATTTTATTCCTTTTGATGCTATTGTAAATGAGATTGTTTTTTTAAATTTCTCTTCCTGATAGTTTGTTGTTAATGTATAGAAACACAACTCATTTTTTGTATATTGATTTTATATCCTGCAACTTTACTGAATTCAGTATTTTTAGTTCAGTGGTGTTTTGGTGGAGTCTTTAGGGTTTTCTATGTATCCTATCATGTCATCTGAAAATTGAAACATATTTACTTTGCAGTTTGGATGACTTTTATGTCTTTTTTTCTTGACTAATTAATCTGGTGCTTCCAGTACTATGTTGACTAAAGTCACAAGAATGGGCATCTTAAGATGTCCCTGATCTTATAGAAAAAGGTTTCAGCATATCACCATTGAGTATAATAGCTGAGGGCTTGTCCTATATGACCTTTGTTATGTTGGAGAACATTCCCTCCAAATCCATTTTGTTGAGAGTTCTCAAAAATATTCTGATGGCTAACACTATCTTAGACACTATAAGAGGTTGTGGATACGTAAAAATGGGTAATGGAGCTTTCATTTTAAGGAAAATGCTAATTTTGACTTTAAAAACTACTAGACAGCCAGAATGTAGGGAAATGAATAGGCAATTGAGAAGAGAGGTGGGTCAAAAGAGGGTTTCAACCTCAAGGAGAAAAGAGGTAAGAGAAGCAGTTGAAAGGATTTAAAAAAAAAAAAAAAACCTCATACTATTAAAAAAAAAAAACTCATAAACGGTAGAGAGAAACAATTAAGTGATATAAAAGACCTGCTCACTGCCAGGATTTTTGACATGTGCAACTCATCGCCAAGACTGATATGACTTAATCCCCTAACACTTGTAATTTTGGCATTGTCTTAGAGCATGGATTGTGGCATGGAGTTTACAGATCCATTTCTGCACTCGACAGGAATAAAAATTCAAAATTTCATTTTATGAACCACGAAGTATACCACATTTCCTATATTTACAACTCATGAGTAAAATTTATTTTTAAGATTTCAGCCTGTCACTGTATGTTGAGAGTCCATGTACATCGCAGCATTTACTGATAGTCTACATGTAAGTACCTCACTAAAACTGGAACTTTAAGCTAAAGGTTCCTGAACATGAGTTGTAAACCAAATTTGAAGAAAATCAGGGATATACATTGTTGAGTAGGAAAGCATTCCAGGGCACAGGTAGATTGTGGCAGACACAAAGCTGGAGAAGTAGTAAATAAGGGAATAAAAATGAATTGTATTGATTTAGTTAGTACCTGTCATTTGCTAGGAGATCATATAATCATCTTTGGAATGGCCTATTAACACAAATTTAATAGTAAATCTCCATTCCCCTGTTAAATGAGCCAGGACAAGTTTTGTTCATTATTATGTTCCTGTGAGAAAGGCTATAGGAATACTTTGATAGTTTAATGAATTTGTAAAAGTTGACCTAAGCACCAAGGGGTCTGGGTTGAAGAAAAATACTTTTTTTTTTTTTCCCCTTTACAAGTTCCATGGTATAAAATGTGTACCCTGTTTTTAATGAACAAGCCTTCTTTTTAATCATCCTGACTGATTTATTTCTCATTATCAAAGTGGGCAACATACCATCTATATGTCATTCATGTGAAATAACTATATGTACTCTGAATAAGATCTAGATGCAAAAGACCCGTGAGTGTACATTTATTCAAATGAAGGTGGAAGTCTTTAAAGCTATCCACCCAGGTATCTTATGTAATCTTCTATCAGGATTGTATCTCCATTTCAGTTTGTGTGACACTACCTGTTTTGAATAGGATAAAGACTCATTGTTACTGTCAGGTCTGTTTTCAAACTAAATATTCATCTAGTCCTTTGTGGCTGCCATTTTTATCACACTTTTAGAACAGCTTCCCTTTGCCGATCTGCCATCTTCCTGCAAATCTCTGTTTCCCTTGTATGATTTCTAGTGAGACAAGCTTAGACCTGGCTGCCTTTCTCTCAGTAACAGAGAAAAGAAACGTCTCTGGTGCCCATGCTGCAAAGAAAGTTGATTCATGTGTAAATTATCATTTGGCCTTTATTTGCTTGGCCTGTGGAGAGTACACATGCAGATAAAAGGTTCGGTGGGTCAGGGCTCAGTATGTGCAGGTTTCTCCGGTGGCTCCAGTGACAGCGTTAGAATTGTTGTCACAGATTATCAGACACGCTATGATGTCTTATCATTATTTATTTGCAGTTTTCTGTGTAAAATAAACTCTGACATGGAAGACGCGTCTATAGTAATAGAACACCATGTACCTGTCCCCCGTTTGTTCTGTTAGCTCACATCCTAAATAAAAAAAACTGGTTTGTGTTTTCTTGAAGTTGGAACTGAGATCTTTATGTTTCTGGCTCCAGTCTATCTCCTTTTCCTTCTACCTCATGTTTTCCTTTCTTCAAACTTGAATGTTGTCCAGGTTGTTGGGAAGCATGGATAGTATCTTAGTAACACATCCTATTAATCCAGGTAGATGTAAAATGCTGTTGGGGTATGTCTAGCCACTTCTAGGCACTATGCAGAAACTGGATAGTTGCAGAAACTGCAAAATCTGTTCTCTGTGACTCAGTTGGTTTCCTTTAAAATAAAATTGCTTACCATGCACTCATTATTATCTTCATTATTAAAGGAGGCAAACAAAGGTTTAGGGCTGCTTTTTTTTTTTTTTTAACCACGTATCAACCCTCTAGATGTACAGCTAAAGTGAATTCATAAGGTAAATCCCTTTGTGTGTGTTTGTGTGTGTATAAAAAACACTAAGAAATGCATTAATAAGTCCCAAAATGATATGATGCCTTCAGTCTACTCTTATTATGTAGGTCTTATAATATGTGTCAGAAGGGTAGAGCTGATATATCTATTTCTGCAGCTTTTATTTATTTGTGTAATTCATATTATGTATATATGTTGTCATGTTATGATCCATGTGATTTTTTTAAAGCATGTTAGAAACCAAGAGAATATATTTTATAACACCTACCTTACTAAATTGATGTTTATCAGAACATTATTGATTCATAGCCCCTTTGGTAAGCTTTCCTCTATTACAGTAAAATTAAATGAGTTTTATTTTTTATTTTTTATTTTTTAAAGATTTTTTATTTATTTATTTGGCAGAGAGAGACACAGCGAGAGAGGGAACACAAGCAGGGGGAGTGGGAGAGGGAGAAGCAGGCCTCCAGTGGAGCAGGGAGCCTGATGCAGGGCTTGATCCCAGGACCCTGGGACCATGACCTGAGCCGAAGGCAGACGTTTAACGACTGAGCCACCCAGGTGCCCCTAAATGAGTTTTAAATAATGCAGTTAGCGTTATAAAATACTGCCTTCATTTTTTTTCAAAAAGTTATCTTCACTGTTGAAGAAATTATATCTGGAACCAAATTCCTTGTACTTGGACAAAAAGGTATAATTTTTCATTGCAACTTTTGCTATTCCATTAGGGAAACAACCCACTGTTTTGAGAATGCAGATAATTAACCATAGGTAAATTACCTTTAGTTCCTTGTCACCAAGGCCTGAACAGCAGGGTGATCTCTCTCTTTCCTTCTCCTTTCACTTTCTGTTCCACTTTCCATGTTCAAAGCCCAGCTGAGTTATGGAAGGAGGACAGTCCCGCTCCATTGTTATAAATGCTCTTGGACAAGTTTTTCCTGGCGCAGTCTGTCCCACAGCCTCCCGTGCATGGAACAGGGGAGAGATGGGTGTATGTTAAGCCTACTTATCCCTCCCCCTTGACCAGTTAAAAATCACTTCTTGTTCTCTCCTAATTTTCTTTCTCATCTCCTTCTAAGCTGAAGTAATTCACTGAGTTTAGGCTAAATTGAAAATGAAAAACCAAGAGCTTTCCTTTCAGGGGAAGGAGAACCACTGGTTCAGCTCCCTTACCCTTGTCCCAAATGGTAACTTTATTAAAAAGTGCATATTTTTAGCATATAAAAACTGTTTGGCACAGATAACCTAATTGTCTTATCACTTGTTTGACTACAGTGTTTATAGTTTTGTTTTAACCAGGAGAGAGAATGGAGAAAGCACAGTTGAGGAAAATAGAGGAGAGTGGCTGACAGAATAAGAGGATAGGGGTAAAACTCAAAAGATGAAGTTATGGTGCATAGGCTTGCTGAATCTCATCTCTCCCCCATGATACACTATGAGGCTGTGCGAAAAGAGACAGTGATTATATCAAGAGCATTATCATCTCGGTGTTCCTGGCATGCACACAGAGTTGTAAGGAAGTCATATAATTTTGTTTGTCGTTTGTATAATTGATGTCTTACCACAGATATTTAGTTAGGTGTGTATAAATACATTTTATGTATATGTGTATGGTATACCGCATACAAATATAACACTTGAGTGTAAGTATGAATAGTTGTGACAATTTTCCTAAGAATATATCGTATGCATCTGTGTTGAGATAGGCATGCTATAATTATGACAATTAAAGACATTTAAAGGTAGCAAACAGATTTGTTTTTATATATAATAATTTATTTACCCTGGTAGCTGAACTCAACACAGTATCTCCTTTTTAGCTTACTTTTATCCATGAGGGGATAATGTGTTTAATTAAGCCCTCTTGTCTATAAGCAATAGAGATCCACTCAGCTAGCTTGGATTGAATTTATAGTTTGTCTCCTGAAGAAGGTTCGTACAGAGAATATAAGAACTGAACTCTGTACTGAAATTGTAATTTAAGCCATTTGGACTTTTTAATGTTGTTCTAAAGTGAAAGGAACAGAATAAGAGTTATTGTGAAGGTACTCATTGTCTTGTCATTGGAAAGTCATTGACAATTAATACTGCTGTTCAAAGCTTCTACTCCTGCCACTTGTCTCTCATGAGACATATATCTCTCTAGAGGAATCTGTTTCTCTCTGTCATGCCTCTAGTCACTATATATGGACCAGCTTTTTCCTCTTGCTTATTCTTTCTGCCCACTCAGAACTTTGGCAAATGAATAGCCTTTGGGTCTCTCCAGTTCTGACTTTACTTCAGCTGCAGTCCCCCGCCAATACCTTGGTTTCTTCCATTCAATTCTTAAGGAAATTATTTTTTTTCTGCATCTCTTTGCTTCAGATCATAGATGATGGTCCTATCGATTGGCTGCACTTAGATCAGTATCCATCCCAGGCTCAGTCAGCTGTGGATGGAAGGTGCAGGGTTATATGGTAAAAAAAGACACCCCTTCTGCTGTCCTTTGAAACAGGTCTGTAATCAATTTAGTTTCACTACAAGGGGTGGTTGGTGAGCAGATACCATCACTGACACCTCTAGTATATGTGTGTGTGTGTATATGTGTATATATATATATATATAAAACATGTGCTATATAGCACACAGGCTAACTCCCTGATATGGGGACTATGAGCCAAACTATTAACTGTTAACCAAACTATTAACATGATCCATTGCTTAAATGTCACTCCTCAACGAAGTCTCAGGCTACACTCCCTGTATGCTCCTACCATATGGTCCCATAATACTCTGTATTTCATCACCATCATAAAACTCATCACTATTATTATAATTACTTAATGCCTCTCTCCTCTCATAAACTCTAAGTCTGTGAAAAGAGGAACCATATCTTTCCTGCTCACCATTCTGTCCCCTGTATCTGGCCCAGTTCCTGGCTTATAACAGTATCCAAATGTTTAAGTTATTTGATTAATAAATGCCTTAAGTCTCTAGGAATCAAGAGGTTTAAATTAGAAGTTTAGTAATCATCCAAAAACCAACTCTTCTTCCTAAATGTCCCCCATTTCTGACAGTGACAATATCAGTATTTGTCACACAGGTACTGATTCATCCCTCTCTTCATCATCAAGGCAGTCAAGTTTTCTTGGTTCTTTCTTTCTCTTTCCTCTGTAATTTTTTCTCCATTGCCGTTGCCAGCTATCTCAGTCCAGGTCTTCTTTACCTCCACCTACCTGGTCTCCTGGGCTCTAAGCTCTCACCCTCTATATATCCTATATAGCTTCCTAAAAAGCAGCTTTTCACACCTCTTTCTCTGTGAGAAAAACTTTGTTGGCTCCGCTTCTGCCTAAAGAATGAAATCCAAATTCTTAAGTCCTTCGCTCTCTTGTTCTTGCTAAATCTCTAATTAGGTTTTCTACTACTGTCCTACCCGAACTCTTTCATTCTATCCAAATGAGTCTGCCTCTTCTCTGCATCTGAGCATCTCCATCCACCCTTGTCTGCTTCTCTTCTTCCTTCTGCAGGACTTAACTATTACTCTTATTCTTTCAAAACCCACCTCAAGTTCTACTTTCTTCAGAAAGTTGTTCCTATTGCCCAAAAGTCCTCAGTAATCACTTCTTATTCTAAAGTTAAAGGACTTACTATCTCTGCTATTCAGCTGACCCTTACCATAGGCTACCTGACAATATTGGGGTTTTTTTATATGTACAGTATGATAGTGAGGAGTGTGAACTGCAATCAGACTGCCTGGGTTCAAATCCTGCCTCCACAAGTTAACATCTGGGTAAACTGAGCAAGTCGCCCAACCCCTATAAACTTGAGCTATGTCATCTCTAAAATGGGGATAGCAGTACTTTCCTGTTGTGAGAGTTCAACATAGTAAATCATCTAAAGCATAGTGAATGTTCAATAAATGTTTTTTTACAAAATTATTTGCTCATTATTGATTAACTGGCTATTTTTAGGTACCTGTTATATGCTAGACACTGTCCTAGATAGAAATAGTATAAAGGGGTTAAGATAACAACCTCTGCTAGCAAGGAAGTCACTTCTCTCCTAACTCCCAATTAGACTCCAAGCCCCCCCTTGCAGTCACATTCACATAATCCATACATCCTTACTGATATTTGCTATCCTCAAAACCCTGTGCCAGGCACAGGGAATTTACAGGGAGGCATAACATAAAGTCCATGACATGTTAACTACACTGGAATTAAATTAAAAAATTAGAAGTCCATGACCTTCAAGACCATTATAACTAAAGCCCCTAGCATTGTGCTTTGCACATGGTGAGAACTCAATAAACGTTTATTGGCATCAAAGAGCATGGCAGTGATGATGAAGACTCTAGAGCACCACAATTTCTAGCCTCTTTTTAGAGCTGTTAACTTTATTTGGCTTCTTCTTGTCTTCATTTTCCACTGAATGAATGCCAGGAAGTCATTTTCAATTTTTTTCTGTCTGATCAAGGCTTAGATAATGTCTGCTTCTTTTGGTAGCTAAATATCCCCCAAACTCAGTTTCGTGCTTCAGTGAGAAGATATTATGGTATTGCCAATGGAAACCACTTCACATTTGGGCAACATCATGATGTCTAAGTGGCTCAGATTCAAGTTTCAGTATAGATTCTGGTTCCTGCACATTTGCTGTCAAAAACCACTTTATAGGAGCCAAACTGTGGAACCCTTCCAAGTGTTAGGCACTATTAGAAGTACCATTAAAGTACTGCAGAGCTTCAAAAGATTATAAAATTCTGATTTTTTAACATAATATGTTCTATGGTACTTCCATGAAATTTTAATGAGTCCCTTGTTTCTGTCATGGGGCTAAAAGCGATTAATATCCCCCAGTTTTTGTACCATTACAGGTTTAGAGACAACTCTTGAGTTGAAACTACTAAAATAATTATATACTGTTTTATACAACAGTGGATAGATAGAACAATTCTGGTTTTCAAATGTAACTGTGAAATAAAACTTCAAGAAAACATAGTTGTTTTTATTTATGCTGTACAGTTTAGTCCCCTCCCCAAACCCTGTCTCTCTTTACTTCCTTGGTCAGCCTTATACAGGCAATAAGACTTATACAAGATATAATGATTAAAGTGAGGATTTTATAATATAAAAAATTACTTAGAGGTAAAGATAATTGTCCACCACCCTATGGTATGATAGTTATATTAATTTAGCATAAAATTTATCTCTAGCTTCCTACAGTCAAGGAGAAGGAAATAATAACTGACAATATCTTCTTCACTAGAAAAGCTAAAGCATATACACTCTTCTGAAAAGATCGTTTCCTTGCAATAAATAACAAAGAAATCATCACATATTTACTTGTAAACGAGCAATTATTTATGGAATTATTTTAGTGTCTCCTTCCCCGACTAGATTGTAAACTCCCTGAAGTCAGTGAGCACATGTGTCTTGTTAATCCCCATGACCCCAACTCCTAGAAAAAATTGTTGGTTGAAATTGAAATGAAATGAAATCACGGGGATTCTTATCCAAGAAAGACTAACTAACATAATGGGCCATATCTTCCATGAATGTATTTATAGGAAGTCCAGTTAGCATTCCTTATACTGTTGATTTTTTTAAATATTTTATTTTCATTTTTTTCACTTTTTTGAGGTAGAGTTGACAAAATTCTAAGACACTTAAAGTGTACGTCATGACGATCTGATATACATAGTGAAAGGATTCCTCCCATCTAATTAACATACCCATCACCTTGAATATTTATCTTTTTTTTGTGAGAATATTTAAGTTCTATTTTCAACAAATTTCATTTACATAATGCATTCATATTAACTATAGTTACCATGTTTTAGATCCTCAGACCTTATTCATCCTATAGTTGAAAGTTTGTATCCTTTTACCAACCTCTCCCTATTTCCCCCAACCCCAGCCCCTGGCAACCACTTTTTTCCTCTCTGTTTCTAGGAGTTTGACTTTTTTTTTTTTTTTTTAGATTCCACATATAAGTGATACCAGGCAGTATTTGTCTTTCTCTGTCTGCCTTATTTCACTTATCGTAATGCCCTCAGAGTCCATTCATGTTGTTGCTAATGGCCAGATTTCCTTCTTTCTCATGGCTGAATGATATTCCCCTGTGTGTATATTTATATATCTTTATCTATTCATCCATTGATGGACACCTAGGTTATTTCCATATCTTGGCTATTGTGAACAGTGTTGCAGTGATCAAGGGAGTGCAGATATCTCTTCGATATCCTGTTTTCATTTCCCTTGGATAGATACTTAGAATTGGGATTGCTGGATCACTTTTTAGTTCTATTTTTAATTTCTTGAGGACCTTCCATACGGTTTTCCATAGTGACTGTACCAATTTACATTCCTCCCAACAATACACAAGGGTTCCCTTTTTCCCACATCCTGGCCAACACTTTTATCCCTTGTCTTTTTGATGATAGTTATTCTAATAGGTGCAATGTATTATCTCATTGTGGTTTTGATTTGCATTTCCCTGTTGAGCACTTTTTCATAACCCCTAATTATCACATATGTAATCTGCAAATATTTTCTCTCATTTCGTAGGTTGCCTTTTCATTTTGTTGGTGGCTTATCTGCTTGGTCTTGTTTTTTGTTTTTGTTTCTGTTTTTTTTGCTGTGCACATGTTTTCAATTTGATATGGTTGCATTTGTTTATTTTTGCTTTTGATACCTTTGCTTTGGTAAGGCAAAAAATCATTTGCCAAGACTGATGTCAAGGAGTTTACCCCTTATGTTTTCTTCCGGAAGTTCTACAGCTTCAGGTCTTATGTTCAAGTCTTTAATCCATTTTAAGTTGATTTTTGGGTTTGGTATAAGATAGGGGTCCAGTTTCATTCTTTTGCATGTAGCTGTCGTTTCCCCAACACCATTTATTGAAGAGACTGTCTTTTCCCCATTGTATATTCTTGGTTCCTTTGTCGAAAATTTTCAACTAAATATGCATGGATTTATTTCTGGGTTCTCTGTTCTATTCTAATGATCTATGTATCTGTTATTATGCCAATACCATACTGTTTTGACTACTTGAAGTTTGTAATACAGTTTGAAATCGGGAAGTGTGATACCTCCAGCTTGGTTCATCTTTCTCAAGGTTGCTGTGGCTGTTCGGAATCTTTTGTGGTTCCATACAAATTTTAGGATTGTTTGTTCTAGTTCTGTGAAAAATGCCATGGGAATTTTGATAGGAATTGCATTGAACCTGTAGATTGTTTGAAAAGTGTGAACAGTTTAACAATATTAATTCTTCAAATTCTCGAGCATAGAATATCTTTCCATTTACTTGTGTCTTCAATTTCTTTCATCAATGTCTTATTTTCAGTGTATAGTTCTTTTACCTCCTTGGTTAAATTTACTACTAAGTATTTTTGATGTGATTAAAAATAGGATTATTTCCTTAATTTCTCTTCCTGATACTGTTAACTTTTTTACTGATGACCAATAAAAGCCCAGGAGGAGAGAATGGAGAAAAAAATAAAATACAATAAAATAAATGCCTGTAAGATAACATTAAGACATGATTCAGTGATGAGGCTCATATAGAAGACTGCATTAATTTTTACCATAACTTACTATAACTTACTATAATCGAAGATGGCCATTCACCCTTCACAGAGAAAAAGTTATATGGATCCTCATGCTTATCTAATGTAGATAATAGCCATTTATTTACTAAAAATCTATGAAGAATTAAGAAGCATCATTTTAAAGAAAACAGTACACGTTGTATAGCAAATGTTACTGTTGTTTTTAGCAGAAGGGTCTCTATATTAGTTGACTTAGCTGAAGGTACAGTATAGTACAAATAGCCTCTCAATTTAATTAGAAAGTTTGTAATGCAGTGTCATTTTCATTATAAGCAGAATTTATGCATCCAAATATAACTTCTCATATAACATTGAAATTTCATTTTAATGCCATTTACCATGAAGTACAACTTGGAATAAGACAGGTATGTCTTGGATCCCCTCCAAGGGGGCATTGGTACCATAATCTCAAGGATGGGCCCTGTGTCTTGTTTTCCTTTATATTCCCACTACCCATCAATGTCTGGCATATAGGCACTTAGAAAATGTTTGGACTAAACGATGGTATCAGTTTTTGTTTTGTTTTTGTTTCTGTTTTGTTTTACCATGTAAGTGATTATTAAAGGGCTTAAAGCTGCATGCCTGAACAAATTTCAAAAAATCTGCCATAGTGTTGTGGGTAGTGTTGGGTTTTCTTTTTTGGGGGGAAACAAAAGAAAAATGTGTAGGCTGTTGCATTTGTGTTTTGTTTCTTTTAAAATCTTTTTAAATGTGAAAATATGTTAAAGATGAAAATAATGAACAGTGTCTTATTTCTTCTTTTTACCATATTTTTCCAAAATAAATGTGAATAGTACATGACTCCTTAAAATTATTTCTGTGGAATAGAAATAGCTCCTTTTAGTGAGAGTCCTATTAATATCAAAGCCATAAAGAAGCAGCAAATTCCATTTTTAACCAAATACACAGTTAAAATTACGTTTCTTGTATTTCCAGAAGCTTTTAACAATCATATTTTTTATGATCATTTTACTCAAAGGATTGGGTTCCTGAGAATAGTAGACCTATCAGCAGATGAGAAGAAAAACGTGCTTTATCTTGTCATTTTAGTATTTGGAACCTAGCACCTATATTTTTTTGAAAAGCATTGAAAGAATTTTTGAATTTTCTTAAATTTTTTTCATAATAGTATATTCTTTTCTCTGGAGAAGACAACATTTGAAGTTAAGTACTTATCTCAGAAAAATGTATTTCATTTTTAATTCAATTCAGCATTTACTGAGCTCTCAACTATTTCAGAAGACTTTACCAGTCAGTTGATCAGTCAGTCAACAAATGTTTAGTACACACCTGGTATGTGCCAGACACTGTTCCAGGCACTGTGATGGGACACAGCAGCAGACACAGCAGAGTTCCCGACCTGAAGGAGATTACATTTTAGTCAGAGCTTATGGACAATTAACAAGCAAGCCAAAAAAAAAGCTAGTAAATAAACAAATGATTTCAGTTGCTAGTTAAGTGTTGTGTTATGACAAACATTTAAGATGACAGTGGGTTGAAGAGTTGACTGGGCAGGAAGTGAGAGAGCAGTGTGACTCTCCTTGAGCTAATCGTTTTCCCCCTTTGAGGCTGCTTGGTCCTGTTACCACTACTGCCCATCATTGAACTACTTGAAAACAACATGCTTTCTTTGTACCGCAGAGCAATATAACATCACCAACAGAGTCATTTTCTCTAGGAGAAGTGAGTGGAAATACACTAGTCCAACCACATTTCTTGCCCCTTCCCTTATTGCTCACTGGATGTAAAAGATGAAACTTCCCACCTGTTCATGTTTAAATGGATAAAAGAGAAAGCATTAAGTTTTCCATTGCCAGTAGATTATAACTGTAAAGCTGTCCTGTAATTTGGTTCAAGTCAGTTTCTACTGTATATTTTATACATGTATATACCTACATATATAGATGTATATAATATATACATATAATCACTTATATGAAAATGATATTAACTAAAAAACAAGCTCTTGGAATATATCTAGAGAGTAAAGAACATAAAAATCTAATATATCTGGTATGGAGGTTCCTCAAAGGTTATGATCCAGCAATGGCACTACTGGGTATTTACCCAAAAAATACAAGAACACTAATTCAGAGGGATACATGCAGCCCTATATTTATAGCAGCATTATTTACAATAATCAGGATATGAAAGCAACCCAAGTGTCCATTGACTGATGAATGGATAAAGAAGATGTGGCATATATATACAATGGAATATTTTTCAGCTATAAAAAGGAATGAAGTCTTGCCATTTACAACGACATGGATGGAGCTGGAGAGTATAATGCTAAGCAAAATAAGTCAGTCAGAGAAAGACAAATACCATATGATTTCACTCGTGTGGGATTTAAGAAACAAAACAGGGCGCCTGGGTGACTCAGTCAGTTAAGCATCTGACTCTTGATTTTGGCTCAGGTCATGATCTCAGGGTCCTGGGATTGTCCCATGTCGGGCTCTGCAGGCATGGAGCCTGCTTGGGATTCTTTTTCTCCCTCTCCCTCTCCCTCTGCCTCTCCCCTCCCCAGCTCATGCTCTCTCACTCTCACTCTCTCTCTCTCTCTCCCAAAAAAAATAAAAAATAAAGCAAACAAGCAAGGAAAAAAAATGAGAGAGACAAAGTAAGAAACAGACTCTTAATTATAGAGAACAAACTGATGGTTACCAGAGGGGAGGTGGGTGGGGGGATGGGTGAAACAGGTGATGGGGACTAAGGAGAGCACTTGTCGTGATGAGCACCGGGTGATGTTTGGAAGTGATGAATCACTATATGGTGCACCTGAAACTAATATTACACTGCATGTTAACTAACTGGAATTAAAATACAAACTTTTTTAAAACCTTCATATCTGGGGGCGCCTGGGTGGCTCAGCGGTTAAGCGTCTGCCTTCGGCTCAAGTCATGATCCCAGGGTCCTGGGATCCAGGCCCGCATCGGGCTCCCTGCTCAGCGGGAAGCCTGCTTCTCCCTCTCCCACTCCCCCTGTTTGTGTTCCCTCTCTCGCTGTGTCTCTCTCTGTCAAATAAATAAATAAAATCTTTAAAAAAAAAACTTCATATCTGAATATTAGTTTTTCAGATTAGTATTTCCATTCAGTATTAATATTAGTGGAAATTATTATTTCCGTTTGGAGGGTGCTTTAGAATGTATAAAATACTTTCACATATTCATCTCATGGAGTCCTCAGGAACAATGATGTGAAATAGGTACTATTATTAGCTTCATATATTATCTTCTATGTGAAGGAACTGAGACTCAGCCTGGCGATTAGCACAGAACCATAAAGCCAGGAAGTGTTAGAACTAGGTGCCCAGGAGTTATGTCTCTGAGGCTGCTGTGCTTCCAGTACACTCCAGCTACAAGTAGATAGTTTCAAGAGGAAGCAGACACAAGAAATAGTCAGAAATTGGTAGGATTGTGATTCTGATGCTGTGGCTAACACATCCGTGAGAAGTAATCAACAGTGTCTTTTTTAACAACAGAAGGGTGCAGGGATAAGAACAGAAAAATGGATCTCAGATTCAGTCGGAAAACTAATCAACGATTTTTAAAAGCAAAGTTTCTAAACAGCAAAGTGGCTATGATAAAAGTTTTGCAGTTATCAAGGAGGGACAGATTTTTTTCTTTAATAGAGGGTTCTCATGCCAAGAGCATGTTCAAGTAATTCTGTGAACAAATAGGCATTAGCAGTTCAATAGGTAGTAAAGATAAGTAATAAATTTGGGGAAACATGAGGATGCTAAAAGGAATGAGGAAAATACAATAGAAATATAATGATAACAAAGAAAGGAAAAATACATTTCTCATGAGATGTTCCAACAACTGGGCATTCTAAAGTAGAAAGTACATTTCTGTGCTCTCTTGGGAAAGGAAAGATGGACACAAAGAAAGGACGGTATTTCAAGCGAAGAATTACAGGCACCACAGCAAATGCTTCCCCAGCACTCGCCGTTACTGGCTGGCGTATTATTAGTGACTGAATGAACACAGAAAGAACAACAGGCTTCACCACAGGAGGAGATCTTCAGATTTGCGCTCTTACACTAGGCCCTTGCTGTGGTCACCATAAACTCTCTTCTGGTGGACCTCTGGGGAACTAATGCCAAAAAGCATTTCAAGGAGGTCACTACCATAGAAAACTATTCCAAATCATTAGTTTTCTTTTTTTTTTTTTTTCTGTTTTCTAATTTTCTGAATACCACTAGATTATACGCTTTTCAAGAACAAAAATAAATGTCTCATTCACACCTAGCACAGTGCTTAGCATATAGGAGCAACTCAGTAAATGTTGATTGAACTCAACTAAAGTATTCTAAAATGCAAAATCAGGGGACCCTGTCTGAGTCACTCATTCATTCAGATACTCAACCAAAGCCAAAAATCTAAGTTTGAGTCTAGACACTGCCACTTGCCAATTCGGTGACTTTGGGCAGTTCACAATGGTAACCTCTCCAAGCCTTAGTTTCCAGGTCCATGATTTAGAGAGAACAGTTTCTGTCCTACTAACCCCACTCGTTTATTAGAAGTATAGAATCTGAGAGTACATGTGAAGATAAACCAGAAGTTACCACATGCTATACAAAAAAATGTCTTTTTCTGTGGAAACAATAGTGCCAAAATGCTCGGGTGGTCAGCAGGTTTCTTGGTCAAACCTAAATGCTGGGTTCCAGAAAGGTGAGCAGGCTTCTCATGAGCAGGTCTTCTCAATATCTTTCACTTAGAAGTTAGTATTGTGAAAGTAGGAGAACGGGCTAAAATGGGAATGAATGTCTTTTTTTCTATAAAAGAAAGCCTTTTTTCAAAAGAAAGCCTCCAGTTCATATAGGTTGTACCAAAATATTCCAATAATACCAGTCACCCTCATTTTTCAAGCAGGACCATGTGGCAGGTACTACGCTTGCACTTTATGTATGTCATCTTCAGTGCTCATCACAAATTGAGAAGTAGGCATTATTGCTGGTAGTCCCATTCATACAGATGAAAGAGAGAAAGAGAGATTACAGAACTTGCCCAAGGTTACAGCTAGTAAATAGCATTTTACAGTTAAGGAAATAAGCACTGAGAAACAAGTGACTTAAAACAGTATTTGCTCTTTCTTTTCTCTCCTTTTTTTTCCAACCTGCTACAACTCTAGCTGATACCTGTATTTCCTCTAGACCAAAATTTTCCAAAGTGTGTTTTGTGAAATAGAAGTCCAGAAAACTGTCCCAAGAAAACTCATTGGCCAAATATGTTTGGGACATAGTGCACATTGAAATCCTCCCTTGTGGGGTGCCTGGCTGGCTCAGTCAGTGAAGCGTGCAACTCTTGAACTTGGGGATGTGAGTTCAAGCCCCAGGTTGGGTGTAGAGATTACTTAAAAATAAAATCTTTAAAAAAAATAACAAAAAAGAAAAAGAAATCCTCCCTTCCTTGTGTCACAGTGCACATTAGCACACTGATACCTCCAAGAAAGGCTACAATAAGGAGCTTTCCTTTGAACATAACCTTGAATCAACAGCTGTTAGTATCCCACAAAGCCAGAGGTCCACAGAATAAACTTTAAGAAAAGTTAAATGTTGAATAAGCTAAACAGTAAATGCAGTAATCATTATGCCAATCATTATGCCACTGTGCCAATAGACATGGAACACAATCCTCTCCATAAAATATATGTAAAATTATATACAATCTGATAATATTCCTAAATGTGTTCAACCAACTTCCTAGAAATTCTTCAAAATAATTTTTTCCTAACTCTGACAGCAACTGACAGAAATTCAGGTCATTTTTTCGTGTAAAAAAATTGTACTGTAAAACATAAATGATTGAATGTATTTTTTGGTACTGAAAATTATCCCGATTATTAAATATTAGTTTAAATCAGTAATTTTAAACCAATGTAATAAGCATTTCTACTTGGAGGAGAAGCCAATGATAGTCAAAACTACTTCTTTCCATTTCCTCCTCTAAAACCAGGAGAAAAATGAAGAACATTAATTCATTTAGTCCTATCAGACTAGGATTCTCCAATTACTTAAGAGTTATTTAAAAATTCTTTTGAGTGAGGCTACTTTGGTCCCAGACTATATTTGAACTTCAAATACTTTTTGAATCAACTCAAATATAAAATACTACATTTTCTTCCTTTATTCTTAGAAAACATTAGGTACATTGCCTGTTTTTGTTACTTCATTGTCGTATATTTTGTTAAAATGTCAGAGTTTAAATTATTATTATATGCCCATTAGTTCTGCTGCCTTGGGATGTAATGACTCATATTAGTAGTCTATGTAATAAAAAGGGTTGGTGAATTTTTACTGAACTGTCCTTTTGGGACTATAATTTTTAACATTCTCTGGAAGCTTTGCAAATCCTTTAGTGATAAAGTGCTCTTACAGTACTGTCTTTATCATTGACAAGTTGTTAAGAACCAGAACTGTCTATTACCTGTAAATGTTGAACATAACACCATGTTGATCTGACAAGTTCCTTACTTGGAGAGTCACCAAGAATACATGATTAGAATGTCACCATCTTATAAGCAAATAAGGTGATTTTGTAATCTTATTAGCAGTAATTTTAGACTGTTCTCTGCAATTTAGTAGATGAGTTCATCTTTTTGAGGTAGAGTTACCCAACACCATCCAATTAATATAGACATATTCTTTCGCTAAATTTTAAATCATTGCAGACTGTGGAAGAAGAGGAAAGACTGGTGTAGACTAATGAGCTATAATCTATCTCCATAGATTTTTTTACCTGTTCTTAAACTTTACATAAATGCCATTTAGAGCATATACTTTTTTTGTGGTTGGCTTCTTTTACCTAGCTGAGATTCATCCAAATTGTTATATGTATCACTAGGTCATTCTTTTTAATTACTAAGTAGTATCCATTTTATGAATATATTATAATTTTTATATCCATTTCCTATTGATGGACAGCTGGGCTCTGTCTGATTTTTGGCTATTATGAATAAAGCTTCTATGAACATTTTCTTACATGCCTTTTTGTAGACATTTGTTTTCTTATCTGTTTGTTTTCTTATCTATTTCTTATCTTTTGGATCAATAGCTAATAGCTAAGTCATGATGTAGATATATATACATTTTATTAAAATCTGCCAAACATTTTTACCGAAGTGATTGTACCATTTTATACTCCTATTAGAGTTCTAATTGAGTTGCTGCACATCCTCACCAACATTTGTGTTGTAGCCTTTTTAATTTTAATTTGACTTGGAGTAACTAGCCCATTTAAATTTCATGTAGTTATTAATATATTGTTTATGTCTCTCCCATTTGTCCAGGTTTTCTTGTTCTTTTTTTTTTTTTTGTATTTTAATTGCTCTAAAAGTCATTTTAGTATGCATTTTTGTGTTATTTTTTAATGGTTGCTCTAGAGATTAAGGGTTGATCTGTGCATCCTTACCATAGTTACTTAGATTTAATATTGTACATTTTCATATAAAATGTAAGGAGCTTACAACATTGTATTTCCATTTATCCTTCTATCCTTTTATTATTGTTGTCATATATTTTATTTTACTTTAAGGTTTTATTTATTTAAGTAATCTCTACACCAAATGCGGGGTTCGAACTCACGACCCTGAGATCAAGAGTCACATGCCCCTGTTGGCATATATTTTATATCCATGTACCCTAAAACCACAAAATACATTGTTTTAATTTTTGCATTAAAGATTCTGTCATAAAAATAAATAAATAAATAAATAAGTAAATAAATATTCTATTCTATTCTTCTAAATTAATGTAAGAAAAAATGGTATTTATTTTTGCCCTTATGTTTACCATTTCCATTACTGGGCATATCTTGTAGATTGAAGTTTTATCTGGTATTATTTCCCTCCAGCCTAAAGAACTTCCTCTGGCATGTATGTCTTCTAGTGCAGGTCTGCTGACCACAAATTCTCCCTTTTGATCACTTACCTGAAAATGTCTTTATTTTGCCTTTTTTTATATTTTAATTCCAGCATAGTTAACATTATTTCACTTTAATTTTTTTAATAGTTGTGAAAGGTTTTATTTTTTTTATTATGTTCAGTTAGCCACTGTATAGTACATCATTAGTCTTCGATGTAGTGTTCTTGATTCATTAGTTAACACCCCAGTGCTCATCACCACACGTGCCCTCCTTAATACCCATCACTAACCTATCCCCCCACCCCCCTCCCCTCTGAAACCTTCAGTTTGTTTCCTGGAGTCCATAGTCTCTCATGGTTCAACTCCCTCTCTTGATTTCTCCCCCTTCGATTTTCCCTCCATTCCCCTGTGGTCCTCCGTGCTATTCCTTATGTTCCACAAACGAGTGAAACCATATGATAATTGTCTTTCTCTGCTTGATCACTTAATTAAGAGGTATTCTCCTGTTTGGAAATAGAGTTCTGGGTTGATGAGGGGTTTTTTTGTTGTTGTTGTTGTTGTTTGTTTTTTGTTTTTCAGTTTTTTAAAGTTGTCATTTCATTGCCTTCTGACCTCCATTGTTAGTGATGAGAAATCAACAGTCCTCTGTATCATTATTCTGCTGTATGTATTATGTCTTTTTTACCCCTGCTACTTTCAAGGTTTTTTTATCTTTGAGTTGTAGTAGTCTTACTATGATGTGTCCATGCGGTTTTATTTTTATTTATCCTATTCATTATTTGTTGGACTTCTTTGATTCATAAATTAATTTTTTTTACCTAATTCGGAATTCATGGGTATTATTAATTCAAATGTTTTTCCTTCCCTATTCCCTTTTTCCTTCTCCTCTGGGACTCCAGTTACACAAAAATTAAGTGGCTTTATGTTGTCTCACAGGTCACTCAGGCTTTGTTTCTTTTTTTTTTTTTTTTCCAGCAATCTTTTTTCTTTCTGTTCTTTGGCTTGGATGATTCCTGTTGATGAGTTTTCAAGTTCACTGAAGCTTTCTTCTGCTTTCTCCAGTGGGTATTCATCCATCCAGTGAATTTTCCTTTCAGATATTATACTTTACAGTTCTAGTATTTTCACTTGGCTTTTGTTTTAAGGTTTTGATTTGTCTGTTAAAATATCTTTCACTTATTAGAGCCACTTCTTTAAGTTCTTGAACATATTTATAATAGTTGCTTTGAAGTTTTGGTTTGCTAATTCCAATGTCTGGGTCATCTTTAAATCCATTTCTATTGTTTTGTCCCACCACCCCCATCCCTTCACTTCAGATCACAGTTTACTCTTTTTTTTTTTTCTTGCATATCTAGTAAGTTTTTATTATATGGACATTATGGTGGTGAGTTGTTGAGTTTTTGGATTCTGTCAATGACCTTGAATTTCTTCAGATGTGTTTTGTACTTTGTTATGGTGAGTTTTTCATTTGGTTTTAGAATAAACCCTTAGACCTGGCACATTATCTTTACTCTTTCTGGGTTTCACAGTGGAAAGACCAAGGTGTTAATCCAGCCTCTCTAATTTGACAAGACTCAAACTCTAAACTTTCTCTTTCATGATGTGCAACAGCTTAAAACTCTAAACTTTCTCTTTCATGGTGTGCAACAGCTTATTTAACTTTCCAGTTGTAGCCCTTCTACCGGCTCCTTGGAATCTTCTCCTGCAACACAGTTCAGAATTCAACTAAAAACCTGAAAGCAGTTTGTACCCAGATTTCAAATTTCCCCCTCTGGTTGGCTCCTTCTTTTTACCCCCCAGGAATTTCCCTTCCTGGTTTCCAGCTGTTCTGGTATCCCCCAACACCATCTCTGGACACTTCAAGCCAATGACTGCAGCCTTTTGCTTGGATTCTAACCACCCTATACCTTACAGAAAGAATTCTTTTGGGTGAAGAGCTACCCAACTATTTCAAAGGTTTAATCTCCTTCAGTTTCTATCTGCTTTAGGTTGTTCTTCAGTGCCATCAAATAGCTGTATGTTATATTCTGTCCAGAGTTTATCATTGTTACCAATGGTTAACTGATAACTAGAACAAGAACACTCAGTATAATACATTTTAATGTATTTATTTTGAAATATGATTAATTTTTATATTCTTAAAGTAATGCATTTTGTAAACAAATATGTATGCTTATGTATAGAAAAAAAATGTCTGAAATAATATATTCCAGTTTGTTGTTTCTGGTTGGTAGGATTACTGGTGATTTCCATTTTTCTTTTTTTTTTTTCTTTTTACTCATTTGTGTTTTCTACTTTTTACTACAACAAACATCGGTTAAACAGTAAAATCCTTTCTTGCTCTCCTAAGCAAATGGTTTATTTATCATTACTCTTTATAATATTTATCATGACTATTTATGATCTTTGATACATTTAATATTATGATTTCACTAGATTAAGTGTCTAAAATCCTAGCAGTATATCTGTATGGCAAACATTTCTTTTTCTGCTTTTAAAAATAGAGAAATTAGGACAAATCAAAGTTAAATGGCTTATCTAGAATTTCATGCATATTGATAGAGTAGCCAGAAATAGATCTTAAATTTTAAGTCCCTCAGTTCAGCTGTGTAAACTATTTCTAGGCCATTAGCAACAATGTATGCAGTTAATTCTGTATTTTCTAGTGGGTATGGAAGAAAATTGTCATAGTTGAATATAAGCCTCAAATATTTTAGAAACTTGACTTTAGTCACTGATTTCAGTCTTCCCTTCATCGAATAAATATTTTACTGTAATTCCTAGCAAATAGAATACTTGACTGATTTTTAAATTTTAATTCAGATAACCTTCCAAGAGCTAACAAGAAAATCCCAGGAAGGCATGCCTTGAAATAGGAATTTTCTTCTTTCTGAACTGCAAGCTTCTTTATAAAATAGAGTCAAATGGATATTTGTTACTCACTGATAGATATATAACCTTCAACAGGAATATTTTAATCATATTCGTATGTTTTTATGCAGATAATTGACTAAAACTATCATAGATCTTAGTGATAGAATTAGTGTTGTCATTCTGAAGTTTCAAATTGAAACCAAATGAAACTATCTTTTTAAACATCTATAAAAATGGATGGAAATAAAAGGAAATAATTATTAAACCTTCATAGTTTTCATTCTGTGATCCTGGACTAGATTCTGTACTAGACAGTAAAAACACCGTATGGACAACTGGCAAAATTGGCAAACAAATGGTAGAGTTTTTAAAAAAGTATCCTATCAATGTAAAATCTGAATTTTATAGCTGCAGTTACATAGCAGAATTTCATTGTTGGTAGGAAATACATACTAAAGGGCATGATATTTGCAACCTACTCTCAAATAGTTAAGAAAAAAATATTTGTGTATACGCATATGTATGTATGTACACAAAATGAAAGAGTAAATAATAAAACAAATATGACAAATGTTTTTAAAAACTGAAAATCTGGGTTGAAGATATTTAGGAGTCAACGATATTATTATTTTGTGACTTTTTTGTGAGTCTGAAGTTATTTTTAAAATAAAATTTATTTTTAAATTTAATAATTCTGAGTCCTTAGAATACATTCAAATCAGTGCTTTTCATTTCTCAATATAAAGCATCAGAATCACATCACTATACACAATTTATCACTAAATTTTATGTTTTTTAATAAAAGAAAATTTGGAACTTGAAATGCTGACCAAAAGAATATCTTCATGTTTGAATTTACTTGCAAAAATTGTGATGAACTTAGGTAAGTAGAAATAAAGAAAAAATACTGACTGAACAGAATAATTTTTATTAAGAATGACATAGTTACAAATGAATTTTATTTCCAAAGTTGTTTTAAATGATAATCGTTCATAAAAATATCCACTCAAATTGTGTATGTTTTCCTCCATATGTAACACTGTAATTAAGCATCTGTCAACATTTCTAGTGGTTTTAAATTTGTATAGTCTTGTTCTGGGGCCTAAAACTTCACTACTTAAATGGTTTAACCAGAGACTTCATTAAAGAGCAAGATTTTTTTTTTTGATAGGCTATTGAATAATACAAGAATGACTGTCACTATATAGATTAAGAAATATAAAGATTCTTATTTTTTCCCCTTGTGAAAATCTAAAATAGTTTTAATCCACAAGTTTTAATTTGCCTTGTAAGATTATTCCAGTCACTTTTAGGAGAAATTTTTCAAAGTGAAGAGTTACCAGTACTTCATAATGATACATCTTATTTGTCTTATTTTATAATTTGATAATTTTTAAGTACATAATATTCTTTTTAAATATGTAATTATGAGCTAATATGACTGTCCACGATGCTGTCTGAACTATGAGAAGAGAATTTTTTAAGTCCAGAGTTAGGAATATTAACACTCACTTTTAATGAAATTATTTTTTCTAGAACTGCTTTCTTTAATTATAACTTTAATTTGTAAGATAGTCACTTTTCTGAATAAGTTGGATATTTTCTCTGTGGTCATAAAACTTGAACTGTTAAATTTAGGTCCAGTGTAAATCTGAAATAAAGCAGGAAGTATTATCAGTTATAAAGTCAGTACAGTGTTTTGACTTGCATATGTAAAATACAAGTTTAAATTTTAAGCAAAAATCATTCCCAAAATTTCAAAAAATGTTCTCTACTAATTATTGTAGTTACTACATTTCAGCGTCTTGTGCATTGTATCATCCCAGATTCTTAACATTTTCATTATTTCACCTTAAAGATGAGAATCTAGATTTTTACAATTCAGCGTATTTCACTGAGGCCATATTGCCCTTCATCCTTTTGGGGGCTCTTTCCTGTGAGGAAGAGATGTGAGTTATATAAGAGTGAAAATGTTGCTTTCTGTTACAAATTTCTTTCACAACATTCTGAAAATGTTGTAAGTCTACAACAAGCTTTTTGCACTATGTCGGAAAAAATTATTCTTGTTAAAAATACTGCTCTGGAGTGGTTGCATAGAAACCTCATGTTTAGGAAATGACCTATTGATTGGCTGTCTAAAGTTAGAAGAACTGACCTTGAGGCTTTTTCTCCAATAGGTTTGCATTTATGGTTTATGAAAGATTGCTATCCATAGTCATCTGGGAGCAAATGCTCATCTTCCCTCAGTCAAGACACATTCAAGGTGCTTTTTTAGCAAAAAAGATAATGATATGGATATAAAGAAAGAACAGATACACAGATTTCTTCAAAGTCCTGGGCTGACCTACGACCCATACTGACCTACCTGTTTCCATACCATAGCACTGTGGCGTGGGTCATCATTTCATTTGGTGACATGGCTCCTATGCTAACTTCTCTGTTTAACACCCACCTTTTTAAAATCTAACCAGCAAAACAGAGCTTACAGCAGGTTTTCATCTGGCTTTAAACGATTAAATTCATGAGGTAATGAGGAAAGGAGAAGAGAGTTGACGGAAATTAAATAGAAAAATGCATTAAATGTTTGCATTCTTTTTTGCCTGTGGTATACTGGTTACCTACTGGTAAGAAAACTGCTTTCCAGTTTGGGCTATTCTTTTGCTGAAGCATCCATATGTTCCAGTTTTATCTCCCTCTGATCAACAATTGTGAATGTTCCTGAACCCTTTACAGGATTCAGTTTGTATTGTGATATATAGAGGATATTTATTCTGTAAAGTTAGGTGAATCATTTAGTATTCAAACCCACTCTTTGATCTAGTTGAGCTTACTAGCTCAGGAAAAGAATATGAATATGGAAAAAAAAATCTTGAATGCACCAAAATGTCTTCTAAAAGTCTACATTGGCATATCAAAGATAGCGATCATTTTCCCACTTAACTTACCAAAACAAGAAGTCAACACAGTAGGGCTCATTACTTTAAGAAAGAAGTAAGGGATCAGCTGCCTTAAACTGAAACCATGTATTGGCTTATACCCTAGTAGCCCTGTATTGTAGTTTAATAGTCTGGCATTTGGACTCCACTCTTTCAACAAATATTTATGCAGAAGCTTTTAGGTGTCAGGCATGGCCCTAGGCAATAGGAATAAAAGGTGAACAAAACAAAGTCCCTAGTTCTTATTTACTAGCATTGAGACCTTTAGCAAGCTCCATAACCTCTTCAGACTTCCGTTTTTTCATCAGCAAAATGAGGGCAACACCACCTGCTTTGCAAAAATTATTCTCAGGTTTACATGAATTAGTATGATAAAGTGCTTACTGCCATGCCAGGAACACAGGAAATAGTTAGTTTGAATTTTTACTTCCTTTTTTTTTTTTTTTTAAGATTTTATTTATGTATTTGAGAGACAGTGAGCAGGGGGGAGAGGGAGAGCGAATCTGAAGCAGACTCCATGCTGAGCTCAGAGCCGGAGGTGGGTCTCGATGCCACAACCAGGAGATCATGACCTGAGCCAAAACCAAGAGTCGGATGCTTAACCGACTGCGCCACCCAGGCGCTCCTTAACTTTTATTTCTTAATGATGATGATAATTACTAGGAATACATATTACAACCATACTACAACTTTAAACCTACTAGCTTAAAATTGAATTTTTAAAATTCTCCACATTCTATGGGCTATTTTTTTTTAAGTACTAGGCCCAGCATGGGGCTTGAACTCATGACCCTGAGATCAAGACTGGCATATTCCACCAACTGAGCCAGCCAGGGCACCCCTCTATGGGCTATTTATTAGTGATGATTTGTGGCTGCAGTAATACCTAAGCTGAAAGTTTTTACAGACATGCTATCCAATACAGGACCTTTATAATTACTTCTTCATCTATTGAAATGAAGTCAGATTTTTTTTTTTTTTTTTTTTGAGCAAATCTTGGCCCTTCCTCCCCACAAGCACTCCCTTAGCCCCCATTTTTTATAGAGGAATCATCTATTCGGGCACATATCCTAGTTAGGCTTTATAACCTCTGGAGTAGATATTAAAGCATATTGATGACCCCAAAATAACAAAAATAATGTCATCCAAGTTCAGCCAGAGAATGTAACCTCAGCAACAATTCTGTTGCTCAAATCTTATTGGGCAAAAATACAAATAATACAATTATCTAAAAAATAATAGAGTTATATAAAGGAGATACTGTCCATCCATTCCTTTAGACATGATTAATTTTTCTCTTGAACAAGCCAGAGTATTACAGACTATCAGGTCACCTGAAACACATTATTTGGATGTCCTCTGAGTGACTTCTCCCAAGCTGCTCTGTAGTGTCGTAGCGTAAGTCTGCACTAAGGACACAAGTATAAAAAACAGCTGTTCTTCACACCTGGTTTGCTTTTATTACCTAGGTACAGTGCATCATGATCAGTTGTATAACGTTCTTTGTATTGGTTAATAGGAAGTGCAGTCAAATTTTGGTCATCATCCATCAATTGTACAGGTCTTTGTATTAGTCAACATTATGTATTAATCTCACCTTATCCCTGCCTTTATCCTATTTCTCTAACTCCTTTTATTCTTCACTCCTTTTTCTTCTATCCTACTATAATATATATATATAAGTCATCTCAGATGCTTTTTTCAATAACAGATATGGATAAGTAACTCTTAAACAAACAAGCAAAAGTAACTCTGCTACTATTTTCTTACATAATGATATTATTAAAATTTTTCACTGTTAAATCACTGTAAAGGTGTATAACTTTTAGCCCCCCTTTTCACAATTTGTAAATATATTTTTCTAGTAAATGGGTTATAACATTCTTTATTAATGGGAGTCCTAAGGTACTTTTGTCTTGATAATGTAGGTTTTCCTTCATTTGCAACTTCTTTTAGGCAAGTTTACCAGTCTTCATTTTTCTTCTAATGGATATAAATTGTTGACCCAGAAGCATTGAAATCTGACTAACTGAAGACATCTTATTTTCAATAATCAACATCTTTCTTTTTTACTGTGCAGATTAATCCTCCACCTTAGCTAACCTTGTAAGTGGATTCATGGGCTTTCCCATCAGTGTGACTTTTTAAATTTTGTCTGTTGAATAGAAATAAAATAATAGATTCTATCCACCTAGTAGTGATACCCAAAGGATATATTTGAGATTCTTTGGGAAATAATGCCTATCCATTGCTACTTTAACAAGATCCAAGTAATAATTCTCACCCTGATTTTAAAATACTTGGGGGATGGGGTGCCTAGCTGACTCAGTCGATTAAGTGCCCAACTCTTGATTTTGGCTCAGGACATGATCTCAGGGTCCTAGAATCGAGCCCCATATTGGCTCAGTGTGGAGTCTGCTTAGGATTCTCTCTCTTCTGCTCTCTCTGCCCCTCCCCCTACTCAGACTCTCTCTATATAAAATAATAAATAAAATATTTAAATAATAAAATACTTGGGGGAGGACTTTTTAATTATATTTATGATTAAATTAAAATTAAATTTGTAATGTTATTTAGAGCCAGAATACAAAACAAAGAAGGGGGAATAATACGTATTTGCCAAATTCTGTAACACATGTAAAATATACTTTCCATCCATTACAGCATCTCAAACCTCAATTAAAAGTTTTTACAAACCTAGGGGCGACTGGGTGGCTCATTCAGTTAAGTGTCCAACTCTTGATTTCAGCTCAGGTCATGATCTCAGAGTCAAGATCAAGTCCCAAGGCGGGCTCTGCACTGGGCGTGGAGCCTGCTTAAGATTCTCTCTCTCCTTCTCCCCCTCCTCTCTCTCTCTTTTAGAGAAAGAGAGAGAGAAAGAATGAGAGAGAGAAAGAGAAAGAAAGGAAGGAAGGAAGGAAGGAAGAAAGAAAGAAAGAGAAAGAAAGAAAGAGAAAGGAAAGTTTGAAACAGAAAGAGTTCTTACAAACCCAGAAGTAAATTTAATTCCTGAGAAGAAGTTCCTTGAACAATAATGAAAGATTTCAGTCTAGAAGTCTTCTGGACAGTTGCACAGAAATCTATATGGGAAGCCCAATTAGAGTTTCGAAACTTTTTTAGGATAAAGTTCAGTATAAATGCAATAAGGATTACAATTCTAAATAATTTTCATAGCTCTTTCTAGTAATTGTTTAGCCATATCTGGTTCTGTTCAATCTTTATTGTAAATCAGTCCCTAGGGGAACTTAATGTTAATTTGAGTGCTCATGAATTTTCCCTATCCTGATAATCTGAAATATCATGTGGTATTTAGTATTCAGTCCTGTGTAATATGTTTCCATGTCATTTTCTAAACTAGTCCATAAGTAGGAATTTGCTATGTTTACATATTTGTGAATACATGTATTTAATTAAAAATGAGTGCATCTTTATCTTAATGGAAGATGTTATTCTTTATGTATTAATGCTGTTGTGTCAATAAGTTCAGGATCCTTTGAAGATTCTTGCCATGTACAAGGCAGTTGCATCCTGGGATTTTTTTTTTTTTTTTCTTAAGATATTCAGAGAGGAAATCTTTGGGGAAGAGAACTGGTAAGGAAATTAAAGTATTACCAGACAGCGTGAAGGCAACTCTAGACTTGGAGGCTGAAGGTAACAAAAATAGTCTATTTCTACATTACTAACGAGGATGAAAAGAAATCACATTGTTAGGAGCATAACTGACATTCCAGAAGCTGTCAGTGTCTGTTACAAGGTAACAGAAAACTTTCATGACCAACAGTCAGCAACTAGATGACATTACCTGACAGAGCTAGGTCTTTTGTAAGTCTAACATCAAGAAATCAATCAAAATAAAAAATGTGGTCATTTCATGCCAGTTTTATATTATTTATAATAATTAGCTTCATGTGATATCATATTCTTCTCAATAATTAGTGGTGTAAATACATTTGAGGCTATTTTTTAAAAGTTTTCCTTAATTTATAACTGGAGGAAATAAAAGCTATAAGAATTAGAAAAAAAAATGAAGTTTTTCACATATGATATGATTATTTATGTAGAAAATTCAAAATCTGTAGATAAATCTTTTGGATGAAATGTATAATTTAGCGGGACGCCTGGGTGGCTCAGTTGTTAAGCATCTGCCTTTGGCTCAGGTCATGATCCCAGGGTCCTGAGATTGAGTCCCGCACCAGGCTCCTTGCTCAGCAGGGAGCCTGCTTCTCCCTCTGCCTGCCGCTCCCTCCACCTATGCTCTCTCTCTCTCTGACAAATAAATAAATCTTTAAAAAAAATAAAATAAAATTACATAACATTGAAATGTATAATTTAGCAAGGTTGCTGGGTACAGAATCATTATACAAAAGTCAATTGTCGGGGCGCCTGGGTGGCTCAGTCAGTTAAGTGGCTGCCTTCGGCTCAGGTCGTGATCCCAGGGTCCTGGGATCGAGCCCGACGTTGGGCTCCCTGCTCAGCGGGGAGCCTGCTTCTCCCTTTCCCTCTGCCTGCCTATCTGCCTACTTGTGCTCTCTATCTCTCTGTCAACAAAAATAAATAAAATCTTAAAAAAAAAACTTTAAAAAAATAAAATAAAAAAGTCAATTGTCTTTCTATATTCCAATGACAAGTAGTTAAAGATCCATTTATAGTAGTGTCACCAAATATGCCGTACTAAAAAATAAAGCTAAGAAATACATCATGTTCGAAGTTTCACTCAACATAGTAAAGATGTTCTTTCTCTCCAAATTGCTGTGCAGGTTTAACATAATTCCTGTCAAAAGCCCAGCAAGATGTTTTTGTAGATACAAACTTCTAGAGTCCCCAAGACCACTGTCACTTCTGATACCAATGTAAGCGCGTGTCCCTGAGACTGCCTTCAGGTTTGAGCGTTTGCCAGAAGTACTCACAGAAGTCACTGAAAGCTGTTAGAGTCACAGCGACAGTCTAGTATAGCAAAAGGGTAAAATTAAAATCGGTCGAGGAAGAGACATGTAAGGCACAGTGTAGGAAAGTTCCAAGGATGAGTTTCCAGTAGTCCTCTTCAAGTCAAGTCACAAACAGTGCTGTCTTCTTTCAGCAACAATGTGTGAGAATACACATGGAGTATTGCAAATCAGGGAAGCTCACCTAAACCTTGGTGTCCAAGTTTTTCCTGGAACTCAGTTACATTGACATAGTTGACCATCTGGTTGTACAATGACTCTGGAAAATAGTGTGGTAGTTTCTTTAAAAACTAAGCATGTAACTAATATTTAGCCAGCAGTTGCACTCTTGGGCATTTATCCCAGAAAAATGAAGATTATCTCAGACAAAAATTTGTACATGAATGTTTATAGCAGCTTTATTCATAATAGCCAAAAAACTGGAAACAACCCAGATGTCCTTCAACAGGTGAATGGTTAAACAAACTCTAGTACGTCCACACCATGGAATACTACTCAGCAGTAAAAAGGAACAAGCTATTGGTGCAAAACAATCTGGATAAATCTCTAAAGAACTAAGATGAATAAAAAAGCCAATCCCAAGGTGTTACATACTGTATAATTCCATTTATATAACTTCCTTGAAATGACAAAATTATAGAAATGGAGAACAGATTAGTGGTTGCCGGGGTGAGGGAGGGGCTGGAAGAGAAGTGAGCATGGCTATAAAAGGGTACATGAGTTATATTTATGGTGATGGCAATGTTCTGTATCTTAACTAGAGCACTGTAGTATTATAATATGGTTTTACAAGATACTACTATTGAGGAAAAGTATAAAAGGGACACAGGATGAATCTGTTATTTCTTATAAGTCCTTATGAATCTACAAGTATCTCAAAATAAAAAGTGTACTTATTAGCTTAATTAAAAATGAAGTTCAAATTCTCTATGGAGAAAATGATAAAGCCTTATTAAGAAGCATTAAAGATGATCTAAATAAGTGACAAAATATGTAATGTTCATTGATTGGAACACTCGGTATTGTAAATATATCAGTTCTCCCCAAATTGGCCTATAGGCTTTAGTATAATTCAGAATAATTTAAGTAACTTGGGCAATCTATTATGACTACTTTACTATCTCCTCCTGACTCTCTGCTTTCCTGCTCCTTTTGTTGGCTGCGAAACAAACATGTCTGCTTTTGAAAGCCTGACAAAGCAATACAAATGATGGTGTGGTTACAAAAATTCATATCGTAGTTTATCTACGTATTCAGAATACCAGTAGCACTTTGCTTTCTAAATTCACAAGTTTTTACTGCCATGATCTTCTGTATGCCTCCTTTTCCCTAATTTCAAAATGGGAATTATCATTAAAATAATGCAAAAACCACAGAAAAGGCTTATGATTCCATGCTTTATTATATTTTAATAGCATTTAATAAGCATCAGTTTTCTGGTGAATTCTGTTCCAGGCAGTTGTTTATATAACAAACATCTATTAATCCTCAACCATGATTTCTGGAATAAAATGTTTTGAAGCATTACCCCCACCAAAGGATTTGGAGATAAAGCAAGGTATTTTTCATACATGAAATAACTAGTTAAGCAAAACAGGTATATGACAGTATAGTATACACTATATACAAAATACTGAAACATAAAGAAAGGGGGTAGCTGCTATGGGGTAAAGCTAACCAAAGACAGCTTATTAGAGGAAGTAAATATTAAACTGGATCTTAAAGCAGTCAGACATACATCTTCTGAAATTTTTTACTGTTCCAGTGTTTTACTGATTTGTAAATATTGACTGTATTAGGGCAAAATGTCTGTGTGCCTCTGGCCTATCACAACCTCTCTTAACTTTAGATTTCTTACCTGGAAATGAAACTGTTGAATAAAATTTTACCCAGGGTCCTTTCCACATCTTTACTCTTTTATATTTGGTATGTTTCTATCTGCATCTAAATTTAGACCAAGCCAACTACATCTTGGGAATACAAGCTCTTGAACAATTACAGTTAAAGTTTTCTAGAGTTCTCAGTTCTGACACTTATCTAAACCTCTTTTGATGCTAGCAAATTGTATTTACTAGATAAGCACAACATTTTATCTAAAGAGATCTGGAAGATACTTTGAGTATTTGTCAGTGCTTATCAACTAGTGGCTAATGGACTGTGGATCATCACCTCATCAGTTTTTTGAAGAGAGCAAGAAAAACATTCTACTTCCTTCAGCTTTTAGTTATAGCGTATCCAACTGTCATTATATTCCAATTTTAGAGGAATTTATTTCTTAACTCCAAAAGCTAACATACACTTCAATGTAAGGTGTATTTATCAATCTGCATTCAAAATGAATAAAGTTTGACCCCTGCCTCTTCAAAACTTCAAAATCAGAAATGATAATTTCTTCTCTGGCTGAACTTCAGAATCACAGATGTCCAGTCCCTGAGATTTTGAAAAGGTTTTAAAAATGTCAATTGAGCAGGTCCTGGGAGGATAGGGGATACTTATAGAAGAATTGAGAAATAAACTCAGAAAAGAAGTCTGGAGCCAGAGAATGAAGAGCTTTAAACCATATTAAGGAATTTCTACTTGATTTAATAGATTATGGAGAGCTATTGGATATTTTTGAACAGAGAAAGAGGCATGTGACACAAATGATACTTTAGAATTTTTCATCTGGTAGCAAGTGAGGTACAAAATAGAGGAGGAGAGGTTGAAGGCAATGAAATGAGTTAGGAGGAAGTTTCAAGATTCTAAATGATAGGTCATTAAATCTAGAGTGATAACAGAGGGATTAGAAAAGGAGAAGGAGATTGGAAAAACTTTGCTAAGGTGTAATTGTTGGGATTTGGTAACTGCATCAGGAGACCACAAACAAGGGAGGAGAAAAATCAAAGATGGCTGAGAGGCTTTGAGCTGCAGTAGTTAAGAGAATGTTGTGTCCATTCATAGAAATGAAGAACTCCGTGGAAATGCCTGTGTGGAGAGTAAGCCCAGCAGTCTCCTCTGGACTGCTTGCAGAAATGGAATGCTGTGACAGCATATTCGCCTTCCCAGTACCTTCCCACCACACGCAACAGTGCTTCTAAGGGCTGAGAAAGCAGAGTTATCAGCATAAATCACAGGAGCAAAATTGTTAGGAAACCGTTTTTCCTAGTTCAACTCCATTTTGTATTCAGTTCTTGGAAATACTATTTTATTAGTCTCTTTCAACTCTTACTGCATATTACTATTACTATATCATTAATTTATTTATGTGAACTATCAGTAAGTGGATTTTATATTCCAAAGAGTGTGCCCCAGAGAACGCTCTAGAGGTGGGTGGAGTCGATAAATGCAATCAGGATAAATGTAGTCCTTCATTCTAACTCCCCATAATCCATCCACCATTCACATACCAACCTGTCTTCTTTTTTAAAACACAAGTCACATTTAATTCTCCTCTGCTCAGAACTCTGCAAACAGCTCTTTCACTGCACTTGGAATAATAGCCAAACCTTTCACTATGGCCTTCGATACCTCCTATGGCTTGGAGGCTGCCCACCTCTGAATCATCTTCTACCACCTCCCCTGACCCACAGTGCTCCAGTCACTCTAGCGTTTCAGTTCCTCAACTGTGACAAGCTCTTTTCCTCCTCAGAGCCTCTGCTCCTGCTCCTCCAGAACTCTGCCGACTGCACTCTGCCCCCAGAACTTTGTCTGCCTTGCCCTTCAGGTCTCAGGTCAGAAGTCTTCACCTCGTCTACATTGATGACCGTCTCTCCTCGTCCCACCACATCTTCCTTCCTCTTTCTCTTCACATCCACTTGCTGTGTTTTCTTCACAGTGTTCTGACTCTCTGAAATTATCATGTTCGGTGGTTTACTTGTTTATTGTCTGTCATCTGCACTAGCAATATGCTACAAGAGTGGTGCGTTTATTTATCTTGCTCACCACTGCATCCTCAGCCCCAAGAAATAGTGCCTGGCATATAATAAATATATGTATGAATGTATGAATTAATCAATCACAGAACCTCTGGAAAAACTATCTGCCCACAAAATATATCATTTAGAGTAGACTCCACGTTTGAGAAAGGAGGACCACAAAAGATTTGGATATTTGAACTAGTAAATGGTTTGGTTTGGTTTAGTTTGGTTTTGAAGTAAGGAAAGTATTTTGCAGTTCATTCTCTCTCTCCCTCCCTCCCTCCCCACTCCCCAGCTCCTCACCTTCCGCTGATACATGCAGAGTCAAACTAGCAGCCCTAAGTCATTGATATCTATCTAGTAACAGACAGAGAAGCCAGGAGAAAGGGAAGCCTGACAAGATACCTGTCAGGTTGTACCAGCCCTGTTGGGCAGAGCACTGTTTTAAAATGGAGTCCAGTAAAGCTCTTTGCTGATGATTGTGTTGGGAATAATAGAATTAGGAATCTGTACTTATGGAAATGACTATATTTTTGGTTCTTTGCATTCCCTTGTTCAGGGCTCTATCTTCTTACAATCCCTTAGTAAAATTCCTTTGGAAAATGACAAAGGGAAACTGGAAAAAGGGAGCGTTTGCCCAAACCTAGGTTCAAATTTTAAAGGGAAACAGTATCCCTGGAGGTCAGGCCTTGTGGCAACAGTAGGAGTGTTACATGAGACAAGAATTAAAACCAAAGAAAGCACTTCTACCCCGGCTGTCTGGGTTTGATAGGCAATTGAAGCAATAAAAATGTATCCATTTTTTATTGGTTAAGCGGTTGATTAGAGAGAGAGGTCTTCTAGGTTTAATATCAGAGACCCACAGCTACTGCAGGCTGTCTACTCTGCCTAAGAGTAAGTTTGCTGCCTAGAGTTGTTTCCTGGGTCTTGAGATGCCCTGTGCCATACCCAGCCCCCACCTCACCCCCAACTCCCCTTCCATAGATGAGAAATCTAGAAAAGAAGGTGAAGGAAAGGACAGGATGCCCAGAAGCTGCATGTGACCCAAAAGTTTCTAACACTGAGTTTATGTCTTTGTTTCAGCCTGTCTCTTATTTCTGGTTAAGCTTGACAACTTGCCTTCAGGTCTCAACACAATTTCAGCTTTAACCATATTGCATTTTCCATGCAATGCAAAGAGATTTGCCTACTTCTTACACAATTTAACAAGGCAATGCAACATGTTTACTAAGCTGCTCTTGGCATTTCCCTCACACGGTCCCAATGAACAGCTCACTCCACTCCACTTACTACTCCCGGCAGTGGCTGAGTCTCACACTTTCGCCTTCTAACTTGGGAGAGTCTCCATTAGGAGCCCTTCTCTGTTCAAATATTGGTAAGTTGTGGGGGGCGGGTGGTTAATGATGTTCTTCTTAGAAGCTCTAGAATTCATTTTAAAATGAATTTTAGTAGTTACATTTTATTTCTTTTTAGAAGGCACATTATTTTTCAGTGCTCTGGTATTTCTCTAATTCTTTATAACTGTCTAAAAATAACTGCTGGTGAGCTCATAAATTCATTAGTTAATCCCAGTGGGACTCAATAATGCATATTACAGACCTCTTGATTTTTATAAATTAGATTTTCTCAAGAATTCCCTTACCTGTTATTATCAACATAGCTATATTGACAGGGTCTTCATTACTTCCTAATTGCCCATATTTCTTTCTCTTGTTAAAGATCAATTTTTAAAATCAAACCTTGTCATTTTGAAGGTATCATAGACATGTTATCTTGTTAATATTAATGTTTCATATCTTTCTAGGTTTTTTTTTCTTTCCCCCTTTATCTTAGGAAACAAAATTTATTCATTACCTCTTGCTTTAAAAAAAAAAAAAACCCTTTTTGGTGGGGGAGGGATTGGGGAATGTCAGTGAGAGAGTAGGGGCACTTGCTAGTTTCCCGTGCCCCAAAACAAAGACATAAAAATTATATTTTGTATTCAAAAGTGACTCTGTCAACAGTTATATTCCCTATTCTAAACCAGACTGTAAAATGTAAATTATGCATAGATTGTTGAAATTATTCCATGACCTTTTGGTCTAGGACCATGTAAAATAAGGTGACTAGCAATAATTAGAATAGCGAATAGCTGACCAAGAAATTCTTCTAAATTATCTCTTTGGTGAGAACTTAAGACTGCCCATCATTATACTAGTAAACCTCATCTCTGGCAAATTTGATGTGTGTGTGGTGTGTGTGTCCGCACATGCATACGTGTGTGTGTGCAATATCACTTGAAGAATGATTATTTGCTTTCCCAGACATTTCTTCACTTTATTAAAAGATTTCATTGAAGAGGTAAATAACCCACTTCTTCCTTTAAAGAAATTCTATTTACAGAAATTCTATTTACATATAAGTTTTTAAGACATCTACTGCATAAAATGAGGTACAGCTTCAGACTAGTCTACATCTGCCAAAGTAAACATCAGGATTTTGGCTGCTAACTCACTAGCATATTTTGGCATAGTTTTTGCCCAAAAAAATGTAAGCACTAAGATCAAGTGAAGAGGAGTGTGGACAAGGCAGACTTGTAAGAAACACTTGGATTGAAGTCATCACAGGAAGAAGTAAAGGAAATAGACAAGACAGAAGATACAGCAATGTTTTCTTCTCTCTTTCCCTATTCTTTGAGCGTTCCACTCTCAGTGCTATTTCCAACCATTTTTGTTTAATTTCTAAATGCTATTATATAAATGTAGCCTCCCTCTTTCTCAGTTCCATTACAAGACACTTTTTAAAAATATATAATCTTTGGGGAAAACAAATGACACATTTTAGCAATTTGATCATTCTCATATGATTTACAGTCTCATACTTCATACTTTAAGTTTCTAATCCTTTTGACCATTTGTGCTATCTTTACCACTTTGAAATTTGCTACAATTCATTTTTTTAAAACAAGAATAGGTAAAGGATAAATATTCAGTGTAGTATTTTATGGAGGATCCCCTGTCCCCTGCCTTTTGGTTATTTCACAAATAACATCATTGACAAACAATATTTATGGAAGAAACATTAAGAGAAATAAAAGGCATTTTCTACTCTGCATAGGATAAAAGAGATAGAGTAGGGTTCAGATTATAGGGAAAATTAATCTCTAATATAATAAAAAAAATGAATTAACTATTCATTTTTATTTAAGCTGACACTTGGATCATCTAAATATCTCCCCTAAAACAAATATTATGTAGTGCTTTTACTATCTTGAAATGAATTCTAAAGATAACATGATCCACCTACTTTAAGATAGCTAAATTATTATAATGCTCTAGTTAACACATAGAAGGAATAAAAGAAAAGTAGCTCATAATAAAAAATAATATGCATATCAATACTTTAAGTGCTCTAGAAAATCTACATAAGAAGGCATAATACAGTAGTCAGATACTTAGTTCTGTACATAAAATCATCGTGGATTCAACAGCTACAAATGCAGGCTAATGTGGGTGTGCTTATCAGTGACTCAAGTTTCATGGGCAGTGATGCCATCAGTGATGAGATTTTTCTCATATGGTAAATCACTCTTGGAAATTATATAAACCACTCTTGCTTATTAATATTCTGAACAACATAAAGTACAAAATCCCTTCAATTTACATGGTGTCGGATTCCTAGAAAATTCTGTATATGTTAAAATGATGCCAAAAGTACTTTGAGAGTATTGGTTAAACACATCTACATTCTAAGCCCATATAATTATAAACAGGGTTTTCAACGACATGAATAGCTGGTGGAACATTTGAAAACCATGGTGGGCTGTGGGGGAGGGGGGCTACATGGCTCAGTCAGTTAAGCATCTTCCTTTGGCTCAGGTCATGATTCCAGGGTCCTGGGATCGAGCCCCGTGTGGAGCTCCCTGTTCAGTGGGGAGTCAGCTTCTCCCTCTCCTTGTGCCCCTCCCCACCATGTTCATGTGCTCTCAAATAAATAAATTCTTGGAAGGAAGGAAGGAAGGAAAGAAAGAAGGAAAGAAAGAAAAGGAAAAAAGAAAGAAAAAGAAAGAAAGGGAGGGAGGGAGGGAGGGAGGAAGGAAGGAAGGAAGGAAGGAAGAAAAGAAAGAAAGAAAAGAAGGCAAGAAAGAAAAGAAGGAAAGAAAGAAAACCATGTGGGATGCAAAACAATTCTTCGTTGTGCTCTCCTGCCCTGCAAATTGCAGGATTTCCAGGTTCCCTGGCCTTCTTCCTCTAAATGCCAATAGTTCTTACCAATCATCTTGACCACCAAAAATATCCCTACAAATTTCCAGAATGCCCCAGGGGCCACTACCATGCCCGTTTAGAATCACTATTGAGACTGAACAAAGACACTTTTTTGTAATGAGACCCTGTACTTTTTATTTTCATACTGAATTGATTCTATGGAGTAGGAAACTGAATTTGCCCCAAAGGTGAATTATCCAGAAAGAACAAACCTGCCAATCCAAGAAGATACAAAAATCTTTCCCTGTGAACATGGCGGGTATTTAATATGGGAAACCCTTTACTCCCTATACTGTGGGAACCTCTCTAGATTAGGGGTCTGAAAAGTGGAAACAAGTTCATAGTCCCTAAAAAGAGGAGCTTTTGATTTGGGTAAAGTTGTGCTAGAGGAAAAACTAGGAATCATGTTTATATCCTTCAAATAACATGGTTATGTTATTTTGAAATGATTTTCCATATACCTACACATTACAGTTTCTCAATATATGGCTGCTTTTTTTATTGGCCTATATTTTCCACTTTTATATCATTTTATGAATAGATAGTGTTAATGGTCTAGTGTTTCTGTCCTGATGGAATAATTTTTCCTAAAGTGGTGTATTTTTTAACTACTAGAAAGCTGCTCTCAAAAGTTTCCATTCTCTAAGCTTTGCTATGGGTAGATATTCATATTAATTTGTAAATTTTTTCATTGAACTTTGGCTCTGACTTTTCAAAAATGGTCTCCAGACATGTTCTTGAAATGTATATATGCAGCCCCAGGTGGATATGCAATTACCTAACTTCCAAATGCTATTTTAATAAAATTATTAAAAACCTACTTTGAAAATTTTTGAAAAGAAAGCGATTTTTGTATAAAATATTCACTTTACTACTCCTTAGTTTAGGGAGAATTCTCCCACCCCACTCAGTTCTCTATAATTCAGTTTCTAACGCACTTTGCTTATTACCTTTACTCCCAGCAGTTTCCCTTCCTCTGACAGAGCACACATTCTCATTATTTATACTCTTAAATTGCAGGGGTGAATGTTGAGAGCCAGTGCGGGTACTCAGTTATCTCAGGGACTTTGGTCTTTTCAGCCCAGGACTAATCAAGCAGAGAGTAATCATAAGCTAAAACTAAAAAGCCTTTGTAGTGATTTTATCACCAGGGAAATTTGTTCATCCTTCAGAAAGATTGTCACCAGGAAAGAAAAAATAAAGGAGTTAAAATTGCTTCAGACCATTGACTCCTTAGGTCCCCCTAGATTCCTAGATTGAATTGGTTTTCAAGAGGTGGGAGGAATTATGAGAAGAATTCCCTGAGAAAGCTTACAAATTGATCATAGCCTTGGTAACACTAGTAAGTGTAAGTGTGATCACTATGGAGGAGATGCCAAATGAGTCTGGAAGCATGGGAAATGAGAAGGAAAAGAAGACAATTAACACCTTTTTTTTTTTCTTTCTTTCTTTTCTTATTGTTTTTGGGGATGGGTGTTGCCATGTAGTATGCATCTGAGAATAGTCTTTCAAAAGGAAGAAATACAATTGATTTTAAAGTATCTTATGGGGCACCTGGGTGGCTTAGTTGGTTAAGCGACTGCCTTCGGCTCAGGTCATGATCCCGGAGTCCTGGGATCGAGCCCCACATAGGGCTCCTGGCTCAGCGGGGAGCCTGCTTCTCCCTCTGACCCTCTCCCCTCTCACGCTGTTTCTCTCTTGCTCGCTCTCTATTAAATAAATAAAATCTTTAAAAAAAAATTTAAAGTATCTTATCATAAGTGCAGTTAGTTATTATTGAAATGAAACTAGATTTGCAAGCACCATAGACATAGGAACAGGAATTTCATAAACCTATCCAGAAACTGGGCCCCTTTCAAATATACCCAAAGTAGGTTTGTCTGAGCCTATCTAGAACTGCTTACTTGGGTTTGGAGAATATAAATGCCTCCAAATTCAAAAGAATTCTTTAAGATTGTCATATGAATAAATCAGTGGAAAAATAATAACAAATACCTGGATGTTACATATATTTTAAAGAACTTGAAAGTTTGCACACCTATTGATGCGGGCAGGCATGTATATAATTTTTTTATTCCCCAGAATTCTATGAAGACTTGTCAAAATCAAGTCAAGGCACTTTAGAATTTGCCAGGATAAAACTACACTCCTCTCTCTCTCCCATTGAGTAACATTGAAATTTGCCCAAAATGAGTAAGCTGATAAAGAAATGACCTCATTTTTTTAATCTGAATACGGTAGTGTTGGAGGATATTTCTCAAGGATATGACTTCAGTACTGGATCATAGTTTCCAATGCAGGTTCATAAGGCCAAATTGCAGAGAAGAGGATAGAGAGCATCCTTGTGAGGGCACCTGTAAAGAGAGGGGTTCTCTAGTAGGGCCAGCTCCCACATCTAAGTCCCATGCACAGACTGTAGCTTTCTGCTCTCTGGTCGACTGCAGCCATAGCATCCTTATTGTTGTAACTCCCAGATTGTGATACTGTCACAAAACTGTTGCTAGGCAACAAATGTGGTTACCAGGTCTCAGCGAATAGCTGAAGGGGAAAGCAAAGTGTTGCACCATTGTAGAGTAACCATAGCAATGACCTACTATTACAGACTAAAGAATTATCATTAACAATGTTAAAGTATCAGACAGAGGCCCTGAATCCCAAGACTTCCAGGCAGTATCTCTCTGCATAATTGAGTGATCTAGGAAAAGATTTCAGCTGTTTCAAAGCTATTCACTCATTATTTCTATGGCAGAGTCTTCGTTATTATTTTTATTTTTTAATTAAAAAATTGTTATGAAGAGACTGGTAAAATGGTATGTTATCACAAGGAGTCGAAAGCGATTAATATCCTCCTCTGTTCTTATGACTACATCACTGTTATTTTTTTTGCCTGTGTTAAACTGAAGGGAGGTTTGACTTGAAAAACTGTACATCAGTATCAAATTCAGCCACAGAAAGAAGCTGTAGTAAAATAAAATAACCCTGTAAAGTGACAAACTAAACCTGTATTTTCTAAGTTCAATTCCTCCTGACAAAATAGGCCTAAATGCTCTTTTTGTAGTCACTGCTTTGAAACACTTTTTTTAGCTTTTCTAAAACTGTCCCCTAAAATCTTTAAAAATGTAGCCTCCTAGGACACTTCTGGGCACAGTCTCTTTTTTAATCTGAACCTTCATGAAGCATCCCATATAATTTGGTCGCGGTGACCTCGCGGGGACAAATGATGTCTAACAGCACAGCTTCCGAGAGAGGCAAGAAAAATCCGATTTGTTTTATTCTCTTGGGAAGCGAGAAACGTGGGTGCTCCGGGGTGGCTGAAGAAGCCGGATTCCGCGCGCAGGGGAAACCAATCCCCGCGCGCGCGCGGAGCCGGGGGAAGTGGGTGGTTTCGAGGCGGGAGAGGGAGTGGCCCTTCCCTCCGAGCGCCTCGATTGGCCCGGAGGGGCTGAGGCCCCGGGGCCGCCTGGCCGCGCCTCGGGCAAGCCGCGGGGGGCGTCCCAGCCGCGTCCTCGCGTCAGGGGCGGGAAGGGAGCTCGGGCGGGAGGCGGCGGAGGTCTCCGGACGGCCGCCCCGGGCGCCGCCGGCAGAGATGCGCGGTGAGCGGACGTGGACAGCCCTCGGCCCTGGGAGCAGAGTGAACCCTCGGGCACAGGTGTGGCCTGGAGAGGCCGCGCCCGGGGCCTGGAGACGCGCGCCGGCGGGGGAGCGGGCGCCCGAGCGCGGGCCGAACGCGGAGGACGCGGGCTCCGAGGGCGGGGCTCGGGCTCCAGGGGCGGAAGACGGGCGGCCTGTGCCTTGGCACCGAGCGAGGCCACCTCGTAACCGAATCTGTGTTTTTTTGCAGGCACCGACCGTCACGAGCTAACTTCCTGGAAGAGCTTCCCGTCTATTTTCAAATTCTTTACCGAAGCCTCTGAGGCAAAGACCAGTTCCCTCAAGCCGGCTCTGACGCGGCGCTCCCACAGAATAAAGCACGAAGAGCTGTAAGAGGAGAACGAGCGAGACGGGGGAGGGGAAGCCAAGGCACCACACTCGAGCATGCATCCACACGTCTCCTAACTGCTTGTCGGCGAGCAGACTCCCAGCCCCTCATTAGATTGTTTTCTTCCTAGAGCACAGGGTCGTGATATATACATCTAAATAGCGTTTTGCATTATTTCTAGATGAGTGCAACTGTCAAAGCAATAGGGGTTCACTGGTCGTGCTTCCTGCGGGCTGAGCTCGGGCTTCGCGCTGCCCGTCAGCGCGCAGATTAAGGCTGACAGCGCCCTGCTCGGCGCGGCCGGCGCGCCTCTAATTGCCCTGACGGAGCCCGCGCCGGCGCTGCGGGGCGAGCGGCGTCTGCGCGGTCCTACCGCCCGCTGCAGCGCAGCCGCCTCTGGCCCCGGCCCCCGGCCCCCCTCAGTCATGTCCAGGTTATTCCTCCGAACAGAAGCAAACTTTTATTCTAGATTTCAAACTTCATTTTAGGTAGGTTTTCCCCTAAGAGCCTCTTACGCATTTTTTTTTTTTAAAGGAAGTTCCCCCCCAACCTCCCCAGAAAAGCCAAATTTTTAAATTCAGAACGTGAATGCCGTGATGTGCTATGTCGTCTTGGGAGTGCAAATTGTTCTCTAACAATCTATTTTCGATTCGAAACCAGAAGAAAAACTTTGCGTAAAAATCTATAAAGTACCGATGACACATTACCGCTGAAAATCCTTGCCATTTTGAGTACGAGATTTTACACAAGTCTCGAATTTCGGAAGATTGTTTAAACCAAAACGTAATGATGAGCAAATCTTTTAAGTTGTGAAAGGTCCCGTTTTCAATGGAATTTCCAACTTTATCATTAGAATTGACTTTACTTTTTAAATGTATAATGTGTATTGAGTGGCATTGTAATTTAGATCACACACTTGTTTTGCTTTTAAAATCCTAATGTGCAGAAAGTTTGTTGTTGTTGTTGTTGATAATAATCCTAACTAGCATGATCTATTCTGAGCTTTCATGGAGTTAGACCTTGTTAGGGATAGTATTTATTGTCATCAGGAAAATGAACCTGTGTGCTGTTCTACCTTTTCCTTCTGAAAGGCTTAAGTGGAGCTAAAATGATTCTTCTAGGTTTCTGTTCCAAAAGAAAGGGAAAGAAAGACCTGGTGTGAAAGATTTTCTCCTCTCAATACATTGGCATAATTTTTAGTAGTCCACTTCCTCTGTAGGGTTTTGCCCTACGGTTTCAACAATTACTTTAATCCAGCTAATATCTGGCCAACACTGTGAAATACAAGAGGTAAAATAAGTTAAGATTTTGCTGACTTTTAAATTCAAATATTAAATCTTAACATTATCAATTTTTAATTACTTGAATTTAATTACCTAGTAAAGATTCTGTTTCTAGCAGATGATGGTCTGAATTTAATATTTTTTCATCCTTTTTTAAAGTATATGCAACAACATGCCTGCCTTATTTGAGGACGTGATAAAATGTACCCAAAATGACTTAGAACTGTCTGACTCCTCAGAAAAATAATTTAAAATAACCACCTCATGGATGAAATGTTTTTATATTATGAACCGATTTCAGCAAGTTTTAAAACTGATAATATCTGTGTTTGGTATGTAAGTACAATAATTCGTTCTTATAGTTTTAATGATGGCAAATTAAAGTGATCTTTTTTCAGTGGTCATATGTACGTATCTTTTGATATTATTTTAGCAGAAACAACACAGGAAAAAATCAAAACGTCATTTTATCCACGCCTGGATAACTTAATATGTGTAACCCCAACAATGTCAAGCATGTTGGTCTGCAATCTTTTCTGTTTTAGAAGTAATGGTGAACTGTATGCAATAATGGGACCTTCCTTTGAGAGGATCTGAAAATTGATGTGGATTGAACATATTTTTCAGAGTGTTATAAATTGTGTGGTGTTTTGACTATATGAAAGTATTCACAGGAAAACTAATTTTGTGTGTGTGTGTTTTTTTTTAATCAGCACTTGTGCAGTGCTAAATTTCTGAAGCTTATGCACCTGAATTAGAGCAAAGTAAATGTGCTCAGCTTAGACACCAAATCACTCCTATTCCTTCTCTTCGGTTTTCTCACTTCTCTTTTTGAAAACCTTTACTTGCAACTAGAGTGAATCACTGTTTAATTGCCTTTAATACTTTAAAACTACTGGGTTGTTAGCCTTGTTTAACCATCTATAGAGAGCTATTTGCAAACTTAAGTTGTGCAAATGTAATTTCTACTTGTGGATCTGAGCTGCAGCAACCCGGAGAGAGCTAGGCAAACCATCCGAGACCTCCAACTGATAAGTGATAAGATTCCTTGTAATGTAGGATTTTTTTTTAACCTGTTGATTATGTGTCTGTTGGTATAAATGTAGTAATATCATCCACCTCAATTTTCCTGGAGTAACAACGATCAGTTGGTAGTAGCCCGCCTGCTTGGAGGTGACAAGTGTTAACAGTATTTCTGCTCTGATCTTCTTCCCATCTTGGTTTCTTTAGACAGGTTTTTAGGAGAGTAGTGGCTTAAAGTTAGGATGTAGACTTTTTTAAAAATTATATACTCAGTTCTTAGAGCAAATGGAATGGGAAGGAAGGAGTTGATAAATCTGAGATTCAGAATAGTCCTGTTAAAATTTAAAAGCGAGATACTGGCTCTAGAACTTTATAAAGGTATCTAACCATGCAGCCGTTAAAAGTTTTCATGGATATTTGAAGGGGGGAGAAAATCTATTTGTAATAATTGTTTTCTTAAGTTTCTGCCTTGTGCTTCAACCTGGATTGCATTATTGTTTATACAAAAAGGAAAAAAAAGTAAAGCACAGGAGTTTCATATATATTTCTGTTTATCATTTTAAAATAAAAACAATTTTCCCAACAAGCAGCGGCGTATTATTCTTGCTCAGAAGTTCATTTATTCGTGTACAGAGGTTAATAAAAGCAGAAACTTGAATGATGGAACAGCTTTCATCAATATTTTAAACCGTATAGCTGCTTTTATTACTATTACTGTTGCTGTAAGGTAACACCCTAACTTCACTTGATTACTTACTATTTGGCTTGGACCTTTCACAAAGCCAGTATTTTTTTAAGGTGTTTGTTTTTAATATCTAAAATATCCTTAGCTACAAAGAAATTTGAACCCATTGTTAAGCTATGATTTTATAAAGTACACTTTAATATACTGTAAAGAAATGTGTTTTCCAGAAGGAATCTGGTGACATTACATTGCTCCCAAGTCCCTATCTAGGTCCTTGATGTTTACATCTAATCTGAAAATATCCTGTTTACATTTATTTTACTGCTTTTCCTCCTTTAAAACCTGTAACTCCTTTGAGAGAGTTTGGGTGACAAAATATGTTAACTATATTATCAGGGCTAATAAGTTAAATTTTTTCACATGTTTCTCTGGATTATCTGGAGTCCCAATCCAAACACATGTGTGTCTCCTGTTACAATCATAGTTTATAACTGTAAACTGACAGGCTCCTGTGATCCTGATTCATTTAAGAAAGATTACTATTACAGAAAGTCTAAAAATTTCTCAAAAACTTTCCCCATACCTCTATAGGGGAAAATGTCTTTAAATAAATGTGAGACATTCTCATCTTTGAAATATGGGTGGCAAAAAAAAAAAAAGGATAATAGTGGTGGTTATTTTATGATTACTTATTAGGAGCTGTAATAATATAAAATAAAAGACTCCAGGAGGTACTCCCTTTCAAAAATTGAATACTTTCCTTCCTTCCTTCCTTGTATAGAGTGACTGAGTGGGAGTCTCTTGAATTGTTCGTCTTCCTTTTATCTAATATTCTATTAATCTCCAAAAAGATCAGTTTGAGTCTGGGAAAGGGTTTTTAATCAACACTTCACAGAGCTTAAAGCTACCCTACCTAAAGCGTCAGCTTTGTTAGGCGGTTTTAGATTTAAAGCATTGCAACTGTCATGCACTGTACTAAAAGTAAAGAATGTACACCAAGTGGAAGATGTTGAAAAGAAGGAAATAGCACAAAGTCGATTAACGGAGATTCGAGAATAGAAGTAGCCATCAAAGCATTCCAACGTTTATCTCAAAATCTATGTAGAGTAAAAAAAAAAAAAAAAAGCAACAATGATAGTTTTAAACCTCACACTTAGGAGGGATGAATGTTGATTTAATTGATTCATTTGGATCAATGTTTTTAAAGTTTCACACCACTGATCTTTCATGTAGTGATGTCTTTAGCAGTCAGTGGTCTGACATGAGCCTTCTCAGATTTCATCAGTGGGACTCTCCATGACATCTAAAATTATGCAACAGCCTGTGCAGTGGTAACTTTGGAATTGGGAGACCTCGATGCCAAAGAGCATGGCTAGATTGAAGAACTCTTGTTAATTCTTAGCACAAAGGTTTTAGAGAGTGGTAATTGTAAATGAACCATAAAGGTTAAAGTCACCAAATATTATATAGTGGGCTTTAATTGCTAGATAGGAGAAAGTCGTCCTGAAAGTTTGACCATTAAGTGGATACCATGCAGAGACCAGTCTTTTCCCCTTCAATGTAAAAAGTTGAAAATGGAAATTTGACTTAATCTATGAGGCCTTCCAGGCAACTTTTCCCGGCCCTTTGCCTTGAGATTTGTGAACAACATTTCACTATATTCTTTGTATTGTTGGGTTGAGTTCTATTTAAACAGAGATGAAACATGTTTCTAGAAAGAAATCCAGGGAGGCCCTGCATCTTTCTTTCTAGATTATTCAGTTTTTCTTCCTTGGCCATTACATAGAGTAATATGGGAGACTGTCATAGGTAAGATAATGTTGAACTGTACTTTGTAACCAGCCTGCAGTACCAATACAAAGAATCTGAAATGAAAAGACAACCAACACCCCAAGAATGATATGTCTCTTTTTAAAGTTTACAATTTGAATAATGAACTTGGATAGAAACTTGGCAGGAAAACAAACCATGGCACCATCACATCACCAACCATTTTCACTTTTCTGTCCAATTTCAGAGTGCATGTGTTTGTGAGTATTTCACTAGATCAGTGACAGCTCTTTATTTGCATAATTATATGCTCTGGTCTGAAGAGAAAACTAACCCCCAAATTTCATGGGTCACCAAACTGCAACAATCAATGTTTTATCACGTATGCTAAGCAAAATCTAAGAAGCTATATGAAGTTTCTTGGGGAGTTTTTACTCCTCAGAAAATTAAAGAGTTTTCCTCTTCTGAATAGATTCAAAATCTTTCCAAGTTCTTTGTAACTGAATTCTGTTTGAAGGCAAAACTAGAGATTAACATGTAGATCTGGATCTTAGACTCACTAGCATTACTTCAAAGTGGCTTAAGAAGAGCAGCATTTTTGGAACACTAAACTTTTAAATTCTAAGTACTGTCCATGCTATGAGGAAAAAATTATTGGTCAAATTATGATGAGTCAAAATGAAGTCTGAATTAACTACAATTGACCATAAAGTTGATTTCCTTCTTTGAGATAACTCAGGGGTTTTTTTTAAAGACCTAATAGAAAAATATGTATATATGCATATATGTGTGTGTGTACACATACACACATGTACATATACACACCCATCCATGGGGTACATATACCCATCCCACCAGAAATAAACATTATATATAGTATGTGTATGTCTTTGCAGTGCCTGTTACATAGTAGGGACTCAATATATGTTGGTCACCAGGATTGTTTGTAAACTTATTTTCTTCTAAATAAATTTATGTTCAAATTCTTCAAGGCACTGTAATATTTTTAAATGCCTCAAGGTCATTTGCGTCTGTAAATTCTGTTTGTATGTAATGTGTATTTGTAAGGTTGGCTTTATTTCATTAAAGAAAAATTGATTTAAACTGTTGGTGTCTAGTTTGTAGGCAATCTGCCAGACTTGAAATACAATAGAGCATAGAGACACATACAGACAGTGACTGTTACGGAGTTATTAAAATCCTGGAAAATATGTCTTTACCTAGGCACTTAAGGAATATACCCGGTGCATTATTTAATCCTCCTGAAAAAGGACTTAGGTATGAATTTCACTATTAAAAGCATATAATGCAGTACTTTTATTTGAAGTGATCTGTTTGCAATAATATATTAACAGTTTCATTATTAGGCAATTTACTGCCATCAAGAAAAACATTAGGAAAAAAGAGACATTGAGGAAAAAAGTTTAAGAATTGCATAGTTTTAAAGTATTTTATTCTTTATCTTGAACAAAGATGAGAGATCTTTAGGTCAGGCATTAGAAATTTCTTAAAATATTCCTATTATTTCAAGTGAATAACTTCTCCCAAGTTTTTAATCAAAGTTGAATTACAAATGAATGACATTTTCTCTTTTAGTCTGAAAATTTAAACATCTTCTTATCAGGAACACTATCCACAATCACCACATCTCACCTTCTTACTGTCTTACTGAAATGTTCACCTGCTTATACTCCCTCTGCACCACCCCCATCATCTGCCTCCCCAGAAATTGCTGTTTGGTGAAGGTCTTGGATTCCTCTAGGTGAAAATTCCTCAAAATTGAATCTGTGAAAACAAATAAATAAAGTTTAGCATTTTTATCAAACAAAATGAGTTGGTAGGCACATGGGTTAACGCTGCTGTCTAAGCAAGTAAAGACTGAAAAATAAAGCGTAGAACCCTCCTAGATTACTGTTTAAAGATTTATAGATTAAGGACCTACATGCCTCTGAGTTAGATTAATTTGCATTTTATTTTTTAAGGTATAAACTCTTCAAAGGAAAATAAAAGACAATATCATATACCTAATTACTTCCCCCCCCCCCTTTTTGACCTTTGTAGGAACCTTGCTGTGTATGAGTTTCAGATAGGGCTCTCAGTTTTCTACTCTGCCTGGGACACAGAAAAATCTGTTAGTTCCCACTGAATTCCACACATGCAGGGATTGTGTAGCTGAAAGGCCTAGATTTTTTCTTTTTATCATTTTCATTTATTTTTGCTCAAGTTACCACCTAATCCCATTGTGAGTGAAAAAGGTATTTCTGATCCAGTTCATCTTCATGTAACTCCAATAATTTTCCAAAGGCTTATTTTCTTCTTTGTTTTTCTTAACCATAATTAAATAAATGGCTTTTTTTCCAATAAATGTTCACACCTTCTCTAGGTACTTAGATAACCAGGATTTATCAGCTGAAGAAATATTGATGGTTTGTTGTGGTGGTTTTGTTTTTTGTTTTTTAGTTGTTTTTTTTTTTTTTTTTTCTTTTCCTTGCCTCAGTAAATTACTTAATATCATCCCCTGGAATAACCAGCTCTAAAAATAACCCTAGCACAGAGTGTCACGATTTGGCTTTCATACAGTTTCGAAAGAAAAACCATTAAAATTGCATTGATCTCACAAATATTGATCTAGTGCTTGATATCAAATATCAAATGAGATGCTGTCAGTTGCTGCTGATCATTGTGTCAGCTGTTTGAATTTTTGTCCTTTTCCTTCTTCATTGTCACATGGATTCAAGTTGCCGAGGCTAAGTAAGATTTTCATGATTAACACAATTAAGATAAATTTTTTCCTGTTTTTCATATTTCTCATTTGGCCAAGCATAGGTAATAGTTTACCTGAAATTTTGTTATGTAATTTCATATATTTGTAGATATATAGATATACACACTTTTGTTTAAAAAAAAAAATGTCTTTTATACACCGGTGTAACAGTATATATTTTTAAAGTTGTGTGTGTGTGTGTGTGTGTGTGTGTTTTACAAAAGTGTGATTCACCTACTAGGTAGGTTATGTTTCCATTTAGTTCTTTATCCCCATTTTGAAATAATTTCTATCTGCATCCTACTTTCTTCCTGGCCACCTGTCTTTTAAGAAATCAAATTTGTTTTGAGCATGCAGTTGTTAGAGTACCATTTTAGAACTTAGAATGAAATCTTAACCATTTCGAATTTACACACACACACACACACACACATACACCACAATAGGTAAATCGCTCTTGTTATTCTTGCTAACGAAAATATAACTGCAGCATTTGGCCAGCGTAGAATTGGGAGAATTATTAAAATGAAATTGGATCAATATAGTGTTAATACTTTCTTAATACATCCATGTTATCTAACAGGCTAAGTCATACTCTGCTTCTATATCCTATCAAATCTGAAAATAGCTAAGTGTCTTTGGATACGTTTAAAGTCTCAAATCACCCTTTTTCTTCCCGCCTTCCTCTTTACTTTGTATGTCAAAAATTGATGATTACAGTACTTTGAAATGTGGAACATTTTAAGGAGAAAACCGTCCTATAATGACCAGTTAACGCTGCTGTCTGACTAAACAGTACAGACTGGGAGATAGAGCAGAGCACTCCTAGAGTACTGTTTAAATTATACAGCCACATGCGTATTTTTCACATTCGCGGAAATTAAAAAATCCCCTGCCGCATGAGTTGTTGGTTTATCTTCCCCTTTTTACACCTGATCTTGGTTTGGGTACAGCGAAGAGAAGCCGTTTTCTTCCTAGCACCATGGACAGCGCCCAGCCCCCTCCCCCCCCCCCCCCGCCCCCTTCCCTCTCCCCTCCGCCAGAACCCCGAAGTTCCGGCCCTCGCCTGATTCCTCTCTCCGACCACTCCCTCACCGTAGGAAACTGGCTCTTGAAATCTTAGGATCTGAGCCCAAAGCGACAATGAGTTTAAAAAGTATACAGTTTGTGGGTGGAGAATCTTGCTTGCTCCATGCCCAGTGTTAATCAGAGTGCCCCAGAGTTGACACACCATTTCCCTGCTCCCCGAATTTGCATCTACTTTATGATGAAAGCAGCGCCACTCTCAGTCATTTTGGTGGTAGAAGTCTCACCCCCACAACTATTCTTTGCCTAACTTTTCACCACCACCTTTTAGCGGGCCAGCACCATACAGGCTCCAGTTTAAGAGCTCTGTACTATGAGCACATTCTCCCGGGGCTGGTGATCTCAGACACGAGAGATCTGTGTTCCAAGAAATGTACATCCAGACCCACCGGGCCCTTGGTCCCCACGGCTCTGCCTGTGGCTGATGCTGTCGGATCGGTCGTGTGCGCCCAGGTACTGGTTAATTACCGCCCCGGGGGAGGTGGCTGTGCAGCGGGGCGCCCGGCCCTCGGCGCGCTAAAGAGCCTGACAGCAACTTATTTGACAGCACTAAAAAGGGGGCGCGTCTGGCTCAGTACCCACCACTACCTCTTCTCCTACTTGCAGACCTCAACTCCAAGCTCCAAATGTCCGCGTGTCAACCTGTTTGGCTTGCTTGCTTGCTTGCTTGCTTGCTTTCTTGCTTTCTTTCTTTTTTTTACTGTCGCGTTAAGCAAAGTACAAGAACTGAAAATCACTTCCGTGTGGCGTCTTTTTCCTTGCATGATCTCCCTAGCAACACTTAAGTCACCACTCCTAAGACAAAACTAGTTTTTAAAGATTTCAAATTGCACCTTGTTTTATTGAAACTCGCCACACATGCTGGGCTTTGAGTAAAATCTCTTCCCTCCCACTGGAACCCCATTCTAGTCATCTACTCTCTTGAACCGACTTTGAGGAGGAAAATAATACAGTTAAAGCAGGTGAGACGGTCAAAAGCAAACTTCTATTAAATATTGATTGTACAAATATACTTTCAAACCAACTTAATCCATACTTTACCAGAAAGGGCCAACAAAGAAAAAAGGAGAGAACCCTTGTATTTTAAGTGGTCCCCCCCCATAAAGTAGCCTCTATAAACCGCTTTCAAAATTGCTTTTGCAGAGTAACACGGATTACAATACATTCCAACATAAAATTATTCTCTATTTGGCATCCTATTACAGTGAAAAATTTCCTTGAATCCCTCAGTATAGTAGCAATTTAGCTTCAAAACACTCTATTTTTCTATCCCTTAAAACATACAAATATTTTATTAAATATTTCACAGGTTAACAATTTAGACTGTTTTCTCACACAGCGCTGCTTACACAAAGTTTTCTCCCCTTTTTTTAGTGTGCAAAATCACTGCTGAGTTCTCTCGAAAGATAATTTTCCCTTATAGTTTGGTCTTTCTTGCGGTCTCAAGAGTCGTTTTGCCCACATACTAAGATAAGTCTGTGCTACTAGAGAAACTTGACCATGCTGTGAGCTATTTAAACTGCGGGTGCCACCCTCCTACAAAACTGGGGAGAACTTGGGCTGACAAAGTTTCCCAGCTGAAGTGTGCAGGGTAGCAAAGGGGACTTGTTGAATAATAGTGACCAGGAGACTTGCAGATTCTAGATCTGAACCCTCAAGCGAAATATCTCCATAATGTTTGCGTGTCTTTGGCTGGTATATTTTGGGGGAGCTCATTCCATAAACTGAGCTTCCATCTTTGGATAAATGAAATATTTCATTCTCACCTTCCTAATGTTCAGGAGCAAGAAAAGAGATCAGGTGCAGGGAAGGACATGGGGCTTTCCTTTGTTGGTGCAGGGAAGTTGTGGAGATCTGGGGTGGGATATATAACACTGAACTCCGGGGTGCCTACCATTTGTTCTCTCAATCTGGGTTTTTGGAAATTTCCTTCCTTCACTGGGTATTTCCCTTTTGACTTGGGAGAAGGGATAGTTAAGATCTCTATCAGGTATTTATTACTTTTTTTTTTTTTAATGTATTCTTGACACAGTTTCAGAATGGCTTTTCTGGGTACTGATTCTAAGTAAATCAGAAACTCCCAAACCTGGGTGGATATTTCAGTACCACAATGCCAGAGAAAAATGTGGAGAAAAGAAGTAGAGGAAGCTCATTTTAACAATAAATAAATAAAAACTGCTATGATTAGGTCCCCCTAAAAGAAGCTTCTTCAACGATGTTTGCTTACCACCTGTATGTGTCCGATGAAACTTTAAACTATCTTACAGCACAGATAGCCATCCCCCCGCTTTTCTCCAAGCTTTTCCCTTAATTCCAATCCTCCTCTTCTGTAGGACTGCTGCTGTCTTGTTCATTTTTTCCCTTTCAGAATCTTTTAAAATAAGTTTTCTTGTCTCCTGTCCATTTGTCAATGTCAAATACACACTGCCTATTTAGTTAAAGAAAAGTGTGTATTTCATATGTTATAAAAGAACAGCCATCTTTATTTGGTTTCTTGGAAATCAATAATCTCTTAAACACTTGCCAAGACCCCTTGGGGAAGGGAGAAATGTAAACAATAACTACCAAACTTCAACATGACAATATCGGTTAAAATCTGCAGGATGAGCATTTGAATGCGGGGAGGTGGTAGGGAAGGACTTCGGACTCCCGCGATTACATAGGAAGGTACCCAAGGTGTCTGATGCCTGCTTCGATCCTCTGCAACTTACCCAAGGAGCCAGACACTTTGAAGAGTCGGGAGTTAATTCTAAATTTCCTTACAAGACACCTTAGTAGCCAGACTGGTCTTCAAATAATTTAGCTGGGAGATGGCTGGATGACCACAGGGAGGTTGCAAAAGACAGTTACCCCCAGTAAAAGAAACACCATGATTTAGTCTTTCCTGACATAATTAAAGGCTCTGATAACACTCCTTTATTTTGCCTCATGCTGTGAAAAAAAAAAAAATCACCTACTCCTCTGGAGAATGAAACTTTCAAGGAACTTGAAAATAAATCGGCAGTTTAATTTCTGCTTTTTAAAGTTAGTATGTATGCGAGGAAATAGAGCATTAAAACAACTGAGTTACACGTTAGCTATCTAGCATTTTAACATTAGAAGGAAGAATACACCTCGTTTTCAACTTAGCCAACTTTTAAAACTATATGTGTTCCCGGAAAATAATACCTGATTGGATTAAATTTCCAGGAGATTCTAAATTAAGCTCCCAAGAAGATAAGAAAGTATATGAAATCTCTTGAGTAAACAGTTGGGAGGAATTTATAAGCATTTGAGGATCTGGTGATCCATTGGAAGCACAACTCACTCAAATTTGAATTTTCATGATCAACTTTCAACCCTGAGAAACAAGAGCCATTTGCTTAACTTAATCTGGAACATATGTTTGCAGCAGTAGCAGGTTTTTGGTGTGTGGCTGGGGCTGATCAAGTTGTAAATTTTCCGCTTTAGGTTTTCAGCGCCTGCTAGTTTCAGCCTAACACCTAGAGAGAGACTTTGCGGGGTTCTTCACCAAAGCAGCCAAGGTTTGATAAAAGGTTTCCAAACCACACAGCTCTGAGTGTTATTGATTTTCCCAAAGGTGGAACATTTCCATACAAGTTAGTTCTCTAAATCCTAAAAGCAAGTAACAAGTTAAACTCTCTCTTGTTAAAGTGTTTGTAAGATATCTATATAGAGGATTGGGTGGGGTTTTTTTTGTTCCATTTGCCTTCCTCACCTGCATCCTTGTCTTTAAGGGACACACACTAGTGTGAGAGCAGTGCGTGCTGTAAGAATGACATCTTCATTCGACAAAACAATATACAATTCTTTCTGGCTCATCTTAATTTTTTTCCATCAGAAACTTAGAGCTATTGATTTTCTGTCTCTTTGTGCTTCAACACAAAGGAGTTTTAAAAAGTGTTTTGAATATCTGAGAAGAGTCACTAGTGTTTGAAATAAATATACATTAGAATTCATAAATCACCCTTCCTGTGAAACAAGCTTTGTGTAGGCTTTTATTACCAATATTAAAACACATCTTCTGTGGGTATGGGTTTCAGTATTTGGGTTTTAAACAAATTATGACACTTTTAAAATCAATTAATGGTATACCACAAGTGATAAATGAAAGTAATAAGTTCCCTGAGATCAGCTTAATTCATCTTGAAATGGGAATGGGTAGTAATGGCAAAGTGGGAGGTGGACTCTGGTGGTAAACCTCAAGGATTGTAAGTATCCATCTGGACCTGCTGATTTATCTTCTTTCTGAAAACCTCAATCAGATTACTGGAGGAAAAGTTACTCAAGTGCTTTCTGAAATGCATCACAAAGAGTAATTGAGCCATAAATATGCCCTCAATTCAGGTGCAGAGTTTCACTGAATTTTATTATTACACAGATTAGGATGGGTAACTCCCACCTGAACGTCACTTTAATAAAAAAGTGAACAAGGATGTCAAAAACAAGGGCAATAATAACACTGCTAGCACTGTGCTAATCGAATACCCACAACTAGTTTGAGAACAACGGTGCTAAAAAGCCGCTTTAATTCTGAAATGGAATGTCCTGAGACGCCGAGCGCCATCTAGCAAGCAAAGTTAGAATCAAAGTGCGCCTGAGTCAAGCACAGAGCACAGAGACCAGGGAATTGGGAGGCAAAGAGGGACTTGGAGATGTACTTGCTGCGACTTAAACACCGGCCCGGTGTCACCTGAGCCCAGCTCTACCTGCTGTCTTCAACTCTTCGCCCCATCAGCCAGTTCAAACAGACTTACTACTGAGGTGAGACAGGACCCTTTCTGCCTCAAGCTAAGGCTAAAGGACAGCTCCTCACAGGGTTGCTTATTGTCTTTAATTAGAACAAGCGGCCTTTCCATTCCCACTCAAGTCCCCCCTGCCCAAACCAGCCCAGTGTCTAATTCTGCACCTTCCTATCCAGATGGGGACAAAGAGCAGCGCCTGAAAGGCTCACCTTGGGCTGACATGACTCCCAGGGCTTCAGTGCACAGAAAAGCACATCGCTGGGAAAACCTAGCAGGATTTGAGAAGTCATTCTGAGTTTACAAGGCTTGCCCAGACGCCTCCTGATGGGCAATCCGAGCTATCTCTGAGTGGCATAAGACACAGATTTACTTAACATGCCACGGATGGTCATGGAAACTGAATGCTGCCTTCTAAATATAAATAGTATAACTTCAGTCTTCTCTAGGCAACCGGGTCTTTGATAGTTCCTTTGGCTGAAGAAAAGTCAAAGGTAGTTAGGATGCTGCCAAACACGCCTGTTCGTTTGTAGCTTGAGGGGAAAGACAGCACTTTTTCCATTTTTTTAAGGTTTAAATGATGTTACCTAATTATATGAGTATTCTGTGGAACTGGGCTAACAAAACAAAGCTTCTGAGATTGTGATATGAAGAAAGTAAAGAATAAAGAATAATCTACTGGTTTCTGTATAAGCAAGAACCCCATATTTTTCTTTTAAGCCAGTCGATCTGAATTCAAAAAACCAAGAGGGCTCATCTCAGTAATACGTCTGCTTTCTAAAGTACTTCTGTTGAGCCCTTCCAGAATTTTACTTTAAGATTGGGAGTGGATGGACAGAAATCCAATGTACATATATGCTAGCCTTAAACTCTCCTAATTTCCTGCTATTGATGATTGCCTTTGTAATAACTCATTGATTCGCACTGTTCTTAGAATACAGAGCCAGAGCTTAGGTTTTCTATTGTTCTGGCCCCTGCCCCAACCCCACACATGCAATTTTTCCCAGTGAAGTGTTTTGTAAAAAAACAACCACCAACAACAACAACCAACCACAAAGGAAAGAAAGAAAGAAGAAAGAAAGAAAGAAAGAAAGAAAGAAAGAAAGAAAGAAAGAAAGAAAGAAAGAAAGAAGGAAAGACCTTAGAAAAGGACTACCACAATATTCCAGTTGAGTTTTAAATGCTATTCCACTCCCAGGTTTACTTCTCAATTAAAACAAGCATACTAGATATGAAATAACAGATCTCTTTATTTTTTCTACTATGCTATTTACTGTGCAAAACAGCCACATTGAGAATAAAGGAACCATTTGATAAGAATATGTTCAATGTGCTCATTAAAATATCTCCACAGGTTATAGTATTTACAGAAAAAAAAATCACACAAAAATCATAACCCCTCCTCCAACAAACCTAAGCCAATAAAGAGAGGATCTGAGAGCTTAATCGACAATATCCAAAACATCTAAAACATTTCCATGAAACCTCGTTGCCTCCTGATGCCTGAAAACATATGTAAAGATCTCAGGATGGCAAGCGGATACAATTCACACTGCCTCTTCTTCCTCTATGAAGTTCAGAGAAGTTCCCAGGCCAGTCTTGCCTCAGCTCACAATAAAAATTTAACTTTTATTTTTTTTTTGGTGTCTTGTTAAATAGCACATTTCTCCCATCAAGGTCTTCTTAAACACTGAACCTTCTCCTAGACAGGGTACCCAGCTGTTTAATTTAACATTGATTTATTGCTTTTAAAAGTAAATTTACACACACGCCAGCAGCGCTCCGTTTTGTTTCCCCAGACTCTGAGATTTATTTTCTACTTAGCGCTTGTCTGACAAAACAATGTCCTTTAACTTTATTACACATCGATGAGGAAATCTGTCTTATTTTTGCTTGGATTTATTGCTGTGTTGCTTGTGGGGACTTTTGTGATCCAGAAAGGCTGAGGTCCAAAAATAAATAGAAAATTAAACAGAGTTGATCACAAAATAATAGTCAAAACCTAGAATATGGCCCAGCATATACCAACCTGCTGGGGGTTGCGGGGAGCAGGAAGATGAAGCTTCCTTAGTGAGGACGATTACTCAGGAAGAAAACAAATCACTTTAATGGGCAGGTAGCATTTGAAAGTGAAGCAGCCAAACATGAGTTCTGTAAAATTTCCAAGTTCTTGGTTAAAATGTATTTGGAATTATAGGGCAGGGAGGTGCATCTGCATGACTTCCCACCCATGGCCGCCTTACCTCCGTGAAGAACTCCCAATTACCACAAGTTCGTGATGACTGAGCCCAAGGGAATTAAGATGGACTTTGAAGCAGCTTTTACGGTACACTTCATCTACATTTGGGTTTTCTTTAGTTCTCATTAAAAGGGCCACTTTCTTCTTTTCATTGATATACTGTCTTTGTGTCCTTCATTTCACACTCTTTTAAAAAGTTCTCTCATCAGATCAAGTGCAAAAAGGAGGGATGACATAATAACCATCATAATCATGATAACAACAACAAACAACTGGTACTGTGGGTTTAAATCTTTTTAAAAAGAAAGTTTTCTCCTCTCTAAAGCATGGCCCTTCAACAATTAAAAAAAATAGCTAGGGTTGAGAATGGACATAATAAAAGTGTTTCTAAGATTAAACTATAGATACAGGCAGGCTTTAAAAATCCGTGTGTGTGAGAGATGAGCTGTCCTCTCCCAACCTGATTTTTTCACAGAGGCATCTAATAATCACCTTAGAGGTGTACAAATAAGGACACTATCCCTTTTCTAGTAAGAAGTAGAGATGTGACAGGTTTTGTTACTGGGGTGAGGGAGAACTGTGTAAGGTATTCCCTTGCTTTCCCTCACAAACACACCATCTTTAACTGAAGACCTCTGTCTGAGAGGGTGACTCTGCTGCCTCATCCAGTCTGGTCAGGGAGTCCCCAAAAACATGTTAAAATGTTTCAGCAATTTTTACCAACCCCAAAAGATGTTTAAAAGTTAACAGATCATTCTTTCTCCTGAAACGCATCAAGACCCGTTTGCACACGCACTTCCTACCTAAAAAGAGAAAGAAAGGAAAGGAAAAGGAAAAGGGAAGAAAAAGAAGAAAGAAAAAAAGAAAGAAAGAAAGAAAGAAAGAAAGAAAGAAAGAAAGAAAGAGAGAAAGAAAGAAAGAATCTCTGTCTTAAAAAGGGGAGGAGTGGGAGTAACTGCGAAACCCTGAAAATTCTCCTATTCATATTAGGAGGTTCCCCCCCCTTCCTTGTTTGCCCTTTGAAAAGGAGTCCTGTCACTCAGAAAGGAGCTGTTTCTTCAACCTCCTCCCCATCCACCCACAAGCCGGCCCCCCTCAGCCTCCCAGCCTGGCCCCGGCCCACCCCGCGGCCCTCCCCGCACACACAGTTTCTTCCCAAGTGCTTTTCAAGCGAGAGCTGGAGATGAGAGGTGCGGCTTCTCCACCGCAGAGCCAGACAAGTACTTCTCTTCGCGGCAGAGCGCGGCCCGGCACAGCCAGCCCGAGGCGCCCAGGGCTTTTCTGTCAAGAAGCCACCAGGCACCCCGGGCTGGCCGCCCCTCCCCGCGGCGGGCCCGCGGCGCGGCGCTCGAGCCGTCACGTGCCCGCGCCCCGCGCCCCGCGCCCCACGGCGCCCTTTGTTAGCCCCGCGGTGCCACGCGCGGCCGCGGCGGCTGGGCGGTGCCGCCCGCCCGAGGCTCCGAGCTGACCGCGGGGCCGGCCCGGCTCGGCCTCGGCTCGCGCGGACAGCCCCGAAGCACCTTGGGCGGACGCGCCCGAGCGCTTGGCAAATCGAGATTCTCAGCACTTTGGGGGAAACGGATCCGGGCCACCCCCTATGTTTCAAACCAAAGGCACAAAGGGGGGTGAGAGGCCCAAGGAGGGCGCGCCTCGGCACAGGGGAGTAACCACTGGGCTGACTTCCCTCCTCCTTTCCATTCCGCCTCACCAGTTTCTCATCTTTTTTTCCCTTATCCTCTGCCACGCTCAGAGGCTCGGTGGGTGGGAGTGTGTGTGTGTGTGTGTAAATGTGTGTGTGTGCGTGTGTGCAGTTAGGTGGAAATTTCATAAGAATATGTTCTACACTTATAAACTTGCCAGGATGGGGGAGTATGCGCTCTCAAGTAAATGCACTGGTGGGAGAGTTTAAGCGACTTATTTGGGAGGAAATAGGGGGTCAGATTTGGTCTAAGTGGAACATCTGCAAAACATTCAAGCAGCTTATTCAACAAAGAATCTAGCCATTTATTGTAGAAATAATAAAAAGCCACTAATGATTATGGTTCCCACCCCTTCCCCCAAAAGGCCAAATCCTAATGAAATAATTCAAAGGTAGGCCTCATTTCCTAATAGTGGAATTAAACAACAACAAAAAAGAGCCCAACTAAACTTTCCAGCTCTGCTTTCTTAAGGGCCTGGGAACCTTGCTGAGAAATTAGGTAAATAAAAGGCGGGCTGGAATTTCTGTTGAGCTCAGGCTGCAGTGCCCCGACTTGCACATAGTTCTGCTTTGATACACAATTAAATTACAGTAAATTCCTCTTTAAATAATAAAATTTGGAAGACTCTTCAGGATTCGAAGATGTCTGGGGTTAAGTAGCTTTTAAACCGTCAGTTTTCAAATGGTTTGTGCAATGAATAGCTACCTTTAAATCCTAAAACCATTATAAATATGCTATACATCTGGGTGCCAGTTTATCTCTCCATATTTCTTTTTAAAATGAGGGAAGCATTCATAAAAAGCTACTTGGCACACTTTATTTTAGGAAAGCAGATGTTAATTTTTTCACGTATCATTTTATGACCAAGTACATGTGTAACGTTGGAAAGCATCCAGAACGCCTCTATTATTTGCTAAATGACTGTTAGTTGAGGCATATTATTCTCAGCCTAACCATGGTATAGGTTATATCAATAAAGTAAACATCTGTGATTTTTTTTTTTTTTTTTAAACCAGGGGAAGGGCGTATAAAGAGTTACTATAAACGATGGGGGGAAAAAGAGTTTGGGTAGGAAGAGCACACCTGCGTTGTAGCAAATAGGATATTTATATTGTTCGGAGCAAAACAAAGTCCCTGAGTCGGGCACTCGGGGATATTTACATGGCGGGAGATAAAGTTGAAAGCCTTTCCTGGCGTGCCAAATGGGATTCTCCCTGTGGCCTTCTGCGCCGCAAGATAACAGGTACTAAGCGCTCCTGGCGGCGTCGGGCCTTTGCCCGCCGCACCCCCTCCCCCGCAAGCCAGCCCCAGGCCCAGCCCGGGTTGAGCCAGGCGCTCAGGCTCTAGGAATTCCCAGGCACGGCGGAAATTTCAGCGGGGTTCCCAGCCTAGAAATATGCTCGGGAAGCGTCCTCATTTGCCCTGCGTCGCTCGAGGACGCCGGCGCCCAGGATAAGCCAGTGGCGTGATAATTAATGGAATACAATATTTATGGTCCGATGTATTGACTCTGAGGCAAGCGCGCCGTGTAGACAGTCCGTGGGGGTCTGACAAACAGGAGGTGAGTGAACAAACGTAATGACCAGAGTATTTATGTCTATCCGGTTTACTCACTTAAACCTGAGGTATGTAACATCATGATAAATATTAATATCCACCTAGACAGCCCCACCGTCCTCCTAAGCTCTCCCTTCCTGAGCGCTGCCCTTTACAAAAAGGCCAGAGAGGAGGTTTTTAACATAAAATGCTGCAAATATGAAAAATAGGTCACCAATAAAATTGGTCTCAGCATGGAGCGTAATTGCAACAAAGTGCCGCCGAGTAAAATCGAGGAGTGAGCTGGCTGAGGCAGCACAGTCGCGAGCCATCTGGTGTGTATTAAAAGTGGTGCTGTAAATATTGCTGAGAGCTAATGCATTATCGGCTTCTATAAGTGCACAGGGCCTGTAAGCTTTCCATATGTTAGAATATGTAGATGGGGTGAGAGCAGAGAAAGGTGTCCTATCAATTATGGGCTTCTAAAGCATTGTTTTGCCCACTCTTTGTGGGATTTCGGTCAAAAAGTGGAGAATATTCATTCTCAATTTCTCCTTCCCAACCCCTCCCTTTCCCTCTTCTCTCAGCTCGCTCTTTCTCTTTTTCTCTAGCTCTTTCTCCCAGCTCCCTCCTTCCATCCCCTCCTCCCTCCCTCCCTTCTCTCCAAGGGGATAGGACAGGCTTTGCTGACGTCACTTCACATCAGTAAAAGAGAGTAACTGTTTCAGAGAGAGGGAGAAAAAATTCATCTGTTTTTCATCAGTGCTAAAGTTTTGTCTTTTTAATAGAAATGAGCTGCCCAGCCTGAGTACTCCTTCTGTTTTGAAGCTTTTTTGGGGGGGGGGTGGTCAAAGAGATGGGGAGGTGTTCTTCATCCTGGGAGCTGAATCATCCTATAAGTGGTTCTAATGCCAGAATCAGTTCAAATAGATGAAACTAATTAAAATAAGATGTAAAGATGATGTCTTCTAGAGACTTCACATCCACACCTACTAGGCAACTTTTGCCAAGGAGGGTGGAGGGCTTCTGGCTCCATGACACTTCTGCTTTGAGTCCTGGAACTTCTTCCCTACTCTCGGGTTCCTCTCTTCATAATTCCACCCCCTGCATACAGAAACCGCCACACACAGCACAGCTAATAATTTTCCTGCTGTCACATTACTTTTCTAGGGAAATCAGAGTCCTCCTTTTCCTGACGATACCCCACATTTAAGAGTTTACTATAATTACCCCCTCCTCTCCTCTGAGGTCCCCCCACCTCTGTCCGTCAACTACAAGTTTTTACGCAAATCCAGTGCTAGGAAATTGCCTCACATTGTCCCACAGAGATCATTCTCTGTCTTCCAAATTTGTCCTCACCTCTTTCATTCTCCCTGTTCCGTGTCATCCTCCCCTTCCCTTTCTTTCCTGCCCACCTCGCCCTCTGGTGCACACACAGTACAAACCACCAGCACTTCCAGTGTGCATAAACCTGCTGGTCATGACAACCCAAGTTCAATCAGCAAATAAATAAAACTCTTACTTTTTTTTTTTGGCTGCCGGCTGCATTCCCCCTCTGGCCGTTGCCTCCTTTAATTATAGGAGCTATATTTCTTCCCTGGGAGACATTCGAGGGGATTTTTAGTTGGAAACTCGTTTCTGCTGAGTTATTTTGGAGCCAGGACCAGTGAGTGAGTGGCCCGTACCCACAGGCTTTGAGTGAAGTGCAGATTGAGACATATCGAGTTCCCTCTAAAAGGATCATTTCATGTGGGAGGTTGGACACAAAGTTTGCACTCGTGACTGGCATTCCAGTGAGAGACATGCATATTTTAAAACAACAAAGCAAGGAAGAAAGAAGGCTTAGGGGAGGGGGGGAAAACTTGGAAAGAAGTTACTAAGTGACAAACATCTGTCAACATGGGATAATTTGTACACTCTGATGTAAAACTATCTGCCTCATTTGATGGCGTTCAAGGCGGAGGATCTAGGAGAGCAGTAGATAAGTATTTATCCCTATGAGATATAGTTAACTAAGACACTTTTCCCAAAATAGGTGTAAGGTGATTAAAGCTGCACGAATGAGTATAATCTTAAATTATAGTATGTTTCTTAGAATAGTGGAGGCCTCTAAAATTGCTCATTTCTGATAGTTCATAAAAAAATTAGACCCTATTTCATTTTGAGAGATGTACTGTACTTCAAACAACGGACTGATAAAGTAATAAGCAGAACATTTATTATAGAAAATCAAATGAATTTTGTCATAACAAAAACAAAACCAAGCAGAAGAAAGAAGAGAAACAAAAATCTCAGACAACCCCTGGTTGCTATGTTCTAGAAATCTTTAAAAGTACCAGCTTTACATGTGTATGTGAGCCAAACATATAAACATCCACCTCTCTGCATGTCAACAAGGAGAAATGGCAAAATATTTTCAGAGAATTTTCTCTCTTATTTAAGCTTGGAGTTTCAACAAACATATTACACTTTAAGAGAGAAAAGCAAAAAAAAAAAAAAAAAAAGCAAAACAAAACACTTCCTTCTTTAGGAGGGAAGTTTTTAAAAGCAGAGTGAAAGATCAGGCAAGATCCTGAAACGTCTCTTTATATACCCTGACTCTCCATCCACCACATGGAAGTTCAGGCTCCAGCTTCCACCGAGAAATCTTTTTCTCCTCCAGATCTGAAGACAAAAGGAGAGGAGGCCTGGTGGCGAGCGGGATATCTCTGTTAGTTGTCAGCGCAGGTCCATGGGTTAGGAATGCTAATGAGCCGCTTGGCCAGCTCAAGACTTGGTTCTCTCGCACACCCTGACGCTCACACACACTCGGGCTCCTGCATGCCGACTGACAAGCACACAGACAGAGCCTCGTGCTCCATCCTGTCTCTCTCCTTTTTCCTCTGAGCCCAGAGATCGATCGCTGACCCCACTGTTGGGCCAACGCTTTATTTATCTGGCTGCGCAATGATATTATCAGCCTTAAACGTTATATACAGCAAATGTCCTCCTAAATCAACACAATAGGATAGCTTGCAGAGACCAGCCTGGTCTGTCTTAAAGAAATCCCTGGCTATCTCTCTCGTTCTCCCTCTCCCCTTCCTTACAGACACCCCTTCTCCTTTCCACCTTTACAACTACTGGTATTTTATACAATGGACTTGGGGATTTGATCCCTTGCTTTCAGCTTGGTTGGAGGAGGCCTTAGCAGACTAGGAGATGGATAGACACCATTATCCACCCATCACTGTGATCTCCATCAGGGGTTCCCTTGTCAGCCGGATCCAACTGCCTAGACCCACTCTATTCACATGACCCGGATTTCTCAAAATTGGGGTAGAAGAGAAGGCGAGGGGTGGAGAATCGAGTGTGCAACCTTGCACCGTGTTAATTGTTTTCTTTCCTCTCAATTACATTCATAAACCTATTTTCTGCATTGCATGTTATTTCTTTGTGCTTCAAAATTGAAACCACGTGCAGCCTTCTTCCCTCCGCACACACAATAAATGCGCTGCCCCCTCCCCCAACCCATCACACAACTATTTACATCTTGGTTACTCACTCTGCGCTCCGGCCCAGCCTGGGAGAAGAAATTGGCCCCATGGGATTAGGTGAGGCTTTGTAAAAGCATCTCTCAAATCCGTATCTCGGGGCCCCATCTGGGAGAGAGGCTCCTGGACTCCCCTCCCGGGCCTCCTCCCACCCCCTCCTCACACAGGTGGTTGCAGCTTCCTCTGGGAGAGCTAGCAGGGAGGACATCCAGGGAGAAAGGCAGCTTTGCAGTGTCCCGCCAGGCCCACCCGCTGCCCGCCCCTCACCCTGGCCCTGTCGGGCCGCCCACGGGGGGTCAGCGATGGCCCCGAGAGCGCCTCTGCTGCCCCCTGGTCCATGCGCCCTGGGCACAGCAGAAAGCCCCGCAGGGACCGGCTGCTCCCTGGGGAGCGTTCTAGACCCAGGTCCTCCCAGGCAAAGAAGTCCCACCAAAAATAAATAAATAAACTCCAAAGGGGGGAGGGGGAGCTGGAAAATGGATTCGCTGACAAGGAGAGATAATAAATGAGAGGCGCTTTCAGATAGATATCTCAGACGTGAAATTGCGCCCAGCTGGTTGTGTAAGCAAACAAATAGTTTCATGTTAGGAACTCTCAACTTGTGGCTTGATGAATAGAACACGACAGAGGTAAATGGGTCTTTAACTCATTTAGGAATACAACTCTTTGGCTTTCCAAGTAAAAGGCCCAGTGACGCCACGGATCCTGAGCAGGCCCTCTAACAAGAGTTTTATTAGTTTCCACTTGCGTCTCCCTGCCTACCCTCCCCAGTCTCCTTCATGGTTTTCCATTTGCAGAGACATTCAGGTGATTTGTTCTGGAGAATCGAGTAGCTTACCGGAGGTGATTCTGGCACTGGAGGAGATATAAGGACTGCCTACGAGCAGAGGAGGAGGATTTTTTAAAAATAAACTTTTTGCACTCTCTAAGCAGAGGAGCTCAGGTGGGCTTGGATCGAAGAGGCTCCATAGCCCTAGTGCCCCTGACCTCAAAGCTTGGCGATGGGACCTCGGGGAGCCCACCCAGACCCTTTGCGGCAGCCAGAGACCGCGAGGCTGAACCAACGTAAGGGGCAGAGTCCCGGAAGCCCAGGGTTGTTCTGGCGGCCCGAAGGCACGCCCATCCCCAGCCCCGGGGCTTCCCCCCAGGCCTGGTCGCGGTTTGGGGTGTGCCTGTGGGGGCAGAGGCCACATTTTAACTCCCTTAGGCCACTCTTTGTCCCCTGGCTGCGGATGAGGCGCAGCCTCGTGCCCTAGAAATTCCCAGAGGAGAGCACGTCCTAAGATGGCTTTTTTGATGTTTTCAGAAAAGCTTGTGGCTAAAGTAGTTTAAACTGACTTCAAAGCCCCTAAAGTTCTCAGTCGCCCAGCAAGTGTTTGGGTTAGAAAGGGGAGCGTTGGCTTTCATATGTCACAGGTAATTTTGAGAGGGAAGTCACCTTGTGTGGGCCGCTCTCCAACAGTTATGATGTATTTCCTCCAGCCTTGGAGACCCTGTCAGTTCTATCCCGCCCAGTTAGCCCAATCCTATTCTCCCAACTACTTAGGGTTGCTACGCCTCCGCAGGCCAAGGCGGGGCTGCGCTCCCCAAGGTGACCATCCAGCCTACACCTGCCTTCGGCCTCACACCCAAGTTCCACGGCTCCCCCTGGCGCTTGGCTCAAAAGCCGGCTCATTGCTCAGGGGCCTCTGGGCGGCCACCCAGGCAGGCGAGACTCCCACCCGCTCCATGTCGCCTTCTGTCCAGTGGCTTCCAGGGTCCGAGGGCATGCAGGGCACTGAACAGGGGCAGCCCGGCCACTGGGGCTGCCCTTCTGCACAGCAAGGAGGCCGTGCGATGGCTCGGGGGCCCTTAGCTCTTGGGCCGCGGACACCGGGCAGTCCAGCTGGGGAGCCTTGAGAATGCTCAGGGAGCACAGAGGGCGCTTCCTGGCTGTTGGAAGGCTTAACCCGTGGCTTAAATAGTGCAGTCTCGGCTCCTCAACCTTCCGTTAGCATGAGCAGATTTGTGGGTCCCACCTCGCGCTCTGAGAATGAAAAGCCACGGAACTGTCTCGTGCCCGAGGGAGCACCCACAGAGCCGCTGAGTCTCTGGGGAGGCTCTGTCTCTCTGCTTGAGACACATAGAGACCTCTGAAGACGAGTGTAATGCTACCAAGGAGACAGCACAGGAGAAACCCACTGCCTGCCACCCCCAGCCAGGTCCGCTGAGCATGGGAGCAAGACCACCTTTTCCTTCTCTGTTCCGCTCAGCACCTCTGCCTCCTGGTTCCCTCACGGAGCCTGCAAGGGAGTCCGTGAAGCCATATAGAGGAAGGCCTGCTCTTCTTCCCACGCTGGGCTGCTCAGCTCTGGGCTTAGGTCCAGGCTTAGAAAGGTCGCAGGATTCCTCAGGCCCTGGGCAATGCTCCCAGCCCAGTCCCGCAAGAGACAAGTTACCACTGTCACCTCTGGACCCAGGAGCAAGTGCCTCAGACATCCCAGGCCTTGGCTTCCGGAAGGGTCCCCACACTGGGCACCTTGTGCTTGGGTCTCCATATTGAAATTAATTGAAAAATACGTTTCCGACCTACAAAAATGTTTATCTGTTTTCATCAGAGGGATCACACTGTAATGAATATATTTACATCTCATTTCAAGAAAGGCAGCAAAGATCGGTGAGCGCTTGGAGCCAGCTCGTCTCCCCTCCCCCTCTGCGCTGGGCTGCAGCCTACCCCACCCCAAGCCCCACATTCCCTGATCCGGCAGCCCTAGAGGGCTCTCCGAGACTTTCTGGGAGGCGGTCGGGAGTTAAATATGATCTCTTTCCTTGCCCATCTGGCCTTGGGTGCTCACTCTGCAGGGAAGTCAACCTGGGCCCAAAGACATTGCCCCTGGGTATAGTGCAAAGGATGAGGCCCAGGGCGGGATGGGACCCCTGCGAGGGCAGGAAGGCACCACACACCGTACCCGCCCTGCCTCCCTAAGGCTCAGGCCGGGTGGCAGGTGGACCTGTGGGGGTTTCTCCACAGAGAGTATGGCATTGCCCAACCCCCACTGCCCTGCACCTAGAATATGAAAACCTCAGGTGGCTTGGAGCTTGTTAATACATTTTTAAAGGAGTGGGGAACCTGGAGATTTCTAGACAGCAAATGAAAGCAGAACTTTGTCAATGACTTCTGAAAATGAAGCTCTTGCCTCATCCAAGGCCTGTTTGGGGATGAGGGGTGGAGGAGGAAGTAAGAGGTGTTATTTCAAAAGATCTGGCTTTATTAATACGTTTGGAAAAAAGCTCCCTTGGTAGTATGTGTTCTCACAGTGCCGACTAGAACCCTATAAAACATTCATGCTCCAAAAGCTGCAAGAGAGCAGCCCCCACGCACACCCAAAGAGAGGCCTCAGCAGCAGGTTTCTGCCCTGGAAGGGCCACTAGAGCCCAAACGGTGCTTCTGGAAAGAACCTGCTCTAGCCTAGCTCACCAACTCCCAAGTTCCAGGTCCACGCCCCTAAGTGTGGGGTGGTGGTGGAGCTTGCCCTTCACCCAGCTGAGCTTGAGAGCCCTCCAGGGAACCCCTGTCACAGGGTCAGGAGTGAAGGGTAAACCCTAGCCAGCTCTGCAGCGGACCATAAGGGGGAGTAAAGGTAGGTTTGGCAGTGTTGAGGCCCTAACCCTTTCCCAGAGTTGGGGAGAGGGCCATCGTCCAGTTAGAGGCACAAGAGGCTTCTGAGCAGCCCTCCCCTGCCCTCGACCCCCACATCAGCTCTCCATGCCTCTCTGCAGCCTCTCCAGCCAGGCAAGTTCCCACCTGCAGTCACTGAAGTAGGTGGTCCCCAGACTCGACCCCCCCTTACAACCAAGCCCACCCCAGCCTCCTGCTTAAGTCCATGCAGGGCACCAACCATCCACAAGGTCATAAGAGCTGCTGGGAGCAACCAAGGTGTGCTGCCCCCTCCCTGCCCACCCCAGCCCACACAGAGCCTGACCCTCTGCATTTACAAAACCAAGGCAGCGGCTTGGTTTTGGGAATTAAGTCTAGACAACCTAGTAATGGACCTTAAAATTTCCACCCTCACCTCCCCATTCTAATAATAATTGGAGTGGAAATTAATTGGAGGGTTCTCTTGCACTTATGACATCTGTCAAGTAACCAGACACGTGGGTTTTGCTAAATTCTTTTATTTTTTGTTTAAATTTTCACTTCAATTTTAATTCTTGAAGAACAGCCTCGACAACATATATCGCACTCATTATAAGAAGCAAAGGGTTATATCAAAAATTATTAGTATAGAATCACAGGAAATCTGGTTTGGAACCAGAAAAAAATACAAAACAGATATAGATACATAGACACAGGACAATTTTTTTATAATTATTTGGAAAATGTTATTTTCCCCTAATTCTTGTTTCCTTTTTTTATGTGCATACGATGTTTAAATTTTACAAAAAAATGAAAATAAAGACTAGTATTTTACAAAATGAATAACAATGTTTGGGGTGTGTGTGTGTGTGTGTGTGTGTGTGTTTCTACATAGAATTCAGTCCACTTCCATGTGTATTGTTTTCTGTACAGAATATATCCACATCCGTCCACAATAAATCCTGGAAGGTCCATTAATCTCCTTCTGTTTTATTAAAATTCTCATGGTCCTCTCTTCCAATTTTTTTTTTTTTCCTTTTCTCACCAGACACAAGGTCCTTTTTCTTTCCTTTCCAACATGTTCACAGATCTGATCCTAAAGAGAGTCTCTTTTTCTCCTGGTTTGCAGCTCGGGTTGCATTTCTGCAGGGTGGGCTGCTCCTGTCGGCCCGGCCCACCTCCCCCCTGCCCGGCTGCACCCCGCAACAGTCGCCTGATGTCCCCGCAGCTTTGGAGTCCATGGCCCCCGCCGATCCTCTGAGTCTCTAGGGGGGCGGGGGCAGGTAGGAAGCGCCCAAGGTCTAGGAGCACTGGATGGACATGTAAGGCCAGTTGAAGCTGCTCCCAGACAGTAACATATCCCGGATGAGAGTTTCGATGGGGGTTTTACCTACCAAACGGACGAAGAAGAGCTGCTCGATGACCGAGGAGGACACGGTACGCAGGGAGGGCAGTCGCAGTAGGAGTTTGCCGAAGCGGCTGGGCTGGTTAGGGTACTGGCTCCTCACATACTCCTCCAGTGCGCACTGGGACTTCTCCTGCAGGCTCTCGATGTGGGCGGCATCCGACAGGCCGCACGCATCTGCCCGTGCGGCCACAGGAAGGACAGAAAAGGGGAGGGGACACACAGGTTAGTGAACAGCAAAGGCACGAACAAGCCATGAGAAATGTGCTTAAGTTGCTAAGAGGGGGAAAACGAAATAGAAGGGAAAAGGGAAAAAAAAATCCTCCTCTCCATTCCTCCCTAATCCTTCTTCACCATTCCCTCCCCTCAGCCCCCAACACAAATAAAAATAAATCACACCCCCACCAAGCCTAGGGGAGCTGGAGACGGAAGCACACACATGCAGAGGCAGCAACCTCTCTAGTCCCTTTGTTTTTCCTCTTTCACCTTTGGATTAAATAATGTACGATGCTGGAGCCATGTTTGCTGTGCGAAGCAACCTGTCCTCCGCCTGCAGGGGAGCATCTTTCCGCTGTGCTCATTAAAGGGAGGACTTTTGCCCCTGATTTCGGGGTGTTCAGAAGCCCTGAAGAAATACGTAGCCTGGGGGCAGTTCTTGCAGGCTTCTTGGAATCCTCCCTCTCAAACCCAAATGACCCCAGCCAAAATCCTCAAGGAGAACCTAGACTGTCTGGTGAACAAACAAACACCTGGGAGGGGTAAGGAATCATGGGCTGGCAGTGTGTGGACTCAGATCGAGCCCAAGCTTCAGCAATACAGGATTTGAGACCCACGATCTATGCAAGCAAGAACTCTGCAGCAAATCCTCGGTGAGGGTGTATACTTCTAATCTGTGCTTTAGATCAAGTAATTGAAAATTGGTCACATTTCTGTAAGCTGTATAATAATCAGAAGGAATATGGCTCAGTTACTCCAGGCTGAGGAAAGGAGACATCTTCAACAATCAGACACAAAGCTGGGCTGGAGACAGCTGCTGTTGCTGCTTCCAAACTGGGAGTTGGGGAGTTGAAGGTGGGGGGTGGATTTGGGGAGCTAGGCTTCCTGTTGCAGGACCAAGGGGAAAAAGGCACTTACACACAATGACAGCATCTTAAAACCTGTGTGTTTATCTCGTATCAACCAAGGCTCCTCGCGGTCTCCTAAAAATATTTCAAGACAGCAGTTTATACTCTATCAACTAACTAAAGGCAAAGAAATGGAAAAGAAGGTGGAATCCAGAGGAATGAAGTGCAACCTTCCTCTCTTAGTTCAAACGCCCATGTTATTTCTTTATTATATATTAATAATAAATATTTAAAAAACAGGAAGATCACAGAGGAGCCCTTAGCCAGTCAGGAGGTTGACTAGAGATCAAAGGCAGAGTTTGCTAATATATAGATCTGGGAAGAAATTCGTGCATGGCAATGCCCCCAGAAGGACGTTATATAATTGTGAATGGGTAAGTGTGACCCTAAGAAGTCACACCAAACGATTCAAAGTGAAACCCGTGTCTGCTGAGTTTCTGAGCTTTATGTCTTTATATTTCAAGAACTGGGATTTACAAAGCATTCTGACACCTTCATCTACAAGGCAATGGCCTTGAGCAAAAATACAAATAAAACTAGTGCTAATTCAAGAACTTCTAAGGCAGGTCTCCTTTGACCCTGGATCCAGAATGGGTTCCTCTCAGATGTCTAATTACTCCTGCCAGCCACTCGGGTGCATCCACACTGTCCTGACCTGGGAAGCCAGCGAGAGGCTAGCAGGGCGAGGGCAGGAGTACTCTGGAGCTTCACTGCTTAGAGAGGGGGGCTCTGAGGTCTGCCCTTGGCCTTGCTTGCTAACCTGGCCCTGCTGAGTGGCCACCATGCAGACTCATATTTACATATATCTTGCTTTACATGCATTATCTGCCCATTATGCCACAGGATCCCTTTCAGCGTCAGACAATGCAGTATGAAAAGGACCCACCAATACCCCAGCAGATTTTTTTAAAGACCCATATGGCATCCCCTCAGGTCCGTAAAATATTTATCTGATATTTACATTTAGGGCCCCCAGAGTGCAAGGACACTACCCTTCTCCCAGCTAGGCCACTCCAAGGGAGAGAAGCCCGGGAAGGGCTTGCTTGGGCCCTGTGCTGGCTGCTTGGATTTCTTCCCTCCTTTGAAGGCAGAATGCCTGTAGCGGGGCTTGGCTGCCAGGTGCCAGGCGGCCAGCTCCGTGGCCTCCCTCCAGCAGGAGTCCCACTTCAGGCCTGGATTCCCACTCTAGATATTCCTCCCCACTCTGGATATTCCTGCCACGGAGTCTCCCAACTGTGGACAGATAGTATGAGCTCTCAGATCGATTAGGTGGCTGTGGAAGCCAGGCGAGGTGAGCAGGGGGTGTAACGCAGTACGTATTTACATTCCACGGGGTAGAGCCGAGGCCAGACAAGGAGGTAGAATATACAGAGTCCACGCCTCACTTTTTATGTGGTAGTGTCAATGTGGGAACCCTCAATATTTCTTCCATAGTATATGGAAAAGAAATTATGTAAATAAATAACCATTACTGCTCAGGCCCTCCCGGCTTAGCCTTTGTAGTGCAGAGAATGTATTTCATGGTGTGCATTCAAAAGAGTTTAGTGTTCAGGAAATATAGATGTAATCAGCTGCCATAACTAGAAATCAAAGTTATTATTGTGCTGAAAATGGATTTATTGTATTTATGTTAACTAGATGGCTCCTTTCAGAGGAGGTCCCATTTATTTGAGGGAATATTTAGGTGTATGAATTAATGAATTTTTTAAAAAAAGTAAGTTCAGGTCATGACCTAGTCCTTGGATGCTGTCCAGAATATTAAGGATTAAGCATACCATCCGGAGGCCAAATGTGAAAACCACCACAGGGAACCCCCGTGCCAGCTTCAAATACTTAGCCGGAGCAAACCTCGTTGGACAATATGTCTAAAACTGTCTTTTCCATCATTCAAAGTTTGCTTAAAAGTTGGATGACTTTGAGAAGGCTTCCCATGAATTCCCTTCTGGCTAGCAATCAAAACACGTTTAGTCAAAAGTGGAAATGTGTTGTAGGGAGGAGGGGGGTGAATTTACTACTGACAGCTCCATTTCCATGTTCAGATATTCTGTTTGCAATTTTCCAACAAAATAATGTTAGTGTTCACTTCTCAGCCTCCCCTGCACCTTGAAGACGTGGTTCTGAAACTTCTTCGGGAAAACTTTTTAAAAAGGAACAATTTTCACGGGGATGTTTTAGGATGGAAAGTTGAAAGAAAAGCATGAATAATTCCACAATCTTCCCCACGGCCAGCACAGTCCTCGCCTCTCTCTGGGAAAGGGCAGGAGATCAGAAAAGTCAAGGGAGTTCAAAGAACCTTAGTAGGGGACAAGGAAAAGGGAGCAAAGACCTTTCCTGAGAAGACCTCTGTCCAGCTCCAAGTCACATTTCTGCTTCAAGACACCTCACTGGATGAGATTTTAAAACCCCAGCTTCCCCGACACTGGCTTGCTTCCTGATTAATTTGGCTAAAGAGCCGGGGAGTAGAGAGCCAGCCAGGCCCCAGGCCTGCCAGAGCTAAAGCAGCCCCGTCGCTGCTTCCCAGGCTCTTTGTCACTTTTGAAAAACACGTTTCCATCAAGAAGACTTATTAAGATAAAATGCATTCAAACACTGAGGAGGCTATTCAATAAATCTTCCATTTGTTTTAAGGTTTGCACTTTATCCTCTTGCAAAGAATAACTCCCTCTCCCACTAGCAGACCTGCATTTGCACTGAAAGTAAAAGGGGGGCAGTCCAAGTCCACGGCTCTGGCCACCCTGCATACAAATGAGATGTTCTTGTCTAAATAAATTATCTGCTGCTCAGATCGATATTAATACTACATTTGCTACATTACAATATTGTGCAAATTTAAGAGGCATTTTAATACAATGTAAATACGATTCTTCACGCATGAAAGCCAGGAAATATTGATAGATTATACCATTGCTTACTGTTCAACAAGGCCTTGGGAAAGGGGTTTTGCCATCTCTGCTCAGGAATGGTTTTAATTTGGCCTTTGGAGGTCCTGGCTCTAGGATAGATTTATTAGGATGGTTTATTTGTTCTCTGAATGGAGGAATTAAAAACAATAGTGCCAATAATGGGAGTAAAACTGCAGCTAACCCTACTCACAGTGGGCAGGGCCCCGGACCCAATCTGAGCAGCTCTGTTCCCCACCAGCCTCCTTTCTGGCTTTGTTTATATTTCCCCCCATTACCTGCTGTCCCGGGTGTTTATATGTTTCCCTCTTGCAGGTTACAATAATAAAAAGCGGGCAGTGTTCTCAGAGGCTCTGACTAGAGCCTTCAAAGGCAACGTTAATGCACTTTCCTGGAAGTTAATTTGAACCATCTATCATAAGAGAAATTGTTAACATGCATGTTACCACCACCTACATTTAATTTGATATTTTAAAGGCACTCTGTTAAATTTCCAGTGTTCGTGTGTTCTGCATGGCTGTGAGATTTATCTCCGGGGCGGGAATCCTCCCATACTTGCGGGTTCTACAGTATTCCTTTTGTTTTTTATCTTTCTTGTTTAGATTGAATCCGTTTTTTACGACCCTCAATAACCTCAGCAACTGCAAACATGAATGGTTTCCGATAAGGGAAAATCAGGCAGCAATAAAGCGGGATTATTTATGATTTATTTGCGCGTATTCTTCTCTTTCCACCTCTGCGTGTGTCTCTCTGTGTCGGGAAACTCATCCAGGGAGCGTGCCACACAGAGGAGAAAGCCACATTCCCACGTTCTCTTCCTTCCCTCTCCTCCCCCAGAAACACTAAACGCTGGCGCACACACACGCACACACATACACACCGCACACACGCGCGCAGCCAGACAGTTCCAACGCCCCCCCACCCCTTGCACACACACACACACACACACACACACACACACACACCCAGGACGCGCGCCCGCCGCCGCCGCGGCCCCGCGTGGGGGTCCAGGCCCCCGGGCCGGGCCGCCTACCGCCCGCCTCGCAGCCGCCTCAGCTCCCGTACCGCCGCGCTCCCAAGATGGCAGCGGCGCCGCGGGCCGCGTCCGGGCGCTGGGGCCGCAAGTCCCCGCCAGGCCCAAGGTCGGGCTCGGGCCGGCCAGGCCGGCGCGGCGACGCGGCGTAGGAGGCCGCGCCGGGCGGAGCGCGGCCTGCTGTCGTCCCCGGCGCGGCCTGCCCTCCCGGCGACCACAGCCTCACCTGACGTGAACAGCACGATGGCTTTGAGGCAGCTGTACTCGGCCGAGTCGACGTGCAGCGCCTTGAGCTTCTCCACCTGCTCCTGGAAGATGCGGATGTGGTCCATGAAGGCCACGACGCGGTCGGCGGACATGGGCGAGGCGTGCAGGCCCGCGGCGGCCAGCAGCGGCGCCACGTGCAGCGGCATGGAGCACTGGGCCGCGTTGAGCACGAACAGCTCGCTCCAGGTGAGGCGCAGCAGGGACACTTGGTCGGTGATCTGCAGATCCGGGAAGAAGGGGATGTTTCGGGCCCACTCGACGGCGCTGAAGAGCAGGCGCGCGGCCAGCTCGCAGATGTTCTCGATGCCCATGATGTTGTTGGGCTGCATGCATTGGCTGCCGTAGCGCGACGTGGGGTAGGGTTCCGCGCGCAGCAGCAGCGAGATGTAGCCGGACAGGTAGCAGTGGCCGTTGAGGGGGTCCCCGTTGGTGAGTGCGTACTGGCCTGGATTGGGTTGGGTTGGAGGCATTCTTCCTCGCTGAACCGCTGACAAAAAGAAAGAGAGAAAAGAGGCAATGTGCATCCAGGGGGCTTGCGAACATTGGCGCGCCGCAGCGCACCCGACACAATGCGGAGGCTCTTCCCACAGCCACACGCGCCCGGCGCATCTTCTCTCGCGCTCGCTCTCACTCACAGCCCACACCGGGAGGAAATCTGGGGTGAGAGCCTCCAGCTCCGCGGCTCAGTATGCCCAGACATCGCCTGAGCCCCTGGCCACCCTAGCCCTGCCAGAACTAGGCCTGATCTCAGGGCCCCCAGCCCCGCATGGCCAAGAAAGTGCCACCCAACCCCCTCCACCACCAAGGTGTGATACACAGGTTAATGAAATCCCACTCACCCCTCCAGAATGAAACAAAGCAGAGTAAAACAAAACAAACAAAAAAGAACAGGCGAAACCAGAGGAAGGTTGTGGTTCTAGGCAAATGCCTAGCCGCCTCTTCATTTGCAAGCAAGCAGTGTTTTGCTCAAAATGTTTCCATATTCTCTCAAAATGCTATAGAATTATCCTTAAAATAGATACAAGTTACATAACCACTTACAACTTTTGAATAGAAAACAAGTATCCTGCACCCCTCCCCTAACCCCTCCTCCCCTTCGCCCCACACAAAGTTCACTGTTAAAAGCAACAGAAAATTGAAAAATTTCAAGAAAAAGTTGAACTTACAGTAGCCAAACATTATTGAAAAAAGTGGGAAATATAATTAATATCTGTCCTGTGAGGTGCCACTGCAACCTGCAGCCAGCTTTTGCCCAGTGAATGCACGAGCTTGCAACTGCAAAAACACTGGATTCATTAACCATCTGAATGCAAAACGTAAGCATGCTTTGAGTTCTTAAAGCTGACCAAAGTTTTTTTTTTTTTTTTTAATGTGTATGTTTTACTTCAACAGTGCCAGCGTTTTAAATTGCCATGTAAACAAAGACAACTTTAGGAAAAGTTAGGGCTACTGAACTCTCCCCCCAACAAATTAATATAGATATGTCCATGTACACATAGCTGTCTTATTTCAGGTTGTGCACTATTTTCTTAAGTTTGCTTTGATTCTAATTTTAATGCAAACCCCAATGCAATTTAAGCTCTTGAAACATAACAGCTAGAATACTTTTTTCTAATTATAGTTTTGAACTTGGCAGTTATTTTTCAATTAAATGAGAGCACAATTCAGTTTTTTTTTTTTTTTTCAGATGCCTACAAAATCTCCCTGGAGCTAGAAATGAAGTCGTCATATTTGCCTGCTCCTTGAGATCTGAAGGAATTCAATTTCTTTTCTTGTGGCATATAAAATATAATTTTAAAGTCAATTACAAGAAGGAGTAATCTGCATTCTGCAAAATTGACTGGTTCGCTAATTTGACTATAAGACATCTTTAATGATTGTCAGGAGATAAACTTTAACTGTAAACGGCTAAATATATTTATAAGAAAAGTGCTGCATCTCTTGCCACATGAACATGAAGCATATCTAAATACAACATCAAAAGTTGTGTTAAAAGAAACCAAACCCATACAACACAGGGATTAAATGAAGTGGAAGCTCATGCCAGCTGCAGTCTATGCATTATAGCCAAATCAGAAGGATCGGTAAATGCCGTTGTAAATTGTAATTTGTATGCAGTATTTAAGCAGAGGGTGGAGTTTGATGAAGAAATAAAACGAGTATCATGCTTTTAAAAAAATGACACAACTATGAAAGGACGGTTCAGTCACAAACTTTCCTTTCAAAGTAGAGGGGTGAAAACAAGGCCACAGCTCTGGAGGAGGCGGCCCCAGCTCGGTGAAGAGGAGAGGGAACCAGTGAAGAGGCCAGAAGCCCCCCTTCCCCCCTAATTAGACCTACAAGTGCAATAAATCTCACTCCTCTTTTTCCAAGCTAAGCTTCCAAAAGGGCGATGCAGCAATGAATCTATGGTTCAGGATACTCCAGTCCCCAGCCCTCCCCAATTTTAAATAAAGGGTATGAAGAGGTGGAGGGGAAAGTGGAATGAAAAACACAGAAGAGTTTTCTGGGGGAAATCAGCACCCCTCCCCAAGTTCATGCCAGCACAGCCCCCAAGCATCCTCACGCACACGCGAGAAAGAGACACACACCGAGCACATCCAAGACAGAGGAAGTGAGGGATTTTAAGCCACAGCTCACGATCCCAGGGACACAATCCTGAGCAGGCAGCAGGAGGGGTGGAGGAGCCAGGGAGAGGAGCGCAGGCCGGGAGGGGGAGGCAGCGGCAGCGAGCTTGGTTGGGGAGGGGGGGTGACGCCGGGGGAGGAAGGCAGCGGGGACAGGGGAAGCTGGGACAGGGCCGGGACCGCAGGAGCTCCAGCCCCATACAGCAGCCACCCCCGCGAGAGAAAGAAAGAGGGCCGGGGAGGCGGGCGAAGCTCAGGGAAAGAAGCAGAGAAGAAATATTCACCTTCCCGCCTCATGCCCACTTTGAGGCACTTCTTGAGGCGGCAGTATTGGCACTGGTTGCGGTGGTGCTGGTCGATGGGACAGTTCCTGTTGGCACGGCATGTGTAAGTTAAGTTCCTGCGGACGCTCCTCTTGAAGAAACTTTTGCAGCCCTCGCAGGTGAATTGGCCGTAGTGCTTGCCGCTCGACTTGTCCCCGCACACCACGCACTCGATGTGCTGCTGGCTCTGGCCCGAGCCGGGCGGGCCCTGGCCCTTGTCCCCTGCCGTGCCGGGGGTGGCGGGCGCTCCGGGCTGGCCCGGGGTCTGCGGCGTGTGCGGCGCGCCCGAGCCCGCCTGCTGCTGCTGCTCGCCGCCGCCGCCGCCGCCGCCGCGGGCCGCTTGCGCTGCGGGGTTGGGGCCGCCGGGGTTGCCCCCGGCCACGTCGTCCTGCGGATCTCGCCAGCTGCTAACTACCATTGCCATATCTTTGGGCCCGGGGAGCGCTGGGGGGAGCCGAGCTGCTCGCCGAGGGCCGCGGGGCGCGCGGGCGCGCTGGGAGGGGAAGGGGAAGGGGAAGGGGGGAGGGGGAGGGGGCGGGGGGCCCGCCGGGCGCCCCGGGGTCGCGGGAGCCGAGCCCGAGCCGGGCACCGGCCGCTGCCTCCGCCGCCGCCGCCGCCGCCGCCGCTACTGCCTCGGCCGCCCCGCTGCTGCTGCGCGCCCGCCCGCCCTGCTGGCGTTTTGTTGTGGTTCCTGCTGTTTTCTTTCTCTCTTTTTGCAGCCCCCCCAGGCTCTCTGGCTCCCCCCCCAACACCCCTGCTCCCCTCGCCCGCTCCCCCCGCGCTCCGATCCTGGGGGGGCCACGCTCTCCTTCCCCCCCTCCCCACCCCCCCCCACCGAGCAAGCTCCCTTCTCTCGCTTTTTTCTTCTTCCCCAAGTTGCAAAATCAGAAATGGCACAGGCGGCAGCCGGGAGCGGCGCGGGGCGCAGCGCCGGGGGCGGCGGGCATGGGCCACGGCGCGCGCACACAGTCGCCCTCCGCCTCGCCCGCACCCCCGCGCACACACACACTCTCACACACACTCGCTCACCCGCGCCGGGCGCCCGCCCGCCCGCCGGCCGCTCCGGCTACACGCTGCGCGCCGGCTGAGCCGACATAGAGGAAGCCGGCGAGGGCGGCGGCGGCGGCGGCGGCGGCGGAGGCGGAGGAGGCGGAGGAGGAGGAGGTCGCGGCTGCAGGCGCCGCTGGAGTCGCCGCCTCAGCTGCAGCGGCGAGCGCCGCTGGAGGAGCCGGGGCCCGGGCGGGAGTCCGAGCTGGAGTCGGGGCCGCAGCCGGAGCGCGAGCCCGGGTCGGGGCCGCCCGCGCCGCCGCCGCTGTCCCGGCGGGAGCCCTCGCTGGGCTCGGGATTGAGGGGAGCGCGGTGAGCCGAGCAGGGCGCGGGGCGAGGCTGCCGGCGGTGATCAGGGCGCGTTGGTGTCGGGGGGCCAGGTCCAGGGCTGGACGCAGCCAGCCATTCAGGAAGGCAGCGCTGGAGAGAGGGAGGCAGCCGGCGAGGAGGATCACACACTTTGCTCTTTTTGTTGTGCCGGTGGCGCCGGGCTCTCGCTGCCTTCTTCTTTCGGGAGGTGACGGAGAGGGAGAAAAATACGAGATAATTCACGCCGGCGACGAATTCACAGAGAAATCGAAAAAATAAAAATCAGAAGAAAAAGAATTGCAATTAAAAAAAAAGCGAGAGACATCCAAAGTAGGTCGAATAAATAATCCTCTTCTTTTCCTCTTTCTTGCTCCTTCTTCTGCTTCTTCTGCTATAACACACAGAGCTAGTTAAAAAAACCCTGGAGATCGCCCAAAAATGTTCTTTTTTTAGTATTTTAAATAAGTGCTCTTCAGCCGGGAACCAACACCCTCCCTCCAAAAAAAATCATATATGTATAAAATAACGATAAGAAGAATACGAAGGGGGTGCCTCCTCCTCCTTTTTTTTTTTTTTTTAAGTTTAGCCCTCTCTCTTCTGCAGGAATGGAGTAAAAGACAAGGAGGAGGGAGAAAAAGAGAAAGAAGAGGAATACAAGGGAAACAACTAATAGAATATGTAAGAAAAGAAAAGGGAGAGAGGAGAGAAGGGAAGAGAAGAGAGAGAAAGAGATTGAGAGATTGAGAGAGAGAGAGGCGGAGGAGAAGAGAGAGAGAGAGAAGAGAGAGAGAAGAGAGAGAGAGAGAGAGAGAGAGACCCCAAAATTGAATGCGTTTAAACGGCAGGACTCGCAGAGCAATGTTTCCGAAAGGGGGATCTGCGCGAATGTCTGTATATAGTGAACTTTGACACTACTATTGAAACTGACACGTTTCTATGGAGATCGCTGCCTTATATGGAGCTCGTGTCAAGGAGCCAAGAGAAGGGCTGCTGGCAACTGATAATCAAAGGCGACTGACTGGTCAGAGCCCTGAATCGGGGGGGAGAGAAAATGGGAGTCTAAGGTTAGCCAAGCCTCCAGCACGCCATTGGTTGGAGAGCCCCTCCCCCCTCCTCTTTTTCTTTCTTTCTTCCCCCCCCCCCCCTTAGCTACCTACTGACGGGGATGGTGAGGGGAGGAGGAGGGAAAGTGAGGGAGGGGGGTGTGCTTCTGACAAGCGCAATTTACATTGAGATCGCCCTGCGCTGCTATTTACTCTGAGACCTGATTAGTATGGGTCGTCTATGGTCACACACACACACACACACACACACACACGCACACGAACACTAGAGGGGGAAGGGATGGCGAGGGGGAGAATGCCTTGTAATGGTTAAAAGAGAATTAGAAGGAAATTATTTTGATTTCTTCTGAAAAGTTTTTAAAATTAGGTTTTATGAACGTGAACAGAGTGTCGTTGAAAATGTTAGGAAAATTTTTAATGAGAATTAAACTCTCACCATTTTAATGATTCATGAAATATGCTGGGTTTGAATTGTTTTCTTCGTTCACATATAAGCATAATCCAAGTGTGGATTCTGCTCTTTTTAGATCCTTTTAAGAAACAAGGTAGGGACTCCTTATTTTTTGGCCCAAAGTATACATTGGTTTTAAAGGTTTAATTATGACAAAACACACTCCTGGAATATGCAGCTATTGCCACAAAATCAATCTGAATCAACGGCTCCTATTCATCCCATGATGATTTTAAAAATAAACTTTACAATCAATCCGATTTTTCCTTCTTTCTTTTTTCCTCTTTGGTATTCTCAGGCTGTTCCAAACTTCAAACAACGCTTAAATAATTATTAATAAAACAGTAGTAAGTCCTCATGGGGGGGGGTCAAGTTAGTGCGGTCAAGTCGGAGTCCCAGGAAAAGAGGAAAGGGGCGAGCGACTGACAAGGGAAAATGGGAGATGGGGAGAGGTGGAAGAGGGGAGTAGGGAAAGGAGGGTGGGGGAGAGGCAGGGGAGAGGGAGGAGAGCGGGAGAGAGGGAGGTAGGGAGGCAGAGGGAAAGAAAAAGAGAGAGGGAAAGAGAGAAAGAAGGCGAAGAAGAGGGAGAGATTGAGAGAAAGAGGGAGGAGAGAGGGAGAGAGAGTGAGGGCCGGGGAGAAAGAGGGAGAGTGGGGAGGGAGGGAGAGAGGGAGGGGGGAAAGAGGGAGAGAGAGGGAGGGAGAAAAGGAGGGAGGGAGGGGGGAGAGAGAGAAAGGAGGGAGAGGGGGAGAGGGAGGGAGGAGAGAGAGAGAATGAGAGAGAGAGAGAGAGAGAGAGAGAGAGAGAGAGAGAGAGAGAGAGAGAGAGAGAGAGAGAGAGACCCCGATTCCCGAAGGCGATTGGTCGTGGGAGGAGGGGCGGGCAGGAGGAGCGGTCCCGCCGCGGGGCCTGCAGGAATCGCTGGCTCCGGCTGCCACCTAGCGGACGGGAGCCGCGCCCGGGAGGCGCACAGCCGGGTCTCTCCTCCCCTCCCTGCAGGCAGCCTGCGCCTTTTCTCCAAACGGAGACAGCACTTTGAAAATTCTTTCAATGGATTTTTTTCCTTGAAAGATCGTACTGGGGAAAATGATACTTCTATTAGTTACATATTCTCCAATAGCACACTCGCACCCCCCTCGTTTTGAGATCGCTCCCTAGGCAGGCTCAGGCGGGTGCGGAGCTCTGCGGAGTGACAAAGCCGCCGCGGCAGCCGCTGGGGGTGGGAGCCGCGCTCGCCCGCCCGCCCCTCGACTCGGGAGAGCGTAAAAGTTTGTCTCAGCTCCAGCATCCCGATCCTCAACACGCCCTCAGGTAAAGGTGGGTGTAAATGGCCACGCTGTATTGACAGAGGTAGGGTTTGTTTTTTAATACTCGTTCTCACTTTAAATTTCACCAGGGAGGGGTTTGGGAAGCGCTGCGTGTTTGGGGTGCGTTTTGCGCTTCCCGGTCTCTCCAGCCTACAAGTCGGGAGTCAGCGACCGCTTAGTGACTAGGGACGACTTTAAAGAGCAGAATAAAGCCTTTTCCGTGCCTGCCCCACAGCCCCTCCAGCTCGAGTAATGGAGAGACAGTCAATGCACTCTGCAAGCGGCGGCCCATTGTACGCAGCTGACGGAGAGGAGGCGACTGGGGCAGGCAGGGCTCCTTGCCCTCGGCCCCCTCCCCAAATAAACGCTCTCACGTCTCCTGGTCAATTAAAAGGGGAAAGGAACACGATTAAAAGACAAAAAAAAAAAAAAAAAAAAAAAAAGAAAGAAAGAAAGAAAGAAAAAAGAGAAGAAAAGATTAAAAAGAGAAAGAAAAAAGAGAACAAGCTTTCTATATATAAATTCTAAATTTTACTCCCCATATAGTACAGAGGCAGGCAGTCGAGGGCAGAGGAAGCAGGCAGAGAGAGGGAGACAAGGAGAAGGAAAGAGAACGCGGAGAGACGGAGCGAGTGGAAGAGGAGGCAAAAGCGAGCGCCAGGGAACCGGAGGCCCGCTGGACGCCGAGTCTGCGGGTCCAGCCACCCTTGGACCCTGGACCGTGAGTCGTGGGCACCAGAAGCGAGACTTGGCCAAGTCCTTCCCCACCAGGCAAGTAACGCAATTGATTATCGTTTCTTTTGAACTCGGGGCTGGCAATGCGGACAGGTCGGGAGGTTGGCTCTCTTGGCCTCTGCAGGCCAGGGCCGGAGTCCAGGCAACCAGGGCGGGATGAAGAGAACTTTCCGCGGGGCCTGCTCAGGAGCTACCCTCACCCGGCCTCTGTCCCGCCACGGCGCAGAGGCAGGGACCGCGGCCGCCCCCCTCCTGGAGCTGAGGATCATGCCAGCCAAGCGTCAGTCCAAATTCGAAACAGGTCTCCCCACCCCCATCCTCTACCCCCTACCCCCGCCCTCCCCCCAACCAGTGGGCGACGGATGCCGGGCCTCCAGCCCTGTGGCAGAGGAGGAGGGCGGCGTTTAACACCCGCGCCGCCGTCCCGCTGGTGCAGAGCGGGAACCGCGGTGGAAGCGGCTGCCGAGTCTCGCCGGGCTGGCCCTGTTGCCCGCGCCTTGCCTGGCTCTGGCCAGAGCCTGACGAGCTCGGCTCCTGCCGCCCACCTGCGGGCGCCGTGTGTAACGGATCCCCTAATGTAACACGATCGATGGCTGCCTCTTTGATATGGGCGATAATGTCAGCGGATTAAAAGGGACACCAAGCCGCTCTCCCCAGTGGAGAGCCCGCGGCGGCGGCGGCGGTGACAGAACATCAGATCCCCAGCTCCGCAGCCCAGCCATACTCCTCGCGCTGCAGCACGAGGGCTGGGGCGGGGAGGGGTCATCTCCCAGGGGTGGGGACGGAGGGGGTGTGTGTGAAAGGAAGAGCCTCAATTAAAACCTACAAGAGCGCTTTCCTCTGCGCTGGGCAGGGGCGCGCGTTTGCGTCAGAGGGCGCGCAGGGCTGGCGCAGGGGGCGGGGGTAGTCGACGCCGGGGGCCGCGCCCCGGGGCTAGATGGTCTCGAGATTCAGCCGGCCGGGCAAGGTTGGCCTCGGTCCCGCCACGCAGGCAAGAGGGAAGGCAGGGCGCGAGGACGAGCCGAGACTTCCCGGGAGCGGCGGAACCTATTCGCCCTCACTGTGGGCTCTTTCCGCTAGCCCCTACCCTGAGCTTCCAAATTTGAAAGAGACCCTGGGGGTGGCGACAATTGGGGCCCTCGAGGCTTCAGGCGATGCCACCCGCTCCTCCAGAAGGAAGGGAAGAAGGGGTGCAGTACCCGGCCCTAGTCCCGAAGATGGGGGCTGTTGGTGGTGGTGCCCGTAGCAGTGGAAACTCGCGGCTTTTCGGAGCAGGGGACAGATCGCCCTTCCGCCGGTCCTGTGTGCTACATTTCTGTCTCAGGAGCGGGCAGGCAGGTGGAAACCGAGGTTTTTCGAGGAAGAGTGCTGTCCTCCTCCAGGACTCGTCTAGCCCAAGCGGCACTCAGGGCTCTGTTCTTACGGACCTTGTGTTCCCTACCGCGTTTGCACACTCTGTGGGTGTGCCTCCACTTGTGCTCGCAGCCTCAGCCCTAGCAAAATGGCTTCCATGGAGCGACTTGGGGGGGGGGGGTCAGCTCAGGTCCTGGGCAGCTCTGCTTTCTCTCTCTGAGGCTGTTCTTTGTTACTGGTTCAACTTGGCACACTGGTCCTGGGGCCTTATGCACCCCACACTCAAGCCCGACATAAGATACCTGTTTTTATTGGGTAGAACAGAAAAATGATCATATTTTGTGGGAGCATGTAGGTCCCCCAACTTACATTCCACCCAAGTGTCCAGGCACACTCAGCTGCAGGAGAAGAAAACACAGTTGCAATATCCACCCTTATTTCACCCCTCTTCTCCAGATCTCTTTCCCTCCTTTCTCACCCCAGCCCTTTACCTCGGTTGCCTTTAGGTCTAAGCGTGTGCATGTGGCTCTTGGACCTAGACCCACTGCGGCCCTTGCCTCAATACCCTACTTGAGACTGCCAGCCCAGTAGCCATATATACTGGGTCCTCTCCAAGGTCTCTCTCTCTCCTGGTGAGGCCCATCCAGGGATGGGAAAATGCTCACCAGGGTCTGGACTCCCCAACTTCCTTTCTGAAGTCTTCCTCTGACAGTCTGGTCCCCATAGCCCCATTCAGTGCAAACAGTCTCCAGTGTGGTTCTCCTAAGGGATGATGGGAATTTACCCCTCTGCTTGGGAAAGAGGAATCGGGCTGTAGGCTTACTTTCCTTTGTGGTTTGTTAGCATCATGGCTCAGCCTTAATTACTTTTTGAAGGATCTTCCACACAACACTTGATCTCTCCTAACTGGAGAGCCAGTAAACAGTTATGACCTAGTGAGAAAAGGAGAGAAGCAGAGATTGGTGGCTGCATATACTGCATTGACTCGCATTCCTGGCCCCAGAGTCCAGATCTAAGCAGACTTTCTAGTTGATTAACATCCTCCTACCCCAAATCTTTCTTTCCAGAAGGCCCAATCAGTCTTCATTAATCCTATTACCTTTTCGATGTTGGTATTTTGCTCTTCCAAAACTCACCAGATCATTCATTTTGGCGTTTTGGTAAATTACACTAAACAAAGGTGACCTTGCGAAAACATTTTCTACATCTAGTTCAAGGGTGATGAGACCCTACAAATGACCATGTATAGGGTATATGTAGAAAGTTATCTCCTCTACCTTTTCCCTACCCCCTAAATTGTTAAAAGTGATATTTTTCTGTTTAGAGAGAGAACAGAAATAACCCTGTTTTATCACACCCATCTGGAGAGATGAACATGCCTGCAATCATTGGGAGAAAGGTCAGTTCTTATGCTCTTACTGCAGACCTTTCCCAAAGAGCTTGTTTTAAAGGTGCCGAATCAATTAGTTTCCCTTGGCATGAGATTAAGGCCAGGAAGAACACAGTTGAAGAAGAAGATATGTTGAAAATGGTCTTTAGAATGATACTTTGAAGAAGAGGATGGAGAGAGGCACAGGAATGCCTGCCCAGTGTTTCATGATCATTAAGAAGTCAAAATGAAAACCCAAACAAACAAACAAAAGACTCTGCCTATGTCAGAAATCCCTCCTCACAAGACTGAACTCAGTCTGTATTGTGGCTGCCCAGTTGTAAAAAGTTCTGCCTTTGTTAAAATGAAAACAAGGATGGAAAGGCCAAATTGGGAGCTGGGCTTCTGCTGGACTGCCTGCTTTTAGCCTGCCCATGGAGTTGAACCACAGATCAGTAGGCTTCCATATTCACTATCACTCTAGTAGGCATTTTTTCTTTGTCACCTTTGGGTCAAAACGCCCAGAGATAAGTGCTTTACCTTAGAAAGCGGTTTAGTTTTCTATCACAAACCAGCCATTCAAAGCATGTGTTTTGGAACGAGAGATAAGGGCAGCAGTTCCTCATTCTGCTTGGGCCTCTAGTTAGAGGGCCCCGAGTAGCCACGGGAGGATGGCAGGAGAGCAAGTGCTGACCTTTGGATGCAAATCCAAGCCTTTTATCGGAGGAAAAGTGACAATCATTCCTAGCACACTAGAGAAGCCAAGGCCAAATATTTACTTTTTGTAAAAATCAAACCTTAGCTATCTAAATGCATTTATGCAAAAGAAGGAAAGAACTGGAGACTTTTATGCTGCAGAGTACTTCTTTATTTTAAATGCTGGACTAGAATGAAGAATAACTGCATGGTTCTTTTTCCTGGGGGAAAATGGGTTGGGTTTGGATGAAAAGTTGGAATTCTGAAATGACTTTGAAGCTTGTTAAAGTTCCCTGACAATACAATCTACTAAACCATAGAATAATTTCTCGTAATAGTTACCTGTCAGGGCGCCAATTTCTTTTACTGCAGGATTAGCCCATCAGAGTAGATCTGAGTTGGACATTAACTGATTAAAGTCTGCTCAAATATGTTTAATTCTTTAATGTCACTTTCTTAACGGCCTATAAAATAAATTAGTGAAAAAGTATTGACTCACAAAGCCAGCAGATCTGTTGGTAACTATGGTCATATTACAATAGTATTTACCTATCAGAAGGTTGATCTAAATAATAAAGCTAACATTTCCTTTTAAATTGTCAGTGGAAAGATATGTTTATTACAATGTCCTCCATCAGTGGGGGGGGCGGTTAGGTAAAGTTTAAATGAAAAAGTATGAGCATAGTACACACCACTGATACAAACTACATGGAGTAGTAAATAATTATGCCCTCTGTTACGCTATGTATATTTTATTTACCTGTTTCAGAGGTGAATAATAAACCTAGCCCAACTATGGGAGGAGTTAATAAAGTATTCCAAAAGCATGATCTAACAAAACTTGAGGATAGTTCTGTTTTATTGTTAACCCTTTGCAGGAAATCTTCTGAAGCTGAAAAGAAAAAGGAAAGGGCTTTTGTGTTAGTTGATCCTTGGCTATTCTAGGGCTCAGGTTGGTGTGAAAGGGACGAGGAGGTCACTTGAAATCTCCTTTTATCTGCTCTTATTTTCTCTCTGGATCAGCAACTTTGAATAGACATCATCTAATCGCTCTTAATGGAAAGAAACTATGGGAGCAATGAAATGCCTTTACTCCAGAAGTGAATACATGTGTGTGGATAGCTAGCTGAGCTTGCGTAGGACTACATTTCTGCACTCGTGTGCTTAAAGATTTTTCAGAGTGCATGGATATATACATAAAAGTTTCTTCTACACTCTGGGGGCAGGGTTGGGGTGGGTTATTTTGCCTTCACACACACACACCCACTTGAGGATTCCCTACCAGGTCCTGGTGATACTTTCAGCTGACTCTTCCTTCAGCTTTTTCTTGCCCTTGCTCTCTGAGATGTCATATTTAAGTCCCCCCAAAGAAAGCAAATAATTGAGAGCACGATGGACAGCTTTTTAGTGCAAACATCTTATTTCCTTTCTGTTTTCAACTGGAAGTCACACTAACGGGAGGATTTCTTTTCAGAGGGTAAAGGTTGTGTGACAAGTGAGAGGTGATGGGGTAAAGCGAGATCATTACTTGCAATTTCTCCCCAGTATTTTTTCTTTTCGGTCTTTCTTGGAATTAAATTGGTTAAAATACAATAAATAAGTGGAAAACAAGAGCCTGACATTAGGCAACTTAAAAGGTTTTCTTGCTATAGATACATACCTCCAAACCTTTGAAGCTGAGCAACTGATTACAATTTGTTTTGAAATTAGAATTATTCTAGTTAAGTCTCATATGCTAACTAAAATACCACTTAAGTTGTCTTCCTTAAGCATTACAGTTATTTTAAAAAGGAGAAACAGTCCACAGCTGAAGTATAAATGGCTATCCAGAAAAGAACATTTGATTTCCAGGACTGAAAGCACTGGGCTTTACCTCCTAAGAAGCTCTCCGCACTCCCCCCCCCCCCCCATGTTCTTTTAAGTAAGATTCGCATCTCTCCCAGAGCCTGGGTCACTTTGCTGTAAATTCCCGTAGAGGAATACACGGTTACCGGGGCTACAAGTTCCCATCTCAACCTGCCAGCCTCCCTGCCCCCTGCTCCAGACTGCAGAGACCCTTGGCTGTCAGGGCCAGGACCTTGAACCCCTCCTCTCTACCCCAGCCTACAGGAGATCGATGTTCCAAAGTTTGAGGTTAGGAGGGAGAGGATTAATCCCTCTTTAACTCCTCTTCTCAATTCTGAACCCCAACGGATCCGTTTCCTGGTGTTTCCTGGTGTTTCCTGGTGAATAGGAGGGTAGGAGCCGCCCTGTCTAATAAAGATTAAATTAAGTAGAAGAATCCCAGCCGCTGGATATTTGGAAGCTCCGGTGGGGCGTCAAACCGACGTTTAACACATTTTTTCCACTCACTGTGCACAAGTATTGGATTCATTGGGCTTAACTTTAGAAAGGAAAGAAGAAAAAAAATAAGAAGGAAAGAAAAGAAAAGAAAAAAAAGAAAGAAAGGAAAAAGTCAAGGAGAAACCCCAGTATCAAGGGTGAAGTGACTTTGTGTTCAGAGAGGCTGAAAGCAGGAGCAGGGCTTCCTGACTTTTCTAGTCTTTTCTTTCTCCGAACTCCTCCAAGAATTGGAGGCTCCCTCTCCGCAGTGAGGGCTCAGAATTTTGCTATTTTGGTGGGTTTGAGTCCACATTTATCCGTTAGGGACAGTTTGGTGGCTTAGGGTCAGGACTGGGCATGCGGGAGGAAAGGTGAGCTCAGGACCTAGTCACCTCTTCTATGCTTACTTTTAACCAAGGTTTTGGTAGCACGCACTGAGCAATTTCTTTCAGTTACTGCCCAGTAGGAGAAACACTGGCTTTTTCTGTCTGCCGCATTCAGCGAGGTGGACACTGACCTTGAAGCTGAGGCAGTCAGGCACTCCCTCCCCTGGGAATCATTCCGGCCCCAAAATGTTGGCCTCTCACTCCCACCTGCTTCTCTAGTTCCAGGGCGCAGTCTGGAGGGGCAAAAGGCAAGTCCCTTCGTGCCAATGCCTCGTTCCTGCAAATACAACACTGAATAAATTAACCTCAAACCAGCTAGTTGGGGTGTAGTAGTTTAGCAGGACTAATTGCAGACAATGGAGCTGAAATGACTTTTCCAATTAGCTGCTGGTTGGAGTTTAGTTGGAGGAACTGTCAGCTCCAACGATGGGTAATTGCTTTATTGCTCACAAAACTATCATCTATTTAGAACATATGTGCTAATTACTCTGGATGGGCGTTGAAAAAGAGACCATAAATCTAATAGCACTTAAAAAAGTCTGTGGTGCTTGTAAGCAACCTCAGCCCAGGTTGGGGTGATGGATGGCTGTCTTTCAGAAAGGCTAGGGTTTTGGAATGGAGGCACCGACTGAATGCTCTGGTCAAATCGCGTGCATGAGAGCGAGGGACCAGCGCAGCTGTGCCGAGGTTATAAATCACTGTCATCAAAACCAGTCCCCTCTTTCGCTCTGCACTTCTTTTTTTCATTTTCGCAAAAGATTACTTTAGAAATCTTTTAATTGGATTATGCTAGGAAATTAATCTCCTTTAGCCTTGGCTAAACTTATTGTGGTCACTGTCGGGAGGAAAGCCCTGTAACTGCAGTGAGGGCCACGTCCCCTATTCCCTCCTAACTTTAGCCCTCGGGGCCTCCCAGCTGCGTGCGACAGCCTTGCCCCAAGTCCTAGGGAGTGATTGGGGGTGAGAAAGAGTGGAAAGACGCGTCTTGCGGAAGCCCGCGGCGGTCCCTAGTGAACCTCTTTGTCCTAAATGCGACGTTTCTGTCCCGGATTCCCTAGTTCCGTATCCAGCATCCCTATACAACACTGCGCTTTCCTCCACAAGGGGGTCTGGGATTCCGGGGGTCTGCTACCGCAAGGAGGAAGGAGGCTACAGTGGCGGGAAGAGGAGGTGAGGTTTGCCGGAGGAGGGCTGCCAGCCAAACTCATTATTCTGTCCCCTTGTCTTCCACGCCCCTCTTCTGGCGGGGAGCTCGGGCTTTGCGAACATTCTCCACTCTACTTCTCTGCGCAAAAACGCATGGCTCGGTTTTTGGGCGTTTTCCCTGGCACAACTCTGGACACACTTCCCCCTGACGTGCACAACGCTTGAGGTCCGAGAGCTAGGGCCCTCCCGGCTCTTCCAGGCTCCAGGCGCACTAACGCAACGTAGGCTGGGGACCTCCCTTTCAGTCCCGTAGCTGCAAGTGCTTAGCCTGGTCCAGCGCTGCTTGGGCAGCTGCTGAAGCTGCGGGGCTGGCCCCGCCGGCCGTTTATCTCTGCGGGAGATGACAACATCTGCCTGAAAGTGTATACCTACTTTTGCAGCTCAATTTAGTTCTTAAAAGCAGCCGTCGGAGGTGTGGTTAATTGATGGAGATAAAGGCGCAATCACTTGACGGGGAGACGCCAATGATCCTTTAACATACTTTAAAAAGAACAACCACCACCCCAAACGTCGGCGAGACATTGCTAGGTGGGAGTAGAAGACGCAGATCTGGATACAGGAAAAGCGGCGCTTGTGCCGTTTGTATTTAGAGGCTTCAGTAAGGGCTGAGCCCTGGCTCTCAGGGCTGGGGCACCTGGGAGCCACCAGGGCGCGCAGCTCGGGCTGTCAAGGGGTTGTCGTGTGGCCCCGGAGAGCGGGGCGTGACAAGGACCCGGGAGAGCTCGGGATGACAAGTGACCGGATCGAAGGGGGGCTTGGGGGTGGGGGGGAGCCTTGGCCGCTATTCCCTGGGCTCTGTCACTCTATCAGCCCTTCCTCTGCGCGGGACTGGGTCCCCATACGGCAAGCAGTTTGTTCTGCGCTCTTTAGAGTTACCCCTCGTCCAGCATGAGCGAAGTGGTCAAGTGGCCGACCTCGGCGGGAACTCGCGGGGTTCAGCTGTCTGAAGAGCCTCAGAGGGACCCCAGGACCAGGAAAGAAAGACAAGTGCTGCTGTGTGTGTGTCGCCCCAAACCGCAGCGCCAAAGCACGTGGCTATATTTTGCCGGGTTTGCCCAGAGTCCTGGAGCCGGGCGTCCCGGGGATTTAGCAGCCCTGGGTCCCGCCGCCGGGTCAGAGCAGCTCTTGCGCACCACCTTTCCCAGACTTCTGCCCACCACTTTCTCCCCAACACCTTCTCTCGCCTGTTTTCTCTTTGCTCAGTTCTGGTTTAGTCTCCAGAGGGTCAAGATTGTATTACACTGAGCAAGCCCCCAACTTAGGTTGCCTCAGGCACTAAAATGAAAAAACAAAAAATCCAGATCGCCTTTTCCGTTTGCGAGGGGGAACGCCCTTCAGGTGCGGGCGGTTGTGTCCCTAGCAGATTTTGCGAGTATCCTGTTTTACTCTTTGGAGAAGGATAACCTCGATGCTTCAGGTTTGAGCTCCCTCTGGAATCGGAAGGAGAAAGAACTCCAATCCTTGTCCAGATTTTATTATATTGAGAGATCGCAGGTGTTTCGGCGGCTGCTATTGTCTGCCTTCCTCCCTGAGCCCACATACCAGGGATGAAAGAGTCCCAGGAAAGTTAATTTCCCCAAACCCTCTTGCGGAGAAGGCATACGTTGTCACGGGCGAAGCTTTGAGGTCAAAGATTTGAAGAAGTGTAATTAAGAGTCCCAACTCCCAGAGTGTGCCCGTCTCGGTATGGTTCTGTCCTTCCACTGTGACTGTCTAACCTCATCTAGTGTGGTGTGGTTCTGCCCTCTGTGATGTCGAGGAAATCAAGGCTCACTGTCACTTGGCTGTCGACCCCCCACCCTTGCCCCTCCGTCTTCCCTAGCAGGGGAGTACTCCAAGGCCGTGGTCTCCAAGATCCTTGGGCGTTTCGGAGTCAGGGACAGGGTCCCAGGTGCAGGTTCACGCCCTGCCCAGGATGAAGTCTGTGACCTGGCGGCAGGTCCCTGAGGCTTTCCTGAAGGCCTGCTGCCTCAGGACTGCCAGGGTCCTGAACTGCCTGAGGCGGCCTCTTGTCCGCCCAAGCCCTCGGATCAGCGTGGGCCCTGAGCGGTGTGGGCCCTGAGGGGCGGCCAGGAGGCATTTGGCCCAAGTCCGCGCCATCCGCGTCCCAGTCAAGGGCCTTTACACCCGTGTGTCTCCTCACATTTCTCACCCCACAAGGGCGCTCCCTTGCGAACGAATCCTGCACTCTGCGAACCAGGCTCCCTTGGAGGGCCCCGGGGTCCCTCCCACTGCTTCTCTCGAAGCCGGGGATCCCTAGTCCTGATAACAGCCCCGGCGGGAGCAGTTCCCGGAAGCGAGGCCCACATCCGGGCACGAAGCCTCGCTCGCGGGGTTGGCTTCCGGGCGCTCGACGCAAGTGAGTCGCTTCGCGCGGCGAGGGTCCCGGGCCGGGGGATCGCGCTCTCGCCGGTGCTGAAGGTCCCTACCCCGGGAGCTGGCCGGAGTGATAAAGTCCTGGGCCGGTGCGGGGTAAGATTTAAGAAGGAAACCAGGCTCGACCGGCGAGTGGCGCACGCTGCGGAACCCTAGGCCCACGCCCTCGGTCGGCGCTGGCAGTTTGCGTCCCAGGGTCGGTGCAGCAAACTTCCTTGGTGTGGGCCGGAGGGAGTGTGAGCCGGCTTTTGGCCCAGCTTTGTAAAGTTCAGAGACTCACGGTCGAAAGAGACCGCCTTGGCAGTCGTCCCCATTACGCTTTTTGCCCTCCCTGGCTAGAGCGCTCTGAGCCTTTGCGGTGTTCCCGTGCTCCGGAGCTGACAGTTGGCCCTCCCTTGGGCACCTAGTCCTCTTCAGGTGTTGGGCTGAGAGGGGGTAAGGAGCAAGGCTTGGGGCGAGGCTAGGAAACCTCAACCCGGTTTTCTAGTTTAAGGAGGAGCTCGTTCTTAAGAAGCTGAAAAGTCAGTGGGAGTTAACTTTGTGGCCTTCGGCATTTTTGAAAACATCTATCTATAAGGCGGGAACTACACAGAAAAACCGTTGTGTAGTTCTTAAAAAATTTTTTTGGGGGACCGTATCTGGAGAGCTTTCCCAGAGATTGTTTTATAATCTCGCAAATTAGAGAGTTGGTATGTATCTTGCCATCAGTACACTGAATAGTATGTTCCTTCAGACAGGGATTGAGAAACGGAAATACCACCACCCTCCAGCCAAACTTGTGAGGACTGATTGCAGGGGAACTGGTGCTCCAGATGTTGCACTAGAGGCGCTGCGAGTGTGAGCAGGTAATATGGAGAAGAGTGACATTGTTAACAGAAAGTATCTAATTAACAGTGACTTCATTTGATTGGAAGGATGAAAAAGCCTTTTTAAATCAATCCAGATTCACTGGCCTAAGCTCAGCCAATTTATGAATATGGAGCCTGACTGGGCTCTGCTTTCTTTCAAAGATGTCATCTTAGGGGTAATAGCATAGGTGAAGTCATTTGGTTACACTGTGGAAACTTTTATAGTGCCTTCCTTGGGAATTTAATTCAGTGCTTCTTCATTTTATTAGGAACAGACTGACTCCATCAACTCTGCTCTCCCTGTTTAGAGGCAGGACTGCTTGAAGCAATTAGGTTCACCAATTAGCATACTTTTACTGACCCCAGCAGCAGCACCACTCCTTAGATTATCCATTTCTTCAAAGTCAGGGAAAAGCTGGAGGACAACATGCTTCCCAGGTGTCTACCGGGGGGAAAATAAGCCCACAAACAGGGTAGCACAGCTGTGCAAAAAGCTTTCTAATAGTCCCCAAGTGTTTCAGCAACTTTGGTGGATTTTTCTCCCCTTTTCTGATTCTGGATCCTATAATACCTCCTTACTTTCACATAGCCTTTAAAGCCTGTCTCCTTTGGTTGTATTTTGGCAGAGTTGCTTTTGAGTTCTCTCCCTTCTTTTATGTACACCTGCATGCTAATGAAGCTGTGGACAGTGTTAGGGTCCAGAGAGGGAAATCACTGAAGGCTCTTTTAAAGTCTGTTAGGTGACAAGGTAAGGGCTCAGGTCTTTGGGGCTGTGTGTGTGTGTGCATATGTATGTTTTTGCATGGGTACATGCCTCAGAACCTTTGAGGAGAGGCCACTGGTTGGAAATTGGGAGATAAATCATTGCTTTCCTTAATTTTGAAGGTGTACCTGCAAGACTTTGCTGCAGTCTCTTCACTGTAACCTCAATCAGTTGGTGGCCAACATCTTTAGTAAAAGCAAATGTCTGGAGCTCAAAGCAGTCTGGGAAAGAAGGGGCTTTGCTCTTTGCACTATCATATGTAGTGAAGGGATTACATTTACATAGCCATTGTCTCTCTCTCCCCTAAAATATATATTCCTCTGTAAGATTTTACTAGATTGAATTGCTGACAGTTCATCAGTAGCAGCAACAATGTAATATCCTAACCTTATTAAATCAATAAATACTAGATCCATGTATTGAATTAAAAATGTATCAGCATGGCCAGGAATTGCAATTATATGGCTGTGGACTGCAGAATCAAAGATGCCACTCAAAAATTGACAAGGTAGCATTTATTTAACCTTTTTCTATTTTGCCTCTGTGATTAGATATTCTGGGTTTTAACATTTCAGGGACCATTGTGACAGGTTTTTTGTTTTGTTTTGTTTATTTCTTGGAAATTCTTTTCTTTCACCTCTCACATTTTTTTTATTATGTTATGTTAATCACCATACATTACATCATTAGTTTTTGATGTAGTGTTCCATGATTCATTGTTTGCATATAACACCCAGTGCTCCATTCAATACGTGCCCTCTTTAATACCCATCACCAGGCTAACCCCTCCCCCTAACCCCCTCCCCTCTAGAACCCTCAGTTTGTTTCTCAGAGTCCATAGTCTCTCATGGTTCGTCTCCCCCTCTGATCCCCCCCTTCATTTTTCCCTTCCTACTATCTTCTTTTTTTTAACATATAATGAATTATTTGTTTCAGAGGTACAGGTCTGTGATTCAACAGTCTTACACAATTCACAGCGCTCACCATAGCACATACCCTCCCCAATGTCTATCACCCCGCCACCCCATCCCTCCCACCTCCCACCACTCCAGCAACCCTCAGTTTGTTTCCTGAGATTAAGAATTCCTCATATCAGTTTCACATCTCACGTTTAACCACAAAAATGATACATGTTTAACAATAGTAATATACTGTGGCTTTATTTTTCTTGTCCTTAGTTTTCATCTAGGAAGTATAATTCCACTCAGAATACATTACTCTAGTAAGACATACTCAGGTGCATAAGTTTCTCCTTGGCATGAATAAATTTAGATGTTCTTTTGTATGTGTAAAAAAATATACTCAGTGTGACTGTATTGCTGTACATTGATATACATTTATTTTTTAAAAAGAAACCACTTTTGATTTTATCTTTCAGCATTGTCGATGATAATTAAAAGCTAAAGAACTATTTATTATTTCAAAACAAGTTATTTATAATCTGATTTGCTGTTGAAACTTATGTGGCTAGAGATGAAATTAAAATTTTCAAGTCTTTAAACCTAACAGACTACTTAGAAAGTTACGCATATTGTGAATGGTTACATTTTATGTGTGAAAAAAATAGTTCATATGCAGTTTGCCAGGAATTGGTCAATTAAGTTGTAGATTAGTGGCTGAATTTTAAAGTTAGTCCCTACTGAAAACAAGGAATGTGTTTAAGAGCTGGAATTTCAATGGAAAAAGTAATATTACTCTAGCCAGGTATTTGTTTATACTGATTAATGATGCTAATTATTTAAAAACATTCATCCCCTTTTGATGTCAGCTAGCATATTTGTGGTACTGAATTCTGAATATAAAGTCATTGGGCCTTGGGTTCACTACACTGTGAAAGAAAAAATATTTATTTGATGAAATAGGCAATCAACTGAAATCTATCCTCTTTAAATAAACTGATTCCTCAGTATTTTCCCAGTGTTGGTGTAAGTTGTTGTCTGTGATGTCCCCCAGGGCTCTTTCCTCTGCTCTCTGATTTGGTATATAAAAGCAGCTCTGAATGATGGATTACTGTGTCATTGCAGCCTGCGAAGGATTAATTTGTTTCATTGATTTCTCTTTAGGCAGATTGCCAGAATTTGCTGCTTCCCACCTTTCCTCAAGTCTTCTAGAAGTAATAGACAGTAATAGCCTAAGACAAATCAGCTCCTTTTTGTAAAAATAGAATCATGAAGCCAGGAATCCTAATAAGAGCTTTGGCAAACTTTTTATTGGCATATTGGGAAGAGCAATTAATAGGCTACTTTATCTGGTTTAGAAGTAGTTTGAATTGAAAAATTTCTTTGGCTTGGTGACTTAAAACATATCATATTAATAGTTCCTAAGTAAGCATTTATAATATTTGTACCATAAACATTTTCTCAAATTTGTAAGTATCTTATTTAACTCAGGAAAAAATGTGTTGTTTATGTGATTGACAAACACTTCTTTATATGCCAGATTTTAGGATCAAATAATATGGCAACATAACTTTAAGTCAATTTACTTATAAATATTTATAGGATTATTTGATGCAAAGAATTTTTAGAAACTTTGGACAAGGACATAGAGTATTAGAGGATAGAAAGAGAATTGTTTAATTGTTTGAAGAAAATATAACTTTGTGACTAAAGGACTGGTATTTGCTCATAATAATTTCCAAAATTAAAAATGACATTTTGTACATTTTCTCTAAGCCTTTTCCCTCCAAGCATTTACATGTTTTATTTATACATATATAGATAGATACCACTTTGTATCCTGCTTTTTCAGTTGGCATTATACAGTGAAAAATTTCCTGTATAATTGAAATTATTATTAAAGTCATTTATATTGACTGTTTAATGTTTTAACATGTATATTTTAATTAATCATTGTTCTATTGGAGAGTTAGATTTCTAACTTTCCATTATTGTAAATAAAGTTATGATGAATGACATTTTAAATAAATCTTACTCATCCCTGTGGTTATTTCCTTACAATACATTATTACAAAAGAATTTGCTTGGATGAGGGTATAGACTGTTTTTTTAAGGTTCTTGATATCGATTGCCAGATTGTTTTCCAGAAAGGTTTTTCCAGTTTATACTGGTACTGTTTAAAAAATGTCTCTGTAGAGGCAGCAGCATTCTCATTTATGTTACACAAGCAAAGAAAACAGAACAACACTCTTTCCTTGTCTTCTGAAAGTAGTGGCAGCATTTTGCATATACTTAGTCTCTCAGAAGTATTTTCTCAACTGCAGATGTGAAATAGGCTGGTTATACAAATCTATTTGTTTCCCTTCTGTAGTGCTGAAAATTATATTGATTTAATGATCTCAAGTTATACTTTTTATGCAATTAGTTGTGTAGTAAAAACTAATATTGTCATGTGCTAATGTCTTTTTTTCCTCTATTGTGCTGTGATAGTAGTCCATGCAATATCAGCAAGTTTATGCTCTTCCTGTGCTTTGCTGAAAGGAAAAAGGAACATCTGTTTCCATTATATATCTGCATCATAATGATAACAATTAAATAGCTTTTATGGTAGTATACAGTAAATATATTTTGCTGAATGACCTATACTTTCTTGTTGGAAAATTTCAGAGATTTCAGAGGCACTTAGTTTTTACAGGTAGGTTCCATGTAGAGGTTTAGAAAGGCCTTTGGTTACTTTAGGTAAATCACTGTAGTTTCAGTATAAACAAACAAAGAACCCTGAAGATTAAACTCTAGGCTATGAGATGTGACTCTTGAAAGTATTTTTCTTAGGCAGATGTTTAGAGTACAAATTATTAGGTACCTCAATATTCTTAAGTGGCTTAATCATGCTACTAATAATAGAGTTCATTTTGTGTTTTGTGCTGTTTGTGTACTTTTAATATTTTACTAAGCCGGAAATTGGAAATAGTTTTATATGTGTGTGTGTGTGTGTGTGTATACTCACACATATATAAATATATTTACAGCCTAGTGCTCTTTTTTTGTGTGTGTATATTAGGGGAGCATAGTCATATTTACCTTTTAAGCTCAGCAGGAGAATGTTTGAAACCCATGCACTATTTCCATTGACCTTTAATATTCCAGAGAAATGTTTTCATTTATTTCATTCAGCTTTTGGTTAAAGATGTTTTAGTGGTTACTTAAAAAAATGATTAGAAAGTATTTCAGACAAAATGTGGTATATAAAGAAAAATAAACAGCCCTGTACTCCAGACTCAATTTGAGAAATAAAATGTTACCAGTGCAATTGAACCTCTTCCTGTGATCATATTCCCTTAAGACTTCTTTTTTTTTTTTTAAAGATTTTATTTATTTATTTGACAGAGAGACAGAGCCACAGAGCACAAGTGGGGTGGGAGGCATGGCAGAGGAGAGGGAGAAGCAGGCTCCCCGCTGAGCAGGGAGCCCGACGTGGGGCTTGACATGGGGCTCGATCCCAGGCCCCCGGGATCATGACCTGAGCCGAAGGCAGATGCTTAACTGATTGAGCTGCCCAGGCACCCTCCCTTAAGGCTTCTTGAAGAGATGATCAGCATCCTAAATTTGATGATTATCTTTTTTGTGTATTTTTCTTTTACGTATTTTCTTTAACATGTCAAAAAACTTGATGTAGTGATTTGTCCTTTTAAATAAATTTAAAATGTTGGACCTATGAAGGCTGTTGGAACCTTTTTAGTCTAATCACCTGTGAATGGTCATGTTTCTCTGATTTACTGTCCTCATCTGTAAGTTGTGTATAGATCCACATGTTCTTTGATGTCCATCTAGCCATAATTAAAGTTTTTTGATTACCTCTTATTTTCCATATGAGATAAAATATAACAAAAGACAAAGGCTCAGAGAAGTTTAAGTAACTTACCCAAGACCATATAGTAAATCCAGAGCCAGGAATAAAGCTCAGTTCTGACTTCGATTCAAAGTACTCTTTTCTTCAGTACACATTGTCATCTTTGAGTACTGGCTGACTGACCACTTTGGTAGCCTGTGATTAAAGACCATTTACAGGCTTGTTTAACTTTGTGATTGTTGTGTGCAGGAGAGACTTTTAGAATTTTTTTTTTTTTTTCTGTAGGGAAAAACATTGAAGCCTTATCAGCCTGAAAGCTACTTATAGAATGAGGAGACTATGTGTCCTGCAGAGCCTGTAGTTTTCTTCTTTATTTTCTGGACTTCCCTGGAAAAAATGATAGTTTGGGTACAATGAAGCTTTCTATAGGTTTCTTACCACGTAGTCAGTTTTCTGATCTCTAATGATAACTGGATCAGGACAATAGGGATGGGCATAAATTTAAGTGTCTCTTTACATGTACATGTATCTATTTTTCAATATATTTTGGCAGTCAAGATTTTGACAAATTGCTTCTTTTTTTTTTTTTTTTTTGTAGCTTATACCATGGTCAAATCACAAATAATTTTGTATTTGAAAATGAGTTTGTTTCTTGTTTCTATTTAGCAACCAACTTACCAGAACACTAAAGTGAGAATAGCACAAATAGAATAATGTGGAAACACGTTTTTAAAATCTCTTTGGAGAAAAACCCTATTCTAAAAATGGCAACCTAGAATTACATGCATGTACGTTCTCTTTCAGGTTTTTACTCTAACAAATTTAATTCATTCTTAGTTGAGATGAGTAAGCTTGAGTCATAATATTCACATAGTGCCATGCCTCTCCTATGAAAAAATACCAATATAACTAGAGATGGAGTTAATGTATCCTATTGTAAAACTGTCTTTTCCCAAATGTGTTGCCTCAAGACCAAAAACTTTGTTTAATAAATTATTTGCTTCCTTCTATAAATACATACTAAGAAACTTGTGATAGTAGTAATCATTTTTTTAAGGGAAGATGAAGCTGCTAATAGTAGCTTTGTCAGTGCTATAAATATTCTCAAGGTAGTTGTGTTTTAACAAGCAAACCAGGTAACACATTTTTCTCTATTTTAGGTCAATTATCTTATGTATTCAGCAGCTTCTAGTAGGAATTTTTCCCTAGCATATTAGTTTGGGGAGGAGAGACCCAGTGTGATCAGATATCAACATTCAGTACACCTTTTATTTAGCATTGCTTTATTTGCTCACACTCACTAAATATGATTTCTTTCATTTCTGTAGCATTTCTGTCTGGAGAGAAAGCTGTGTGTGTGTCTGTGTGTCTGTCTGCCTGCCTGCCTGCCTTTGTAAATATTTCAAAGGCATTTCTTGTCTAGTTGAAGGTTCTGGTGAACATCTGTAATGTGTAATATAAGGAATTTTCTACACTGGTTAAATTTCCCCTTGTTGCTCTAGCAGGTAGGTGGAACTCAACAGAAAAGGTGTGGGTAGGGGAAACTAGCCCCTGGCTAACTTATTTTCTCTCTGGCCATAATATGAATCTGGTCAGTAGTGGTGAGAATATGGAATCTTAACCACCAGACCAGCAATGCTAAAACCAGAGAGACCCCAGTGAGACACAACAATCTATAGCCCATGTATATTATTTTACTCTCTTAGTTATATAGCTCTTTTAAGAAAGGTGATGTGTTGTTTACAGAAATATCTGAATATGGTTAAAAAAAAAAGGTGTGTGTTTGTGTGTATGTATATATGTATATAGTGTATTTTTGCCATATATTTTACCAGGATTATAGGTGCTTAAATATCTGCACTGTTTCTACTCAGTCCTTAATGACTTCACTTTAGACCATGTTGAGATTATTTCAAAACTAACGTTGGCTATGTATTTTCTATTGACAGAGCCGATACATAATTTCCTGATGTGATCTCGGAATTTTTCTGTGTGTAAAAGGGTAGAATTTTCTTCTACTAATGTTAGATTTGCATGTTGTAAAATTTTGTTCATGGCCTGTTTTGAAATCCCAGCTGTTTACGATTTTCTCATTATTTGATTCTTATGTGAATTTTGTTACTGTTGTGCATATTGTTCTTGAGGTATAGTTAACACTTACTGAATTCTTGTCATGCTTACTGAATATGAGATAGATAAAAGCATAGTCATTGCTATGGGATAATTACTGATATGGTCTTTTGCCAATAATTTAACAGATTGTATTTTCCTAATATATTTATGATTTTTAAAATATTCCTACATGAAGACTTCAAGAGAAAAAGAAAATATATTTAGTTTTCCATTGCAGTTATTTACCTTTTGAAAAACTTCTTAGAATTATAACTTGGGATTGGGGTGCCTGGGTGGCTCAGTCAGTTAAGTGTCTGCCTTTGGCTTAGGTCATGATCCCAGGGTCCTGGCATAGAGCCCCGTGTCAGGCTCCCTGCTCCCTCTCCCACTCCCTCTGCCACTCCATCTGCTGCTCCCCTTGCTTGTGCTCTTTCATTCTCACACTCTCTCAAACAAATAAATAAAATCTTTAAAAAATTATAATTTAGGATCAGCCAAAATGATATTAATGTAGCATCTTGAATAAATAGGATGTGGCATTTACTAACTCTAAATCAGTTTTTTTTTAAAGATTTATTTATTTGAGAGAGAGGGAGTAAGAGAGAGAGAGAGAGAGCACGAGGTGTGTGGGGGAGGGGCAGTAGGAGAGGGTGAAGCAGACTCTCCACTGAGCAAGGAGCCCAATGCTGGGCTCGATTCCCAGGACCCTGGGATCGTGACCTGAGCCGAAGGCAGACGCTTAATGGATTGAGCCACCCACATGCCCCTTAATCAGTTTTTTAAAAAAAGAATATAAGATGTAAGAATTTTTCCTAGTACTCTATCTTGTTTAAGTATGCCAATCTAATTACCTCTCTGTAAATAAAAAATAATTGTGTAACAGTGTTTCTGAAAAGCAGCCTTAGTGCTTTAAAAACTGAACTAACAAAGTACATTTAAGTTAAAATTAGGAACTACACTAAGGATGAAGGCAAAACATGTTTTCATAAATATTTAGAAAAATACCTGTGTTTGGTCTTGACTCCCCATTAGCTTTGATGGTAATTATCATTGAATTTTAGCATTGAACCTGTTTTTATAGCATTACACATGAACATGTTTTTATAGCTCACCAAAGTTTATTAAAAGATGCTGAAAATAATTACCATTTGCCTGTCACACAAGGAGAAGTGGGTTGTTGATATATTTGCTAACAAATTTGACCAATGTAGATAGCGGTTTTTGATAAAAAGGTTAACAAAAATACTCCTATTCTCTGTATAATAGTTACAGTCTTTTTGGACTTAATTATGTAGTTTCTTCTATCTCTTTATATAGGTATAAGTTTCAGTTTATAAGTATTGCAATAAACAAAGTATAATTTGTATTTTGTGTAGAGTGTTCTCATGAGGTAACAAGGTCCTTTTGAATTTGGAGGATTGATTGGGTTTTGCATTATTTATACATTTCTCAAAACAAATTACAAATTCCAAAATAAGTCCCTTTTTATTTAGTTACATTTTTGAGATGTGTATTTTATAAGATTTATATTTAAAAAAAGACAAAAACATATCAGTAATATCTGGTAGAGGATTACATTGTATTATGCTATACTATTAGACTCAGTCTCATGTCAGTCTAAGTTGTAAAGGTAGTTGTTTTGGACTGGCTAGAACTAGAATAAGGGAGTGGTATTATAGAGCTTTGAAAGCAACATACTGACCGATGTCTGTGACAGAGCCAAAAGTCACCAAGATCCTATTTATATTTTAGTTCCAATATTAATAAATTTAGATGTGTTTTGAATTTTTTATTTTTTTAAAGATTTTATTTATTTATTTGTCAGAGAGAGAGAGAGAGTGTGCAAGCACAAGCAGGGGGAATGGGAGAGAGAGAAGCAGGCTCCCTGCTGAGCAAGGAGCCTGATGTGGGACTCAATCCCAAGACCTTGGGATCATGACCTGAGCTGGTGAGATGCTTAACCGACTGAGCCACCCAGGCGTCCCTGTGTTTTGAATTTTGACAAATAGTTTTAAAATTCCAAAAGGTCCTGCATTTTATAGTAAGGAACTAGCCAAAGGCTATATTTTTATATATAGTGTGTATGATGGAGAGTTTTGTTCTTATATAAACTTGCCTAATAGTTATCCTACCCAAGAGAAGTGTAAAAAATCCTTAATTTATGAATTTTACTTTTTATATAAATAGTAAAACCTTCTTATTATATGCTAAGCATATTTCATATATTATTTAATCAGTTTATATAGGATATAAAATTCTCATTTTACTGGTGAAGAATTTGAGGCTCAAATGTGGTTAAGTAACTTGCTCAGTCAAGTCACATAGAAGGTGAGTAACACAGCAAGGATTTGACATAAAGTATGTGTCACTCCAGAGCCCACTCCTGATCTATGCTGATTTCACTGCTTCTTACCAAGTAACTGATTATATTACCTTTTGGTTATAGGGTCAAATTGTATTCTCACAGGCACGTAAAAAAGCATAGAGCAACTCTTATACAAAACAAAGGAAATCTATATAATTTCATGTTATTTTCATGTCCCAGTAGCTATAGGATAATATTCTCTCTGTTTGATTATGTGCTGTTGTATGTGTAAATGGTACTATCTAGATGAAACTCTATCCTTAGAATTTTTTGGCACTAGGTTGGCTTAGCTATTAAATACCACCTTTGCTAGCAGATTGAAAAGTGAATAGCAAGAAAGTTTATTATTTCTGATTTGCAGTCTTTTTTCAGAATGTTTTTGTCTTTAGTGACTTCCAGGGGGAAAAAAAATCATGGTTTCCCTTAGTAGGTATATTATTTTGCTAGGGCTGCTGTACCAAAGTACTACAAAAGGGGTAGCTTAAGCAACAGACATTTATTGTTGCCTAGTTCTGAGGCTGGAAGTCCAAGATCACGGTGTCATCATGGTTGGTTCCTTCCAGTGGCTGTGAGGAATATAATCTATTACATGCCTCTCTCTTAGCTTATGGTGGTTTATTGGAATCTTTGGTGTACCTTGGCTTATAGATGCATCATTCTGATCCCTGCCTTCATCTTCATGTGGTGACCTCCCTCTGTGTGTGCTGACCTCTCTATGTCCAAATTTTCCTTTATAAACACACCAGTCATATTGGATTAGAGCCTACCCTAATGACCTCATCTTAACTTGAACATCTGCAATGACCCTCTTTCCAAGTAAGGTCACATTTGCAGGTACTGAAAGTTAGGACTTTGGTATATTTTTGAGGGGACACAATTCAACTCATTAACAGTAGGCAGTTTTTTTCTGAGATGATAGATTTGAAAACTCTGGTAGTGGTTATATACATAAATTTGCAGTTGATCAATTCATTGGTGTAATTACATGCACGGATACCCATAAATGAGTAATGTCTGAATATTTGTTTTGGAATAGGACTCATTTTGCTCTAGTACTCTTGTAAAAAAACTGTTGGAAGAACAGACTGGAGAACTATTTAGAAAGGCTTTCAATAAATGATATGATCGAGTGTCACAATGTATGGGGCAGATAATGAGCTTTTGATAATATACAAAATCAGTATATCTTGTGGTATGAAGTTGGGATTTAGATAGACGTTCAGAACAAGAGGATGCTACAGAAACAGAGGACATAGGTTTAGGTTCTGATGTAGGAATGAGTATTTTATGTATAGTGGGCCATGGTGGTGAAGGGAGGCTTTGGGTCAGTTATGTTGTGAAGGAATCTCTGGCCCTGTAGGGTTAATGCCAGTTTTAACTTTTAAGTTTCAAGGAATTGCTGTAGGATTTATTTTTAATTTTACCCTGTACAAAATTTGAAATATGTAATTAACAAGAAGAAAAATATGACCTATATCCCCACTACCCAGAGCTACTTGTTATTAATATTTTGACATCTTGATATAATTCTTACGAAATTCCTGCCATGATTTTTGATTGAGATTATACCACATAAACAGTTTTCTAAAATAAATCAGCACCTGGAGTCTCTAAATATCTATCTGAATTTGAGACCCATGGAGTAATAGACCTAATGATCATTGATGATGAATTGGGTCACCATAATTCCATAAACCATTAGGTCAAGACAGTTTTGTTTCATGCGATTTAGGTCCTTTGCCTTAGTCTTGTCCTTCCGTCTTTCACACTACTGCCAGGATCTTTTTAATGATTACATCACTCTCCTGGCTTACCTCCTTCAGTCAGACAGAGGTCCAGCTTTTTAGCATAATAGGCATCTTTGTGAACTTTCTCATGCCTCTTTCTTCTCATTTGCTACTCTCCAAAAAGCTTCCTGAAGTTCTCAGAATATTGTGTACCCTTTTGAACCTCTATAATTTTTACCTCTCCCCTCCTTTAAGAATGCCTTTTTTTCTTTTTGTCTGTCTGTCCAGCAGCTGCTAATTTATTTCACATGACATTTCCTCTCTAAAGCCTTTATTATTCTAAGCCAGTTTTCCCTTTCTTTTACTACCTGTAGCACTTTCTGGAAAACTTGCTATAAATTGATTACAGGGTATCCTAGTGACTAATTTCCATCTTTATCTTTCTTGTTTTTTTTTTAAAGTTTTTATTTAAATTTTAGTTGTTAACATAGAGTGTAATATTAGTTTCAGGAGTAGAATTTAGTGATTCATCACTTACCTATAACACCGAGCACTTATCACAACAAGTACTCTCCTTAATACCCATCACCCATTTAACTCATCCCCTACCCACCTTCTCTCCAGCAACTCTGTTTATTCTTTATGGTTAAGAGTCTGTTTTATGGTTTGCCTTTCTTTTTCCCCCCTTATCTTCATCTGTTTTGTTTCTTAAATTCCACATGAGTAAAATCATATTGTATTTGTCTTTCTCTGACTTATTTTACTTAGCATAATACATTCTAGTTCCATCCACATTGTTGCAAATGGTAAGATTTCATTCTTTTTGATGGCTGAGTAATACTCCATTGTATACATATGCCACAACTTTTTTATCCATTTATCAGTCAGTGGACAGTTGGGTTCTTTCCATAATCTGGCTGTTGTTGATAATACTGCTGTAAACATTGGGGTAGATTTGTTTCTTCAAATCAGTATTTTTATATCCTTTGGGTAAATACCTAGTAATGCAATTGTTGGGTTGTAGGATAGTTCTATTTTTAACTTTTTGAGGAACCTCCATACTGTTTTCCAGAGTGGCTGCACCAGTTTGTATTCCCACCAACAGTGTAAGACAGTTCCCCTTTCTGCATCTCGCCAGTGTCTGTTGTTTCCTATGTTGTTCATTTTAGCCATTCTGACAGGTGTGAGGTGGTATCTCTTTGTAGTTTTGATTTGTATTTCCCTGATGATGAGTGATGTTGAGCATCCTTTCATGTGTCTGTTAGCCATCTGTATGTCTTCTTTGGAGAAATGTCTGTTCATGTCTTCTACCCATTTCTTAACTGGATTATTTGTTCTTTGGGTATTGAATTTGGTAAGCTCTTTTTTTTTTCTTTGAAGATTTTATTTATTTATTTGACAGAGAGAGAGCACACAAGCAGGGGCTGTGGCAGGCGGAGGGAGAAGCAGACTCCCCACTCCGAGCAGGGAGCCCGAAGCGGGGCTTGATCCCAAGATCCTGAGATCATGACGTGAGCCAAAGGCAGATGCTTAACCAACTGAGCCACCCAGGTGCCCCGAGTTTGATAAGTTCTTTCTAGATTTTGTTTACTAACCCTTTATCAGATACGTCATTTGCAAATATCTTCTCCCATTCCAAAGGTTGCCTTTTAGTTCTGTTGGTTGTTTTCTTCACTGTGCAGAAGTTTTTTTTATCTTAATGAAGTCCCAATAGTTCACTTTTGCTTTTGTTTCCCTAGCCTCAGAAGATGTATCTAGTAAGAAGTTGCTACAGCCAATGTCAAAGAGGTTGCTGCCTGTGTTCTATAGGATTTTGATGGTTTCCTGTCTCACATTTAGGTCTTTAATCCATTTTGAATTTATTTTTGTGTATGGTGTATGAAAGTGGTCCAGTTTCATTCTTCTGCATGTTGCTGTCCAACCATTTGTTGAAGAGACTGTCTTTTTCCCATTGGATATTCTTTTCTGCTTTGTTGAAGATTAGTTGACCATAGAGTTGAGGGTCCATTTCTGGGTTCTCTAGTCTGATCCATTGATCAATGTGTCTGTTTTTGTGCCAGTACCAAAGTGTCTTGATCACTACAGCTTTGTAATATAACTTGAATTGTGATGCCTCCAACTTTGCTTTTCTTTTTCAAGATTCCTTTGGCTATCTGGGGTCTTTTGTGGTTCTGTACAAATTTTAGGAATGTTTGTTCGAGCTCGGTGAAAAATGCTGATGGTATTTTGATAGGGATTGCATTAAATGTGTAGATTCCTTTGAGTAATACAGACATTTAGCAATATTTGTTCTTCCAATCCATGAGCATAGAATGTCTTTCCATTTCTTTGTGTCATCTTCAATTACTTTCATCAGTGTTTTAGTTTTCAGAGTTCACCGTCTTTATCTTTCTTTTTTTTTATTTGTCTACACTTTTATTGTGAAAAATTTTAAATACCAGAAAAAGTAACATGAACACCCATATTTCCACCATTTAGAGTCAACAGTTATAAATATATATGTATATGTATATTTACGTATATATACACACACACAGATTTAGTTTGATCCACTTGAAAGTAGGTACAGATCTTGTGCTACTTCATCCATAAATATTATAACACACATCTCCCAATAAGAACATAATCTTATGTTCTCTTACATAATCACAATACCATGAGCACACTTAAAAAATTAATAATTCCTAATTTTTTCTAATGTATAGTCATATTCCAGCATCTTTATCTTTCTTAATAGACTGAGTTATGAATGGGCAAGGATCATGTGTTATTTATACTAGTATCTGTAGCACTTAGCATGGTACCTAGTCGATGTTTGAGGAAAATGTTTGCTGAATAAATAATCTTGTCTTTTCATCTAATACTATTCTGCCAGTAATAGTGAATATAGCTAGAATAAGTGATAATTTTTGGAGTGACAGGTAAGGGAGTAAGTTGACTAGTTCATTTCAACTTATCAAACAGTTACTAAGCATTTACAATTTGTAAGTTATTCTGCTGGGCATTGTGGAATTGGGAAACTAAAATGAAGAGGACCTTTAAGAGTTTGCAGCCTAATGGAGGACTTCCAATTTTGGTGAGTTGTTAGGGAATTATGGTAAGAAATATAGTGAAGAGTTGTTAAGAAGAATAACCCATTAAAACAGAATTGTGACTGGAAACATTTGTATAGTGCCTTTAAATTAACAAAGTTTATTTGTTTACAGGTGGCAGTGGGCCTACATCATGGGTTGTAGCAGATGTTCTCAACATTTCTATTGGAACTTCTTTATATTCCCTTGAAAGAGGAGCCCCAGAGCCTCATCCCTGTGGTAGCTACCATGCTCTGGTATGATGCTATGCTTTTCTACTTCATCCTTCCTGTTCTAGCAGAGGTCTAGGTTAGAATTTAACTGTTTCTTAGAGTAAACAATTATGTAGAACTGGAAGTGGAATGTTTCAATTAAACCGATATTGTGATTTCTTTGAGATTGTTGATAATGCCTTGTTATTCTTATACCTGCTCACAGAACCCCTGAATAGTGAATGCCTTACTTATCATAGATACTTAGCATTGTGATTTTGTTTGAATTGTATCTAGTTGTGAATAGTTCCTTACTGATTTTTAATAGATATTAATCTAATTTTTATTTCCTTAAATGATAAAGAAGCACATAACATCAACTTTACTTCTACTTAAAAACTGTATCTTCAGGTAATGTTTAACCAGATTCAACTGGCAATCGATAAAATTCCATATCAGGAATATTTAATTACAAACCTCTGTCTGTATTAACATGAATAAACACTGTAGCTAGTAACGAAAGTATTTTTTTCATAAAAAATAGAAATATTTTTCAGAATTCTGGGAAATGTCAAAGTAATTTTGGCTGTAGTCATGCTGCATTTAATGTTATTGAGAATGTTGCTAACATTAACAAAAATATTCCTTAATTTCCTCAGTTATTGCTACTGTTGATGAGGGATGTAAAGTTGGCATGCTTTCATGTTTTGAGCATTTTCATTATACACTTTTGATTTTATATGTCAGAAGCAATCTTTGTTTTAGGTAAGATAGCTGAGAACATTTTTACTTAGGGATAGAGGTCAGGCTCTATTTGTTTTTTTAGGTCAGTGATATATAGAATATAGTGATCTATCAGTAAATACACGTACAGTTTTGTATGTAAGTATTATAACATTTATGTATTTCTTTGACCTTATTTTTAGTTCATTAAAACAGTGATTTGGGACCAAGGCATAGGTTTCATTTGTATATTAATTATTTTATTTTTTATTTTCTGTGACCACTGGTAACACTCATCTTGCAGATGTAAGATGTTGTTCACCAGGGAGCTTTGGCAAGAGAGTTGGCCAGATGAACAAGTTCATCTCCATTGTGGAAAAACAACTTGAAGCTCATCTCTGTTGAAGGTGAGTTAGTGTCATCTTCACACAGGGAAGATCATGCTAGTGTTATTTGATGTTTTCAGGGTTATCAAACAACAGTTTGGTTTGAACTTTGTTTTATGGGATGTTGAGCTGTCATGCTTTATTATTTGAGTGTAAAGATCCACACAGAAATCAACCTGACAATGAAAAGAGATGGAAGTAATAATTTGGTGTTTATGAATATACCTAAAAGTAGTTTGGGTCTCTCCCTTCCTTTCTTTTAAATGTTTATTTATTTTTAAGTAATCACTACACCCAATGTGGGGCTCGAACTCATGACCCCGAGGTCGAGAGTCACATGCTCTCCCAAGTGAGCCAGCCACACACCCCAATTTAGTTATTCTTTCTCACCTCTGTTATTATTTCCATATAATACATGCTAGCTAAGTTATAATTCATGACTTTTATTTGAGTATTGGCTAGATCAGAATCACATGTTACATATTTATTTTAAAATATATTACGAATTTCAGGAAATTTCATATAACTGCAGTGTCAATGTAAAGATATTCTTCTGTTTTCAAATACATTATTTGGTCTTTGAAATGGTAGCCAATGTTAATGCTTGCCACAGGCTTGCTGTCCCAGAGATATAGTGGATGACTATACATGTTTAATATTATTACAAGAAGTAGTAGGGTATCTAATAGCAATCCGTAGTTCAGTTCAATATCATTTAGTGCATATTTATTAATCATCACTTCATTTTACTTTACTCATTACATTTGTGACTTGACCCAGCCCTACCTAACCATGAAATATGTGTATATATATGTGTGTGTGTTTGTATAACATTACATATAAGTAACTTGATACAGTTGCTGATGTTGCTTTGGCCCTCTTTATTCAAGTTGTTTTCACTTGAATTATCTCCATTGTCAGGTTGTCAAAGTCCATTTTCTTTTACAGTCTTGCTTTACTAGTAACCCTCTTTTTTCAATGTTATCATTATCTTTTAATTTTTCTTCTTTTGAGGCATAAACAAATCCCAAGGTCAAAGACTGGTGGGGCTGATGCTCACTGACTTCAAAAGAAAGGTCTAACTGTAGGGAGAGGATCTTTACAGGTATGATGTTCCATTATAACCAGCCTTACCATCTATACTAAATGGCTTGTAAGAGGCCATGAAATAAAAAAAAGGAATAAGATGGCACTATATTCAATGAAAAAGTTTGATTGTACAATTTTTTTTTCCTCAAAAAGGCTCAAATATTTCTGTAGTAAGATTGGGCTTTCTCTTCCCATGCCTCATAAGTAATTATTAAGTATAACTCAGTGTGGGTTTTTTTTTTTTTTAAGGATTTTATTTATTTGAGAGAGAGAGAGTGAGAGAGCACAAGCAGGGGGAGGGACAGAGGGAGAAGCAGACTCCCCATTGAGCCCGGAGCCCAATGCGGGTCTTGATCCTGGGACTCTGGGATCATGACCTGAGCTGAAGGCAGACGCTTAACCAACTGATCCACCCAAGCACCCCATAACTCAGTGTGTTTTTAAAAATCTTATTTCTTGAAAACATTATTTTAAGATGATTTGTCTCAGTATTATTATTTTCACGTTAAGCCTACCTCAAACATTTTCAGTTGGATTAGACTTTGGAAATTTAACATTATAGTGCAAGTCAAAGTTATTTAGTGTCCAAACTTGAATTTGTCTTAACTAGAATAATTTATATTGTAGTTATAAATACTACTTGTTAAATATTTAATAATTATAATTATTATATATAATTGTTATTAATTAAATTAGTAAAATTAGTTAAAATTAATAATTTGCTCAGCTCTATTCTGAGTGCTTTTTATATCGTTATGTCTTTGTAACAGTTATGTGGGGTAGGAATGATTATCCCAGGTTTATAGACAAGGAAACTAAGACTCAGAGTTCAATAATTTGCACTGACCAGTGACTGACCCAGGATTTCAACTATGTGACCTCAGAGCTTCTGTTCAAAGCTCCTGTTTATAAGTGTGGTGTTAAGCTGCATGAAAGGTTTACATGTGCAACTTGAGAATGGGCTGCTTCACTTTTGGGGCAGTCAGCCTAGTTCACAGTGATTTTGTACTACTGACTGAGGTACACCAAAATGTATCTGACTGAAACATTTGCTTTTGTGACTTTATGTGAACATAACATTTTAAAAAAAGATTTACTGATTTATGTTAGAGCATGTGCTTGCTGGGGCAGGGCAGGGGGAGGGGCAGAGATAGTCTCAGGCCTACTCCGTGCTAAAGGTAGAGCTCCACATGGGGCTTGATCTCACAACCCTGAGATCACAATCTGAGCTGAAACCAAGAGTCGGGTGCTCATCCCACTGTACCACCCAGGTGCCCCTATGTGGACATAACTTTTGACAATCTGTCAGTATATTACGTATACTTAATGTTGTGTGTGTATGCTGCATGATGCTTCCTTGGGAAAACTTGGTGAATCTTTAGTGTCTGCCCCACTCTTCAGGTGGTAGAATTGCTGTTTAATATATAAGTTTGCTAGAGGCTGAGACCCTTGTTCTGGGGGATTATTTACGTATGCATATAAAACAGGTAGGCTAAAATGATATTAGTTCTCTCACAGATGTGTAATAAGTTGTGAAATGTTAGTTTGACCGTTGTTGAGGAAAGCTAAATGCCTAAATTGTGTAGACATTATGGATTTTTTTTCTTTTCTTTTTTTTTTTTTTTACAGACAGAAACCATTGAAGGACTTTAGGATGCAGATGGTGTTGTCTTTAGCATACATGCAAGGTCTTTTGTTAGTGGGCCATTGCATATTGCTTCAAGCTTACCTCCAGCAGTCCTCTTCCTTACCAACCAGTGTCTTGTGTACTCCTTACATGTCTACCTCAGTTAAAATGAATAGCTTGGGGGTGCTTGGATAGCTCAGTTGTTTAAGGGGCTGACTCTTGATTTTGGCTCAGGTCATGATCTCAGGGTTGTGAGATCGGGGCTGGTATTCCACACTCAGCAGGGAGTCTGCTTGAGATTCTCTCTCTCCCTCTCCCACACCCCCTCATGCTCTCATGCTTGCTCTCTCTCTTTCTCTCTCTTAATAATTAAATCTTATCCCCCTCCCCCCCAAAAAACCCTGAATACCTTGTAGTTATCCTATCATGATTAGGTATTCAGCACTTTTGTCTTCATTAATACTTTTCTTCTTACCATTATGATCTTTTCTCTGTTCCTGTTGAGTACCAACTTTTCATTCAAGATTCAGGTTTGTTTCTCTTTAAGGCTTTCCTAACTACTGACCTTTCCTAACTACTGACATTGAACCTTATCTTCTTTGAGCCTTTCTAGTGTATACTTCTATTCTAGAACCTTATATTTTATATTTATATACCTTTATATTTTATTGCACTTATGTATTTATATGTCTTTTTCTAACTAGACTGTAGATAGACTGTAGATTTCTTAATGGCAAGTACAAAGGCTATGTGTCTAATTCATTTTTATGTCCCCAGTTTTTAGCATAATACCTGGTACATATAGATGCTTAATAAGCATTTGCTAAATGGATGAATAAACAAATGGTTAAATTATAAAGGAAAGAAAAGATTATCCTCACAGTTGGTATGATAATGGTGATAATGTGCCTTCCAAGGTGGAGTGCTACTACACTTATTAGGGAAAATTCAGTGTTAAAAACAGTATCTTTCCTGAGGTCTGATGGTAGTCATACTAGCTTCTTACAGTCAGTGTAGTGTATGTCTGGAGTTCTGTTATCTTGGACAACTAACCATTTATTATTGAAAATTTACCCACAAAATTTCAATGGTTGAATTTTTTCATGAATAATATATTTTAATAATATAGGTCTTGACTTAAAGACTCTATCACTTCCTTTAAGGAGATCCACATGTGCTTTGGTGTTATAATCAGTCTAAAGTTGGAAAAGGACCCTTCTGCTTAAAAAATAGTGAAAAATACATCAAGGAATGAGCCTACTTGTTATTACACTTAAAGTTCCATTTGCTTTGCAACTGTAACTCTTACATTATGGAATCCTGATTAAAAAGGTTATAATGGCCAGTATTATCAGAATGACAAATTCTAACATAGGTTAGTGGTTTTACATTTAGAAAAACACTAATGGGGACGCCTGGGTGGCTCAGTCTATTAAGCCTTTACCTTCGGCTTGGGTCATGATCCCAGGGTCCTGGGATTAGGTCCTGTGTCGGGCTCCTTGGTCGGGAGGGAGGCTGCTTCTCCCGTTGCCCTGCTCTGCCTGCCACTCCCCCTGCTTGTGCTCTCTCTCTGACAAATAAATAAATAAAATCTTAAAAACAAAGAAAAACACTCATGTATCATATTACTCCTTTAGTAATATGCCAAACTTCAAGTTGGTTTATATTTTGTTTATTTGAGGTCAAATGTTCTTTGGCCATCAGCTTACATTAGTTTTAACTAAGGAAATATTATACTATGAAGATAGTAAAAGGAAGCTTAAGGCTTCTGATATTAACTATATTCTGTTAAGTGAGTTTCTTTGTTTTAGGCTATATAGAAACAACTTAAGAAAATATACTGAATTAAAATTTGCTATGTTGAAATAGCATAGTCACTAAATAATTTATATTATTAGGGGAGTGTCAGGGGGTTTGAACAGAATTAAATCTCTTTGCTCAAGCTCTAAACAGTAAGACTTTTAATTTTGTAGGAAGACATTAAATACTCTGGTCATTCAAGTTGTATATCCTTTAAGCCTATTTAGTAGTCAGAAACTTGTAAGTAAATATGTGTGCTGCTGAGAAACAGTGATCAAAAATGGCAATAAAAGTCACATAATGAAATAAGAATACTAAAAAAATCCAGGGATTTTACACTAGCTCATTATTCACTACATTTCTGGCATTCTTCATGATTACAAATCACTTGATTGACTAACTAGACATTCTCAAAGTGAATTATGAATCAGGTTCATTTTTTCTGGTTGATAGTTGGCACATGCTGTAACTCTTATGCTTTGTGATATATCAAATTCTTATAACAGTGATAAGAGATATAATCAACTCTTTAAGAAAACTATACTGTCTTTTCAAAAAATGAAATGCAGTTGCTAACATTTTAACAACACAATGTAATCCCTACTTTTGTATCTCAAGGTGGAATTCACAGTGATGACATTATTTTTCAGATTAAGATAAATCTGTAGACTGATTTTCCGTTAGGCATAAAACTCCTATTGATATCAGTTCTGTAGGCTTCTTGGGCAGTTGCTTGAGCCTAGGTTACAAAAACAGTTGCATATCTTTCCTTAGTATTTAAAAATGAGTGATGAAGGAATTGTATATTTTTAACATTTTTCTTTGAAGGGAATGTAGTTTTTCCTAAATACCTAATTTGTAATGAGGCCATGATGTTGCATACTTTAAAATGTGGAACATTTTAATGGTTATTAATAAAGAGGGTCTCTTTTTGAGTTGGGAAAAGGGTCCATAGTGACCTGAATCTTGATCTTTCCATTCATAAAACTTAATCAGGGGGGTAAATTCTGCTTTCAAATGCATTCTCTTCTCTTTTGACTTAATAATAATCCTTTATGCATTACTTCACTGGCAGTTGAGTGGCAGAAAATTCCTGTAGTACAACTGCATTTGCTTTAATCCCATCCACTCAAGCAATTGAAAATAAAATGGGTGTTTCTTAATGTGATATATTCAAAATTTGAGAATCCTGTGCAGAATTCAGTCATTGCCTTAGCAAAAGTGAGGTTCCTTCGTTGAAAATTGTCAGGCATGGGAATGTAGAGCCATTTGTTTAACAGTGTTATGAGGTCCTCTTACTAATAATAAAAATTACATATGTAATTTTTTACATAGGTAAAAGCAATTCTTTGTTTCTTATGAAGACAAAATCATCAAAGTTAGTGGAAGCTTTCATAACAGTCACAGAATTGTACTGCCATACTTTTTCCCTATGTAAAAGGAGAGTACTTAGTATTTCAGCATTCCAGTGGCTTTAACTTACTTTCTTTGTTTTCTTTTATGAATAAGATTTCTTTATATTATAACTAAAAATTGTTTTATGGCTATTCAGTTGTAAAAATTGTTTTATTGCCCTTACATTGTCTTTAAAAATGTTTTACAAAAATTTTTTTGAATGATATCGATCTACTATATTAATTTATATGAAAATGTAGAATAGCAATGTGTAATTACACATAATTTTAGAAACACGATTATAAGCTTTTTACTGTTTTGTTCTCTTTAAAATTGTCTAAAGTTTTTGAATTTATGCTTTAGCCACCTTGAAATTTAATTTTTAATCCCCTAACCATTAATTATTTTAACTATAAAATTGCTATTAAACATCTTTTATGGGATTAAAATTTTATTTCTGATTAGGCAGTGAATTATATATATAATCAATTATTACATCCATTTAACAATTATGACCAAAATATTAATCCTCCATAGATGTTTTTAGCAATATAAACCATCCTGGTAGAATTGGAATTAAGGAATTAGAAATGGAGAGACAGAGGATCAATTTATTAATTACAGAAAAAACTTTAAGTCTTTTATAACTTCAGTAGATTTTGTGAAATGACCATAAACTAAACTGGGGTCATAAAATGCTGCCATTTTCCAGGCTGGCTTGATGCTTTTTACTTCTTCGACATAGCTGTACATTTGGAGCAGCATTATTTCTTCACATGGATTGAGGTGGTAATATATGATAAAATGGGCTTTTGTTGCTATGACCGGGCAATAGGACTTGGGAATAGAAGAAGACAAGGGTAGAAAGGAGGAGACAAAAAATAGGTTTTCAGGCCACAGAAATGTACTGAATTTTTTTGATCATTTTTTTATGTTTAAATAAAAGAAATTGCTAGATTGTCTCCATTTTGTGATGTACAACCTGATTGCTTCCCTTAATTGCTTCCTTTGAACAATTTAGCATTAGGATAATCATTGTGAGAGGGAATGGGAGTATCTGGAGATTATGGAAAAACTGAAGGAAAATATTCAAGAAGGAATTTCTGGTATTTGTCTTTCTCAGTAAGTGTATAAAGGGGTTAAAATGTCCAGGATAAATAAAATCAGCCAAAGGCTTGTGTTCCACAGTTTATACTTTAACACTTGATATTTATTCTCCCTCCCTTACCCCGCAAAATATACATGACAATAAAATGAGCACTTTTGTAACATGGTCCACGTGTCTCAGGTTACATAAATATACTGCATTTCTCAATATCAACATTACATTGGTGTACCTATTCTAGTTTTTATGCTAAAAATGATATTTTCTATTTTGGTGATATGAAGTGAGTTTTTATTATTTATTTATTTATTTATTTATTTTTAAAAAAGATTTTATTTATTTGACAGAGAGAGACACAGCGAGAGAGGGAACACAAGCAGGGGGAGTGGGAGAGGGAGAAGCAGGCTTCCCGCAGAGCAGGGAGCCCGATGCGGGGCTCGATCCCAGGACCCTGGGATCATGACATGAGCCGAAGGCAGACGCTTAACGACTGAGCCACCCAGGCGCCCCACGAAGTGAGTTTTTAAATAGTATTAGAGGTGCACCTGGCTGGCTCAGTTGATAGAGCATGCAACTCTTGATCTCGGGATTGTGAGTTCAAGCCCCGTGTTGGGTGTAGAGATTACTTAAAAATAAACTCTAAAGATAAATAAATAAGTAAAAAGTATTGGGTATTTTTGGTTAAATCCTTCATTTGCCTGGATTTGATAAGCTATTTCTCTTCCTTAGGCATATGCTAACAGGTGGAACTACAGATTTATAGGTATGGAGTACACAATTATGCTATCTTAGTTTTTATTACTAATATGGCATAAGTACATTCTATATGATTTCAGTTGTCTGTGTTGTTGATGTTATGGATAATCTTTAAAGAATTCTGTTTTAGAATCTCTTTTTAATTGGATTTAATGATACATAGTTTTTTTTTTTTTAAAGATTTTATTCATTTATTTGAGAGAGTGAGAGAGAGAGAGAGCACATTAGAGGGGGGAAGGTCAGAGGGAGAAGCAGACTCCCCGCCGAGCAGGGAGCCCGATGCGGGACTCGATCCCGGGACTCCAGGATCATGACCTGAGCTGAAGGCAGTCGCTTAACCAACTGAGCCACCCAGGCGCCCTAATGATACATAGTTTTGATTCTGAGAAATCTCTATGTTATTATGCAAAAAGGCTCAAAGGACATGAATGTTAAATGTGATATATGTTGGTTGGGATCTGTAATCTAGGATTGATATCAAAGAAAAAGCATTTTGTTTTAGTTAAAACTAAAGGTTGAAAGCAATATATAGTATCATTTGGTGTGTTCTACTTTTGATGTCTTCTTAGTACTTTAAAGCCTCAAAAAACATTCACTTTTGTTGGCGGATCAGTCAGGGTTCCCCAGAGAAACAGAACCAATAAGATACATATACCATATACATATACACATGTATATTTATGATCTATTTTAAGAAAGTGGCTCACCCACTTGTGCGGACTGGCAAGTCTAAATTCTGCAGGGCAGGCTGGAAACCTAGGAGATAATGCTGCAGGCTGGAGGCAGAATATCTTCTTGTCCACAACCATCAGGTTTTGCTCTTAAAGCCTTCAAATTATGAGATGAGGCACACCCATATTTTTGAAGATAATGTCTGTTCTTTAAAGTCAACTGATGGTAGATGGTAGCAACATCTACAGAATACTTTCATAACAACACGTGGATTAGTGTTTTGTTAAATAACTGGGTACTATATAAAATATAACCAAGTTGACATATAAAATTAAACATCACAGTTGGCCTTTTTAAAAAATATTTATGTCATAAGTCACAAAAATGCCTGGGTCAAGCTATCAGACTGTTGCCACAGAACATATTAGGCAACTTCCTTGAAGTGAAAACTTTCAATTCCAGAGATAGTAGCTGATAGCCATTTGCTTATTAAGAATTATTAATTGAATGTTCTTTAAGTGCTAGTATTGGAAAAGAACAGCATGCAAAACTACAAATGGACTCTACTTTCATGTATACTGATTATTGTTAATGCTTAGGAAAGAGACAAAAAGTGGTTTTTAACCCAAAGACAAACCCATTTAATAAGAGCCCAATTTTACTGGTTTGCCTTATGTAAACTTTTATTACATAAACCTTCTATCTCAAGGTCTAAAATTGTCAACTTTCTCTTTAATTAAATAATTCATATTACTTTGATATTGTTCTTTAGAGATTTCCAAGAACAGTTTTGGAAATTTTTCATATTTTAGTTCATTGGTACTGTGGAATTGACTATTTTTAAGGCACCATGTCCTGCTGGGCCACCAGGGTTGGTGAAGGATCTCAAGATAGCTGGGCGAAAACTTGCTCTAAAGGCCATTGATTGGGTAGCTTTTGGGGAGATCATACCCCACAACCAGAAGGGCCTTCCTAACTCCCTGAAATCCCATAATGAGACCCTAACCTCCATATTGGCTGCTCTCCCTGAGAATCCACCTGTTATTGACTGGACTTACTACAAAGCCAGTGTGGTGAAGCCTGGCTTGGTAGATGACTTTGAGAAAAAGTTTAATGCCCGGAAGTTTCTGTGCCAGAGGATAAATATACTGTTCAGGTACATGCTGAACAAAAAGATGATGTGAAAAGTTGTGTTGAGTTTTTGTCTCTCTCAAAGGCCAGGATTGAGGAATATGAAGAACGAGCTGGAGAAGATGAAGAACATAATTCCATTTGATCAGATGATCATTGAGGACCTGAATGAAATCTTCCCAGAAACCTAATTAAACAAGAAGAAATATCCCTATTGGCCTCACAAGCCAATCAAAAATCTATAAACTTGAGTTGGGGAGAAAGCTCTGGCCTTGTATTACAAATGCTGGACATTAAAAATAATTATATGGTAATAAAAAAAAAATAAAGCACCATGTCCTTTAATCTAGAAGTAGAGACTCTAGTCTATCATTGTTAACATAGTTTACATTGACCTTTTGTTTATTGATTATGTGTCATTATAATAAATAAAAATTCTTTTAAAGTTAAGAACTTACTTATGCTAGATACTTTATGAAATGTCTAATTCCTTCAATCATAGTTCTGTTTTAGAGATCAGGAAACCCATGTTCAGAGATCAGGAAACCCTTGTTCAGAGAGTGACTTTCCCATGGTTATACAAGCAGTAAGTGATGGAACAGGATTCAGACTTTATTCAGATGCTGTTTGAATCTGAAGCCAGTAGTTTTTTCTTACCCTACTCAGCTTGTCTTTGTATGAAACTTAGCAAGGCTACTGGATCTTTTGGGACAACCTATATAATTATATATTCCTTAATATATAAGGATCCATGTTTTCATTGTAATTTAGGGCTTATGTAATACAGGTTTCTGTCTTTCATAGCGTATGTAACTTTTGCCAAATGATTAAAATATATCATTTCCCTTTTTGTCTTGGTTGCCCATAAGCTCATGGTTAATATTAATACTCACTTTTAGTAATTTTCTCATCTGTGGTTCCTCATGTAATTATGTCCTGTGTTTGTTCATTTAGTTGCTAAACTCTTCCCTTAGTTTTTAATTAACCTGTTGTATAAAAATATTTTAAATTATAAATCACCACAGTCTTTTAAAGATTCTAGATAGACAAAAATGAATATAAAATATTTATTATTTTATAATCTGATTGTTTTGTTCATTAATATGTCCAAGTACCTAAAACAGTAGATAACACAGAGTAGATATTAGTGAATGAGTGGATTGAATTAATCTATTTCTCCTAGACATCTAGCTGATTCCAAGTGGAATTTAAATTTATTTACACTTAATGTATTTACTGACGTGGTAGACTTTGCTGTTTTACTTTACATCTTCTATTTGACATGTGTTTTCCATTTTACTCTCCCTTCTTGCTTTCTTTGGATTGATATCATGATTAATTTTATGTGTCTACTTCACTGGGCTGGAAGGGTACCCAGCTACTTGGTCAAACATTCTTTGGTCAAACATTCTGAGTATGTCCATGAGGGTGTTTCTGGATGAGATTAACATTTGAATTGGTAGACTGAGTAAAACAGATTGCCCTCCCAATATGGGTGAGCCTCGTCTAACCTGTTGAAGATCTGCATAGAGGGGCGCCTGGGTGGCTCAGTTGGTTAAGCGGCTGCCTTCAGCTCAGGTCATGATCCCAGGGTCCTGGGATCGAGCCCCGCATCGGGCTCCCTGCTCGGCAGAGAGCCTGCTTCTCCCTCTCCCTCTGTCTGCCGCTCTGCCTACTTATGCTCTCTCTCTATCTCTGTTAAATAAATAAATAAAAAATCTTAAAAAAAAAAAAAAAAAAAAGATCTGCATAGAACTGACACATTTAGCTTTTCCTGGGTCTTAAGCCGGCTGGCTTTCAGAAAAGAAATAGACTTTTGGCTTTTCTGGTTCTCAGGCCTGTGGGCTTGGATTGGAACTACACCATCAGCTCTCTCCTGGGTCTCCAGTTTACTTACTGCAGCTCTTGGGACTTGTCAGCCTCCATAATTTCATGAATCAACATATACATCCATTCTGTTGGTTTTAGTTCTGTTTCTCTGGATGTTCCTGAGTAATACAATTGATAATTTAAAATTTTTCAATTTTTCCTCTAATTTAGAAGTTCTACAGTCTGTTTCTGTTCATTTATTGATTCTAGAAATAATAATAAACATAATGATCGTAGCCTAAAATTAATCAGTACGTTTAACCTCCTTTTGGATAATATAAAGATTTCACAACTTTTTAACCCCATTTCTTCCCCTCCTGACACATTGTTATTGTGTTTTGTATACTTTTTAATCCCTGAGACTTTAATGTTACTATTTTTTATATTTTATATTTGTGTACAAATACCTATTTGGCAGTGTATTTGCTGTTGCTTCTTCCATGTTAGATCTTATATCTGGAATACATTCCTGCTCCTAGTAGTTTATTCTTGACCATTTCTTCTAGAGACTATCTGTTGATGACACGCTCTGTTTTATTGTTTTGACAAAGTTGTTTTATTTTGTTAATTCTTTAACCATATTTTGCTGGGTATAAAATTCAGGATTAGCAGTAATTTTGGTCATTATGTTTAAGATCTCATTCACTGTTTTCTGGTTTTCACTGTTGTTTTTGTGATGTTATTTACTGATTTGACTTTCATATATATGTATGTATGTGTATATATATGTATGTATGTGTATATATAGCTTTGAGGCATACTTTGTTTATCATGTAATTCATCCATTTCAAGTATATAATTTGGTGATTTTTTTTTTAGTAAATTTAGTTTTGTGTAGCCATCACCACTGATTAGTTTTAGAACATTTCTGTCACCCTAATAAGAAACCTCATGTCCATTAACTGTTAATCCTCATTCTGCCCCCCTTATCCCAGACAACATTAATCTATTTTTTCCGTCTCCGTAGATTTTCCTTTTCTGGAAATTTCATATAAATCAGTCATAGAATATGTGATTTCTTGTGGTGGCATTCTTTCAATTAGCAAAATATTTTTGAGGTTCATGTATGCTGAAGCATGTACTAGTAATTTATTCTTTCTGTTGATGAATAGTATTCCACTATATGGATATACCACATTTTGTCTCTCCATTCATCAGTTGTTGGACATTCAGTTTTTTTCAGGTTTTGACTATGAATATGAATAATGCTGCTAAAAGAATTCATGTGTAAATCTTTGCGTATGTTTTCATTTCTTTTGGGTAGATACCTAAGAGTAGAATTGCCCAGTCATTTGGCAAATTTATTTTTAACTTTTTACAAGAGACTTCTAGACTTTTGTCCAAAGTGTTTGCATCATTTTATATTCCTACCAGTAGTGTGAGGATGCCTGTTTCTCCACATCCTAGCCAACATTTGTTATCATCTATTTTCTTTTTCTTTTTTTTTTTAAGTAATCTCTACTCAACATGGGGCTCAAACTCATTACCCCAAGATCAAGAGCATCTCTACTGACTGAGCCAGCCAGACATCCCTATTATCATCTATTAAAAAAAAATTATCATAGCCACCTAGTAGGTGTGAAATTGCTTCTTATTGTAGTTTTAATTTGCATTTCCTAAACCAGTGATATTGAACATCTTTTTATAATACTTATTAGCCATTCATATATATTCTTTGATGGGAATTTATTTTTGAAAATTTTACCCATTTTTGAGATTGGATTATTTGTTTTCTCATATATAAAGGATTCTTTGACTATTTTGTATATAGGTCCCTTATAAGATAAAATTTTGCAATATTTTCTCCCACTCTGTTGCTTGTCTTTTAATTTTCTTAATGGTGTCTTTTGAAGTACAAAAGACTTGAATTTTGGTGAAGTCTGGTTTATCAGATTTTTTTGGTGTTATATCTAAGAAATTTTTGCCTAACCTAGCGTCTTGAAGGTAATCAACTGTGTTTTCCTTTAAAAGTTTTAGCTCTATGGGGCGCCTGCGTGGCTCAGTTGAGTGTCTGCCTTTGGCTCAAGTCATGATCCCAGGGTCCTAGGATTGAGCCACACATTGGGCTTCTTGCTCAGCAGGGAGCCTGCTGCTCCCCCTGCTTGTGTGTCCTCTCTCTCTCTGACAAATAAATAAATAAAATCTTTAAAAAAAAAAAAAAAAAGAATTCATAGAGAATACCAAAGCAATTTTGACAAAAAAAAGCAAAGCTGGACAACTTATACTTTCCAGTTTCAAAATTTAATATAAAACTACTTCAGTTTTTATCAACATGATATGGTACTGGCAAAGGATAGACATGTAGATCACTAGAATAGAAGTGAGAGTACAGAAATAAATGTTTATACTTATGGTGAACTGATTTTCAACAAAGGTGTAAAGGAAATTCAGAGGGAAAGGATAGCCTTTTTAATGAGTGGTACTAGGAAAACTAGATATCCATATGCCAAAAGATGAAGTTAGACCTTTATCTCATACTATATACAAAAATTAACAGAAAATAGATCAGAGCACGGGGCAGGGTGCCTGGGTGGCTCAGATGGTTGGGTGTCTGCCTTCGGCTCAGGTCATGATCTCCAGGTCCTGGGATTGAGCCCCATGTCGGGATCCCAGCTCAGTGGGGAGTCTGCTTCTCCCTCTCCCTCTACTCCTCCTCCTGCTGTGCTCTCTCTGTCTCTGTCTCTGTATCTCTCTTAAATGAATAAATAAAATCTTTAAAAAAAATAGATCAGAGCTAAATGTTAGAGCTAAAACTTTTATTTTTTTCTGAGATTTTATTTAGTTATTTGAGAGAGAGGGAGCACAAGCAGGCAGGGTGGCAGGCAGAGGGAGAGGGAGAAGCAGGCAGAGGGACAGACCAATTGAGACATCCAGGCGTCCCTCTCTATGAATTCTATACAAATTTTGCAATTTTATGTAATTTGCAATTCTCTATAAATTTTAGGATTATCTTACCAATTTCTGTCAAAAGGCTGCTGAAGTTTTGGTAGGGTTTGTGTTGAATATATGAATCAATCCGGGGAGAGTTGCCATTGCAACACTCTTGAACTTTCTACTTCACAAACCTGGCATCTGACCTTCTTTTGAAGGTAACTTTCTTTTTTTTCCCTTCCACTGTGGTTGCTTTTAAGGTCTTACTCTTTCCTTTTAGATTTAAGTAATCATGTGATGTCTTTAAGTGTGGATTTCTTTTTATTTATACTGCTTGGGAATTTTTGGCTTCTTGATTATGTGAATTGGTGTCTTTGATCAGTTCTGGAAATTTTGTTGATCTCTTCAAGTACCGTTTTTATAAATCTAAAATACCATCAATTGAAACATGCACCATTTATGCACCACCAAAAGAGAACAAAATGTTACTAATGCCTTAATAGTAGTATTATGTGGGGGCACCTGGGTGGCTCAGTCATTTAAGCATCTGACTCTTGGTTTCAGCTCAGGTTGGGTCTTGGAGTGGTGAGATGGAGCTCCATGTCATGTTCTGCGCTCAGCAGGGAGTCTGAGATTCTCTCCCTCTCCCTTTGCCCCTCCCCCAGATTTCACTCTCTCTCTTTTTTTCAAGATTTATTTATTTGACAGAGGGAGAGCGAGAGAGGGAGCACAAGCTAGGGGGCGTGGCAAGGGAGAGGGAGAAGTAGGCTCCCTGCTGAGCAAGGAGCCGGATGCGGGGCTCGATCCTCGCTCGATCCACCCCATGCACCCCTCTCTCTCTCTTAAATAAATAAATCTTAAAATAATAATAGTATTATGTGATGTATGAATTGGTCATACCCTCGTTGCTTAGAAATTTGTCATTTTCCCAAAGGATTTGGCAAACATTTCTTCATTTGCATTGCTTTGTGCATAGATTTTTTTACCTATATCTCTGTAAGAAAGCATAGCACAATTTCATGTATTTGTATCTTACTTCCTGTAAATAATTAGTTGCTGCTTTTTCAAGATGTTCAGGTCAGTTCTGACTGCTATAACAGAATCCTATAAACTGGGTGACTTAAATGACAAACATTTCACAGTTCTGAAGTCTGGGAAGACCTAGATGAAGGTGCTGACAGATTCAGTTGTCTGGTGAGGATCTTGTTCCTGATTTGCAGTTGGTTACCTTCTTGCTATATCCTCACATGGTGGGGAGAGAGATCATTTCTGTCATGTCTTTTCTAGTAAGGACACTAATCCCATTCATGAGTTTCACCCCCAAGACTTAATTACCTCCCAAAGGCTCTACCTCTAAATACCATCAAATTAAGATTAGGATTTAAACATATGAACTTTGAAGGGACCCAAATATTTAACCCATAGCAGAAGAATATAATGATTACTCATTTATGGCCATTGTTTCAGTTATGAATATTTGTTTCACTAAGGTCAGATTGTATGTCTGTGTATACACATTAGCTTCTAAACAATTTTTCTCAAGTGTATTATACATCACAATAATTTTTTTAAGATTTATTTATTAGAGAGAGAAAGAGAGAGTGAGAGTAGGGGGGAGGGGCGGAGGGAGAGGGAAAGAGAGAATCTCAAGCAGACTCACTGCTGAGCAGGGAGCCTGATGCAGGGATTAATCTCATGACCCTAACATCATGACCTGAGCTGAAATCAAGAGTTGGGGGCTCAACCGACTGAGCCACCCAGGAACCCCTCCATTGCAATAATTTCTTAATGGCAAATCATAGTTTTTCTTTTGTTTTGTTTTTTGATACTGAAACCTGGGAAAATCATAGTTTTTAAAAATTTACTTTTTTATTTTATTATTTTATTTTTAAAAAGATTTTATTTATTTATTTATTTAGAGAGAGAGCACGAGCAGGGGGAGGGGCAGAAGGAGAGGGAGAAGCAGACTCCCTGCTGAGCAGGGAGCCCGATGTGGGGCTCCATCCCAGGACCCCGGGATCATGACCTGAGCCAAAGGCAGAGGTTTTTTTTTTGTTTTTTTTATGTCCAGTTAGCCACTGTATAGTACATCATTAGTTTTTGATGTAGTGCTTAAAATTTACTTTTTAAAGAATACAACATGAAGATTTAATATACTCCTACATTGTGAAATGATTACCACAGCCAAGTTAATTAACATATCCATCACCCTAGGTAGTTTTCTTTTGTAGTTGAGAACACTTAAGATCTACTCTCTTAGCAGGATCCTGGGTGGTTCAGTCAGTTAAGCATCTACCTTTGGCTCAGGTCATGATCCCAAGGTCCTGGGATCAAGCCCCACATCAGGCTGCTTGCTCAGCGGGGAGCCTGCTCTTCCCTCTGCTTGCAGCTTCCCCTGCTTGTGCTCTCTCTCTTTCTGACAAATAAATAAAATCTTTAAAAAATACTCTACTTTCTTAGCATAGCAGATCTCGTGTATACAATACAGTATTGTTATTATTGTATTATTTGTATATTGTATATGTATTGTATATTATATATTACATATAATATATTGTATTATATATATTATATATAGTATATATATAATATATATTATATATTATAGGTATTATATGTATTATAATATATGTGATATATTCTGTTATATGTATTATATATATTATATATTGTGTTATATGTATTGTATATTATTTTTTATATTTATTTATTTCAATTCAACTAGCCAACATATAGTACATCATTAGTTTTTGATGTAGTGTTCAATGATTCATTAGTTGCATATAACACCCAGTACTCAACACATCACATGCTCCCCTTAATGCCCATCACCCAGTTACCTCATCCCCTCACCCACCTCCCCTTCTGCAACCCTCAGTTTGTTTCCTGGAATCAAGAGTCTCTCATGGTTTGTCTCCCTCTCTGATTTCTTCCCATTCAGTTTCCCTCCCTTCCCCTATGATCCTCTGCACTATTTCTTATACTCCACATATGAGTGAAACCATATGATAATTATCTTTCTTAAATTGACTTATTTCAGTTAGCATAATACCCTCCAGTTCCATCCATGTCAATGTAAATGGTAGGTATTCATCCTCTCTGATGGCTGAGTAATATTCCATTGTATATATGAACCACATCTTCTTTATTCATTCATCTGTTGAAGGACATCTTGGCTCCTTCCACAGGTTGGTTATTGTGGACATACAATGCAGTATCATTAACTCTAATAGTGTACATTAGATTTCCAGAATTTATTAATCTTTATAACTGAAAGTTCATATCCCATGATCAACATCTCCCCATTTCCCCTACCCCCACCCCTGGCAACCACTCTCTAGTCTATGAGTTGGACTTTTTTAGATTCCATGTTACAATGAGATTATATAGTATTTGTCTTTCTCTGTCTGACTTATTTGTCTTTCTCTGTCTGACTTGTTTTACTTAGCACAGTGTCCTTCAGGTTTATCCATATTGTTGCAAATGACAGAGTTTCCTTCCTTTTTGATGGCTAAATAATATTCCATGGTATATACATACCACACTTTTAATCCATTTATCTGTGATGGACACTTAGGTTGTTTCTATATCTTGGCTTTTGTGAATAATGCTGCAGTGAAGATGGGGGTGCAGATATCTCTTTGAGATAATGATTTTATTTCCTTTGGGTATATACCCAGATGTAGGATTGTTGGATCAATGCTAGTTCTTTTTTTTTTTTTTTAAGTGAACTTTACCCCTAATAGGAGTTATATGCTCTACCATCTAAGCTAGTCAGGCACCCCACAGGTGGTAGTTCTGTTTTTGATTCTTGAGGAACCTCCATACTTTTTCCATAATACCTGTATCAATTTATTTTTCAATATATATTCTCTTTTCTCCATACCCTTGCCAAAACTTATTTGTCATCTTTTTGATAATAGCCATCTTGACAGGTATGAGATGATATTTCCTTATGGTTTTGATTTGCTTTTTCCAGTTAGTGATGATGAGTATTTTTATATACCTGTTAGCCATTTGGAAAAATGTCTATTTAAATCCTTTGCCCATTTTTAAACCAGGTTATTTGTTTTTATGCTGTGTATTATTTACTTATTTTTTTGATGATAATCTCATCAGATATATGATTTGCAAATATTGAATTTTAAGCACTCATTTTCCTTTCTAGAAATTCCATTTGTTCTTTTCCTAACCTGCTTTTTCACTTCTTGTAGTTTCCTATACCTGCGGATATTTTTAAGCATGCCATTCATTTACTTTTAAATGTAGTAAGCATAGTTTTATAATTTGTATCTAGTAATTCTAATATTTAAAGTCTTAATGGTCTCTTGCTGTTGTTTTTCATTTATGTAGGCTTTTGTCCCCTGGTGCTTTGTTTCCCTTGTATTCTTGGTTATCTTTCTCATTGCCCTTGCAAAATTATTTGGAGAGTCCTGGTGGCTTAGAGTAAAGCTACCTTTCTATAGAAAGGATTTGCATTTACTTTTACCAAAGAACCTAGGACCATTTCAACCAAAATCACAGCTTGAGTTGTTCTCGTCACTCAAGGTAATGAACACCTGGTCAGCAAATCCCCATAAAGGCCAGCCTATGGCCAAAGATTTTCAGTAATGGTAGGCTGGGACTTTTATGGTTTCAGGCCTTACATTTAAGTCTTTAATCCATTTCAAGTTAATTTTTGTGAGTGATGTAAGATAGTAGTCTAGTTTTATATTTTTGTATGTGGCTGTCCAATTTTCCCAGCACCATTTACTGAAGAGTCTATCTTTTACCCTTTGTATATTCTTGGTTCCTTTGTTGAAGATTAATTGACCATTGACCATGTATATGTGGGTTTATTTCTGGGTTCTTTGTTCTGTTCATCTATGTGTCTGTTTTTTTGTTTTTTTTTTTTTAAGATTTTATTTTATTTATTTGTCAGAGAGAGAGCGAGCACAATCAGGGGGAGTGGCAGGCAGAGGGAGAAGCAGGCTCCCTGCTGAGCAAGGAACCCGATGTTGGACTCCATCCCAGGGCCCTGGGATCATGACCCGAGCCGAAGGCAGACACTTAACCGACTGAGCTACCTAGGCATCCCTATGTGTCTGTTTTTATGCCATTACCATACTGTTCTGATTTCTATAACTTTGTAATATAGTTTGGAATCAGGGCTTGTGATGCCTGCAGCTTTGTTCTTTCTCAAGATTGCTTTGGTTTTTTGGGGTGTTTTGGGGTTTCATATAAATTTTAGCATTGTTCATTGATTGATTGCTATTGGGATTCAGGGTCTTTTCTGGTTGGTTCACTACAAATTTTAGGATTGTTTGTTGATTATTTACCATTGGGATTTTGATAGGAATTGCATTGAATCTGTAGATTGTTTTGGGGTAATATGGACATTTTAACAGTATTAACTCTTTCAGTCCATGAGCATGAATATCTTTCCACTTATTTGTGTCTTCTTTAATTTCTTTTGTCAGTGTTTTGGAGTTTTCAGTGTATAGGGCTTTCACTTCCTTGGTTAAATTTATTCCCAGGTATTATTCTTTTTAATGTAATTGTAAAGTAATTGTTTTCTTAATTTCTTTTTCTGAGAGTTTGTTATTAGTGTATGCAACAGATATTTGTATGTTGATTTTGTCCCCTGTAGCTTTACTGAATTTGCTGATTAGTTCCAACAGTTTTTTGGTGGAGTCTTTATTAGGGTTTTATATATTTAAAATCATGTTTTCTGTGAATAGTGACAGTTTTACTTCTTCCTTTTTAATTTGGATGCTTCTTATTTGTTTTTCTTGCCTTATTGCTGTGGCTAGGATTTCTAATATTATCTTGAATAAAAGTGGAGAGAGGGGGTATCCTTGTCTTGTTCTTGATGTTAGAGAAAAAGTATATAATGTTAGCTGTGGACTTTAAATATATGGCCTTTATTATGTTGAGGTACATTTACTCTATACTCTGTTGAGAATTTTTTTTTTTTAAATCATAAATGGATGTTGAATTTTGTCAAATGTTTTTTTTCTGCATCTCTCGAGATTATCATGTGATTTTTATCCTTCAATTTGTTGAGGTGGTGTATCATGCTGATTGATTTGCAGATGTTGATATATCCTTGCATCCTTGGAAAAAATTCCAGTTGATCATGGTGTATCATTCTTTTAATGTATTTTTCAACTTGGTTTGTTAATATTTTGTTTAAGATTTTTGCATCTGTATTGATCAGGGATATTAGCCTGCAATATTTTTGTGGTGTCCTTGTCTGGTTTTGTTATCAGGGTAATGCCGGCCTTGTGAAATGAGTTCGGAAATGTTCCCTCCTCTTTAATTTTTTGGAAGAGTTTGAAAAGGATAGGTATTAAATCTTCTTTACGTGTTTCCTAGAATTTACCAGTGAAGCTGTCTGGTCCTGGACTTTTACTTTTTGGGAAGTTTTGATTATTTATTCAGTATGCTTAGTAGTGATTGGTCTATTTACATTTTTATTTCTAAATCATAAATCTTGGAAGATTGTATGTTTCTTGAAATTTATACATTTCTTTTTTTTAATTTTTTAATTTTTATTTTTTTAAAGATTTTATTTATTTATTTGACAGAGAGAGGGACAGCAAGACAGAAAACACAAGCAAGAGGAAGCGGCAGGCAGAGGGAGAAGCAGACTCCCTGTGGAGCAGGGAGCCCGACATGGGGCTCGATCCCAGGACTCTGGGATCATGACCTGAGCCGAAGGCAGACTCTTAATGACTGAGCCACCCAGGCACCCCTATACATTTCTTTTCAGTTGTACAGTTTGTTTGCGTATAACTGTTCATAGTAGTTTTCTTATGATCTTTTGTATTTCTGTGGTATCATTGTAATTTCTCTTTCATGTCTGATTTTATTGAGCCATTTCTCTTTTTTTTTCTTGGTGAATCTGCTAAAGGTTTGTCATTTTGTTTATCATTTTGAAGAAGCAACTCTTAATTTCACTGGTCTTTTCTATTGTCTTTTCAGTCTCTATTTCATTTATTTCATTTCGGATACTTGTTGTTTGTTTTATTCCAACTTTGGGCTTTATTCATTCTTTTTCTAGTTTTTTAGGTATAAAGTTAGATTGTTTGTATGAGATTTTTCTAGTTCCTATAGGTATAAAGTTAGATTGTTTATATGAGATCATATGATCTATCCTGGAGAATATTTATGTGCATTTGAGAAGAATGTGTGTTCTGCTGTTTTTGGATGGAATATTATATATATATTAAGTCCATCTGATCTAATGTGTTGATGTTTCCTTACTAATTTTCTGTTTTAATGAGCAATCTATTCATGTAAGTGGGGTATTAAAGTCCCCTACTATTATTGTATTGCTGTCATTATGTCCCTTTAGGTCTGTTAATTTTTGCTTTGTATATTTAGTGCTCCTTTTTTAGGTGCATATTTACAAATATTATATCCTCTTGTGGGATTAACCCCTTTATCATTATGTAATGCCCTTATTTTTCCTTTTATATAGTCTTTGTTTTAAAGTCTATTTTATCTGATATAGCTACTCCAGCTTTTTTTTTCATTTCTGTTTGTGTGGAACTTCTTTTTTCATCCCTTCACTTTCAGTCTGTGTGTGTCCTTACATCTGAAGTGAGTCTTTTGTAGGCAGTGTATAGATTGGTCTTGTTTTTTAATTCATTCAACCACTCTGTCTTTTGATATGAGAATTTAGTTCATTTACATTTAAAATAATTATTTATAGGTATGTACTTATTGCCAGTTTGTTAATTGTTTTTTGGTTATTTTTAATTGTTCCTTTCTTACTCTTTTGCAGTCTTTCCTTGTGGTTTGATGACTTACTTTAGTGTTTTGTTTAGATTCCTTTCTTACTATCTTTTGTATATATACTTTTGATTTTTGGTTACCATGAGGCTCACATATAACAGCTTATATATATATAACAACACAACACATTTTAAATTGATAGCAGCTTAGGGTTTTGTTTTATTTTGTTTTGCTTTGTTTTGTTTTTGTTTTTAAAGTTGGCTGCATGCCTAGCAAGGAGCCCAGTGCAGGGCTTGAACGCATGACCCTGAGATCAAGACCTGAGTTGAGATGGAGTTGGATTTAACCAACTGAGTCACCCAGGCACCCCGATAGCAGCTTAGGTTTGAATGCATTTTAAAAGTCTATATTTACCACCCCCCCATTTTATGTTTTCGATGTCACATTTTATATCTTTATTTTAAAAAAATTTTTAATTTAAATCCAGTTTAGTTAACAAATAGGGTATTATTGGTTTCAGGGGTAGAATTTAGTGATTCATCAGTTACATATAACACCCAGTGCTCATTACATCAAGTGCCCTCCTTATGCCCATCACCCAGTTACTTGTCCCCCACCCACCTTTAACTGATAATTGTAGTTACACTTATTTTTATTATTTTCATTTTTTAACCTTGATACTAGCTTTATAAGTAAGTAATCTACTACCTTTACTATATATTTACTTACCAGTGAGGTTTATACTTTCATAGTCTTAATACTGGATTAATGCCCTTTCTTTCTGACTTAAAGAAGTATTTCTTGTAAGGCTGGTCTAGTGGTGATGAAGTTTTTAGCTTTTTTTCATCTAGAATACTCTTTATCTCTTTTTCTATTCTGAATGAAAGGCTTGCTGGGTAAAGTATTCTTGGTTGCAAGTTTTTTTTTCCTTTTAGTACTTTGAATATATCATGTCACTCCCTCTGGCCTGCAAAATTTCTCTCAAAAACCTGCTGATAGTCTTATGAGGATTCCCTTGTATGTGACAAGTTGTTTTCTTGTGCTGCTTTTAAGATTCTCTCTCTTTAATTATTGACAGTTTTATGATGTTTCAGTGTGGATATTTTTTGGTTCCTGTCATTTGGAACTTTCTGGGCTTCCTGGATCTGAATATTGGTTTCCTTCCCCTGGCATAGGGAAATTTTTAGCCATTATTTCTTCAAATAAATTTTCTGTCTTTTTCTCTCTCTCCTTCCCTTCTGGGACTCCTATAAAGTTAATGTTATTTCATGTGATATTGTCCTATTGGTCCTTTAAACTACCTTCACTTTTAAAAATTACCTTTCTGTTGCTTTGTGTGGGTGAGTTCCACTGCCTGTCTTCAAGCTCAATGATCATTTCTGCTCTGATCTAGTCTGCTGTTATATTTTTTGGTTCATTTATTATATTCTGCAGCTCTATGACTTCTTTCTGGTACTTTCTTATATTTTGTATTTCTTTGTGGATGTTCTCACCCTGTTCATCTATTCTCCCTTTAGTTGAGCATCTTTGTGATGATTACTTTGAATTCTTTATCATATATATTACTTATCTCTGTTTCATTAAGGTTTTTCCCTGAGGTTTTATCGTGTTCTTTCATTTGATAGATAATCCTCTGTTTCCTCTGGGAAACACTCTGGATTTGTTTCTGTGTATTAGGCAAAACAGCTATCTCTCCTAGTCTGGAAGGAGTGGCCTCGTGTTGGAGATAAACCTTATCTTTTAACCTTGCTGTAGCTCTGGTTGTCTTTTAGACCTTTGTGATTATCTAAGCAGCTTGATTTTTACTTGATAGGTCAAGGTGTGCCAAGACCTGTCAGTGTTCCAAAGGGAGGGATCTCAGTCAGCACCTGTTTTCAGGCTGACTGGAAACCAGACCCTCAGGCAGCAGCTTTTAAAGTATGCAAATATATACTGTCCTGTGGAAGTTAAACCTTGCTGGCTTCCAGATAAGGTGATCTGGAGGTGACCTCTGGGTGACAGCTGCAAAAATTGGGACTTCAGACGAATATGTAAGCTCCTTTTCGGGAGGTACTTTGGAGCTATATCAAGGCTGAGGGAGAGTGTGAGGATGGCATCCCCCTGCGTATGTTCCCTAAGCTGCTTGGTAGCCTCTAAATGTGTGGCAAACCTGAAGTCTGCCCCTCAGGCTGAAGCTCCAGGAAAGGTAAATAGGCCTTTTTCACAGGAGGACTGGGGTGTGTTTCATTCTGTCTGTGCAGTGTCCTGGGGGTGGTAGCATGCCAAAACTGTCTCTATTTCAGTCCCATGGAGCCCAGAAATGTAACCCATCCTGGCCACCAGAGCCAGATGATCATGGAGTGTCCCCTGTGTGTACTGCATATGCCTGCTGGCTTTAGCAAGGCATTGGGAGAACGTAGGGCCAGCATGCACCCACTGGCTTTTGCAGGGCAGCAGGAAGCACTGGACTGGGATGTACTCACTGGCATTAGCAAGTTAGAATTACCATTTTTGTGCTCTCCTTCTAACTTGCAGCACCTTTGTCCTTGGAGATAGTCCCAATGGGCCTCTCCTCCTCTGACAGACACTTTAAGATTAGCAAATGAATCTCCTTCACATAGAGTCTAGACACTTTTCAAATTGCTGCTTTTTACTGGTCCCCATGGGGAGTAGGTCTGTCCATAAGCCCTTTTAGAGCAGAATCTCAGTTCCCTACAGCTCTTTGGGTCTCCTGGATGTGAGCCCTATTGGTTTTCAAAGGCAGACATTTTGGAGGCTTATCCCTCTCTTGTAGGTCTCAAGGTTGGGGTGCCTTATATGGAGAGTGATGAACCCCTTACTCCTCAGGGAGAAGCTCAGGATTTGTGAGATCTCTCCTGACTGTGGGTCACCAGCTTGGTGGAGGAGGGGTTTGGTGAGACTGTGTCTTTACCTTTTTAGCCAACTCGATGTGGCCCTTTTACCATTTGTTGTGAAGGAGCTGTTAAACTACTTTTCAAGTCCTTTTCAGAGGGAATTGTTCCAAATGTAGCTGTAAATTTGGTCTGTCTGTGGGAGGAGGTGAGTTCAGGATCTTTCTTTGCTACCATCTTGGACTGCCTGTGGAGAAAATTAATTTAAACAAGTAATATTTTTTTTTTTTTAAGATTTTATTTATTTAAAGAGAGCACGAGCTGTGGCTGGGGGAGGGGTAAAAGGAGAGGGAGAGAACCTCAAACAGACTGCGCTGAGCATGGAGCCCATTGCAGAGCTTGATCTCATGACCCTGAGATCATGACCTGAGCCCAAACCAAGAGTCAGACGCTTAACCGATTGAGCCACCCAGGTGCCCCTAACCAAATAATTTCTTTAGGCAAATGCCTAATATAAAGGTAAAGCCTGACTAAGACAGACTGGAGTTTTGAAAACACATAAATAACTAAAAGATTGTGTGATTTTTGTTGTGTACTTACAAATTTTGCAGTGTAATAGTTGAGAATAACTTAACATTCAGGTTGAAAATGTATGCTTTTTCTCTCTTCCGTGTAGGCATGATTTATACCACTTGTAGTTTATGTATGATTGTTTTCACATTTTGTATGTTACTACTTTGAAGTGTACAACATAAAAGTGAGTTAAATAATTGATGATTGCTACACATTTCAGCACTGTTTTCAGCCTGTCACAATGTTGCTGTTTGGCTTAATTAAGGAGCGTGAGACCCATGGTTTCTGTGACAACTCAAGGTCAGTTGACCTGGATATGTCCTGCCAAACTGTTTCTGTAGAATAAATAGGCTGTTTGTAAACAGGATGACTAAGCATTCTCTCATAGGATTTTAAGTTCACAAAGTGTGAGGCACCTGGATAAAAGGTCAAATGTGAAAGGTTATAAGCCACTTTGGGCCTATTCTTGTGTGGAACCTTTGGCTGCCTTAGTCTGAGGTCTTGGAAATAGTTCGCACGAGGCCTTTTGCCAAAAGACTACTGAGAGTTGGTCAGGCAGGATTCTATTACAAAATCCTTTTCTCTTTTTCACACTCTTCTGTGTGTGTCCTGCTGTCTGAAGTTTATGAAAATACAAGGAATTTTATTGAAGCTAAGTATATAAATGAAACAACCAAATCATTTCATATTTTATATAAAATAAATTTAGAATTTTCTTTTTAGGGACAGAGGTCCACAAATTGAATATATTATGATAAATACTTGCAAAATCAATTGCAAATTACATTTTAGAAAAAGAGTAAGTATATCAGACTAACAAAGAAGATGAAAAACACTGGCAGAAAAACTTGGGGCAGTTGTAGGCTTTTTAAAAAGGCACTGTATATCTGTTCCACCTAAACCACCAGAGCAGTCTTTAAATACTAGTGAGATATTTTAATTAATGAGATCTTTTTCTGTTATATGTTATGCTGTTGAGTGGTATTTGCTCTGTATTATGAAGAAAAAAGATATAATTCGTCTTCTTCAAAACTTTTTGCTTTGCTTTAGATTTATTACTGTTTTTATTCTTCCTCAGAGTAGGAATGCATTCCAGGAATACAAAAACCAAAGTGAATGTTAGATTTACTTTCTCTGGCATTAAAGCTTAGCTTGAAGAGCCTTCTTCAGTTTTTTGGCTATCATACTTATCTGCATTACTAGTTTGTTTTCTCATGTTTATATACTACTTCAGGGCTACAAGTTCTGTTTTGGTCGATTTTGATATATTTTCATTCTTGGGTTTGTTAATAAAGATGTAGGCACTGGATACATATTTTTAAAATTTTATTTATTTGTTTTAAGTAATCTCTACACCCACTGTGGGGTTTGAACTCATGAACCAGACATCAAGAGTCACATGCTCTTCTGACTGAGCCTGCCAGGTGTGCCTCACCACTGGATTTTCTGAAGGTAGAAAAAAAGTGGGTCAAGGGACAGTGAAACAATGACAAAATAATCATTCCCAAACACAAAGTATAAGCCATAGACCATTTTAACTATGAATGAACTTTTGTGTGATAGTAGCAGTTATAAAGAAATCACCCAGATAAATGGAAAAGCAAAAACATTTTATTAGGAAATTTAGAGTAACTCCTAGTGGAAACTAAAGATGCTGGATTAATGCATGCAGTTTGGATCATAAACAGTGATACCCAGGCTTTCATTATTTTATTGTACTACGGAGCATAGGCATGGGAAAGATGGGACTTTGCAGTGTGTGTCATAAAGTCTGATTTATTTTTTCCTTATAGAACAATGAAACAAAGCCATTTATCTTTTTTTTAAAAAAAATTTATTTAAATTCAAGTTAATTAACATATGGTGTATTATTAATTTCAGAAGTAGAATTTAGTGATTCATCAGTTGCGTATGACATCCAGTGCCCTACTTAGAATTTGCCAGTGAAGGTATCTGGTTCTGGACTTTTATTTGTTGTTGTTTTTGATGACTGAATCAATCCCCTTACTAGTAATTGGTCTGTTCAGATTTTCTGTTCCTTTGTGATTCATTCTTGGTCAGCTGTATGTTTCTAGGAGTTTATTCATCTCTTCTAGGTTTTTCAATTTGTTAGCGTATAATTATATATAGTAGTCTCTTAGGATCTTTTGTATTTGTGTGGTTGAGTTGTAATGTCTTCTCTTTCTAATTTTATTTGTTTGAGCGCTCTTTTTTCTTGGTAAATCTAGCTAAAGATCTGTCTATTTTGTATATCTTTTCGAGAAATTAGCTCTTGGTTTCACTGATCTTTTCTATTTTCTTTTTAGTCCCTCTTTCATTTATTTCCTGTCTGATCTTTGTTATTTCTTTCTCCTACTAACTTTGGACTTAGTTTATTCTTTTTCTCATTTCTTGAGGTGTAAAGTTAGTTTGTGTATTTGGTCTACTTCATGGTGTCAAGTCCCTTAAGCTTTCTTACTCTTTTTCATTTTTTCCCTTTTGCTCCTCTAATTGGATGAATGTGAATACTCCATCCTTGAGTTCACTGATTCTTTCTTCTACTTTATCTAGTTTGATGTTGAACTCCTGTATTGAATTTTTCAGTTTATTGTATTTTTCAGCTTTGTGATAATCTGTTTAATACTTTCTTATATCTTTTTTCCTCAAGTTTTTATTTTAATTTATGTTATTTAATATATAGTGTAGTCTTGGTTTCAGGAGTAGAATATAGTGATTCATCACTTACATATAACATCCAGTGCTCATCACAACAAGTGTCCTCCTTTATGCCCATCACCTATTTTGCCCATCCCCCCACCACCTCCCCTCCAGCAACCCTCAGTTTGTTCTCCATAGTTAAGAGTCTCTTATGGTTTGCCTCTCTCTCTGTTTTTATCTTATTTTTCCTTCCCTTCCCCTGTGTTCATCTGTTTTGTTTCTTAAATTCCACGTATTAGTGGAATATATGGTATTTGTCTTTCTCTGACTGACTTATTTCACTTAGCATAATATCCTCTAGTTCCAGTCACGTTGTTGCAAATGGCAAGATTTAATTCTTTTTGATGGCGAGTAATACTGCATTGTATATATATATATATACCACATCTTCTTTATCCATTCATCAGTCGAGGGACACTTGGGCTCTTTCCATAGTTTGGCTCTTGTTGATAATGCTGCTATAAACATTGGGGTGCATATACCCCTTCAAATCTGTATTTTTTGTATCCTTTGGGTAAATACCTAGTAGTGGAATTGTTGGGTCATAGGGTAGTTCTATTTTTAACTTTTTGAAGAACCTCCATACTGTTTTCCAGAGTGTCTGCACCAGTTTGCATTACTACCAACAGTGCAAGATGTTTCCCCTTTCTCAGCATCCTCACCAACACCTGTTGTTTCTTGTATTCTTCATTTTAACCATTCTGACCCGTGTGAGGTGGTATCTCATCTTGGTTTTGATTTGTATTTCCCTGATAATGAGTGATGTTGAGCATTTTTTCATGTTCTATTGGCCATCTGGGTGTCATCTTTGGAAAAATGTCTATTCATGTCTTCTGCCCATTTCTTAACTGGATTGTTTGTTTTTTGGGTCGAGTTTGATAAGTTCCTTATAGATTTTGGATACTAACTCTTTTTTTTTTTTTAAGATTTTATTTATTTATTAGAGAGAGAGAGAATGAGAGAGAGAGAGAGCATGAGAGGGGGGAGGGTAGAGGAAGAAGCAGACTCCCCGCCGAGCAGGGAGCCTGATGTGGGACTTGATCCCGGGACTCCAGGATCATAACCTGAGCCGAAGGCAGTCGCTTAACCAACTGAGCCACCCAGGCACCCCACTAACTCTTTATCAGATATGTCATTTGCCATTATCTTTTCCCATTCTATAGGCTACCTTTTAGTTTTGGTGTAATTGCAAATGGCATTGATTCCTTGATTTCTCTTTCTGCTGCTTCATTATTGGTGTATAGGAATGCAGCAGATTTTTATACATTGATTTTATATCCTGTGACTTTGCTAAATTCATGTATCAGTTCTAGCAGATTTTTGGTGCAGTCTTTCAGGTTTTGCTTTCTTTCTTTCTTTCTTTCTTTCTTTCTTTCTTTCTTTCTTTTCTTTCTTTCTTTCTTTCTTTCTTTCTTTCTTTCTTTCTTTCTTTCTTTCTTTCTTTCTTTCCTTTCTTTCTTTCTTTCTTTCTTTCTTTCTTTCTTTCTTTCTTTTCTTTATTTCTTTCTTTTCTTTCTTTCTTTCTTTCTTTCTTGAGAATGGGGGAGGGGTAGAGGGAGAAGGAGAGAGAGAATCCCAAGCAGGCTTCACGTCCAGCATGGAGCCCGATGCAGGGTTCAATCTCATGACCCTGAGATAATGACCTGAACCGAAATCCAGAGTTGGACGCTAAACTGAGCCACCCAGGTGCCCCACCTTTCAAGTTTTCTATATAAAGTATCATGTCATCTGCAAGGAGTTAAAGTTTGACTTCTTCCTTGCTGATTGATACCTTTTTTTTCTTTCTGTTTGCTGACTGCTGAGGCTAGGACTTCCAGTACTATGTTGAACAAGAGTGGTGAGAGGGGACATCCCTGTCTTGTTACTGACCTTAGGGAAAAGCTCTCAATTTTCCCTATGATATTAGCTGTGGGTCTTTTGTATATGGCCTTTATGATGTTGAGGTATGTTCCTTCTATCCCTACTTTCTTGAGGGTTTTTATCAAGAAAGGATGCTGTATTTTGACAGATGTCTTTTCTGCATCTATTGAGAGGATCATATTGTTCTTATCCTTTCTTTTGTTAATGTGGTGTATCACATTGATTGAATACTTTCTTGTATTTTCTGTCTCTTTGTTGAAATTCTCATTTTGTTCATGCATTATTTTCAGGACCTTGGTGAGGATCTTTATGACCATTATTTTGAAATCTTTCTTGGGTGGATAACTTATCTCTGTTTCATTAACCTCTTTTTTTCTGAGTTTTATCTTATTTTTTTTGTTTGCTTGAATGGAACATAGTCCTTTTTCTTCAGTTTCCTTGATTTTCTTTATTGGATTGCAGCATTTAATAAAACAACCCCCTCTCCCAGTCTTGACAGACTGGTCTTGTGTAAGAAAGGAACCTTACCATTCAGCTCAAGCTCTTGGTTGTTTCTCAAATCTTTCTGATTGTCTAATCCACCTTATTTATTCTTTGTTGTTCCAAATAGTTGGGGGTGTGCCAAGACCCGTTTCCATGTGGGTATTTTCTTGCTTGCTAACTCTGTACTTTTCAGCTAGTTTTTGGCTATCTTTCAGAATGAATTGCCTTATGTATAGTTGGAGATTAGCTGAGTCCTTGGGAGTTGATGAGTTCAGGGTCCACTTATGTTGCCATTTTGGACCAGAAGCAAGTTTTGATACAGAATTTAGAGTAAGGACATTATCTACATGATACACAGCTGGCATCCCCCCTTGCTTTTGGCTCTGTCCAGGCCATTTCTTCTTTAGCATAGCTTTTTAATTTTTTAATTATTATTTTTTGGTGTCCATCAGTGGACATACGTACAATGGAATATTATTCAATCATAAGAAATAAGGAAATCCTTCGATTTGTGACAACATGGAACTTCAAGGCATTATGCTCTATGAAATAAGCTGGACAAAGAAAGACAGTGCATGGTATCACTTACACATGGAATTAAAAAAAAAAAAAAACAAACCAAACTTCAAACTCCTAGAAACTGAGAGTGCCAGAGGCTTGGAGGTGGGGGAAATAGAAGTTTGTAAAAGGGCCCAAACTTTCAGCTATAAGATGTATAATGCCTAAGATCTAATGGAAAACATAGTGAGCATAGTTGGTAACACTTAAAAAAAGGTAAAGATATTGGAATCTGGATTTCATTCTGGCAGTTATGAGTTCTGTGATTTATTTTTGGCCAAATCAATGATCTGAGTCTCAGTTTTTAATTTGTGAAATGGATATAAGGCTAATGTAAGGACATAATGAGCCAGTTTATGTGAAAGCACTTTGTAAACTTCAGAGCCTACTATAAAGCTTACCTACTGGTTTTGCTAAGTATGAAAGTTGTGAATATTTGTACAAAATAAGGAAGGAAAATAATTTTTCCCTTCTTTCTACAAAATCACAATTTATTTTATATATATATATATTTTCAAGATTTTATTTATTTGAGAGAGAGAGCACAAGCAGAGGGGGCAGAGGGAGAGGGAGAAGCAGACTCCCCACTGAGTAGGGAGCCTGATGTGAGACTCGAACCCAGGACCCTGGGATCATGACCTGAGCTGAAGGCAGACACTTAACCAACTGAGCCACCCAGGTGCTCCTACTTTTTATATTTTATATTAACATATCTACATAAATAAAAGTGAAGTTAGAGTTTTAACAAAGTATTTCTAAATTCAGAGCTAGGATTCCTGTATCCTCAAAATCTCTGTAACATGAATTAATTTCTTATTGAAAATGAGTCATCATTTGATTAAATAATTTACCTATGATCACTTTGGCCTTGACTCACCAGGAAAAGAGAAGTAGACAGTTGTAGGTACTTAGAAGTGAATTAATTATTAAGGTGAAAAAAAGAGGATTTTAAGTTTTTTTGGTACAGTCTCTGTGTCAGTTAAGATAATTGCCAAATTCTTCACTTTTTCTATAATCTAAGTGTTACTGAGTCAGTTCTAAGTGTTAATCTTTTTTAGACTTCTTGATGTCTTCATCTTTCTTTTAGCATATATGTGTTGGCATTTGGCCCCTATCAGCATCACTGTAGTTACCAGTAACTTTGGTGAGCCTCCTCCCTTCAATATAGGATTGCTTTAGGAAATTTTATTTCTTTCTAAACAACGTGTAGTTTTTGAGCATGTATAAACTGTTGTTATAATATGTATATATACAGTTCAGTTTTTAAATAGGGAGACCACATCTTTTCTATGTGATTCACGAGTTTAATAGGATCTATATATGACCATAAATAATAGTGAATGTGAATTTGTCTCTTAAAAACCCTATGATTCTTAACATTGAGACTTTAGATACAGTAATGCTCAATTTGTCTTTCTATAAATAGAGAGGGTTTTTAAAACCTCTTCTAGGAGAAATGTCAACTTATACATAGTCATCTCTCATGAGTAATATTCTAGAAATTGTTAGTTTAGACTTCTTAAATGTTATTTTAAAGATTTTATTTATTTGAGAGAGAGAGAGAATGAGAGAGTACAAGTGGGGGGGGGGAGGGACAGAGGGAGAGGGAGAAGCATACTCCCCGCTGAGCAGGGAGCCTGATGAGGGGCTCGATCCCAGGACCCCAGGATCATGACCTGAGTTGAAGGCAGATGCTTAACCAACTAAGCCACCCAGGTGCCCTGACTTCCTAAATGTTATTTTAGTCTAATTTTTCAAATAGTATATTGTATTTTAAGTGTTCTGTTGAACAAACTATGTAGTAGCAGTTGTAGAATCCTTTTTTTTGTAAAAGAGCACACATTTCTTGTAGTCAAGTTGGATATTTTCCTTTATGTCAATCATTAAGAATTATTGGGCAATAGCAACAGAAATGGGGTTCTAAGTTACATGTCTACACAGAAAGCATTGTTTCAGAGGGTCTTCCTTTGAAAATTTTAATACACACTTATGTATACTTTCATATTATTTTTTAAAAAGATTTTATTCATTTCAGAGAGAGAGAGCACACAAGCATGAGCGGGGGTAGGGCAAGAGGCAGAAGCAGACTCCCTACTGAGCAGGGAGCCCAATGTGGGGCCTGATCCCAGGACCCGGGGTCATGACCTGAGCCAAAGGCAGATGCTTAACCGACTGAGCCACCCAGGGGCCCCTACTTTCATATTCTTTAATGGGTATGATAAATAGACTAACAAGTAAGTTATTACTAAAATATACAGTGTCAAAATAGAAATTAAGTGTCCTCTCAGCATCATAAAGCGTGGGCAGTTTTTTGAGTATATCTTTATTTCCACATGTGTGAATGTTAGTGTGGATATGTATCTTCAAATTTTCCATTGTAATGACTTACATAGCAGACTCACATTATACATTTACCTTGAGATTTGGCCAAAGAAAGAAATTAAAGTATTCCATTCAATGAATCTGTGCTGGGAGTGAATGTCAGATGTAAATCTTCTGTTCCTGTTGGTTTCAGCTCCTTCATATGTGCTAGGCTGAGGGTGTTTCTAGGGTTTAGGGACGCTAGGCTGAGGGTGTTTCTAGGGTTTAGGGATATATATATATCTTTATATATACATACCCATAAACATATATGTATACATGTCTATATACATATATATGTATTTTAATACAATACGAAATGCAAGCCAACTAATTCATCTGGTATTCAACTAAAGAAAAAAGATAACTGGCTGGGAGAGGAAGTAGGTTGGTCTTCAGTGTGCATTGTGCAAAAGGATTTTGACTATATGCAGATTTTTCTTATGTGTTGACTTTAGATCTTTATCCCTGAGAAAAAGGTCATTTAACTAGTGTTTTTTGTTTGTTTGTTTAATTTACAGTTTTTAATAGTCTGCTAAACTGTTTTAATCTACTTTAAATCTACTTTAATAGATTCCTGCACCAGCCTGTATTGTGATTTCTCAGATGTATCTTGTAGGAGGCCCAAAGAAGCATAATATTGAGGGATAAATTGTCACCTTTGACATTGATCCCCTTTAGGTCCAGACCAGTTTCTTTATTGCTAGTAGTACCCTATATTTTTGTGTGGATGTTTTGTTTTCCTTTTTATATAGTGTCCCAACTACTTACAACATACATACCATTTCATTTTGCCTGTCATGTAATTGATACTAAATATTTGAAGTGTATATGAAAAACTGTGTTATAGATATAATGGTTCCCATTTTATTTATTTTTTTAAATTCAATTTAATTTTATAATGTTGTGTTGGTCACCATACAGTACATCATTAGTTTTTGATGTAGTGTTCCATGATTCATTGTTTTTGTATAACACCCAGTGATCCATGCAATACTTGCCCTCCTTAATACCCATTACTGGGTAACCCATCCCCCAACCCCTTTCCCCTCTAAAACCGTGTTTGTTTCTCAGAGTCCATAGTCTCTCATGGTTCATCTCTCCTTCCAATTCCGCCCCCCCCCCTTCATTTTCCCTTCCTTCTCCTAATGTCCTCCATGCTATTCCTTATGTTCCACAAATAAGTGAAACCATATGATAATTGACTTTCTCTGCTTGACTTATTTCACTTAGCATAATGTCCTCCAGTCTCATCCATGTTGATGTAAGAGTTGGGTATTAGTCCTTTCTGAAGGCTGAGTAATATTTCATTGTATATATGGACCACATCTTCTTTATCCATTCATCTGTTGAAGGGCATCTCAGCTCTTTCCACAGTTTGGCTATCGTGGACATTGCTGCTATGAACACTGGGGTGCATATGGCCCTTCTTTTCACTATATCTGTGTCTTTGGGGTAAATACCCAGTAGTGCAATTGCTGGGTCATAGGGTAGCTCTATTTTTAATTTTTTGAGGAACCTCCACACTGTTTTCCAAAGTGGCTGTACCACTTGCATTCCCACCAACAGTGTTAGAGGGTTCCCCTTTCTCCACAACCTCTCCAACATTTGTTGTTTCTTGCCTTGTCAATTTTTGCCATTCTAACTGGTGTAAGGTGGTATCTCAAGGTGGTTTTGGTTTGAATTTCCCTGTTGGCTAATGATGATGAACAATTTTTCATGTGTCTGTTAGCCATTTGTATGTCTTCTTTGGAGAAGTGTCTGTTCATTTCTTTTGCCCATTTTTTGACTTGATTATTTGTTTTTTGGGTGTTGAGTTTGAGAAGTTCTTTATAGATCTTAGATATCAGCCCTTTGTCTGTAGTGTCATTTGCAAATATCTTCTCCCATTCCGTGGGTTGCCGCTTTGCTTTGTTGACTGTTTCCTTTGCTCTGCAGAAGCTTTTTATCTTGATGAAGTCCCAAAAGTTCATTTTTGCTTTTGTTTCACTTGCCTTTGGAGATGTATCTTGAAAGAAGTTGCTATGGCCGATATGGAAGAGGTTACTGCCTATGTTCTGCTCTAGGATTTTGATGGATTCCTGTCTCACATTGAGGTCTTTCATCCATTTTGAGTTTATCTTTGTGTATGGTGTGAGAGAATGGTCGAGTTTCATTCTTCTGTATTTAGCTGTCCAATTTTCCCAGCACCATTTATTGAAGAGACTGTCTTTTTGCCATTGCATATTTTTTCCTGCTTTGTTGATTATTTGACCATAGAGTTGAGGGTCCATATCTGGGCTCTCTATTCTGTTGCATTGGTCTATACGTCTGTTTTTGTGCCAGTACCATGCTGTCTTGGTGATCACTGCTTTGTAATATAGCTTGAAATCAGGCAACGTGGTGCCCCCAGCTTTGTCGTTCTTTTTCAACCTTTCCTTGGCGATTCGGGGTCTTTTCTGATTCCATACAAATTTTAGGATTGTTTGTTCCAGCACTTTGAAAAATGTCATTGGAATTTTGATCGGGATGGTGTTTAAGGTATAGATTGCTCTGGTCAGCATAGACATTTTAACAATGTTTATTCCGATCCATGAGCATAGAATGTTTTTCCATCTTTTTGTGTCTTCTTCAATTTCTTTCATGAGTGTTCTGTAGTTCCTAGAGTATAGATCCTTTACTTCCTTGGTTAGATTTATTCCGAGTTATCATATGGTTTTGGTGCTATTGTAAATGGAATCGATTCTCTAATTTCTCTTTCTACAGTTGCATTGTTAGTGTATAAGAAAAAAACTGATTTCTGTGCATTGACTTTATATCCTGCCACATTACTGAATTGCTGGATGAGTTCTAGTAATTTGGGGGTGGAGTCTTTTGGATTTTCCACATAAAGTATCATGTCATCTGCGAAGAAAGAGAGTTTGACTTCTTCTTTGCCAACTTGAATACCTTTTATTTCTTTTTGTTGTGTGATTGCTGTTGCTAGGACTTCTAGTAGTATGTTGAACAATAGTGGCAAGAGTGGGCATCCTTGTCATGTTCCTGATCTTAAGAGAAAGGCTCTTGTCTTTTCTCCATTGAGGATGATATTTGCTGTGGGTTTTTCATAGATGGATTTTATGAAATTGAGGAATGTTCCCTCTATCCCTATACTCTGAAGAGTTTTAATCAGAAAAGATGCTGTATTTTGTCAAATGCTTTTTCTGCATCACATGAGAGGACCATATGGTTCTTCTCTCTCCTCTTATTAATGTGTTCTGTCACATTGATTGATTTGCAAATGTTGAACCACCCTTGCATCCAGGGGATAAATCCCACTTGGTCGTGGTGGATCATCCTTTTAATATATTGTTGGATCCTATTAGGTAGGATTTTGTTGAGAATTTTGGAATCCATATTCTTCAGGGATATCGGTCGTAAATTCTCATTTTTGATGGGGCCTTTGCCTGAGTTGGGGATTGAGGTAATGCTGGCCTCATAGAATGAGTCTGGAAGCTTTCCTTCTGTTTCTATTTTCTGAAACAGCTTCATGAGAATAGGTATTATTTCTTCTTTGAATGTTTGGTAGAATTCCCTAGGGAATCAATCCATAAGGCCCTGGACTTTGTTTTTTGGGAGGCTTTTGATCACTGCTTCAATCTCGTTACTGGTTATTGTCCTATTCAGGTTGTCAGTTTCTTCCTGTTTCAGGCCTGGCCATTCATAGGTTTCTAGGAAGGCATCCATTTCTTCCAGGTTACTTAATTTATTGTCATATAGTTGTTGATAATAATTTCTAATTGTTTCTATTTCCTTGGTGTTAGTCGTGATCTCTCCCCTTTCATTTATAATTTTATTAATTTGGGTCCTTTCTCTTTTCTTTTGGATAAGTCTGGCCAGTGGTTTATCGATTTTATTAATTCTTTCAAAGAACCAGCTTCTAGTTTTGTTGATCTGATCTACTGTGTTTCTGGTTTCTAATTCATTGATCTCTGCTCTAATCTTAATTATTTCTCTTCTAATGCGTGGCTCAGGCATCGTTTGTTGCTTTTTCTCTAGTTCTTTAAGGTGTAAAGTTAGTTGGTGAATTCGGGATTTTTCTGTTTTTTTTGAGTGAGGTTTGGATGGCTACATATTTCCCCCTTAGGACCACCTTTGCAGTATCCCATAGGTTTTGGACTGATGTATTTTCATTCTCATTGGTTTCCATGAAATGTTTAAGTTCTTCTTTGATTCTTGGTTGTCCCAAACATTCTTGAGCAGAGTGGTCTTTAGCTTGCAAGTGTTTGAATTTCTGCCAAATTTTTTCTTGTGATTGAGTTCCAGTTTTAAAGCATTATGGTCTGAGAATATGCAGGGAATAATCTCAATCTTTTGGTATCAGTTGAGACCTGATTTGTGACCCAGTATGTGGTCTATTCTGGAGAAAGTTCCATGTGCGCTCGAGAAGAATGAGTATTCTGTTGTTTTAGGGTGGAATGTTCTGTATAAATCTATGAGGTCCATCTGGTCCAGTTTGTCATTCAAAGCTCTTGTTTCTTTGTTGATTTTCTGCTTAGATGATCTGTCCATTGCTGAGAGTGGAGTATTGAGGTCTCCTACAATTAACGTATTGTTATCAATATGACTCTTTATTTTGGTTAACAGTTGGCTTATGTATATGGCTGCTCCCATGTTGGGGGCATAGATCTTTACAATTGTTAGATTGTTGGATAGACCCTTTAAGAATGATATAATGTCCTGTGTCTCTAACTACAGTCTTTAGCTTAAAATCTAAATTGTCTGATATAAGAATTGCTACCCCAGCTTTCTTTTGATGTCCGCTGGCATGGAAGATGGATCTCCATCCCTTCACTTTCAGTCTGGATGTATCTTTAGGTTCAAAATGAGTGTCTTGTAGACGGCATACGGATAAGTCCTATCTTTTTATCCGATCTGCAACCCTGTGCTGTTTTATGGGAGCATTTAGGCCGTTCACGTTGAGAGTGATTATTGAAAGATATGAATTTATTGTCATCATGTTGCCTGTGAAGTCCTTGTTTCTATAGATTGTCTCTGTACATTTCTGTTCTATATCACTCTTGGGGTCTTTCTCCTTTTATAGAACCCCCCTTAATATTTCTTGCAGGGCTGGCTTAGTGGTCACATATTCTTTTAGTTTCTGCCTGTCTTGGAAACTCTGCATCTCTCCATCCATTCTAAATGACAGCCTTGCCGGATGGTGTATTCTTGCCTGCATGTTCTTCTCATTTTGTACGCTGAATATGTCTTGCTAGCCCTTCCTGGCTTGCCAGGTCTCTGTAGATAGGTCTGACATTATTCTGATGTTCCTCCCTCTGTACGTAAGGAATCTATTCCCCTAACTGCCCTTAAAATGGTTTCCTTGTTTCTAAGATTTGTGAGTTTTACTATTACATGCTGGGGCATTCGTCTGTTTTCCTTTATCTTGGGAGGGGTCCTCTCTGCCTCTAGGACACGAATGTTTGTTTCATTCTCCAGATTAGGGAAATTCTCAGCTTCGATTTCCTCAAATATATCTTCTAGACCTCTCTCTCTCTCCACCCCCCCAGGGATCCCAATAATTCTGACATTGGACCTTTCATGGCGTCACTTAGTTCTCTAATTCTGTTTTCATGGATTCTGAGCTGTTTCTCCCAGGCCTCCTCTTTTTTCCTTCTTTTCTATCAATTGGTCTTCTAGATCACTAATTCATTCTTCTGCCTTGTTTACCCTAGCTGTTAGGGTATCTAGATTAGATTGGATCTCATTGATAGCATTTTTAAGTTCTGCCAGTTCAGCTTTCATTTCTGCCCTTAGAGCATCTATGTTGCCATTAATTGATCTCTCCATTCTAGCTATCATCTTCATAACTGTTTCCCTGAAGTCCATTTCCGACATCTTGGTTATATCTGTATCCCTTTGTAAATCTGTGGCAGAAGTCACAGTCTCTGAGTCTTCCCTGTTTTGGGGGTATCTCCTCCTAGTCATTCTGTTGAGGGATGGTTGAGGGAGTGTACAGAGTCTAAATTATTGACCACAACCCAAGCAAGATGCACCTGTTTTATAGGGACCTTAGGGTTGTCTGCCTCTTGTTCTCCCAGCCTGTCTTCTGGGGGAGGGGCCTGCCGGTGTTACTCAGGCAACCCTGTTTGGGCAGAGTTGCCCTGCCCCCTGTGAGGGGGGATGGGTTCAGTGAAAACCAGTTTTTTGGGGGCTTTTGTTCTCTGGTGGCTTTCCTTGGCAGCTTTCTGCGTCTCTTCCGAGAGTCAGAGCAGAAGAGACCATTTCCAACCCTCTGCCTCAGAACAGAGAGAGCACAGTCTGTTCTTTAGTGAGCTCTCTAGGCCATACTATCTCCGTTTCTGTCTGTGCTGCTATAAACTGCAGCGTCCTGGGTTGTGCGCCCCTCATCATTACATGATCTTTGGAAAATCCTTGTCTTTTTAGTCTCTTTTTTTCTCATCTGTAAAATGGGGTTTTGAGGGTTATTGGGAGGGTTGAATGAAATCATCCTGGTGAAAATGTTTTGAACTGTAAGTTTTCATACAAATACAAAGCCAGGATTATAGTATTCTATATTACTAATTGTAAAGCCATTAGTTTAGTAATATATTGGAAAGGAACAGGTCAGTGCTCTTTCTTCTGTTTCCACACAACCTCAGGTCTGGAGACACTAGGTCTATTTATTACTAGTTTGGCATCACATTACTAATATTTGTCATAAATGCAATTTTGCAGAACTCTTGTTACCATGAGCCCAAATTTTAGAGATCAATTTATGCCTGTAATACATTGTAGAAGTCCTTTGAATGAATGTTTCTTTTCTTTTTTTCCCCTAATTCAAATTTATTCGGGTATGTAAACTACAGAAACAGTTATGTAATAGGTTACTCACATGGTTTAATTCTTCCTGGTTTAATCTGGTGTTTCCCAGAATATGGAATAGTCTTGGTTACCAGTTTGTTTATTTCATTCATCTCTTCTAAAAAGAAGAATATAAACTTGATTAGTTATGACATGTAAGTTTTATGGCATGAGTATATGAAACAAATTATCTAATTATTTTTGCCCAGTAACATTCTAAATCTATAAGAAAAATACCTACTTCATATTTCTTAAATTTGTTTCCCTTTCTGATGTGATTTTTGAGGATATTCTGGAGTTACTTAGCTCTTTTTTTTTTTTTTTGTCTTAAATATCTAATTCAATGTATTTTGAAACAATGGGGATTATACTCTGAAACCTACATTAAACAAATAAGCTAACAAAAATTAAACCATCACAAGAGAAAATGTGAAATGGAAGTGTGTAATCAAATAAATGGGAAAAAGAGGCTTGAGAAAGATTGTAGAAGACTAACAGGAGATAGCACTAGTGTGTTTCTTACTTGGTGGTTGTTTTCTTTCAGGAAAAATCTTATCAGCTGGAGAGTTGCTGTTTTCTTTGAAGTAAGCTCTGGTTTCTCTGAAATCAGATTTTGTATTCCCCAGGCTCCACTCTGCAATGCCAGCGCAAACATACATTAGCAGCTGTACAACACTTTAAAGAATTAGCAAGAAGGTATCAAGCAATTACTTATTCCATCTTAGACCTTTAGACGTTTTTTAAAAAAAAGTCTAGAGTTTTAGGGAGAAGAAAAATAAGACAGTCTAAATACACTTCATGGAAAAAAATATAAAATGATAATGTAAATTAATTGAAAAGATTGCATTCTATCAGTGAGAGATTCAGGAAAACATTCCTGTTGTTTTATAAACAAATGATATGATGGTTTCTTTTTCTAGTTTGGTAGATAGGTGCTATTCTAGTGAGTTTTTTGTTAACTAGTGCATTGTATAGTGAAATAATTCTGAATAAAATGGTGAGATCTCTTTGATGATGTGAAGCGCTCAGATTATTCTCTCCTAGTTTCTAAACTTCACAGAGGGATACTGCTGGTTTAATACTTAGTATTGTGGCTATGCGTGTCAGGTGTCTCTAACTTTATATTACTGTTTGTGGTGCAGTGGAAAGATGGAGTCAGAACATCTGCGCTATGGTCCTGGCTTTTCTACTTACTAGTTTTGTGTCTGTGACAATTCATTTAACTTCTTTTGCCGTCAGTGTCCTCATTTGTAAAATAGGGCGAATACTACTTACCCATATAACTTAGAGGGTTACTATCTAGCTTAAGTGAGAATTTATGTGAAAATGCCTTTAAATTGTAAAGTGCTGTTAGATATAGAATGAGAAGGGTTATAAAGGAAAAAGGAGAGGCACGTGGGTGGCTCAGATGGTTCAGTGTCTGCCTTCAGCTCAGGTCATGATCCCAGGGTCCCGGGATCGAGCCCCACATTGGGCTCCCTGCTCGGCGGGGAGTCTGCTTCTCCCTCTCCTTCTACTGCTCCCCTGCTTATGCTGTCTCAGTCTCTCTGTCAAATAAATAAATAGAAAATCTTTAAAAAAAAAAAAGGGAAAAAGAAAAAATTAAGTTGTTATTTCTGTTTACTAACATTCATATGAGAGATAATAATCATAATACTTATTAGGTAGGGTGGGATACTCCAGAAAGGCATACTACTTTGTCTGTTGTCAGTACAGGATTAGAGGGAAGTTTAATATAGGACATAGATTTTAGGTCATATATATTCTTATATTTGAAATTGATTTCAGCTCTAGAGTCTTGTAATCCTACTTTTTAATCTTTTTGTTTATCTGTATACCATGTATGAAGATAATTTGAGTGTCTATGTAGTTGTGTGCAGTATATTTACATGTAATGCATATATATATATATATATGTATATGTAGTGTCTTCACGAACCAAAGTACTACAACAGGCATGTGAAGTGATAATTCCTTTTAGGGAGAAAACTTTACTCATTCATTCATTTTTGTGTTGTTTTTCTGTGCCAGGTACAAGTTAATTGTCCTGGCTCCAATATTTGAATGCATTATGAAAAGTTGGCTGTCAGTTTGTTGTTTGCATGACTATTGGTTTCTATTCACATTATGAGCCATTTCAACAAATCCTCAAAATCTTCACTGGATGTAGGTATTATTAAGGATGCATTCTGTTTTCAGTTTATTACCTTAAATTTATACATTAAAGAGACAAATTGGTATACAAAAGAGATAAAAATGGTGTATTTCTTAGATGTACAGCTGCAATTTGAGGACTGTCTTCTGGTGTGATGTATACAGTCAGTCACCAATTTTTTGAGGACCAATAGCAAACAGGAGAGATTTTCTAAAAGTGAAAGAAACAATCAGTATTTTGTTCTTACTACTGTTCATTTATTAAGACATATTTATTGATCGCTTGCTCTAAGTCAGACAGTATGGTAGACGCTGAGAATAAATCAGGAGTAAATTCTAGTGGAGAACATGAACATTAACCAAATAATTTCAGAATTAAATTAAAATACTTATAAGTACTAAGGAGAGGTATGTAGTTTTGTGAGAAGAGACAACAGTTGAGAGAAATAGAGAAAGTAATAAATTTATATTTGAGTGATAAAAAGAAGTGGGAAATTACCCTATGTAATCAATAACATTACATTTATCTTACATAGCACAGACTTTGATAAAATTATAGATGGAAGTAATTTTCCACTGGCAAGGTATAAACAATTTTGATGTAATAAGGAATTATATAAAATAGTTTTTAAAAGTTATGTTAAATATAAAAATTGGACCATAAGAGTAAAACCCCATGGTTTCATATGCTTGCAGTTGGTGGAATAAATCCATATGCCAAATTATTATCTCTTTACACATGTCACTTTCTTGTACACAGTGTTTCTTTGCCTTGAAATGTAAGAAAATACAACTTTGGAAAGACAGCCAAAAATTCTTTTTCTAAGATATTAATGCAAGCATTAAGAATTTATATTATTGAGTACATTAGGAGAAGGAATGGAAAAATGAGGGGGGGGGAATCGGAAGGAGTGATGAACCATGAGAGACTATGGACTCTGAGAAACAAACAGGGTTTTAGAGGGGAGGGAGGTGGGGGAATGGGTTAGCCCGGTGATGGGTATTAAGGAGGGCACGTATTACATGGAGCACTGGGTGTTATACGAAAACAATGGATCATGGATCACCACATCAAAAACGAATGATGTATTGTATGGTGACTAACATAACATAATAAAATAAAAAAAAAAGAATTTATATTATTTTTTCATTAATGTTTTTACTTTTTGAAATTTAACTTTATAAAGAGAACCCATTAATTTTACTTTAAATTTGTCAGTTTTGCTTTGTTACATGAGCTAATCATACTGCTGTTTGAATTCAGAACTTATAAGAAATTTAAAAAATTAAAAAAGATTTTTAGTTTTATAAAATATTTATTTTTTTATCACAGCTTAAATCTAAGCTTAAGATTCCTTAAAATTAATTATTTAGCATTTTTGATTGCTAGTTATACTGTTGCATAATGTTAGTAGATCTGCTTCTGTGTTTAATTCAATATGTCAGTTGCAAGAAGCCCCAACTAAAATATTTCTTGAGCTTAAATGGAATAAAAGAGGTATTTTAATAACATTTAAGTTCTTACTGATGAGTGAGTGGCAGGTAATTTACAAATAATTTCAAGTTTATATGCCATCAGTGTTTCCTAAATTTGCAGGGGAATTGGCCAGACTTTATGACAATACCTCTCACTTCATTACTCCTAGAACTCCCAAATAAATTTCATTTTTTAATGGGTACCAGAGGTAAAAATTACTTGGTAGGTTGCAAGCTGGGAGAAGAAAAATGTATGTCTTTGAGTTCTATATTTTAATTATGAAGATAGTGCCCTTCTGTTCATTTTTCTCCCATCTTGTTTGGCAATTTTTAATTTAGAGTTATCAAAAAGTAACAAATTTTTTCATGTTCAGTATTTGGTATAGAATATTTAGTATTAGATGTTACTAGAAATATCAAGCTGAAAATAGTTTTCTCTCTTCTCTTTCAATCCTTGGGCTTAAAAAAAGTGTTCCTTTAAGTAGCCCTGTATTTAACAACCAGCAGTGTTATCCTTGCTTTGAATATATAATAGAATGTGAAAGGAAGTTGAGTGTTTCAAACTACATTGTAATTTTATATTCAAATACGCCATAATCTTATCTATTAACTCCTGGTTTATGGTGGTCTCCACGAGGGTTAACTGTTATAATTAGGATTAAAGAACCATAAAATGCTTTTTCCCCCCCTCTTTGAGTAGGGGGCATTCTGTTCCCTAATGTCCAGTCCTTGTACTCCAAGCTTGAATTTTCCCCTGTGCTATTTTTAGGGTGTACATTTCTTCGTTGTAATCATTATCAACTTTACACAGTGTGGCCAAATCATTCACTTAATGTTCAGTAAGAATACTGCCCACCCCCCAGCAAGGTTGGGAAATTAATTTCAGGAGTATTTGTTAAGTTCTATACGTATTTTATGAAAGGTAATAGAACTAAGAAATGTCTTAATAATTTTGCCACAAAATAAATTAAAAAGTAAGAGATAATTACCACCATTTCTTGCCTTTTGTACCACCAGCCAAAATAACTTAACCTCAAAGTCTCACCATTTAATAATAGTCATGCTGCTTAGTCAGAACAGATCGTAAACAGTTAAACTTCTCTTCTTTGCTCTGGATGTTTCTGTAACACACTGTGATGTAACTAAAAGTTGTGTGCGTGAATAGCAAAGGAGACCCAATTCTTCCACATTCCTTGGATGCATGATAACATGGGTAGATCACTGGACAAATTGAGATCTCAGGTTAATGTTACACATGTGAGTAGTTGTATTTGCCTTTCTTTCTTAATAGGATCCTCAGTATTTTTGTAAAATGAGGCATAAATATTCACTAGAACTATGCATAAGTTTTACATTTTTGTGAATTAAAAACATTTATGTGAGCAAAGATGCAGTTTATATAGTGAATCACATATTCTGTTCAGGATCTTGTATTATCCACAAGAAAATTAACAACCTATTAGAAGAGCTTTCAGCTTTCAAAAATGAGGTTTTTTGAGAGCCATGCACCACTGACTAGCTGATCATATATTTAATCCTCTATTTTTCTGTCTATCTGATGGACAATGAGACAGCAGTTAAGGGAATTTGGATTTCAGGTGTGTAGGTTTTTGACACTTTGATACAAAGGAGTGATTATTCTAAACAACTTATTAAGTATGTATGTAAAAGAATAAATGAAACTCAAAAAGTTCCCATCTTAAAAAAATTGACAGTGAATGCAGAGATTCTCTGGGTCATCCTGTACAAATGAGCAAACTTGGTGAATAGAACACAGAAAGTTAACACAAACTGGTATTAGAAAGTTAATATGAACTGCCTGGACCCTATTTTCACTATTTTATTTAATATACTTTTAATACTTCTAATTAATCTGTATGATAAACACATGGTCATTTCCATTTGGTATATTTAGAATCTAAACAAAATAACACATTTTTGAAATTTCATTTGGACCTTTGAAAATTGCTTGTAAAAATCAAGTTAGAAACTATGCAAGTATATTGTGTCACAGTTTTTGCTGTGTTGTCTGCTTTTCTCAATGTTTTATATACATATATATGTGTGTATATATATATATTCATTGAGACTATTTGTATGAGAGTTGATCACCTGGGTTTAGGTCGATAGGTATGATAAAGATTTAAACACTGTTTACTTTCAAAAAGTTATTTAAAAATTGAATAAATACTTCAAAGAAATGAAAATGAAACATTTGAAATAGGAAATATTAGAAAAAGTAAATTGGAAAATATTTCAAACATACTGAAAAACAGATTAGTCAATTTTAACAAATAGTGTTTTGACATATTTGCTTTATATGTTTTTGTTGTTTTAAAGAAATGAAAGATCCCAGAGACTGTTGAATCCCTTCACATTCCATTCCCACCCACCTTACTTCTCCAGGAGTAACCATTATCCTGAAGTTGGTGTGTATTCTTCCTCTAAGTTTTTATATTTCTATGTATGTATGTATCCATAAATCATGTAGACCTGCTCTGCCAATATGGTAGCCACCAGTCACATTTGAGTCTTAAATTTAAATTAATTAAAATAAAATACATTCAGTTCCTTAGGAACACTAGCCACATTACAACTGTTTAATATCCATATGTAGCTCAGGCTACTGTATTGGATGGTGCAGATACAGAACATCTTTATCATTGTGAAAAGTTTTCATTATAAACCATTGTTTGCATGTTTTAAACTTCATATGAATGATATTATACTATTCATATTCTGGAGCTTATTTATTTATTTTTTAAAAAGATTTTTATTTATTTATTTGTCAGAGCACAAGCAGGGGGAGCGGCAGGCTGAGGGAGAAGCAGGCTTCCCTCTGAGCAAGGAGCCCTATGCGGGACTAGATCCCAGGACCCAGGGATCATGATCATGACCTCAGCCAGAGGCAGATGCTCAGCTGACTGAGCCACACAGGCGTCCCGAGGGAGCTTATTTTTTTCACTATTATGTTTTTGAGATTTGTCTATAGTGACACACGGATTTATGGACATTTAGACCATTTCCAGTTTTTAATTGTTAAAATAATGCTGCAATGATCACTTTTATGCATGTTTCTTTACAAATATGTGTGAAAGTTTTTTTAGGGTATGCATTTCTTGGTTGCAATCATTATCAACTTTACACTGTGTGGCCAAATCATTCCCTAAAGTACCTATATCAGTTTATGCCTCAACCAGCAGTATGTAAGATTTCCTTTTCTTTACATACTTGCTGATACTTAGGCTACAGACTATATAGACTATAGTATCAAATGTTATTTTGTTTTAATTTGCATTTACCTAACATTTAGTGAGGATGAGCAACCTTTCATATGTTTATTGGCCATTTGGAATTTCTTTTCTGTGAATTGCCTATTTTTATTTCCTTTTTGTTGTTGTTTTCCTTTTGATTTAGAAGTTCTTTATAATAATTCATTTTTGGTTGTATGCATTATGAATTTGTCCCATTTTGTATCTTATCTTTTTACTTTGTTATGTGGTCTTGATATATAGAAGTTTTAAAACTTACTGTGTAAAAAGTTTTAGCCTTTCACCTTAGTGCTTGTACTTTTTTTGTGTCTTGTCTAAACAAGCTTTTCCTTAGTTGATGCCATGTGACTAATTTCATATTTTTTTCCCTAAAAGTGTTATAATTTTGCTTTCTAGATTTAAGTTTTTAAAATCACCTGGGATTTATTTTGTGAGCCAGTGATCTAATTTTTCCCCATATGTGTAACTAATTTTCTCAGGATCATTTTTTAAAAAAGTTTTTCCTTTTCCCAGTGATTTGTATTGTCAGCTTTTTCATTCATCAGATAGCCATATATATTTCATCTGTTTCTGGGTTCTCTATTCTGTGTGGTTGATTTGTTTATCCTTGTTTATCTTATATCATCAGAATTGTAAGAGCTTTATAATATGATGAAGGCTGTTTCAGGTAAGTCTTGCCACCTTGTCCATCTTCTTGAAAATTGTTCTATTTTCAGTATCTTCTCTCACATGTGAATTATAGGGTCCTATTGTCAAGTACTGTTAACAACCCTCATGGGATTTCTTTTGGAATTGAATTAATAGAGTTAATTTAGTGCAAATAGACATTTTCATGAAACTTAGTCTTCCTGTCTACCAGCATAGTATATCTTCTCATTCATTTGTGTTTCCATTTATGCCTGACAATAAAGTTTTATAATTTCCTTTATAGGCGTCTTACTCTGATTTTGTTAGACATACTCTTAGGTACATTATGATTTTGTTTCTGTTGCTAATGAAATCTTCTATTACATTTCTACTTGGTTATTGTTTGTACATAGGAATGGTATTAAATATTTGTATTTTGATCTTGTATCCAATAACCCTGTTGAACTATCTTTATTAGTTTTGGCAATTTGTAGAATCCCTGGGATCTTTTACATAATAATGTTATCTGAAAATAATGACTATTTTTTTTTCAGTCCTTATTCTTTTAATACTTTTAAAGTTGGTTAGCATTTCCTATACTTAGGAAAGGTTGAATATAAGCAGTATGTAGTAACAAACATTCTCACCTTGTTTCTAACTTTAAAGTAAATGCTTTTAAAATTATCCCATTAAATATCAGGTGAGGGAAATTTCCTCGTACTCTTAACTTGCTAAGAGATTCTTAATAAAAGGTGATGAATAGACATTGAATTTTTTTCCTGTATCTTTCTAAAAGATCATATGAGTTTTCTTTTATATGTTGATGTGGCAAATTACATTAATTGATCATTGAGTTCTTGGGATAAGCCTTACTTGATCATGATGTAGTTTGTGTAGATACACGTAAGTATTATGTGTGTGTACATACGTAGATCTGTAGATGATATATATAGACACAGCATTATTAAATTGATTAAATTTGCTAATATTTTGTGTAGAATTTCTTTTCTTGATGTTAGTATATTTGAATGTCCTATTGTGTTTTCTTATACAGTTTTTGTGATTTTGAGCATTAAGATTATACTCACTTTATAAAATGGGCTCTTTATAAAAAGAACTTTCTCTATTTTTTCTATTCTCTGGAATATCTTATTTAAAATAAGGGTTATCTGTTTTTTTAAGATTTGGTAATACTTGTCTATAAACAACAGACTTGGCCTGATGCTTTCTTGTGGGTAGATATTTACCGATTTAATTTTTTGATGTTTATGAATATATCCAGGTTTTCAATATTCTTCTTGAGTCAGATTTTGGTTATTTATACAGAATGTCCCAAAAGTCTTAGTGCAGTTTTAAATTTGAATGACTTAAAGGGTATAAATACTATAGACTTGTATAATTATTTGGAAGTTAATTTAAATTTCTTTTTAAGTTTTACGGTTTTTTTTTTTTTTTTAAGATTTTATTTATTTATTTGACAGAGAGAGAGAGCGAGAGAGGGAACACAAGCAGCGGGAGTGGGAGAGGGAGAAGCAGGCTCCCCACCGAGCAGGGAGCCCGATGCGGGGCTAGATCCCCGGACCCTGGGATCATGACCTGAGCCGAAGGCAGACGCCTAGCGACTGAGCCACCCTGGCGCCCCAGTTTTATGGTTTTTGAATCATAAATTAAAATTTTCAGTTAGTGTTTTCCATCTTTAGTCACAAGAACTGAAACAAAATACTGTAATTAAACATTTATTATTGTTTCTTAATAGATTTTTACACCTTTTTTTTCTTGTGCACTTTATTGAACAAATCAGGTTATTAATCTGTAAATTTTCCCCTTGTGTTGGGGATTTTGAAGACCACCCCCAGGCTCATTGATTCACTACTAGACTCATAGGATTCAGCATGTAGTTGTACTCTATGCTGTGATTTATTATAGCAAAAAGATACAGAGCAGTATCAGTAAAGGGGAAAGGCAAATGGGGCAAAGTCTGGAGGAAGGAAACCAGGCATGAGTCTTTTCCTAGTTCAGTTACACAGGTTGTACTTAATTCCCTCAGGAATGAGTTGTGACAACTATGTGAAATATTTAAAAGGAAAGCTCATTAGAGACTCAGTGCCCAGGGTTTTTACTGGAGGCTAGTTGTGTAGGCATCTTCTGCCTGGCATGTACCAAAATTCTAGACTTGGAGAGCAGATGTCAAGCATAAACCACATTGTCCACTGTACAAACAGGTTAGGCACATTGAGCGGTCTTCTCTGTTCTGGGATTGGTGGGAACCCTGCTGAAATACAAATTCCCAGACACCAGCCAAAGGCCAGTCTTGCAAACAGACTTTTCAAAGGATAGCAGTTTGAATCTTGCTCTATTAACTCCTTTTTGTACACCTACCTTCAGGATTTTGCTAATTGCATCTGAGGTGTTGTTAAATGTGTTACTCTGTGTCAATTCCCTATAAACCAGTACTTAGATCTAGAGGCTTACACAGGCTTGATTTTTTTTTTTTTTTTTTGGCAAGAATATTTCATAGGTGGTATTGTATACTTTCTTTTGTATCACACCAGGAGGCATATAACATGTGGTTGCTCTTTTTGTGTGTGTGATGTTAAGATTGATCAGTAGTTTCAGGTATTGTCAGCCTGGTCTGTACATTGTTAAATTACCCCCTATCTAATGATTTTAGCACCTGTTGATGATCATTGCCCAGATTCATCGTGCCATTCAGAGTTGTAAAACCTAACTTTCTTTTTCATATATAATTGCCCTCATCAACTATTTAGTTTTTCTGAGGTACAATTAATAAAGAAAAGACAGGAAAAATGCATCATTTTTTTCCTTTTATTTACTAGTTTTCAGAATACTAAGTTGGTTCTCTGGCATCCTGCAAAGGCAATTATGAACATTCATTTTTATTTATTGCTATGAACATACTGATTTTTAACACATTTAATATTTTAACCTACTGATACTATCTTTTTCCTAAAATTGTCCCATCTTTTGCCATCTCTAAGTTAGCTTCTGAGCCCTTTTGACACAACACCATCAGCTTTTGATAACTTTCTTGTTTTCTGGTACAGTAAGGTATTTTTGGTTCATATTGTCTGTTTTCTACCCTAGAACCGGGATCAGTTTCTACCCTATTTTCTTTTAGTGCAAAAATTATATTTAGAGACCACAGTTTAGATGATGGGGCGCTCAGTGGCCTGGACTTGTCATGTTTCTAGGCCTTTTTAGTGGAAATATGAACAGCTAGGAAATACAAACTTTTTTAAAGGAAAATACTTCATGAGTATATCCTGATATTTCCATTTCAAATTTGGGATTACAAGGGTTTTTAACTTTTCTTGGTTTTGTATTTGTGGTTTTTTTCTTTTATGCTGAAAATGTTGGTTCCTGGTGACCTTAATATAATTAATTGCTCTTTGTATATTAATATCAGTATACCAACACCAGTGCCATTACTAATAATATGGTTACTGAAATAGTTTACAACTTCTTTGCAGTTCTTTTGGTCCTTGTTGTATATCCCACTGATGATTTGTAATCAAATTACTCTGTTTTTAAGTCACTTGAAATAATTGTTTTCTGTGTGTTTGTTAAACCCATCGACTTGATACATGGATTAGTTTGTTTGATTTTATTTTCAAACTTTTGGGAGCACTTTTAAAATTCTTTTTTTTTAAAATTTTATTATGTTATGTAAGTCACCATACAATACATCATTAGTTTTTGATGTAGTGATCCACGATCCATTGTTTTCGTATAACACCCAGTGCTCCATGCAGTACGTGCCCTCCTTAATACCCATCACCGGGCTAACCAATCCCCCCACCCCCCTCCCCTCTAAAACCCTGTTTGTTTCTCAGGTCCATAGTCGCACTTTTAAAATTCTTGATTCAATTTTGTTTTATAATTATGTCAGATATTTACAATTTCATATTAAAAATCCAGAAAATAAGATAAATTTGGAAAAGTCTGGCTTCTATCCTTCCTTCACCTTCTTTTTTTCTTTTCCACAGATGAATAATTTAGTTAGCTTTTGATTGATATCTATCTTTTTAAAAAAATGGAACCAAATGTGTGTGTCTATGTATTTCTATTTCCCCTCTTAGATAAATACATGCATACTATTCACACTGTTCAGCACCCAGCTTTTTTCATTTAATATTTCCTGGAGATCATACCATAATAGTATGTAAAAATTCCTTATTAGGATCTGTTTTTTTTATCTGGCATGGGATTACCATACCATGCATGTAATGTAAATTCAGACCTTAAACCTCTCTTCAGGTTTTGCTCTTTCATGGGAAACTTTTTTCCTACATAGAGCTTTTGGCAGAGAGACAGCTTCCTTGCTTCTCTTCTGGGTTTGTGAGCAGAGATTTTGTTTTTGTTTTTAACAGTCTTTTTTAATAGCGTAAGCAGTCTTTTGATTATCTAAACTTTTTACTTGGGTATCCCAGTTATTTCATTCTCCCTTGCTTGTGTGGGCCCCAAACCATGTATTCTGTCCCTACATATGGACCTTAAAACCTCAGCTACTGGCTCTTACACCATTTCAACTCTGTACTTCTCTAAGTTGTCATGCTCTCAGCTTTGACTCTTGTAACTCTGGCTTTAAGTTCTCTCTGTTTTTGGAGCCTGGATATTTCTAAGCTATGTATTCATTTTTTTGGTTGTATTTTTTCCACCATGTCTTTGTGTTTGGAGCAGGAGAAATTCGCTTTGTCATGTTCCCAGAAGTAGACTGACAGCATTTATTTCCTATCACTCCTGTCTGTCATCCCTTTTTTGTAACTAACTGGCTGAAGGAATATACGCACACATTCACAAATATGAAACAAGTTTTTAAAACATACTTTGTGACTGAAATTATGGCATTTCCTACCAAACTGTCCCCCCCCTTTCTCTCGCTTGAAAAGATTATTAATCTTCTGTAATAGTTATTATAGGTGTTTTTTAGTACATTCTCTTTTTCTCTTCTCTCTCTTACTTGTTTTCCTCTTTTTTCATCTTTCTCTAAATCAAAGAAAAATCTGTGTTGAGAATCCAGGTCAACTAATCTTAGTGCTTTTTTCAAAAGGGCAATAAATACAGTCATGAGGCTTTTTACACAACATTATGGTGAATATAAATTCTTTTTAATAAAATAGAAAAAAATACCTAAGTATAATTTGTGCTCAAGTGCAGATTCTTGGTTCAGGGTATTTTTTAAGTTGTTGAAGAGCCTTTATCCAATGACATTCATTCCTGTTTGATTTTATGTCTTTGTTTCACTTGTGTTGCCCTCTAACTTGTGTCCTCCCTGTTGCTTTCTTTTATATTCCTTTATTTGCGGTGCAGGTGTTTCATTAAAACTGTTATCAGATATTGGCATGCCACAGAGGAGCTTTTCTAGTTCATACATTTCACCTAGGTCTTTTGCTGTTCATTTTTGCAAATTAAAATATAGAAGCAATATTAATACCAGTAAACAGCTTAGAAATGTACAAGTCATAGTTAAATCTTCAGATCGCTTAAAGAGGTTTGTAGCTTTCAAATTCTCCTTTGGGGATGACATATTTACTTAGAACTTTGACTAGAGGTAAGAATTTTGCAAAAGTATTGGAAAAATTGTTTCAACTATTTTTGAGTTCCTTAAGTGATAAAAATAATAGTAATTTCATTCCTACTTGTTTTTGTTAGCTTTTAACTCATATTATTTATAATGTTTTAACCAGAGTGAAAAATAATGCAAGAAAGACTATTAAATCTTTCTTTAGACTACTTTAAGTGGCTCCAAGGAAAGTTAACTTTCAGTGTATCCTAAAGGATATTATCATTACAGTTTTCTTTTTTGTTATAAGACTTACTTGTAAAGAAACTTTGAATCATAATACTTTTTCAGTTCTTTTTTAAAAGAACACTTAGAAAATCCAGTGGAAAAATGGCACACAGTATATAAACCTGTGCATTGATCAGCAAATTTAAAAGTGCAATGTTTTCTAACTGACCCTTGATTCAAATTATATGAAATCATACAGTGTATACATTTACTAACATGTTTAGTGAAAACATGAGGAATGTGAGAGAGCTAATAAGAATTTTAACTTTTTTTTTTAATCTCAGTCTATGGCATTTGCTTTCATTTTCTTCACACATTTATGATGTCATCTGTGTCAAAGTTTTATCAACTTAGATTTATAAATATGTATTACATTAAATGTACTTGAGTATAGTATATACATTTGAATATGAATTTGTATGTGGTGACAATAAAACATCAATTAATAAGTAAAAACAGATAACAGTCCAAGGTCCTGTAGTTGTCACTCTCCCACAGTGGTGTGGAATTAAGAAAAAAAAGCTCCATTTTCCATCTAATTACAAAGCAGTTTCTTTCATTCACATGTTTAAAACAGGAGCATGGGGCGCCTGGGTGGCTCAGTCGTTAAGCATCTGCCTTCGGCTCAGGTCATGATCCCAGGGTCCTGGGATCGAGCCCCGCATCGGGCTCCCTGCTCAGTGGAAAGCCTGCTTCTCCCTCTCCCACTCCCCCTGCTTGTGTTCTCTCTCTCGCTGTGTCTCTCTCTGTCAGATAAATAAATAAAATCTTTAAAAAAAAAATAAAACAGGAGCATGTCTTTTCTCAGAACCTATAAACTGGCTAGTTGAAAAATTGACAGCTCTGTGAAGAGGACACAACCTTATATTTCGTTTCAGGCAGCCAGAGTTTTAACTACAGCTTTGGTGATGAGAATGGGAAGGTTTCACACAGCAACCTAAACAGATAGCATAATATCTCCATTTCTATCCATGTTGTTTCCTGCTTCAGCATTTTTCATATATGTCCTACACACTGCATTAATAGAAACTCAACCAGAAAACTGGGTTTTGAGTTACTTGGTATCTATCACAGTCTGTGGTAATGACTACTATGAATCACTGAGGCATGTGGAAGAATTTTATCTTTAAAAAAGTACTGAATGTATTACAAAAATTTAGGAAAGGGCTACATTTTAGAAGTACACTAATTTGGACAGAATATTTCAGTCATTGGGTTTCTTCTCGTAATTTTTTCTGTATGTAAGCTGCCTTACTGAAAATTGGCACCATTTAATGAAGCTATGTGTATTTACAGTAAAGAGGAAGCTAACTAAAGCAAACACTTAGAAAGTGACCTATGTACATGCATATTGCATATCCTTTTTCTGGCAGGGAATTGACTGTCTCTTTATCGTGCATCTAGGGATCTTGAATCCTTATAAAGGGATCAGAATCAGGAGAAAAGTTGCTGTGCTTTGAGATGCCTAAGATGAATACTCAATACAAAAAGAAAAGTATCACAAAAGTCATGGTATGTAAATTAAGAGTGCCTGGGAGCAATTATTTTATATGGCAAAACCAGAAAGACATTAAAAAAACCTTATAAGGGTGCCTAGGTGGCTCAGTGGGTTAAGCATCTGCCTTCAGCTCAGGTCATGTTCCCAGGGTCCTGGGATCGAGCCCCACATTGGGCTCCCTGCTCAGTGCGGAGCCTGCTTCTCCCTCTCCCTCTGCCACTCCCCCTGCTTATGCCTGCTCTCTCTCTCTCTCTCTTAAATAAATAAAATATTTAAAAAAATAAAAAATAAAAACCTTGTATTTCTGTTTTCAATTCATGAACAAATGAATGTAGCAAACATGTTTATCTTTTATTTTATTATTTTTTAAAGATTTTATTTAGGGGGAGGGGGAGGGTCAGAGGCAGAGGGAGAAGCAGACTCCCCACTGAGCAGAGACCCTGACGCAGGGCTCTGTCCCAGGATTCTGGGATCATGACCTGAGCTGAAAGCACACGTTTAACCCAGTGAGCCACCCAGGTGCCCCAACATGTTTATCTTTTAAACATAATGCATATATTAAGAGGATGCCTTACTACTTCTATATAGTCAAGGTAGGGAGACATAGTAGAGAAAGAAGGGAATAGTAGCAGAAGTGCTTGAATAACAACAATTTTGACAAAAATGGGGCTTTTTCCTATAAGGGCCAAGACATTTCATATTCCCAGTTCTGATTTCTGATTGAATAGACTTCTTGCAAAAATATATTTTCCTGGACTCTAGAATTTATAGGGTGGGTTTAGCTAGCATTGACAACACAGCAGTTTCTTTTTTTTCACAGACAAGCCTGCTTGATCACAGTAAGATATAAACAGAATGCTTTGCTAATTATTTACATAAACACAAAATGAAATGTGGGTTTTGTGTTTATTTCATATTACTGTCTATAAATGAATAAAGGAATTCAGAGTTTCTTTTTGTGTGTTTCACTTTGATTTTATTAACTTTCAGGATACCTAATAATGATATTTAGAAAAGAGATATTTAGTCTAGGAGAAATAATTTTTTCCAGCATGAGGATACTGAATTTCTTTATGTTCAGATCATAGTCATGTTGTTAGCAATATTATTAATCTTCTGTAACAATTTTGAGAAATGTATGCTGTATTTGGTTTATAGTGCCCCAAAACATTCTTTACTTTTTTTTTTTTTAACGTTTTTATTTAAATTTCAGTTAGTTAACATACAGTGTATCGTAGTTTCAGGTGTACAATATAGTGATTCAATACTTCTATATATCACCTGGTGCTCATCACAACAAGTGCACTCCTTAATCCCCATCACCAGTTTAACCCATTCCCTCACCCACCTCCCTTTTGGTAACCATCAATGCTCTACAGTTAAGTTTGTTTCTTGGTTTGCCTTTTTCTCACTCTTTTTTTCCCTCTTTTGCTTGTTTGTTTTGTTTCTTAAATTCCGTGAAATCATTGTGAAATCATACGGTATTTGTCTTTCTGTAACTGACGTATTTCACTTACCATAATACTCTCTGGCTCCATCCATGTCGTTGCAAATGGCAAGATTTCATTCTTTATTGTGGCTGAGTAATATTCTAGTGTGTGTGTGTGTGTGTGTGTGTGTGTGTGTGTGTGTATACACCATATCTTCTTTATCCATTCATTGATTGATGGACACTTGGGCTGTTTTGATAATTTGGCTATTGTAGATAATGCTGCTATAAACATCAGGGTGCATGTATCCCTTTGAATTAGTATGTTTGTATCCTTTGTGTAAATACCTAGTAGTATTGCTGGATCATAGGGTAGTTCTGTTTTTAATTTTTTGAGGAACCTCCATATTGTTTTCCAGAGTGGCTGCACTAGTTTGCATTCCCACCAACAGTGCAAGAGGGTTCCTTTTTCTCCACATCCTCGCCAATATCTGTTGTTATTTGTGTTTTTTTTTTTTTTTAGCCATTCTGACAGGTGTGAGGTGATATCTTGTTGTAATTATTTACTTGGTTTTAAAGTTGTAAAATAAATTCAGAAAATTTGTTTGAGGAGAGCATTTCCAAAATAATTCATAACTAGTTGAGTAAATAACATTTTGAAATAAATTTATTTTCTCTGAAAAATTAGATGTCCAGCAATAGCCATATTTATACATGCAATTATACCTTATTACAAAATTTTATATGGTACAAATATTTATATATTAAAGATTAAAAACTTTGGGAATACATTTTTTTCTCCCAAATAGAATGAAAAGTAAGTATTAGGATTTTTAACGTCTCTTACCTTAACATGGTCTTGACCAAGCCTAAGTTCTCCTGTCTCTTGGTGAAAAGTCTGTAAACATTTACATTTCATTACAGAAACTGTGTACTTTTAAGGATCCCATCTTAGAATTTTGGAGAGGTTCTCATCCTGTTTGCATTTTCCTTATGCACTTGGCTTTATTTTCTCACTTTAAAATAATTGTAGTTTAATGCTAGGTTTGGATGTATAATTGTACTTTTCTTTTTCTTAATAAGAAAAGACAAAAATGAAGCATTAGAAAAGAGATTGAAATAGAAGAGACTAAAGTACTGAGAAAAGCCTCCTATATGAAACCCTGTGGAGACTGTAGATTACAGTATCACTACTTGAAAAATGCATGGTGTTTGAAAGGATCAAAGAAAACTACACCAAAACTTATAAGCAGTTATTTAAGTAGACCATACAATATATGACCTTTTGTGTCTGCTTTCTTTCACTTAGTGTAATGTTTTTGAGGTTCATCCAAGTTGTAGAATGTGTCAGTTCTTTGTTCCTTATAATGGCTGAATATATATACACACAATGCATACATACCCCAATTTGTTTATCCATTTATCCACTGATTGGCATGTGGGCTATTTTAATCCTTTGGCTATCATGAATAATGCTACTATAAACCTTCATGTACAAGTTTCTGTGTGGACATATGTTTTCATTTTTTTTAGGTATATACTTAAGAGCAGAATTTCTAAATCATATGATTATTCTGTGTTTAATTTTTTGAGGAATAGCCAACTTGTTTTCCATAGCAGCTGAACCATTTTGCATTCCCACCAATAATGTACAAGGAGTCCTATTTCTCTACATCCTTGCCAACACTTGTTATTTTTATTAATTTAGTCTTTGATTGAAGCTATCTTAAGTGGATATGAAGTGTTTTTTCATCATGTATTTCTTCAATGACTAGAGATACTGAAAATCTTTTCATGTGCTTATTGGCTCTTTTTATATCTTCTTTGGAGAAACTATGCAGGTCCCTTGCCCATTTTTTATTTGGGTTTGTTTATGTGTTGAATTATAAGGGTTCTTTATATATTCTCATTATTAATCCTTTATGAGATAAATGATTTGCAGAATTTTTTTCCATTCTTTAGATTGTTCCTTGGCATTCTTGATAATTTTCTTTAATGAACAAAAAAAGATTATAATTTTTATGAAAGCCAACTTGTCTTTCACTTTTACTGCTCATGCTTTTGGTGTCAAATCTATGAATCTATTGCCAAATCTCAGGTTATGAAGATTACCTCTGTTTTTTTCTTCTGGTAATTTTATAGTTTTAGCTCTTATATTTAGGCCATTTATTTGAGTTAATTTTTGTATAAGAAGTGAGGTATGGGTCCAACTTCATTATTTGTTTGTGGTTATCCATTTATCCCTGCATCATTTGTTGAAAACTGTTATTTCCCTGTTGAATGGTCTTGTCAAAAATCAATTGGTTGTGGATGATTGAGTTTATTTCTAGATTCTCAGTTCTATTCTGTTGATCTCTATTTCTATCCTTAGGTCAATACCACACTCTTTTGGTTAGGGTAGCTTTGTGGTACATTTTGAAATTGGGAAATGTGAGTTTTTCAGCTGCATTTTACTTTTTGAATATTGTTTTGGCTACTCAGAATCCCTTGTAGTTCCATATAAATTTGAGGAATTTAGTTCTCTTTGTAGAGTATTGTTATCTTAACCATATTGAGTCTTCCAGTTCATGAACATGGGATGTATTTCCATTTATTTAGGGCTTCTTTAATTTCTTTCAGCAATGCTTTATTCCCTAGTATTTTATTCTTTTGAATGCTATTGTAAATGAAATTGTTTTCTTAATTTCCAGATTGTTCATTGCTGCCATGTAGAAACACAACTAATTGTGTTGGTCTTGTACCCTGCAACTTTCCTGAATTCATTTATTAGCTCTAGTAGGTTTGTGTATGTGTGTGTGTGTGTGTGTGTGTGTGTGTGTAGATTCTGTGGGATTTTGTATATATAGAATCATGCCATTTGCAAGTAGAAATAGTTTTACTTCGTTCTACCTCTAAAAGGCTTTATCAATTTGGATGCATTTTATTTCTTTTTCTTGACTAATTGCTCTGGCTAGAATGTCCAATACAATGTTGAATAGGTCAAAGCATGCATTTTTGTCCTGTTCTTGATCTTAGGGGGAAAACTTTCATTCTTTCACTAGAAAGTATGATATTAACTATGGGTTTTTCATAAATTCCCCTTACTGTGTTGAAGAAATTCCCTTTTATCCTAGTTTTTGGGCATTTTTATCATGAAAGCATTTAGAATTTTCTCAGATGCTTTTTTGGGCATGTATTGAATGATTATGTAGTTTGTTTTTTTAAATTCTGTTAGTGTGGTATGCATTACATTGATTTTCATATGTTGAACTGCCATTGCATTCCTGATTTATATCCTGCTTGGTGATGGTAAGGTTTGTTTTTTTTTTTTTTTTTTTTTTTTTTTAAGTAGGCTTCATGCGCAGCATGGAGCCCAACATGGGGCTTGAACTCATGACCCCGATATCAAGACCTGTACTGAGATCAAGAGTTGGACGCTTAACTGACTGAGCCAACCAGATGCTCCGATGGTGTATAATTTTTAAAATGTACTCTCAGAGCTTGTTTGCTAGTATTTTGTTGAGGAATTTTGTAAATATTCATAAGAGATATTGGTCTATAGTTTTCTTATGGTATCTTTGTCTGGCTTTGGTGTCAGGGTAATGCAGACCTTATGAAAAGTATTAGAGTTTCCTCTCTGTTTTTTTGGAAGAGTTTAAGAAGGAATGTTGTTAATTCTTCTTTTAGGGATTGATAGAATTCACTACTGAACCAGATGGTCCTGACTTCTCTTTTGTTAGGCTATTTTTATTAACTGATTTAATCTCTTGTTACTGGTCTGTTAAGATTTTTTACTTCTTGAGTTAGTCTTGGTAATTTGTGTTTTCCTAGGAATTCATCCATTTCATCTAGATTGTCTAATTTGTTGGTGTAAAATTGTTCATAGCATTTTCTTATAGTCCTTTAAATTTCTACAAAATTGATCTACAGTTCCTCAAATGTATATGAAACTGCAAGAGACTTCCAGTAGCCAAAACAATATTGAAAAAGTAAATGTATGTCCCTGCTTTCATCTCTTATTTCAGTTATTTGCATTTTTTTTCTTAGTCTAGCTAAAGGTTTCTCATTTTTGTTGATTTTTTTTTTCCCAAAAAGCTGACCTTTGGTTTAATGATTCTCTCTGTTGCTTTTCTCTTCTCTATTTTGTTTCTCTTGGCTATGATCTTTATTATTTCTTTCCTCCTCTCAGCTTTGGGTTTCATTTGTTGTTCTTTTTCTAGTTCCTTAAGGTGTGAAGTTGGGTTGTGGACGTGAGATCTTTTTTAAATGGAGGTGTTAAAGCCATAAATTTCCCACAGAACACTTCTTTTGCTGCCCCCTATATGTTTTGGTATGTTGTATTTTTATTTTCATTTATCTCAAAGTATTTTTTGTGTCTCCTAGTGATTCCTTACTTGATCTACTGGTTGCTTAAGGAGTATGTTGCTTAGTTTCCAGGTGTTTGAGTTTTCCAGTTTTCCTTCTGGTATTGATTTCTAGCTTCATTCCATTGTGGTCAGAGAAGATACTTTGATTTTAATATTTTTTTAAATTTGAATTGTCTTATGGCATAACATATGGTTTATTCTAGAGAATGTTCCAATGCAGTTGAGAAGAATAGATATTCTGCCATTGTTGGATAGAGTGTTTTGCACATGTCTGTAAAGTCTAGTTGGGTTTATAGTATTATTCAGGTCCTCTCTTTCCTTATTAATTTTCTGTCTATGTGTTCTATCCATTATTGAAGTAGGCTGTTGAAGTTTCCAACTATTACTATATACTGTCTTTCTCCCTTCAATTCTTTAATTTTAATTTATTGAGGAATCTCCAACCTGTTTTCCATAGTCACTGCACCAGTTTGCATTTCCATGAACAGTGCATGAGGGTTTTTTTTTCCTCCACATCCTCACCATAGATGTTTATAATTGTTATATCTTTGTGATGAGTTGATTCTTTATCACTATAAAATATCTTTGTCTCTTGTAACAGTTTTTGATGTAAAATCCATTTGCTCATATTAATATTGTGAACTGGGCTCCCTTTTTGTTACTATTTGCATGTAATACCTTTTTCCTTCCTTTCAGTTTCAACTTGTGTTTTTGGGTGTAAAATGAGTCTCTTATATGCAGTTTATAGTTGTATCATTTTTTTTTTTAATTCATTCTACCAATAGTTGTCTTTTATTTTATTTTTTCAAATTTTCATTTAAATTCTAGTTAACATATAGTGCAGTGTTGGTTTCAGGAGTAGAATTCAGTCATTCATCACTTATATGAAACACCCAGTGCTCATCATATCAAGTGTCCTCCTTAATACCCATCACCCATCTAGCCCATCCCCCCCACCTCCCTCCATCACCCCTGTTTGTTTTCTATCTTTAAGAGTCTCTTATGGTTTGTCTCCTCTCTTTTCTTTATCCCCCCTCCCATATGTTCATCTGTTTTGTTTCTTAAATTCCACATATGAGTGAAATCATATGGTATTTCTTTTTCTCTGACTTATTTCACTTAGCATAACACACTCTAGTTCTATCCATGTTGTTGTGAATGGCAAGATCTCACTCTCTTTGATGGTTGAGTAATATTCCATTGTGTATATATACCGCATCTTCTTTATCCATTCATCAGTTGATGGACATTTGGGCTCTTTACATAGTTTGGCTATTGTTGATAATGCTGAATAGCTGTCTTTTAATTGATGAGTTTAGCCCATTTACTTTTATAGTGATTATTCGATATAAAAGACATTTCTGCATTGTGCTGTTTGTTTTCTATGTGTCATGTCTTTTTTTTTGTTCCTCAATTTCTCATTGCTGCCTTTTGTGTTTGATTTTTTTTTTCTAGTATACCATTTTGATTCCCTCTTCATTAACATTTTTTTTATTTGAGTATAGTTGACACACAGTGTTACATTGGCTTCAGGTGTATTCATTTCTTTTTATGTATATTTTTAGTTCTTTTCTTAGTGGCTACCATGGGGATTATAATTAACATCCTAAATTTATAAAAATTTCATTTGAATTGATACCAGCTTAACTTCAGTTGCATGTATTTCTAGCTTTATCCTCTCCTTTATGTTGTTATTGTCACAAATTGCATCTTTATGCATTGTGTGCCCATTAACATAGATTTATAATTATTATTTTGTGTATGTCTTTTAAATGATACAGGAAATAAAAAGAGTTATTTACCAAAAATGCAATAATACTAGGTTTTATATTTACCTATGTGGTTAACTTTATCAGTGATCTTTATTTCTTTGTATGGCTTTGAGTTACTGTCTAATATCCTTTCATTTCAGCTTGAAGTACTTCCATTAGCATTACTTATAGAGAACATCTACTAGTATTGAATTCCTTTAGCTTTTGTTTATCTGGGAATGTTGTAATTTTTTTTCATTTTTGAAGCATTGTTTTGCTGAATACAGAATTCTTGGTTGCATTTTTTTCCTTTCATTCTTTAAATATATTGTCCTCCTATCATTTGGCCTTCATTGTTTCTGATAAGAAATAGGGCATTAATCTTTCTTGAGGATGCCTTGTATATGATGAATTGCTTTTCTCTTGTTGCTTTCACGATTCTTTGTCCTTCCACAATTTGATAATAATGTGGTGTAGATTTTTTTGTCCTCCTTAGAGTTTGTTGACCTCCTTGGATGTGTATATTCATATCTTTCATCAAATTTGGGACGCTTTTGGATAATATTTCTTCAAAAAATTTTTTTCTGCTTCTTTTTCTTTCTCTTCTCCTGGGATTCCCATAATGTATATATTGGTATGTTGATGGTGTCCCATCTTAGGCCCTGTTCATTTTGCTTTGTTTTTATTTTTCTCCCCAGACTGGGCAATTATAATTGCTCTGTTTTCAGATGTGAAGATTCTCTCTTTTGCTTGCTTATATTTGCTGTTGAATGCCTCTCATTGAAATTTTTGTTTTATCTTTTGTACTTTTTAGCCCCATAATTTCTACTTTGATTTTTTAATGGTTTCTCTTTGTTGATATTCCTTATTTGTTCATACATACTTTTCCTAATTTACTTTGGTTCTTTGTCCATGGCTTTTTTCAGCTCATTGAGCATATTTAAGGTAGTAAATTAAAGTATTTGCCTACTAAGTTCAGTGTCTGGGCTTTTTTAGGATGGTTTCTGTCAGTTTTTTTTTTTCCTATGAATGAGTAATATTTTTCCGTTTATGTGCTTTATAATTTTCTTGTTGATATCTGGACATTTTGAATATTGTAATTTTTGAAATCAAATTCTTCCCTCTACACCAAGGTTTGCTATTGTTACTTGATGAAGGCTGCGGTCATTCATTTGTTTATTGACTTTTCCATGTTGTGTTTGCAGACTGTATTTCTTGTCATGTGTGGTCACTGAAGTCTATATTCTGTTATCTCTGTGGTCAGCCAGTGACCTGACAGAGATTTCCTTATATACCTGGATCCAGTGAGGGGAAAAAAATTTAAAAGGGTATTATGTCTCTGTGACTTCCTTCAGTGATGCAAGCAAAGCAACCTCCTGGGTTGAACCAATGGCCAGGCCTCTGTCTTGGCCCCACAGTGAACTGCCATGTAGATCAAAACACAGAACTTTAGTTTTTAGAGGAGAAGGTCTCTAGTGTCTGCCCTGATGTCGGAAAGCTGCATCAGGAATTTAGGCTGTTGTCCCCATGGTTACTTTTGGCAGGGCTTGTGGATTGTAGCTGCTATGTGTAATGCTGGAATTCACTAGAACTTAGTCTCTTTCTTCATCAAGTACTCCCCTGGATGCTACAATGTTCAACTAGACTCCAGAGTTCTGAAATAGTTGTTTCTAACAGGTTTTTGTTTTGTTTTTGTTTTTGTTTTTACCAGCTTGATAGTTGTTTTGGTGGAGGGACTGATTCTAGAGCTTCCTACTCTGTCATCGTCCATGATACTACTCCCCGCTGTATTCATTTTTAAAAGTGTTCCAGTTCGGACATTAAGTTTTATGGTCACCCATGGGTAAGTAAATGACAAGAACAAGAGAAAGAGATGAAAAGAAGTTCTTATAGAAAGTATGAACTATGAGGATCATCAATAAATATTTATTGACTACTCAAAGAAGATAAGCTGTCAGATGAATGCTACAGGTTTTTCCTAGTTTTAGTTCTATATAGTTTCTGCCTGTTAGGAAGTTTCTATATTAGTCTAGCATGGGTACAGTGAATGCCTTTGTTGTTAGGGTTGACCAGTCACATTGATTTTTATCATGGGTTTATATACAGGGTATTATAACATGTAAACTAAGAGGTGGAATCTGTGGAACAGCTGTATCTCTTGTTCCGGACGTGGGTGCCATATTGTCTGTCTTTCTACTTGATCCCCTTCTCAAATCTGTAGGTGGGTCATGAACAATTGCTTCATGGCTGTGTGCAGCCTGTAGGCCTTATGTTGTGTAGGCCTGCTATAGACAATGCTCTTTAGTTGGGCAGAAAAGTTGCTGCATTGGCTTCCCTCCCATTTCAGAAAGCTGAGTACATGCTGTTACTGCAGCATTTTGTCAATGCCAGCTCGAGGAGCAAGATCCTGGGATTGAAAATCAAACTAGGGGCTCCAAATGGTGATAAAGTCCACTGCGTTTTGACTATTGAGTCTGAATATATTTATAATCACATAGAGGTGCTTTTTGAACATGGGTTAATATGCATTTACTCATTCTGGAAATTTACGAGACTTCACCTGATTTTAGAGTCCCCATTAAAGTTTTTGGTACTACTTGGAAAAGAATAATAGAGTACATTTGGGAAAAATGCTTTCAGTGAGAGATCTTGCATTGACTGGTGGGCTGACTGTGTCTCCATCACTCCCACACATACTCAGAATGCTACAAGTGATAGCAAATTTAATGTTTTTAAAATATAAGTGAATAAAAGTGGAAAAGTGAAAATGACTTGTTTACCTTTTTTTGTTCTGTATTAAAAATACATAAATTAATGTTAGTGAAATTAAGTAAAATAATTTCCTATTTCTCTAAGTAGCCACATTTTATGGTTGAATTTTAAACTGGGGGTTTAAAAGGGGGTTGTGATGGAACTCCCATCAGAACATCAGCTGTATCATATGAAAGGACTGCATATAGTATCTTGATAGTATTAAAACTTTAGAATATTTTTAATTATAATTAAAATATAAATTATAATCATCTACAAAAGAAAATAGTTTTAATCTTTTGCATAGTTTTCCATGTGATTTTAATGCTGTGTACATTAGTATTGGTGCTTGAGTTTAATATTACTTTTGCTAGCATTAAAATTATTAACACCGTAGCTTTGTAATGCATATTTGAATATTTAATTATGTTGCTATAAACAGCTTTGTTAATGTTATATTTTCAGTGAATATGATGGGCCTTCTGTTAGTGCTGGCATTTAAACAATCTTGCTTTCTATTTTCTTTTTGTATATATGAAAAGTATTCCCACCTGAGATTTCCCCAAAATTTCACTTGGGAAACAGAACAAATTTGAAGGTTGTTTTCTATATGTTGCTCAAATCAAGCTTTGCTTTGAATCAAGCCAAATGATGAAAACATAGTCCAGCCTTCTTTCCAGCAGAATGCAATTACCTCTAAGGCCTATAGTAAAAAGGCCAACTAATTGAGAACACTTGTCTTTGTTTTTAGTTAGCAAAAATTCTTAATAAGAATGTCCATTTTCTAAATTCTAAAAAGTTGGGTTTATTTTTAATGAATTAAAAGTTGGGAGCTCTGAAAATTAAAGCATGTGCAGGTTACTCTCTTCCTCAAGGGGACATATACTACTGCTGTGCTCGTGTGAAGTAATAATGAGATACCATAAGCAAACAGTAGATGATTCATGTCAGATGGTTCTTCAATAACGTTAGGGGGGAAAAAGCAGCTGATGTATGGGATATTGAAGGCAGATTAAGTTGTTAATGTATATTAGTATATTCTTAATTTCCTTTTAATTGAAAAAGACATATTGACTTTAATTAGAACCATTTCACAGGAACTGTCAATTAGCACATGTCAAACTAGTTAATTCAGAACAGAATTCTTTTAATTAGGGTCTGCTTTCCTTTAACTATGGGGCCAATGAAATCAGCCTTTCCTTATCTAGATTTTAAATGTCTCTAAGACATATAATACAAATGTAGACTCTTATCTATTATTAGAAGCCCATATGGATAACATTAAAATGATGATGCTGGCATTGTTCATGCAGCACAAATCAGAGTCCCTTTATGACGGTTAGAAAAAAAAATGGCTTTGAACAAAGACTATTTTAAATACCAGATTTATCCTACTTTAAAGAGACTACAAAATTTATGACATGCATGTTCACATTTAAAGTATTATTTAATACGTCTGCTCAAATAAATGGGCCTATTCAAACGTTTTGTATGTTCTATCAGCCGAAGACACATAAAACATTGTCAAGCCATACAGCAACATTTTTTCCTTAAATGAACTGTAATCAAAAAGGGAAAACAGACTGAATGATTTTTTTTTTTTGCACAACATAAAAATAGCATTGTTAAATTTCATTGCATCCAAAGATTTAATATGAATAGTTGATAAGGTGAGTAACCCACTAGTAGTGAGCTAATGTGGTCTTAGTAATCAGGCAGTGTAAAATCTGAAACTTGGCTTTTTCTTAATGTAGTGGAATTGGAGCATCTAAGTTACATTTCACATGAGGATGAGCACGTACAGTGAGCTTGGTGGGGCAGGGCTGTATGGTGTTTACCTATAAAATAGGTATACTCAATATTAGAAGATTTTTAAAAAAAGATTTATTTATTTTATTTTATTATTTTATTTTATTATTTTTTTATTTTTTAAAGATTTTATTTATTTATTTAACAGAGAGAGACACAGTGAGAGAGGGAACACAAGCAGGGGGAGTGGGAGAGGGAGAAGCAGACTCCCCACTGAGCAGGGAGACTAATGCAGGGCTCAGTCCAGGACACTGGGATCATGACCTGAGCCGAAGGCAGATGCTTAACGACCGAGCCACCCAAGTGCCCCAAGATTTATTTATTTTAGAGAGAGAGAGAGAGAGAGAGAGAGAGAGAGAGAGAGAGAGAGTGAGTGTGGGGGAGGGGCAGAGGGAGAGACTCTTCAAGCAGACTCCTTGCTGAGTGCAGAGCCCAACACAGGGCTTGATCTCACAACCCATGAGATTATGACTTGAGCCGAAACCAAGAGTTGATGATTAACCGACTGAGCCACCTAGGCTCCCCAAAAGAAGATTTTAAGTGGTGTATAGAGGAAAATTAATGTGAAATCTAGCTTACTTTATCACATAAGATTTAGCCACTATTTTACTGAGTTAAAGAGTAAGCAAGGATTACAGGAATTAATAAAACAGAGTATTTAATAAGCTAATGTCTGGATTCCAAAGAGAATTATCTAGTATGTACCCCCATATTTGTTCACTTGTGGTAGGTACATTTAACTTAATGATAACCATAGTGTTCCTTTCTAAAGTGTGCTGTAGTATACCTACCAGTAGCTGCATTTGTGGCAGTTGAATTCAATGAAGAATTGTAGTAATCTACTTTTGGTTAACAGGCAAAACAACAAGAGCGGTAAACAAGACGAATAAAATGGTTAACAGGCAAAACAACAAGAGCGGTTAAACAAGACGAATAAACAATGAAGAATTGTAGTAATCTACTTTTGGTTAACAGGCAAAACAACAAGAGCGGTAAACAAGACGAAAAGGGGGTAAACAAAAAACCCCCCTTTTCTTCCAGAGTTGACCTCTTTCTTCTGAACTGTTGTTCTTAGAGGTACCTCAGCTCTCTACTGTGTGTTTGAGAGACACAGCTTACATTTAACAATTCCCTATTTTGTTTCAATCTGTAGCTTTTAACTTTTTTTGGTGCCATATAGTCACTTGAGTCTGTGATTAAAGATATTAGTCCTCGGGGCGCCTGGGTGGCTCAGTCATTAAGTGTCTGCCTTCGGCTCAGGTCATGATCCCAGGGTCCTGGGATCGAGCCCCACATCGGGCTCCCTGCTCAGCGGGGATCCTGCTTCTCCCTCTGCCACTCCCCCTGCTTGTGTTACCTCTCTTGCTGTGTCTCTGTCAAATAAATAAATCTTAAAAAAAAAAAAAAAAAAGATATTAGTCCTCTTACCAAAAAAATGGGCCTAGGCATACATGCACTCAATGTTCAGGGTGGTAAATCTTAATAAAAAATAATTTGATACAGCCTGCTGAAGGATGAAACCTCAGTTGTAACTGACTACTTGTAGTGTCACAGGCATGTGCTTGGTCTGGGAATGTAAGATGAGTTACCTTAACACCTGACTAACTGTGACAAATTATTTAAACATTTTCAGAAATTACTATGTGATTCTTTTTTTTTTCAACCTTTTTTACTTTCTGAACTGGTTAAAAATTGACATATATTTACAAATCTTATACAAGTTTTAGTATACGTGCTGCCGAAGTGAGCACAATCTTATACAAGTTTTAAATATGACAAGATTGACAATTTTACATAAAAATTGCCTGAAAAATATAATTATGAAAACAGTAGATGAGACTAATTTTAAAAGTTTAATTCAACAGATTTTATTAATCATTTCCATCTTAATTATAATTCTATCTTGGTTAATAATCTTAGGTGATATTAATTAATACTACAATTTTGGTCCATATTTTTCTGTTTATTCACTTAAATTGTATAATTTATGATTATGAAGAAGACATAAAGCATACTGATAAAATTTTTACAAGTTGGTCTTATTTAAACTCTAAAATGTGCAAATAATCTTGGGTGTGGTGCTAATTAATTTCTTGATTATCCATGAGTCACTTATCCATGCTGTGCCAGAGTTTAAATTTGAACACAGTTTTGAGAAATATCAACACATTCAGAATCTGTTCTTCTACTAGATACTCTTAATTCCTTTGTATCTTCAGAGGGGTAATTTTTGGGGTGTGTGTGTGCACACACATTTAATCTTTAAGAGTCTACTGTAGCGCTGTTGAATATATATGTATATAAAGTATACATAGTTGGTGTGCTTTAGTCCCACTTTGCTCCTTGATTGTCTGTAGCAGTTTAAATTGCTTTGTCTATTTCAAATGCATATGTAAAGTTGACCTTCGGTGCATTCATCAGCAACAAAAAGTTTGACCTTTGGAAATTTACAGGATACATGAGCCTTAACTTGGTTTAATGATCTTAATGGTATAGATGGTGTAGATTTTATATATTGGTAAAAATAGGCAAAAATTATTCAGAGCATATGTTTGTGAATCAAAACCATAGCCATTTAACTCTGACTTGGTTAGCAGCATTTTAACAGATTATTTAAATTATTAGGAGCTATTATTTTATTTTTTAAAAGATTTTATTTATTTATTTGACAGCAAAAGAGGGAACACAAGCAGGGGGAGTGGGAGAGGGAGAAGGAGACTTCCCATGGAGTGGGGAGCCCGATGCGGGGCTCGATCCCAGGACTCTGGGATCATGACCTGAGCCAAAGGCAGACGCTTAAAGACTGAGCCACCCAGGTATGCCAGGAGCTATTATTTCAAATAGCTTTATCTAAATAGGAAAATTACAGAAATCACTGGAATGCTTTATGTAAAGGAAAGTAGCTTTCAGATTAAAATTTTTAATTGTTGGATTTTAAGAGTTAAATGGAAATTTTCTTAATTATTTCATCCACTTCTAGATCCTTAATCAATATGGCGTTGATTTTACTAGGGACTACCATCCTGTATGTGGGATTTCTTTCTCCATATATATGTAACTATCCCCACCCCTGCAACCTCTGACATACACACATCTTTTCTACCTAATGATTAACAGTTGTCTAACATATTAATTATATATAATATTATAATTTAGTAAACTTTATTTTTTATATCTTGAGTGAGAGTGTGTTCATGTATCTTTTGGAAAGTGACAGGGAAATATTATAATATATATAGTCAGCCATTCTCAGGTTAGTTTGGTTCAGTACCCCAAATATTTATTAAACATCTCTTATTTTCAGAAACAGTTAATATTAGGTATTATCTTGTTGAACATTAGTTAAAATGTTTATTTGCCTTTCTCTTGACTATGTAGAATCTGTTAAAAACTAGTAATTTTCACTAAATTAGCAGTTGCCTTTTCCAAAATTATTTAGTGCTTTATAGTTGAAATATTTTCAAGACTATTATCTTATGCAAGATGAACAATCCCATCATTACAGTTATTTCATTTCTTTCGCTGATATCATTAGGGGTTCTGGCATATGGAAAAGCTGGGTTCAAATTCCAGTATCAGTAAGTAGCTTTGTAAACTTAGATAAATTGCCTAACTTCTTAGGTTCAGTTCCCTCCTCTGAAAACGGGGATAATAATACCTACTTTATAATGTCGTATGGATTAAACGGAATATGTAAAGGGTTTAGCTTCTTGTCTTTTACATACTCAATAAATCTGGTTCCTATCCCTTTCTCAGTTTTGTTGTACTAACTGCCTCTATTGAGAAATGCAGTGTTTTGTTGTACTAATTACCGGTACTGAGAAATTTGTTGTTAAGTAAATTTACCCCTAGATGGAAATACAAATTGTTAGCGTGAATGCTCTACTATTTTGATAGTTAATAGATATTAACAGGGGAAGGGTATCTCTGTCCTTAGTGCTTCCAGTGAAACCAGCTTATGACAATCGTCTACTTAGGACCAAGAGTCCTTTCTTCACCATTTACGTGAAATATTTTATGACTATCACTCAGTGAAATGCCTTTTAACAAAAACCATTTGTTTATAATAGTTCAATGTAGAATATTCAAATATTCTTTTTTTTTTTTCTTCAGTAAGTTGTATGCCCAATGTGGGGCTTGAACTCATGACCCCAAGATCAAGAGTTGCATGCTTTACTGACTGCACTCCCAAATATTCCTGAATAGCAATATTAGCTTCTAAAAATGTAAAAAGGATATATAAAAATAGCCTATAATTGTACCAGCTAGAGGAAATCACTGTAAATATTTTGGTGTACTTTCTATGTATGTGCTGAGAATTTTATTAGGTCATTACATTTTATTCACAATTGTGATTTAAATGGCTGCACAGTATTCATTTTTTTAACTAAGTTCTTTTTGAAGTTTGCATTTTTTTCCTGCTCCAGTAAGTAAATTTAAGAGTCTCATGCTCTACTGACTGAGCTAGCCGGGCGCCTACCAATAAGTAAATTTAGAATGTACATCTTTATATATATAAACTTTATATGCATTTCTTATTATTTCTTTAGGATAATTCTTAGAAGTAGAATTATTGGTCAAAGAAAATTAACATTAACATTTGATATATATTAACCTAAGTTGCTTTCTAGAAAAGTGTCAATTTATACTCCCACTATCCCCAAATATGACCTTCTGACAAAAGAGTGAATTGCTTTTTGAATATACAGTTTGGCTAGTTGTTAAGTCAGTTGATTAATGTATAGTTTTTGGCTAATTGATTTTTGCCTAATTGATTCAGTTTGGCACTAATTTAGGAAGAGGCCAGATAACATTTTAATGACCCATGTGATCTCGCCGGGGATTCCCTGAAGATAGCTTTTAATTTAAAAGTAATGTTTAAAGTAACATTTGGTGTAAGTGGTAGCTGGCATGCCAATTTGACTTAGTCATTTTTTGATTTTTATATGTTATGAAGTCTCTTTGGGGCTAATTTCTATAGCAATTTTTAGAGGAAAATGAGATTCTTCTAATGTGCAATTAAAGTATTTGCATTATTGGCAGTATATAGAGAGAATCTTAAGGGTAAAAGTCAGCTCATTTTATTTTGTAGTAAAATCAGAAATAGGAAAAATATGCTAACATGATAATATCTAATGAGGGAAATGTTCCATGCAGATGTCTGTTTTTCTATTAATCCCTAAAATGACTCTATGCTTTTACTTATATGGGTAACATCAGATACAAACATGTTACTAGGAATATATAGCCACTTACAAAAAGCATAAGCACAATATGAGTTTAGAATTTTACTAAATTCAGTTTTAAATCTTTAGATAATGTAAGATTTGAGATTTCAACAAAGATATAATGTCTGCTGTGTATGCTACTTCTGAGAGTTATTTAGGTATTTTTCTCTTGTTTAGCTGCATTTACCATAGCTTGTAACATAGGGAAACGAGAACTGGGTCCTGTATGATGTATCTTTTATGGGACACAGAGAAATATAATTTTATTTAGTTATTTTTTAAGCCTCTATCTAGGCACACTGCAACCAATATTATTTTTATGATAGTATACAGATAACATCATAAGCTCTCAAGCTAACAAAAAGGGCATGTGAAAGGAAAAGAGAAAATACAATTTTTGTTTTCATTGTTGTCAGTAGGAATTTTCATGTTTTCTTTGTACATTGAGCACCCTTTCATGTTTATTTTACTACACCGATAGCATTTTTGCATTTCAGTAACACCAACTTAGTGAAAATGAAAATGAATATTTGCTGCTCTTACTGTTGTTCTAGATTTCTGTCCTGTAAATACTTACCTTTTATAGTAATGAGTTATTTCAGAATAGAAATGCTTTAAGGACATGTATTTTGTTTTAAGCTAGATTAGGCTGCTAAATAAAGTAAATTTGGACCTTTCCCTTCATGGTTGGTAAATATGTTGTGGTATTAATACAGACAAATACAAACAGTTGTCATATTCTGCACTTGTCATTTTCTCTACTGAATACATGTCAGTGAAGGCACAGCTTTGGTAAGGGCTGGGGAGAGACATATACAGAAATGATCACCCTTTTGCATTGGTAATAACATCCTTCAGTCTTGAAACTCACAAAAGCAAGTAATAAAGCCACACTGCTAGCTACACATATTTTATACAAACTCTATCAGATTTAATAGTATTCTAGACTTGAATGTACAGTGACAGAGACAGGGTGTGTGGGTGTGGGGAGTTGGAAAGGTGAAATAGGGAAAGATGTAGAGGAGAGGAATACTCTAGGCATTTGATTTTTAATTTGTAGAATTAACTTTTTTTTTCTCTTAAGTCTTGAAATTACGGTTATAATTGAAGTTAATTTAAGCATAGTTACCAAAATAATGAAATAAATCATTTATGACTTGACATCTTGTTTGTTATTGAATATATTGATTAGCTGTAAGTAGGTCATCATGTAGTTTATAAATCTTAATGCTTTGTCATTTGTGAATATGCCTGATATTAAAAGAAATAAGCCCATTTCTCCTTGCTTGGATTTTTCTTTGCTCTCTAGGATTAATGGGCAAAGCATGAACTTCATTATGAATTTCTCCTAAAATTTTGATTTACGGTTTACTTTCTTTTTTTTTAATTTTATTTTATTATGTTATGTTAATCACCATACATTACATCATTAGTTTTTGATGTAGTGTTCCATGATTCGTTGTTTGTGTATGACACCCAGTGCTCCATTCAATACATGCCCTCTTTAATACCCATCACCAGGCTAACCCATCCTCCCACCCCCTCCCCCCCCACAGAACCCTCTGTTTCTCAGAGTCCATAGTCTCTCATGGTTCGTCTCCCCCTCCGATTCCCCCCCCTTCATTTTTCCCTTCCTACTATCTTTTTTTTTTTTTTTTTTAAACATATAATGTATTATTTGTTTCAGAGGTACAGGTCTGTGATTCAACAGTCTTACACAATTCACAGTGCTCACCATAACACATACCCTCCCCAATGTACAGTTTACTTTCTTAAGACTCAGTTTGAATTAAAGAGATCACGTTCTACCTGTAACCACTTATGGGAGGTTTCCAAATGAGTAAGTTGACCTTCTGGGATAAGAAATTTTGAGAGGTCTTTAAAATTAATAGATGCTATTATGTTGGCTGCTGCTAAGGTGTTAGAGTTTATTCTTCAAAAAGTCCAGTTGAATGCCAGTGTCATTTGGTGAGGGGTGGGGATATACAATCATTTATAGGCCTGCTGGTACTGTTTTGTCAATTTTCTTTTCTTTTCTTTCTTTCTTTCTTTCTTTCTTTCTTTCTTTCTTTCTTTCTTTCTTTCTTTCTTTTCTTCTTCTTCTTCTTCTTCTTCTTCTTCTTCTTCTTCTTCTTTCTTCTTTCTTCTTTCTTCTTTCTTCTTTCTTTCTTCTTTCTTCTTTCTTCTTTCTTCTTTCTCCTTTCTCCTTTCTCCTTTCTCCTTTCTTCTTTCTTCTTCCTTCTTCCTTCTTCTTTCTTCTTCCATTAATAGGCACCAGGATCAACTTAAAAAAAGGTAATGTCAGGCTTAGGATTTTAGCAAATATACTTTAGTGGATATGTCATGAGTTTTTTAATGGAGTGTGAGGATAAAAGTCAAAGTTGTTGATTCTTTTTTGTAAAACATGGTGCCTATAGTTAACAATATGATAGTTGAACTTTAAAATATGTTAAGAGGATAGATCTCATGTTAAGTGTTCTTAGGACAGAACAAAATCAAAGACACAAGAGAAATACTAGGAAAGTTTTGGAGATAATAGATATGTTTATAGTACCTTGATAGTGGCGATGGTATTAGGGGTGCATGCATATGTCCAAACCCATCACAATGCATACATTAAATATGTGCAATTTTTTATATATCAATTATACCTCAATAAAGTTAATAAGCAATGCATGTTGATTGTATTTTAAAGATATATTCTGGAGAAGGAAGAGAAGAAAATTAAACAGATGAAGACATAAAGCATTCAATTCTTGATGTAAGACTTTGTTAAAGGGAATGGCTTTATGATTCTCTGTTTCAGTCTATTGCCTTCATGATGAGTGTGATACTGCTGATAATGATGTTGGTGTTCTCCTTGGCATTTAAAGGAATATCAAAGATATTCTTAATAGTTTCTCATTAGAGAGATTTTCTTCTGCTGAGACTACTGATTCACAGGAAAAAACTCTTTGAGTATAATCTACAAGTGAAAAAACAGTTTATGACAGAGGAAGCAAAAGAGGAGGAGGTAAAGAGATGGCAAAAGTGGGTAGACGCTGACAATAAACATTAGAGGAAGGAAGATGAGGGAGAATAGGTGAGATTAAAAAGAGATTTTTCTCCTTTCAGCTCAGGCCTCAACCAACTGCAGCTTGGCTTCCTTTTGCATCCATCCTGCCGATCATCCTCAAGCTACTAAAAAACTCTCTAATTCTGGTGCTAATCCAGTTCCTCCAGACTTTTACCTTTTCTTTCCACAGGTATTCTAGGTTCACATGGCCACCATAACCATTACTGGTCTTTGTATTCCTCATTCCATTGTTATTTATTTGAAACCTTTCTTGAATATTCAAATATTCCCACTTAGTTAAACAGATTCACTGTCCATGATAATTCAGTGTCACTTTATGCCAGGCATGTTCTAGGCTCTTGATGTGTAACAGTTAATGAGATGAAGTCTCAATTCTTATCAAGCTTACATTAAAACAGATAAGTATATTTTTGATTTGCTGTGGGGAGGAAAAAAAAGCAAGTTAAGGGGATAGAGAATAATGGACTATTCTACTTTGGAAAGAGTTATTAAAGAAATTTTCTCTCTGGAGGTGATATTTAAACAGAAATCTGAATGATGTGAGGGAACAAGCTATATGAGTTTTACGGCAGTATGCACCTGGTAGTAGGATGAGACAAGTGCATAGACTTAGGTTTGGTGTCTTCAAGGGTCAGCAAGAAGTGCAGTGCATGGATGAGGAGAGTGGTAGGAAATGAGGTTAAGAGTTAGGCAGAGGCAAATAATGAAAAGGCTGAGAGACCACAGAAAAATTTGTGAATTTTATTCTAGGAGTGATGACTTCATCACACTTAGAGGGTTGAGATCAGGGAGGCAAGGTCGACTCACTTCATGCCAGGAATATTTTTTCAAATGAGAGCAGAGCTGCAGGGTATCAGGAGAATTCGTAGGCACTTACCCAGTTGCATTTATTAATATAAACACTACAGTAAAAATGGAGGTGATTGTTCAGGGACAGCTTACACTGAGTGACATTACTGAAGGTCTGTTTTACCTTTGGAAGAGTACTACAGTACCATGATGGGATAGATGACTATTTTCCTAGAAAGATTTCATTGATTTGTTCTTCTAGAGGCCAGTAGAAGTGAAGTCAGTGGTAGCTAATTGAGCAAATATTTTTGTGGGCTTATTAAATACTGGACACCGTGCTGGATGCTGTTGCAAATGTTAGGCTGTGCAGGTATTTGTCCCCATTTTATAGAGAAGAATATTGAAGCTCAGAGGTTCTATTGTGCCACAGCTGCCATAACTACTTGGCTATCTGAATATTTGCACTAAAATAGGCTACTTGCCTGAATTGCTAGGATTAATTGCAACAGTGTAGATCTGGGTATTAATCATGTTTAATCAGACAATCTGCTGTTAAATTTCTAACAAGATATTGAAGAGGTAATTAAAAGCCTTGTCTTATATTTTAAAATACATACTTTCTAATTATTTTCTGGAAATTAAAGGACTATGTATGTGGTCATTTTAGAAAAATTAGAAATACAATTTTTTAAACACACGCTCACACACTGACAGCCTCTCTGCTTCCGCCTTGTTAATGCCTCCCTCAGATAAACACTTTTCCCAGTGTAAAAACTGGATTCTGGAGGTACTATTATTGTATTTAGTTAAATAGTTGCAGAATGAGTACATTTTACTCATTTTGTTTAGTGTTACCAATCATTTACACTTGCCCTAAGATAATGTATTATTTGCAAAACGAGTTTGGGAAAGTTAATAAATGTGTTTGATAATTCAGTCTATCTAGTGAAATTGTTCCAGAGGTCATCTGAAGAGCTTAGTTCTGTAGTCTCTTGAGTAATAGTGATTTGAAGTCTTATGCTCTGATAGCCTATCTTTAGGGCATATTACCAAATCCAATATTTATTTGGTGTAATTCTTCCAAAGAAAGAAAAGAAAATGCTTCCCCCTTCCCTTGATAACCTTCCTGCTTACAACAGAGGGTAGAAGTACATCTGTCTACAATGTCAGATGTTCAAGGGATATACTTTTTGTTATTTTTTTGGAAACTCAGTTTCTATTTTGAACTTCTGTTCAGCCCAGGTGACTAAAATTTTATTCTTAATTAGGGGTCTCTTACTTTTTCCATTTCTCTTACCTCTCCTAATTCTTGGATGGGAGTGGTGGGTCCTACTAGACATCTTCATCTTTTCACAGTGGTGGCATTTGTAGAAATGCTCATCCTTTCATTTTATTTCTGAAGTTATGGGTCATCATAGGTTGCTGCTCATTCCTCATTCTCATCCACAAGGTATTAGCTGGTAAAGCAACTCTTCTTAGAATTTCCATGCTACTGATAACATTGTAATCTTTCTGTGATCCCCAAACTCCACTAAGATATGGAGAATTCTGTGAGACTGCTCCTTGTCTAATCTTTGCTGGGCCTGAGTGGGGCCTGGGAAATTCTGAGGATAGTATCTTGTTTGCCTGTTACATTATCCCTTTCAGTTCTGTGGGATCTTCCTACCTTCCTGAGTCTGTACCTAGGAAGTAGGCCACAGATTGCCTCTGTTCTCTTGTAAGAGCAATTGTCTAAATCCATTGTTCCTTTGACTTTTCTTTTCCCCATTCAGGGAATTTGCATCAAGTCCAGAGGGTGAGGAAGTCTTATTTTTCTTTGTTTTTAGAGTGCTCTAAATCTGTTTTCTGTGCCAGATATTGCAAATACATGGGCTGAATTTGACCCACAGAAGTGCATTTTACTTGGGAAGTATTTCAAAAATTGGGCAAATTCACATAAAAATCTGAATTTCCAGATTTTTGGGGGGTGGGGTGGAAAGAATGATCTGGCAACACTGGACCCACATTTCTATATGGTAAAAATCAGTTGGAGCTGTATAGTGGCTCCTTAACAGGGTTTGCTCATTCCAATCCCCACATTCCCTTTTTCGTTTTGTATTACTCACCTGCCTGACTTGGTAAGCGTATGTTTTGAATCCTTCCTACTTATTCTCAAGGCCTGGGATTTTGAAATTCAAAAAGGCTCCTTATTTCTACTTTCTGCTGTCACTGCTTTTCTTGAGGCAAGGTGAGCCTAGCTACTACTTGAATGGAGGAAGAATGTAAGAATAGGGGAAAAAATTAGCTAGTATTTAAAAACTATTAAACCACTACAAGATATTATCAGAATTTTATTTTACTTATTTAAAAATATTTTGTCAAGTTGATTTTTAAAATTCAGCTTTATTGAGGTATAAATTATACAAAGTTCACCAATTTTAAAGACGTAATCCAAACTGTTTTCCAAAGTGATTGTATCATTTTACATTCCCACTAACGATGTATGAAAGTTCACCTAACAGCCTTGTTATCATTTAGTGTTATCAGTGTTTTAATTCTAGTCACTCTAGTGGATATGTTGTATCTAGTTACATCTCATTGTGGCTTTAATTTGCATTTTCCTAATTATTAAGGATGTTGAGCATCTTTTCATGTGCTTATTTTCCATTTGTATATATTGAGAAGTGTCTTTAAAATCTTTGGTCTATTTTAGAAAATTGAGTTCTTACCTTATTTTTGAATTATAAGAGCTCTTTTTTTTTTTTTAAAGATTTTATTTATTTATTTGAAAGAGAGAGACACAGCGAGAGAGGGAACACAAGCAGGGGGATTGGGAGAGGGAGAAGCAGGCTTCGCTGCTGAGCAGGGAGCCCAATGCGGGGCTCTATGCGGGGCTCGATCTCAGAATCCTGAGATCATGACCTGAGCCAAAGGCAGACGCTTAACGAATGAGCCACCCAGGCGCCCTAAATTATAAGAGCTCTTAAGTATTATGGATTAAAATCCTTTATCAGATTAATCTTTTGCAAATATTTTGTCCCATTTTCTTAACAGTATTTTGAAAAGCAAAAGTTTTTACTTCTTTTTTTTAATTTTTACTTCTGATAAAAGCCAATTTGCTGATTTTCTTTTTTTATAGTTCATATCTTTTGTGTCTTATCACAAGAATTTAACCGAGGGTCACAAAGATTTTCTCATATGTTTTCTTTAAGAAATTTTATAGTTTTTGCTCTTACATTTATGTCTGCAATCCATTTTGGATTAATTTTTATATAAAGTGTGAGGTGTAAGGGTAGAGTTACATCTTTTTTTCATGTGAATATGGAGTTGTTTCAGCTGTCTTTGTTAAAGAGACCACTCTTTCCTCATTGCATTAATTTGATGCATTTGTTGAAAATTGGCTGATCATAGGTATATTCTAATTTATATTCTGTACCATTGATCTGTCTTTCTTTTAGTCAGTATTAGACCATCTTGGTTATGACAGCTTAAATGTAAGTCTTGAAGTAAGATAGTCTAAGTCCTCTGACTTTGCTTTTTTCTTTTTTTCTTTTTTTCTTTTTTCAAGATTCTTTTAGCTGTACTAGGTGTTCTGTATTTTCATATAAATTTTAATTAAAAAAATTTTTAAAAAGTAATCTCAAACAGCAACAACAACAAAGAAAAAACAAAGTAATCTCTACCTTCAACCCACAACCCGGAGATCAAGAGTCGCATGCTCTACTGACTGAGTCAGCCAGGTGCCTCTTTTCATATACATTTTAGAATAAGCATGCCAGTTATTATAAAAAGGCTTACTTGGATTTTCAGTAGAATTGTATCAAATCTATAGATTAGTTTGGGGAGAATTGGATCTTCTCCATAAACATGGTGTATCTCTTCATATGTGTAGATCTTTAATTTTTATCAACAGTGTTTTATGGTTTTCACTGTACAGGTCTTGCACACATTTTGTTACATTTATTCCCAATTATTTCCAGTTTTTTTGTTGCTACTGGTTTTTTTTTTAAGATTTTATTTATTTGAGAGAGAGAGCATAAGAAAGAGAGAGCGTGAGCACAAGTGGGGGGAGGCAGAGAGAGAGAGAGAGAGAGAGAAGCAGACTCCCCACTGAGCAAGGAGCCTGACACAGGACTTGATCCCAGGACCCTGGGATTATGAACTGAGCCAAAGGCAGACGCTTAACTTTAACCAACTGAGCCACCCAGGCACCTGTTTTGTTGCTGTTGTTAAGCGGTATTGCTTTTTGAATTTCAGTCACCAATTGTTTATGGTATGTAGAAATAAAGTTGATTTTTGCATATTGACTTTGAATCCCAGTCTTTTTCTCATATGTATGACTTTAGATTTTTTTTCTAGATGTCTGTTACCAGTTGAGTAAGTTCCTTTTTATTTCTAGTTTGCTGAGAATTTATTATAAATGGGTGTTGTATTTTGTCAAATGTTTCTTTTTTCATCTTTTGAGATGATCACATGTATATTGTCAATATGGTGAATTACACTGATTTTTCAAAAGTTAAATTTTACATTTCTGAAACATGCTTTTTCTATATTTTTTGAGATTCTCTTTTTTTTCTGTGTGTTTTTTTTAGTTAATATGATTGATGAATTACATTGACTGATTTTGAATGTTAAACCAACCTTGCTTTTTCGGACAAATTCCATTTGATCATTAGGTATTATCCTTTTTATATATTGTGGGATTCACTCTGCTAAAATTCTGTTAAGGAGTTTTGCATTTCTTATTCATGATGGATATTGGTTTTTGGTTTTCTTGCAATATCATTGCTTGGATTTTTAGAATGAGTTGGGAAGTGTTTCCTTTGCTTCCATTTTCTGGAAGAGTTTGTGGAGAGTTGATAACATTTCTATGTTAAATGTTTGATAGAACTCATCATTGAGGCCACATGGACCTGGGATATTCTTTCTGGCAAGGTTTTAAAAGATGTAGGAGTACTAAGTTTTGGTAATTTGTATCTTTCAGGGAATCTGTCCGTTTCATCTGAGTTGTCAAACTTAGTGGCATAAAATAATTTATGATTTTTTCTTACTATTTTAATGTCTATAATATCTATGGTGATTAACCCTTTTCTATTTCTGTTATTGGTAATTTGTATCTTCTCTTTTTTCCTTGACTAGTCTAACTAGTTTATCATTTTTATCAATCTTTTGAAGACCCAGCTTTTTATTTTATCAGGTTTTCTTTATTGTTAGACCTTCTTCTATTTTACTGCTTTCTACTCTTTATTATTTTCTTCCTTCTGCTAATTTTCAATTTAATTTGCTCTTTATTTTTCTTTTTCTTAAAGTGGAAGGTGTTCCAAATATTTTATTGTTATCGATTTGTAATTTTAATTCTGTTGAGTGCAGAGAACTTACTTTGCATATTAATTATTTTAAATTTTATTGAAACCTTTTTTATGGCCCAGTTTATGAGATGTTTTGGTGAGTATTTCATAATTACTTCAAAAGAATGTATATTTTGCTATTGTTAGTTGTAGTGTTGTTGGTTCTATACATGTCAATTAAGTCAAGTTGGTCGATAGTATTGATAGCCTTAGTGATTTTCTGTGTATTCTTTCCACTTACTGTGAGAGGGGCATTAAAATCTCTAGCTATAATTGCAAAGTTGTCTAATTTTTTCAAGTCTATTAATTTTGCTTCATGTATTTACGTGCCCAGTTATTAGGTGCGTACATCTTTAATATTGTTTTGTGTTCTTGATGCAGGAATCCTTTATCATTATGAAATGTTTATTTTTATCCTTGGTCATATGCCTTGATCTGAAGTCTACCCTATTTGATATCAATACAGACTCTCCAGCTTTCTTTTGGCTAGTGCTTATATGGTATATCTGTTGCACTTTTTACTTTTGAACTATGTGTGTCTTTGTATTTCAAGTAGATTTTCTATTTTTTTTCCTTCCTTAATTTAAACCCAGTCTGGCAACCTCTAATTTAATTATTGATGTGGTTGTAAATATATCATCTTAATATTTTTTCTATTTATCTCATCCTCTGTTTTGTTTATTTATTAGCTATCTACCTCTTTGCTTTAAAATTCTAGTGATTACTGTGGGTTTAAAATATATCTCTTTCACGCATCAGAGTCCACCCGTAAATAATATTATACCACTTCACATTTGGGTAAGAACTTTACAACAGTGCTATTGTCATATATTTAACTTATTCATATTTTATAAATCCTATAATACATTGTAATTGTTTTGACTTAAATATCAGTTATCTTTGAAGGAGATTAAAAAATGTGAAAAACTGTCTGTTATTTTTACTTACACATTTACATTTCTGATACTTCCAATCCTTTTTGTAAAATTACATTTCCCTCTGGTATCATTTCTTCAGGATGAAGGGCTTACTTTAGCATTTCTTATAGTGCCAGTTTGCTAGCATTGATTTCAGGCAGTATTTACCTGTCTACAAAGGGTCTTTATTTTGCCCTCATTTTTTGAAGATATTTCTTCTGGGTACAGAATTCATTTTTGGGTTTGTTTTTATTTTCAGTACTTTAAAGTTGTCACTCCATTGTCTTGTGGCTTGCTTAGTTTTTGATGAGAAGTTCTCCATCATTCTTACCTTTATTGTCCTGCACAAAATGTCTTTTCTCTCTCTCTCTCTCTCTCTCTGGCTGCTTTACAGACTCTCTCTTTATTTCTTGTTTCTGACAGCCTGATTATGTTGTGGTTTGTGATGTCACTTGTGGTTTTCTTTAGGTTTATTCTACTCAGGATTTCATGAGTTTTCTTTATCTGTGGATTTATATTTTTCACCAAATTTAGAAAATTTATGGTGATTTTTTTTTTTTTTAAAGATTTTATTTTATTTATTTGACAGAGAGAGAGAAAGACAGCTAGAGAGGGAACACAAGCAGGCGGAGTGGGAGAGGGAGAAGCAGGCTCCTGGCCGAGCAGGGAGCCCGATGCAGGGCTCGATCCCAAGACCCTAGGATCATGACCTGAACCGAAGGCAGACGCCTAACGACTGAGCCACCCAGGCGCCCCGGTGATTATTAAAAAAATATTTTTCTCTTATCTTAATTCCCCCTGGGACTACAGTTACATGTATATTAGTCTGCACGATATTTTCCTACAGGTAACTGAATCTCCATTCATTTTGTGAGGTCTTTTTCTGTTTGTGCTTCATTTGGGATGGTTTGCTGTCTTCGAGTTCACGGGGTTTTTTTTGTTGTTTTGTTTTTGTTTTTCGGTGATCTTTATTTGGTGATTTATCCCACCCAGTATAATTTTCATTTCAGATTTTATCTTTCATTTCTAGAATTTGAGTCTTTTTAAAAATACCCTATATCTTTCTTTGATATGTTCATGTTTTTCACTACCTGCTTGAACTTAAGGAACATACGATAGTTGTTTTAATCTACCTTTCTGCTAATGCCACCATCTCTGTCATTCTGTTGATTTTTTTTTTCTTCTTTATGTTTCTATGGATTACTTTTTATCTGGTTATGGGCCATATTTTCCTACTTCTTTAATCTTATTGATCAGATACCAGACATAATGTATTTTATGATGCTGGGTGCTGGATTTTGTTATATTCTTTTTTTTTTTTTTTTTTTAAGATTTTATTTACTTATTTGACAGAGAGAGACATAGTGAGAGCAGAAACACAAGCAGGGGGAGTAGGAGAGGGAGAAGCAAGCTTCCCGTGGAGCAGGGAGCCCGATGTGGGACTTGATCCCAGGACCCTGGGATCATGACCTGAGCCGAAGGCAGACGCTTAATGACTGAGCCACCCAGGTGCCCTGGATTTTGTTATATTCTTTAAAGAATGTTGGATTTTGTTCTGGCATGCAATTAAATTACTTGGGATCAGTTTATACTTTAGTAGTTTGCTTTTGAACTTTGTTACAGTTTCTAGAGAAGCCTTTAGTCTAGCTGTTAGTCTCACTAACTTAAATTTGCTAAGTTCGTCTCAATGCAGACTCTACTGATACTTCATGTGTTAAGTTGTCTCTCCACTCTGGCCTTTAGGAACTATTCTTAGCTAAGTATGACTATGGGAATTGTTTGATGTGTTGTTTTTTGGTGTTTCTTTCCTTTGCCTTGGGGTGTTTGACTTTATGCCTATGCAGATTAGTATTCCGGCAAAGATTTGGGGAGATCCTCTGCACATCTTCAGAGCTCTCTTTCTGTTTAGCTACCTCCTGCCCCACAGATTCTAGCTGTGTCAGATTACCCAGATGCCTTTCTGTCTATCTCTTAAGCTAATTGCTTAAGGCCCTGTTTGTATTCCCTGTCTTTGCTCTTAAGCCTGGAAAATGCTTCCAGGTAGTAAGGGCAGCTGGAGGGCTCAACTAGTTTGTTTTCCTTCTTTCAGTAATTGTAGTTCTATGCTGTGTGTTACCCACTGTCTGAAAACTTGTTTTATATATTTTATTCAGTTTTCTAATATTTACAATTATAGGGCAATTTCCATAGCTGTTTTCCTTCATGGGTGGAAGTCAAAGTCCTTGTCAAACTGTTTTGTTAATGTTCTTCAAAAGTAACTATGTTATTATCGTTTTTTTGTACTTTTGATAAAATATCTATGAATTTTAATAAAATTTTAATGTATTCCAATTAATTGCTTTAAAGCAGTATATTTTTTAATAGAAACAGTTTTTAGTTATCTTTATAATTGAAGACAAGATGTGGTATGCATTATATAAAACACTAGGTAATTTTAAATTAATTTCTAGGGATCTTTGGAATGCATTATGTGATTTTTGAGACACACTAAAATTACCTTTCAGTTGTGTAAATACATGTCAATAAAGTCTTCCCCTTCAGAAACTTCAGCCATAAGCCCTCAAGTGTGCTTAATCATGTCAAAATTATGTATTGATTAAGTTAATATTTAAATTACTTTGTATTGGCTGAGCATATCCCATGTGCTTGGAAGGGAAAAGGGAAGTATGATTCTGAAATGTTTGTATTCCTCATTGGAGGTGACATCTCATTGTAGGGAGAAGCCAATTTAGAAGTAAATTTGTTGTAGTCATAATCAAGAAATAACTATATATTACACTTTTAATTCACCAAGAATTCTATGCTGTCAGTTTTCTTCAAATATCTAAAAAACTTCTGTGAATTAAATTTAAGATAGTCTTTTTAATATGGTTGCCAGGTTGTCATCATTATGTTAATCAACTCAGATTTCCAATTTGTTCCTATTTTGTTAAAATGGAGTAATTGGTGATTCTGTCTTAACTAGGAGTATTTTTCTTTCTTGTTTGTATTTGTATTTTTTTAATTTTAAGTTTTTATTTTAATTATTTTAAGTTACTATTTTATTTTAATTCCAGGTAGTTAATATATAGTTTTATATTAGTTTCAGGTGTATATAATATCGTGATTCAGTACTTCCAGACATCATCCTGTGCTTATCAGGACAAGTACATCAACTACCTATCCTCCCACCCACCTCCCCTCTAGTAACCATCAGTTTTCTATAATTAAGAGTCTGTTTCTTGATTCCTCGCTCTCATTTTTTTCCCTTTGCTTGTTTTCTTTCTTAAATTCCACATATGAGTGAAATCATATGGCATTTATCTTTCTCTGACTGACCTATTTTGCTTAGCATTATATTCTCTAGCTCCATTCATGTCATTGCAAATGTCAAGATTGCATTCTTCTTTATGGCTGAATAATATTCCATTGTATATATATATACCATATCTTCTTTGTCCATTCATCAATTGATGGACAGTTGGGCTTCTTTCATATTGTAAATTATGCTGCTATAAACACAGGGGTGCATTTATCCATTTGAGTTCGTGTTCTTGTATTCTTCGGGTAAATACCCAGTAGTGCAGTTGCTGGATCATAAGGTAGTTATGTTTTCAGCTTCTTGAGAAACTTTCATACTGTTTTCCACAGTGGCTGCCCCAGATTGCATTCCTACCAACAGTGCATGGGTGTTCCTCTTTCTCCATATCCTTGCCAACACCTGTTGTTTCTTATGTTGTTGATTTTAGCCATTCTGACAGGTGGGAGGTGGTATCTCATTGTGCTTTTGACTTGCATTTACCTGATAAGTGATGATGAGCATCTTTTCATGTGTTGTTGGCCAACTAGGAGTATTTTTTAAATAACTGGACTATCATCTTCCTGAAAATATTTGCTAGATTATTACATTCACTAGTGACAGATACAGGTAGAATATCATAATTGCAGTCACTTCCCTAGTGTTAGAAATCGCAACGATCAGCTTTACAAATTGTTTTACAGAACATTAATGTCCTACAGTATGTTAAGAGGTTTGTTAAAAGAGTTCCATTGTTAAATAAATTTGGGAAACATTGCTTCCTATATTTCTCTCTTAAATATTCATTATGTACATAAAGGTTCTGGAAAATCTTTTAGCAAAGAAACCTGTTTGATTTTGTTTAACTCAACATTTCCAACAGTTATTTGACTAACATTCCTAACCATTTTCTATCCATGAACACCTCTTTACACCTCTTGAGAACACAATTTTGGAAATGCTGCATAGATGATGGTGATATATCCCATTCAGTTACATTGTAGCTATATCTGGAGCTGTGGAGTTATAAAAAATGTTAAAAGTTGGTTGAGAGTTTGGAAATATTTTGCCAGCTGAAGACTTTGTTTGAGCCAAATTAGTAATTTTGAAGTACAGGGTTTCCGAGCAACTTTCTCTCTTCAAAATAAGAGTGGTTTGAAGTGTTATAAAACTAAACCTCATAAGGCATCTTAGAGAAGAACCAGCTCTTACAAAAAATAAACTTTTGATGAGCAAAGTGTAAATGAGAAACACATGAAATAAATTGCTTTTGAAGTATACCTGGAGCATATAAATTTTGAGAAATGGATTAAAATAAACTTTAACCAAATGTGTTTTGGGTTTTGCTAAATTCAGAAATTAAAAAGTTTAGGATGTGTATGTTCCTCCATTCCTAACTTAAAATTCCAGACAAGAGTTATATAAAATGAACATTTATGTTTAGAATGTGCTTCACAGATCTTTTTAAAAAATTTTTAAAAGATTTTATTTATTTGGCTAACAGACACATGAAAAAATGTTCATCATCATTAGCCATCAGGGAAATCCAAATCAAAACCACATTGAGATACCACCTTACACCAGTTAGAATGGCAAAAATGGACAGGGAAAGAAACAACAAATGTTGGAGAGGTTGTGGAGAAAGGGGAACCCTCTTACACTGTTGGTGGGAATGCAAGTTGGTACAGCCACTTTGGAAAACAGTGTGGAGGTGCCTCAAAAATTTAAAAATAGAGCTACCTTATGACCCAGCAATTGCACTACTGGGTATTTATCCCAAAGACACAGATGTAGTGAAAAGAAGGGCCATATGCACCCCAATGTTCATAGCAGCAATGTCCGCAATAGCCAAACTGTGGAAAGAGCTGAGATGCCCTTCAACAGATGAATGGATAAAGAAGATGTGGTCCATATATACAATGGAATATTACTCAGCCATCAGAAAAGATGAATACCCAACTTTTACATCAACATGGATGGGACTGGAGGAGATTATGCTAAGTGAAATAAGTCAAGCAGAGAAAGTCAATTATCATATGGTTTCACTTATTTGTGGAACATAAGGAATAGCATGGAGGACATTAGGAGAAGGAAGGGAAAAATGGGGAGGGGGATTTGGAGGGAGAGATGAACCATGAGAGACTATGGACTCTGAGAAACAAACAGGGTTTTAGAGGGGAGGGGGGAGGAGGGATTGGTTAGCCCGGTGATGGGTATTAAGGAGGGCACGTACTGCATGGAGCACTGGGTGTTATATGAAAACAATGGATCGTGGATCACCACATCAAAAACCAATGATGTATTGTATGGTGACAAACGTAACATAATAAAATTAAAAAAAAAAAAAAGATTTTATTTATTTATTTTAGAGAGAGGCGGGGGAGGGACACAGGGAGAGGGAGAGAGAAACTCAAGCAGACTCCCTGCTGAGCATGGAGCCTGATACAGGCCTGGATCTCATGACCCTGAGATCATGACCTGAACTGAAACCACGAGTCAGACACTCAACTGACTGAGCCACCCAAGTGCTCCAACTTCACAGATCTTGATATGTTGCAAAGCAAGTTTTTTGAGGTTACTAGTCTACTAAGACACTTTTAATGGTTTATCAGAACTATCTGCTGAAATTCCAGGTTGGACCACTAATCTCCCAGAAATACAGACATGATATTTTGTCTTTTATTTATTTTTGTTGATGAACAGAGAAGGGTCTTTAAAAAGTTGTTTCCTTTAGGTGCCTCCCACTCCAGCAATTTGATATTTGGTCTTAGTACACAGCTCCAATAGGTATCTCTTTGTTTATGCAAAACAATAACCAGTAATGCCAGCAGGCCTCTCAAAATAGAATTCCTTAGGTTGTGTTTACTCTGCTGGATTCAAAACAGTAGAGCAGAAAATACTGTAATTCTGTAGAAACACTTGCTCTTGTGTAAGATTTACAATAAAATTGTTATAAAGTGGTGAGATTTATAATAAATTGTCTGTAATTGATTAATTTCAATAATCATAGTACCTTTTTATTATCTCTCAAGTAAAAGTGAAGAAATGTTAGGTTTAATAAACACATTAGGATGTGACCATTAGGAAAAGATAGTTAATGAATGGTTTGGTGTTAGTATTTTATAAGGTTAAAATACATTTCCTACTGAGTTAAGTAACAAAGGAGAAAGGTAAGGTGATCTATGTTGTGGCTATAACTAGGTCTTAACAATTATACCACATATTTGGAGTGTTAGGTGAAAGAAAGAGAATATTTTGTTAAATATAGACTCTGTTCAGATTTAATGAGAGCTTTTGGTGTGGTTTACTTTATGATGCTTACAAGAAATGAGGGTTATCTAGTTTTATAATAACCCATTATTTTCAAGAAGCCCTGGGTAAATTTTACTGTTTTGTCATGAATATGCTTGTTTACATATTGTAGTTTCAGGAAGTACTAATTCTTATATTGAATCCTAGTTTTCTAGTGTGTAGAATTGCTCCCTTAGACATTTTATATAAGTAGTTTTTTAAATCCTAAGTTTTGTATCCATTTATGTAGCAGCAATAAAAAAGTTTTTACAGAATATATTTGTGTATATGAGAATCATTCCTATATTTTCTACTTGATAGAAGTGTTTGTTCTCAGCTGCCTGCCTGCTGTGATGGTTAATTTTATGTGTCAATTTGAGTGGGTCACAAGGTGCCCAGATATTTTGTCAGACATTATTCTGGGTGTGTCTCTGAAGGTTATTTTGGATGAGATTAACATTAACATTTGAATTGTTAGGCTGGGTAAAGAAGATTGCTGTTTTTTGTTTTTTTGTTTTTAAAGAATAACAAAATTGATGAACTGTTAGCCAGACTCATCAAAAAAGAGAGGACTCAAGTAAATAAAATCAGAAGTGAAGGAGGACAAATAACAACTGACGCCACAAAAAATAAAAAGGATTATAAGAGAATGTTAAGAATAATTATATGCCAACAAATTGGACAACCTAGAAGAAAAGGATGAATTCCTAGTAATACTACCTTCCAAAACTGAATCAGGAAAAAATAGAAAATTTGAACACACCGGTTATTAGCAATGGAATTGAATCAGTAATCAAAAAACTCTCAGCAAATAAAAGTCCAGGATCAGATGGCTACATGGGTGAATTCATTCAAACATTTTTTTTTTTTAAAGATTTTATTTATTTGACAGGGCTAGACAGTGAGAGAGGGAACACAAGCAGGGGGAGCGGGAGAGGGAGAAGCAGGCTTCCCACTGAGCAGGGAACCCGATGTGGGGTTTGATCCCAGAACCCTGGGATCATGACCTGAACCGAAGGCAGATAACGACTGAGCCACCCAGGCGCCCCCTCATTCAAACATTTAAAGGAGAGTTAATGCCTGTCCTTCTCAAACTATTACCAACAGTGAAAGAGGAAGGAAAGCTTCCAAATTTCTTCTGTGAGGCCAGCGTTACCGTGATACCAAAACCAGATAAAGACACTGCAAAACAAAACAAAACTCAGGCTAGTATCTCTGATGAACATGGATGCAAAAATCAAAATATGAGCAAACAAAATGCAACAATGCATTAAAAAATCATTCACTGCAATCAAGTGGGATTTATTCCAGAAATAAAGGCATAATTCAGTATTCACAAATCAATCAATGTGATACATTACATCAATAAGAGAAAGGATAGAAACCTTATGATCATATCAATAGGAGCAGAAAAAGCACTTGACAGAGTACAACATCCTTCATGATAAAAGCTCTCAACAAAGTAGGTTTGGAGGGAACATATGTCAACATAATAAAGGCCATATATGAAAAACTCACAACTAACATCATACTCAGTGGTGAAAAAAGAGCTTTCCTCTAAGGTCAGGAACAGGACAAGGATGTCTACTTGCACCACTTTTATTCAACACAGTCAACTGGAAGTCCTAGCCACAGCAATCAGAAAAGGAAAAAGTAATAAAAGTCATGTAGATTGGTAAGGAAGAAGTAAAACTGTCACTATTTGCAGATGACATGATACTATTATAGAAAACCCTAAGGACTCCACCAAAAAACTCCTAGAAATGATAAATGAACTCAGTAAAGTAGTAGAATACAAATTAGTACATATAAATCTTTTCCATTTCTATACACTAATAATGAATTAGCAGAAAGAGAAATTAAGAAAACAATCCCAGTTACAATTGCACCAAAAATAATAAAAATAGGAATAAATTTAACCGAGGAGGTGAAACATCTCAACTCTGAAAACTATAAAATATTGATGAAAGAAATTGAAGATGACACAAACAAATGGAAAGATATTCCATTCTCAGGGATTGGAAGAACCAATATTGTGGAAATGTCCATGCTACCCAAAGCAATCTACAGAGTTAATGCAATCTCTATCAAAATACCAACATTTTTCACAGAACTAGGCCAAATAATCCTAAAATTTGTATGGAACCACAAAAGACCCTGAATAGCCAAAGCAATCTTGAGAAAGAGGAACAAAGTTGGAGGGACCACAATTCCAGATTTCAAGATATACTAGACAGCTGTAGTAATCAAAACAGTATGGTGGGGCACTGGGGTGGTTCAGTCAGTTAAGCATCTGCCTTTGGCTCAGGTCATGATCTCGGGGTCCTGGGATCAAGTATCTTGTCAGGCTCCCCACTCAGTGGGGAGTCTGCTTCTCCCTCTCCTTCTGCCCCTGCCCCCTGCTTGTACACATGCACGCACTCTCTCAAATAAATAAAATCTTAAAAAAAACCCAGTATGGTACCGGCACAAAAATAGACACCCACCTAGATCAATGGAACAGAACAGTCCAGAGACAAACCCATGATTATATAATCAATCTATGACAAAGGAGGCAAGAATATGCAATGGGAAAAAGACAGTCTCTTCAACAAATGGTATTGAGAAAACTGGACAGCTACACACAAAAGAATGAAACTGGACCACTTTCTTACACCATACACAAAAAATAAACTCAAAATGAATTAAAGACCTAAGTATAAGACCTGAAACTGTAAAATCCTAGAAGAGAGCCAGGCAGTAATTTCTCTGACATCGGCTGCAGCAACACTTTTCTAGTTATGTCTCCTGATGCAAGAGGAAAAAACAAAAATAAACTGTTGGGACCACATCGAAATAATAAGCTTTGGCAGAACAAAGGAAACAACCAAACTAAAAGAGAACCTACTGAATGGGGGAAGATATTTGTAAATGTCATATCAAATAAAGGGTTAGTATCTAAAATATTTAAAGAACTTATATAACGTAACACCCCAAAAACCAAATAATCCAATTAAAAATGGGCAGGAGGTGCCTTGGGGCTCAGTCAGTTAAGCAGCTGACTCTTGATTTTGGCTCAGGTCATGATCTCAGGGTCATGGGATTGAGCCTTGAGTCGGGCTTCACGCTCTCAGTGGGGAGTCTGCTTGAGATTCTCTCTTCCTCTCCCTTTGCTCCTCTCCCCATTTGTCCTGTCTCTCTCAAATAAATAGATCATAAAAAAAAAAAGGGCAGAACATATGAACAGATGTTTCTCCAAAGAAGACATACAGATGGCCAACAGATGTGTGAAAAGATGCTCAACATCACTAATCATCAGGGAAATGCAAGTCAAAACCAGGTGGCTCAGTCGGTTAAGCATCTGTCTTTGGCTCAGGTCATGATCCCAGGGTCCTAGGATCTAGCCTTGCATCAGGCTCCCTGCTTAGCGGGGGGCCTGCTTCTCCCTGTCCTTCTGTTGCTCCCCCTGCTTGTGCTCTCTCTCTCTTTCTGTCAAAAAAAAAAAAAAAAAAAAAAAAAAAGGCTAAAATCAGAAACACAAGAAAGAACAAGTGTTGGTGAAGTTGTGGAGAAAAAGGAACCCTCATGCACTGTTGGTGGGAATGCAAGCTGGTACAAATATTGTGGAAAACAGTATGGAGGTTCTTCAAAAAATTAAAAATAAGATTACCATATGATCCAGTAATCCCACTACCAGGTATTTACCCAAAGAATATTAAAACACTAATTTGAAAAGATACATGCACCCTATGTTTATTGCAGCAGTGTTTACAATAACCAATATAGAGCAGCAACTCTGTATTCGTCGACAGATAAATGTATAAAGAAGATATGATATGTGTATATATGATGGAATATTAGCCATAAAGTTAAATCTTGCCATTTGTAGCAACATGAATGGATCTAGAGGGTATAATGCTAAATAAGTCAGAGAAAGACAAACACCATATGATTTCACTCATGTGGAATTTAAGAAACAAAAAGGAATAAACAAAGAAAAAAAAGACAAAACAGACTCCAAAATACATAGAACACATGTGTTTGTCAGAGGGGAGGTGGGTGGAGGTATGGGTGAAGTAGAAAAAGAGGATTAAGAGCACACTTATCTTGATGAGCATTGAATAATGTATAGAATTGTTGAATCACTATATTGTACACCTGAAATTAGTGTAATACTGTATGGTAATTATACTTGAATAAGAAAAAATGATTGCTCTCCCTAATTTAGGTGGGCCTCATGTAATCAGTTGAAGATATGAATAGAACAAAAAAAGTGTGTAAGAAGGAGCTCCTTCTGCCTGAATGCTTAAGCTGGCACATAGATCTTTTCCTTTTGAGACTGGATCTGAGAAATAGGCTCTGTCTTTTTGGGTCTCAAACCTGCTGGTTTTCAGACTAGAACTTATACCATTGGCCTTTCTGGTTCTTAGGACTTTGGACTTGGACTGGAACTACACTGTTGACTGTCCTGAGTCTACAGCTTGCTGACTGCAGATCTTGGCACCTTTCAGCCTCTATAATCACATGAGCCAAGTCATTATTTTAAATCTTTTTTCTCTCTCATTTAGTGGTTCTATTTTTCTGGAGAACCCAGACTAATATATCTGCCTTCTTGTCTATTTGAGTAAGCCTAGAATTGAGCTATGCAAATAGTATACTTAAGCTATCAGGTTGTTATAAAGAGTTGAATTTTGTGAGAGCTGGGGGAAGGGATAGAAGGAGAGGGAGAGAGAGAATCTTAAGCAGGCTCCACCCCCAGCATGGAGCCAGACATGGGGCTTGATCTCATGACCCTGAGATCATGACCTGAGCCAAAATCAGGAGTTGGACGTTTAACCAACTGAATCACCCAGGCGCATATTATTTTGCTTAGCCGTCTCTATTATTATTTTTAGCCATGGCACATCACTATTGAGGATAGATGAAGAGGAAGTGCCATGAGATTAGTCATTTTCTTTGTGAAACTGAATATACTGCATTTAGTAACAGTTTTAAGTATACTGAAAACCCTTAAAATGCTCTTAAATTTTTTTTTACCCTATGAAAACAATTTTGGTCTATCTTGTCGGGTGATTTTGGACTCTATGAACAGAAAGCCAAGGAGGCTCATTTGGTTTATTAGTATCAAGGAGATGATGTTTTATTTTAGAAGTTGTAGTGAAATCTCTGTTATAGGTAGGGGTCAGCAAACTTTTTCTGTAAAGGGCCAGATAGTAAATATTTTAGGTTTTGTGGGATATATGGTCTCTGCTGTAACTCTGTCATTAATCTTTCTTGTACTTAACTCTTGTCATTATAGTGCAGAAGTAGTCATAGGCAATATATAAGCATAGGATTGTGGCTGTGTTCCAATAAAACTTTATTTATAAAAACAGGTGGTGAGCAGATTTGTCCTGCAGGCTCTAGTTTGCTAACCCCTGTTATGAAGAACCTTACAAAAACTATCACTACTATTTATTGAGCACTAACAGCATAGTGGGCAATGTTAAAGCACACTGCATTGTTATTTATTTAATCCTCACAACAGAGGAAGCTGAGGCTCAGAAGGTTTTAAATTATTACTCCAAGGTCACGTAGCAAGTTGCATTGTCATTACTGGAACCCAGATTTATCTCCAAATGTGATGCTATTCTTTATATAAAAGAAAATGCTTTGTGAGTTTAACAATTTTGCTTTCTATATTCTAAAAGAACCAGGTTGGTTAAAATATAAAGTTCAGCAGCAGTGATCTTATTGGAAATCATTTTATAACTGATGGTTCAGATATTGGCTAAGAAAATGCTGAAAATTTAAATTGTTATAACCAATTTCCATGACACCAGTTTCTCTCTCAGGTATTCATACTGCTGGGATCATAGGCATTCTTGAAATCTGCCATGGTGTACCAGTTGCCTTAAAGGTCTCTCCTTTTTTACTTTGTTGGAGGGTTACATTGGCTGTTCTGGGTAAGGACTTGAAAGAAAGCTTAGCAGCATTCTAAGTTTCTTTTCTTAAAATTCAGACCAGAGGCCAGAAATATCTCCTTTCTTTGGAGAGGATAATGGCAAAGATGAGGATATTTGATCCTAAAAAGTTAATGAAGAAATTGTCCAGTTGAGCTGTCATCTTACCTTCATTGTCTTAGTGCTCCATGGCCTGGAAGCAAACTTGATTTATGTAAGATTATACTAAACTCTGCCTTACACGAACAGATCTTTGGGAAAAAAATGCACTTTCTCTTTTCTCATCAAAACTTCTGATAGCCCTGAAAATGTAAACCTAAGAGTGGGAGGGCAGTTGAAATTATGTAAAACATCAGTGATACAGCATGTCAGTGTGTATGAGTATGTGGTAGCAGATAAGAAAAGCTCTACAATCTAAATTCCTCTCCTTTTTTTTTTTTTTAAAGACTACAGTTCTCTTTCTGATTTTTAAAAGCCTGATCTGATTATTTATTAATTTATGCTAAACAAATTATTTAGTACTTACCATGTGCCAGACATGAGGCCACCATTGAGGATACAATGAGTCTTACACAACATCCTCAAGGAGATTGCCATCTAGTTGGAGAGATAAATAAATATATAGATAATTTAAATACTGTGTATTAAATGCTAAAACATGAGTGAGCAAACGGGAGACATCTAACCCTACTTTGGGAGTTTGAGAAGGCTTCCTGGGAGAGAGAAAATCTAAGCTAAGTCATGAAGAAAAGGAGTTAAACCAGACAAAAAGCCAGGATGAAGCTCATCTGAATTTTCTCCAGCCCAATCATCTTAATTTACCTGAATTAAGTGTGAACATGAGGCATTTAAAAGAAGAGGCCTCTTTATTGAGTGTCATGAAATCAAAAAGAAAAGATAGATGTAAGACCAGTCACCCATCCCAAGCTTAGTCACAGGAAGGCAATATTTGCTTATAGCCTGAACATCCTCTTCATCAGAATAAATGTTCCTGGCAACCAATAAATAATAAAATAATTATGAGATATAACAAAAGTGAGGAAATTTTTATGTAAGCCAGAAAGATCAAAGTTTCAAAACTTCCGTAGTATATTAGAAATTATAAGGGGTAGCTATGGCATAGAGAGCAGATAAAGAATGAAAATAAACTTCATTAAAAGTTTAATAATGGATATATCAAAATTAAGAATAATAATAATGCTTATCCCAATGATAGTATGTACAGAACCTGTGGCTTTTGGGCAATTTGGAAAATAACAAAATGAAAAACGACTTCTTATGGACAAAGGTGATAGAGGAGTGAAAGCACAATTGTTATAAAAATGATCCTTTTTTAGAGATTAGGAAAAATTAAAATTAAAAAAAGATGCTAAATGTAAAATGGTCTGTAATTTTAATCTTTGTGGGCACGGTATGAAAGTAGGTACAACTAAATCAAGGAGGAAAGCATGTTGACAACAGGAACTATGTAGGCATGTATAAACAGGGTGCTTCCTAAAGTCTGTCACAGAAAAGGAGTGAAACATCAGTGGTGGTTGGAATAAAGGAGGAGAAGAGATAATTTAATGACCACTTAGAATAGTTATTACTCTCTAAGATATGATAAGGAGAGCAGTCAAATCTAGTGCTCCAGAACATGAGGTGGTTGGCTAAGAGTCAGGAAGAAGTGTTAATCTAATTGGTGTAGACTTGGATAGCTGCGCAGGTACCCTCTGTTCCAGATATTATCTATTGCTGTCTGCAGAATTCAGACATGGAGGGGCCAATGGTCTGCTGGCCTTTAGAACATTCTGTATTTTAACAATCATTGTAATCCTTAGAAAATATGCAACAAATATAGAAATGTTGGTATTTCAGTAGAATTAATGACCGCATCTGTCTTTTGATTGGTGTTTTCATTTAAATCATCATGCCTAGTATTGATTTCCCAGTCACATATTTTATTAAAAGGATTGACTGTCAAGGAATGGGCAGAAGACATGAACAGACATTTCTCCAAAGAAGACATACAAATGGCTAACGGACACATGAAAAAAATGTTCAATATCCCTTGGCATCAGGGAAATACAAATCAAAACCACAATGAGATACCACCTCACACCAGTCAAAATGGCTAAAATGAACAACTCAGGAAACAACAGATGTTGGTAAGGATGCAGAGAAAGGGGAACCGTCTCGCACTGTTGGTGAGAATGCGAACTGGTGCAGGCACTCCAGAAAACAGTATGGAGGTTCCTCAAAAAGCTGAAAATAGAACTACTGTACAATTCAGCAATTGCACTACTAGGTATTTACCCAAAGGATACAAAAATAGTGATTCAAAGGGGCACATGCACCCCAATGTCTATAGCAGCAATGTCCACAATAGCCAAAATGTGTAAAAAGGCCAGATATCCATCGACAGATGAATGGATAAAAAAGATGTGGTCTATATATACAATGGAATATTACCCAGTCATCAAAAAGAATGAAATCCTGCCATTTGCAACGACATGGTTAGAACTAGAGGGTATTATGCTAAGTGAAATCAGTCAGAGAAAGACAAATACCATATGATTCCACTCATTTGTGGAATTTAAGAAACAACAGGTGAACATAGGGGAAGGAAAGGAAAAATAAGATAAAAACAGAGAGGGAAGCAAACCATAAGAGATTCTTTTTTTTTTTTTTTAAGATTTTATTTATTTATTTGACAGAGAGAGAAAGTGCACAAGCAGGGGGAGTGGCAGGAAAGGGCTCCCTGCTCCACGGGCGGCCTGCTTCTCCCTCTCCCACTCCCCCTGCTTGTGTTCCCTCTCTCGCTGTGTCTCTCTCTGTCAAATAAATAAAATCTTTAAAAAAAAAAAAAGAGAGACTCGGACAAGCAGCTGGAGAGATGCTTGGCTCGGAGATAGTGCTGTTTGGTTTTTTGTTTTGTTTTGTTTTGTTTAAGATTTTATTTATTTATTTGACAGAGAGAGCGAGAGCACGCATGAGCCAGGGGGGAGAGAGAGGGAGAAGCAGATTCCCCGCTGAGCAGGGAGCCCGATGTGGGGCTCGATCCCAGAACCCTGGGATCATGACCCGAGCTGAAGGCAGCCGCTTAACTGCCTGGGCCACCCAGGCACCCCAAGAGACTCTTAACTATAGGAAATAAACTGAGGGTTGCTGGAGGGGAGGTGGGTAGGGGTTGGGGTAATTGGGTGATGGGCATTAAGGAGGGCACTTGAAGTAATGAGCACTGGGTGTTATATGCAACTGATGAATCACTAAATTCTACCCTGAAACTAATAATACACTATTAACTAAGTTGAATTTAAATGAAAAATTAAAAAAACAAAAGGATTGACTGTATCTGACATTTTCGATTCTCATAGTGGACTAGATTTTAAACACTGGACACACAATTCTGCCCAATGAAAAAGCACAGGTATTCTGACAAGTAATAATAACAAATAAGATGTATTTTTATTTTGTAAAATAGTATGCATACATATAGTACATGCAAGGACCCAGAATATAAGGCTGATTTAAGAGCAATCAAATTTTAGTAGAATTTACTTGATTGTTATATCTTCCTTTTCGGCTGGAATATGGTATCTTAAAGATCAGACAAATTACTCATTCTGGGAACAAAGACTTTTGAAAGCTGTCAGCTAACTGACAGTTATGATGAGCATTTATTTCAGGCTTATAAAACATATTAATCAAACTTGTTCACAGCATGGTGGTCCAAAGAGGTTTATTTTATTTTTGAGAGATACTTTGAATAACTGAAGAGCACTGGTAACATGAATGCAAAGCTACAGTTTTGTTTTTTTTTTTTATTTCGAAATGAATAAATACTTTTCTCAAGCTTAAAGAGTGAAGCATACTGCAGGAATCTGTTTATTACAAGACTATTTGCAAAAGACCAATGCACCATTCATTGAACCTTGAAAAACACTCGAAAATATGGGTTGCATTTGCAAACTTCAGTGTATGACATGGAAAGCTGGCAAGCTGCCTGGCTTCTACTTAAAGGATTGTCATTCTGGGAAAAATAAATTTCTCTAACTAGACAAAAGTCAATGTTTTCATGTTTTACTGCAATCAAACTGATAGAGCTGACAATTTAATGTCTCAACACTTAAAATATCTGTGGATAATCAGTTACCTCAATCAATCATAAACACAAATCCTTCTATTTTCGAAGCTTGTGTGTCTGTGCCTGAGATGTAAACCAGTTGGGTGAGCCCCTTCCCCCACAACACCTCATCATCTATCCCCCACCATTTTCCCAATATTCCTGATTTGTCTTTAGCTATGCAGATATTTATACACAGGATGCATCTGGAAATAACTTTTAACAACTCAAGTGTGATCAAATTTAGAAACTTTTCTTTCACTGGCCTGTTTTATTTAATTTTTATGTGTAGTTTATAGACTGCATTCCTGTCAGAAAAAATGTGGAAGTGTGCTGGCATTCTGGCTGAAGACATCATTACAAGTGAAAAAAAATGCTCAAGGCTTTTTCAAAGCGGGTGCTGAAATATACATTTCCTTCCTCTGACTCCAGGGGATGCTGGTAGCTACCCCAAACAGACAGGTATTTTGGGGTCAAATGGTGTTGTGCTGGCCCCTTAGGATCTCCTGGCAAGCACACTGAACGGCTCACTTCTGGAGACTAATCGTAATGATGATGATGATAAAACAAGGGAGGCACTGACAACAACTTAAAAAGCTGCCTGAGGAATTGGATTCCAGGTTGCTCTACATTTGGCAGAGCTGACAGGTTCAGTTCACTAAGCTTTGGTATCGATAATGACGGGAAACTTCAGATAGTTTTAGAAATCTGTTTCTATTAAGATATGCCATGGTGTTTCTGCAACTCAAGAACAAGTTTACTGGGGCACACCATTCTTCTTTCAACATGGTAGGACTTGATGGGAGTGGTTTTACATTCCTAACAGATAATTACTCTGAACACTCAATAAGCCAAATTTCTTGTTTGGAGTATTCTTTTATATATTTTTTGTGTATGGTGTATATGTGGGTATTTGTATATATAGACATATACATTCACCACCACCGCTTCCTTTTTGTTTCTTTGATTATTTGGGGCTTTGCAATCAAACTAAGCAGAATTTTAGGACCCTTGGGGCAGCATCTTTTAGTTTGCCGTCAGGCTACGTTGCAAAACAATCAATCTTGCTCTTGCACTCACTTGGCGGAAGTGCCGCGACACGAATTGTGCAGTGCTTTGCTCTTGCCATGAAGCCTGGGTGACAAAAGTTTTTACAAGAAGCTGACTGTATTTGGGGTTATGAATATGCAATGACTCTCATTAGTATTGAAGCGCCAGAGCAGGGGCTGACATCCCCCGCCACTTTGAGTTGCTGCAGAATCGGCTAATGAATTGTCTTGCTCTTTCACGCACGCAGTCTGCTGTTGTGGCTCCTAAGTTCCAAGGGGAGTTGCCCGGTTTGTGAAGACCATTGACTGCAGAAATTAATTGTCAAGAACTACTCTTGCTTTTGTGAAATAATGTTTAGACAGTGCTTAGATTGTCAAAACAGAAAAGTGCTGAACTTTGCATAAGGTAATATCATGAATAGGAAATTTAGGAGACACGAAAATGTATATATGTTCTTATATTCACCACTGTGTGTAGATATGCTTCCATCTGGATCATTGTACAGTAAGTGTATTGATGTATAGGTGAAATCAAATCCATAGAAAGCTGACATTCTTTTGGTTTGTCTATTATCCTTCTAAATAGAACAAACAGATGATAGAAAATTTCCAAAATGAATAGGGTTGAAACACAAAGCTATTCCATCAACTATTTACCATATTCTTTCTTTCTTTTTTATTCCTCATTCTCTGCCAAACATTTTGCAGCTCACATACCATCTTTCATGAATATGTTACTGATAAGGATATGTTTCTAGCCACTGATTAAGATATCTGAGCTGATTTGTAGTGTGTAAGAAGATGCAAAAGTGCGCAGAAACCATTTAGAACAGTCCCTTTTCAGTAGCATAAATTAAATGTGTTTTTCCACACCCCTCCTCCCTTGAAATTTCCTTTCAACTAACCGAGAACTTCCATGGCTTGCTGCAGATTGTAAAGGATGGATTGAATTGAGATGGATAATATATGCTAAAAGGTAAGGGATATGTTGTAAGCTGTGCAAATAAGGCAATGAACAAAGAGTAAGTCTTTACATTAGCTGCTTGCTCTATAGTCACTTATTTTATCTGCAATGTAAAGGCATCCCTTGCAAGGAAGCGGATACATTATTTTTGCAGAGCTTTAGAGGGTAGTGTTATTATATTTGTTTGACCCATTGCTGGAAACAAGAAAAAACTAAAGCCCAAGAACATATACACATAAGAGTACCAAGTATAAGCATAGCTTAAAATAAATGCAGTCTGACAAAAGTGGCCCAACTATCATATGTCAAACACTTGTTACCTCTGCTGGCCTTAGTAACTGCACATGACTAGGAACAAATCAGTGATAAAATCTCAAGAAAGATGAAACCAGTCTGGACCTTTGCAAAGACCATCAGTCATTCTACAGACCTGTAATATTATTTGTTCAAGTAATCCTTGGCTTCCTATTTAATGGATGTAATACACTTTCTACTCCTAGATCAAAGTCACCAAGGGACATTTTTTTTTTTTTTAATTGGACTACATCTGAGAACCAATGAGATCTGATCACATAACAATTAACTGAATTATTCAGTTGCTTTCCTAAATGTACATTCTTATACTTCATTATCAGCATAGGTCTTAAAAACTTAGTGTTTTAAAGTACCTGTATGTAAAGGACCTTTATAATTACAAGAATTTCCTTATTTCTCTATACCATGTTCTTAGGTATCCAAACATTTTTCATCAAAAGGCAGAAGGTCTACCTGGGTACATTAAAATAATCAAATTACATATTCAACCCATACAGAATACACTAAGATTTTAAAATATAAAAGTGGAAACAGATTAGTTGAAATAATTATATCTAAGCATAGAGTATTCAAATTTAATGGAAATATTAACCAATATCTGTTACTATGAATATGAGAATCATAAGTGAAAATATTTTAGTTTTAATTGCAACTATGGTAGTTTTGATTTGGCTCTGTAATTAGCATCTGCATTCTAGACTCTGTGACTGCTGTGAAAACATTATTTATGGAAGGTTTATCCAAATATAATTTGGTGCTTGTTGCTTTTATCAAATGTTGAAGTCTAATGAAATAAAATGCAAAAACTTATGCTTCTGAGAGCTGTGCTGACAATCATTTATCGTACCTTCTTTTCTATACACAACCACAATACAGTCGTAACAGCAGGCAAGGCAATATGTTAGGTTGTTTCTATTCATATTATGTTAAGCTGTCCTGCTACACACCTGCAATAGACTTTGGGCACTTACAAGAGAACAGCGAATATGCATATGAATTTAGGCCAACATTTGATTCCTCTTTCTACATTCTGTAGCATACTTACCATAATTAATGTTCTGATATAGTTTTATGAATTGCACCAAGAATTGGAGTATTCTATAGGAGACCAAGCACGAGGAAATTAGAGATACATGCTTGCTCCTGTTTGTCCCCCCCCCGCCCCCATATCTTCCTCCCTCCCACACATAGGCTCACCTCACAGTGGGGAGGGGAGGGAGAATGAGAGAGTTGTTCAACCTTTGATGAGCTTACCTAAAATATTGCCAGCAGAAGCTATTTTAATTTGAACATATATGTAATTTTGCACATTATATGTAAGTTTTGTGCTTTATGGTTTAGTATTATTTTCATTTTGATTTCCAGGTGGATGGGGGGGTACCATAATTTTTCAGTCTTTAAGGTCTCTAGAAGTCTTGATCTGAACTTGAATGACCAATGAATTTACTATCAGCAAATGCTTGTATATTTTCTTGTCAGTCATAAATTAACATTTGTTGAGTACAATCAGGGTGCTGGGAGTGGGGAGAAGTGGATTAGGAAAATACAGAAAGTAGAATCATGGGTATCAGGAAGTTTGCAGTGTAGCTAGTAATGAAAGATTGCAGGGGAAATGATGGAGATTCATTTACAGCGCTAGGTATCAACAAATGTAGATTGATTTAGTGAATAGTAAGTATGTAAGTGTTTCAGAGCTGCCCCTGAGATATGAGAACATCCTCAGGAAGGGTAACTGTGGAGACATCTTATAGGAGTCAAGTTCCTACTTGGATTTTGGAAGTTTAAAGATTTTATTAAAATGTGTTAAATTTGGCTTTACTTTGAAACGACTTCAGTGTGTCTAAAACTCACTTTATATTGGTTTCAGTGGTAACATTTCCTTCAGAAGTGATACAATTTGAAGCTTCGAATTGTGTGTTTGTCATGTGCTTTTCATTTTTTTCACTTAAAAAATTATATCCTTAGGGAGAAAAAAAAAACTTGTTTACTGTAACTACTCCTTTTAAATGTAATAACTAAAAGAGTGAGGGACTATCCATTAAAAGACTAGGGTAGCATCATTTTGAGAAACCTCTTTTCTTCCTTAGCTTTTCCCCCCAGTAATCTTGCCGAAGTAGATGTATAAATGTTGATTGCATATTCCTGTATCACCAGAGATAGTCATTATATAACTTGGGGAGTGGGAAACTGTTAGTCCTTGATTGGGTCCTTGAAAAGTGATATAACTGTCTAATACTAGCCACAGTTCTGGCTCTCAGTAACACTGTGAAATTATTGACTACCCCTTACTTACTTTCACACTCTTCTCTCTCTCCCACTCTCCTCAGATGTTAATGAAAGAGGCTTGAGGTTACCTCCTCCCAGGTGATTTACTTTTCTTATGGGAGACCCTGGGGTTTGATGTGTGTTGGGTATATGGTAGGCATGGTGCTAGGTGCTTTACATAATTTATTGCAACACTGGATATAAAAGAGTGGTGCAGAGAAATGTAATAAGTAAATTGTCAGGATCACACAAGTAGCTAGGTTTTGAGTCCTAGTGTTTCAGACTCCAAAGCCTATGTTGTTTGCACTATAGCAAAACATTTTAAGACCTAGAATAATCTATGCTGAAAGGTCAGGCTTTGTGCCAGTTGCACAACAAGAATACTTCTGACTGGGAGCATTGCCCTGGTGCCCTTCAAATTAGATGAGGTGGATCTAATTAGTCCTACCAACTCATAAGGCGATTTTTGTATAGTTGCACCTTAAGTTGTTTAAACGTAGGCTTATTTGAAGGAGATTTTAATTTTTGTTTTGAATTTATTCAGTTAAATTCAATTTAGTGAACACTTATTGAATGCCTGTTCTTTGCCAGTCACTGTACTAGTGGTACAAAGACTGTCAATTTAGGGAGACATTATAACATTATAACACAATTCACTGAATGCTATAATAGAGACATATGCAAGGGATCACGGGAGCATAGGAGGGAATAATTAATTTGAGGGAATATGTCAGTAAATGCTGTATTTGGGCAGAACCTTGAAGGACAAGAAATAAAAATTTGCCAGAAAGACAGCAGGAGGTTGATAGTTCATTTCAGGTGATGGGAATACATGAGCACATGTGAATATGCCTGGCATGTTTGGGATATGACAAGAGTGGTAGATGGTTACAATGGTCACGAATTCTTCCCTTTTCTGCATCCAACTCCTGGCAATGTGATATTGAAGTTTCTTCCATTAAGATCTGAAGTCTGTTTCCCCATCATTGCATTTGGTTGACCACATGACTTACTTTGGCTGATGGACATTAGCAAATGTGAAACCAGTAGAGACTTGAAAAGTGCTTATGCACTAGGGATTCTGTGCTTGGAAGCCTGAGACCATATTGTGATTGAGTCCAGGTTATCTTGCTGGAGATAAAGTGGCCACCTGCAGGAAATGGAGGCTCTGGCTGACATCTCCTAACCACTAGAGATGTGAGTGAGTTCATCTTGGACCATCTAGCTGATCCATCATTTGACCATAGACACATGGGAGAATCCACGGGAAATCTGTCGTCAGCCCAGACAGAATGACCCAGCTTATTTGCATAATTATGAACTAAATAAAATGCTGTTTTAGCCACTAGGTTTGGAGTGTTTTGCTATGCAGCAAAGCTGATATACAGAGGGTCTGAATAGTGCAGGGAATGTGGGAAGAGGCAGTGGCTGAAGATGAAGAGGACATACAGCATTTGCAACATCATGTTGAGAAGTTTAGATCTATTGTGTAGGACCTGACTTCCCAAATTTCATTGATTAATGTACCACTTTTATCTCTTTAAAAATACCTGCATACTCCCTGAACTAGATTTTTATTTAAATTGTCTGATTTTTATACCAAAATTAATTTTAAAAGCAAACTTAATATTAGAACCCCAGTCTGATGTGTTACTTTTACTTTTCTAAAACTTAAAATTTATAAATACTTAAAACATTGTATGCTATCAAAAATCATCTTGTATATCATGAGTGCTGCATTCCAGGATTACCTACTTTAATAAGTATGAATCAGGAGTATGTGGAGAATAATTTGAAGTAGAGAGGCTGCAGCTGGGAGGAGTGAGGAGGCTACTGCAGAGGGCCAGGTAGGATATGGCACGTGGTAGACAGATTTAAGATGTGTTCTGGAAGAGAAAGGACCTGGTGACAGATTTGATGTATGTGGGGTGCGAATAGGGAGTGTGAAGTTCCACTGAATGGATATTATTAAGAAAGGTAAGAGAAAAAAAAGATAATATGTTGCACTGAGTTTGAGTTAGCAGATCATTTGAAAACAGAAGTCCATTAAGCATTTGTATATGTGGGTCTGAATTTAAAATGTTATTTTTGAAATCATCAACATATAGGTGATAGGTAGTTGAAGTCACAGAAGTAGGTAAGATCAAGAGGATGTGTTTAGAAAGTGTTTAGTACAGAGATCTTCAGCTTTTTTTTCATCCCCAAACTCTTAAGACATGTGATTTATCCCAGCTAGAAATAGTGAATAGGTTCCTATAGGTGAAGATTCTCAAATGGGGGTAGAAAGCATCATATAACTTGAGAAAACGAAAAATGTCTCCCAGGTGACTTTGATATACTACCCTTCACCCCTTGTTGATTTAGAGTGAAATGAGGACAGTGCTGAGGAAGAGGAATTAGAAAAAAGGGACAGTGGCCTGAGAGATCTACGTCTTTATTTATTTATTTATTTTTAAAAAGATTTTATTTATTTATTTGACACAGAGAGAGAGAGAGAGCACAAGTAGGCAGAGTGGCAGGCAGAGGAAGAGGGAGAAACAGGCTCTCCGCTGAGCAGGGAGCCGGATGTGGGGCTCGATCCCAAGACCCCAGGATCATGACTGAGCTGAAGGCAGCCGCTTAACGGACTGAGCCACCCAGGCACCCCGAGATCTATGTCTTTAAGAGGGAGAGAACTTTTACAGAAGTGAAGGAACTTTAAGATGAAGGGGTGAGCCATGATACTAAATTCTTCAGAGAAATCCAGTAGTATGAGGATTATTCTTTAATCAAAACTGTAGTATTGGCATATAATAGGAGCACAGTAAATGTTTGGGTGAATGATTTATGAAGAACTGTTTTATGTTTGAAACATTCCATGAGCCTTGAATATTCAAGTCAGACAAGATTTGTAATTGTACTGTTTTGGACTTTAAAATCAATGTGGATTTGAAAATATTTTGTTTCTCTGTCTATGGTCATTGTCTTAGAAGAGTTCTCACTTGGGCATCATAGTCCTGATCATAGTGCAAAGCAATCTTTGAGCTTGTTTTTCTTTTTCTTTCTTTCTTCTTTCTTTCTTTCTTTCTTTCTTTCTTTCTTTCTTTCTTTCTTTCTTTCTTTCTTTCTTTCTCTTTCTTTCTTTCTTTCTTTCTTTCTTTCTTTCTTTCTTTTCTTTCTTTCTTTCTTTCCTTTCTTTCTTTCTTTCTTTCTTTCTTTCTTTCTTTCTTTCTTTCTTTCTTTCTTTCTTTCTTTTCTTTGTATCTCTCTCCCTCTCTTTCTTCCTTTTGAGATTTTATTTATTTGAGAGAGAGAGAAAGAGTACAAGCAGGGGAAGGGGCAGAGGGAGAAGCAGACTCCCCACTGAGCAGGGAGCTGACTTTGGGGCCCGATCCCAAGACCCTGGGATCATGACCTGAGCCGAAGGCAGGTGCTTAACCGACTGAGGCACCCAGGCGTCCGAGCTTGTTTTCAAGAGATGAGAGTCACCATCTTTGTTATGGTCACTTCACACGTGGGCCTCCTCACCTTTGCCACCCATGGTTCCGAGTTTTGGAGTGTTTTGCTATGATTTGCCTTATGATAATTTGGGTTGATGGAATGAGTATCTGTGACTGGAAGAACTGGAATTTCATCAGCCTGTCTTGTTCTTAGGTAATTTTTACTGTCGTATCAGCTTTTAAAATTATTATTATTTTTTAAATGACATAAGTTTCTACCAGGCTTTCCCTGCATCTCAGGAAAGGCCCTAGATCGGGCTAGCAGTTTCCTCAGACCATGATTTGGTGCCTGTGCATCCTGCTTAGAGCATGCTCAGCAGCACACACTGGTTTGACATCTGGCAGTCAGGATTCCTGTGAGATTGGCTTCCCTGCAAATGTGCCCTGAAAGCATCCCTGCTGTGCCCCTTCTGTCCAAGTGTAAACACATCACAGGAAATGAACAAATAAAGACCCAACTTTTCTGGAAGGAACCAGGATCCCCTTACCCAGCTGGAATCCTGGGGTTTGGTGTCCAGCTTCAGGAAATTTGACTAGCCATTTGGGTAGGGGCTGTTGTCTTGTGGCACCTTTGTCCCTTTCTGCTTCTGAACTCCCATGTGCTGTCCATGGCCTTTGTTCTAAGTCATCCAACTGAGGAAGATTGCTTCAGGATCTTTAAAATATGAAATAAGGTTGTCTTTCATTGTGGATTCATTAGTGCAGCTGGATTTAGTTATTTACAGTTGTAAATTCGGCGTTGCCTTTGCTGAGATAGGGGACTCGTTTAAAACTAATTGAAACAGTCTAAAGCTAAACCTACAAATAATTAAATATTCATTTCCACTTCTTTTCATATGAAGATAAAAATATTAAAATGATCAAAATAGGTATATAACAAGGAAGTTAAGACATTAGTATAAAAGAGGAAAGCCTTTTCACTTTTCCCTTATTGTCTTCCCAGTCCCATTTTTACTTCAGCCAAATGGAATGCATTTTAAGTAAAAATACATGCACCTCTTTGCTTTTTATCTGCCTACTACCACAAATATCAGCTCAGCCCCTATTTCAGATCCGCTTCAAGGAAGCACAGACTTGAAAACTCTCCCCCATGGTTTTGTTTGAACTGGCTGCCATTCTGCAACACACACTGGATCCAGTTGCTGGAGTGGCAGAACCTGAGAGGTGAGCAAGCGAGCAAGAGTGGACACTTTGCTGAGTGAGTCAGTTGGGCCTGTGTGAAAGGATGTAGGTGAGCCGGAAACTAATGGGAAGTATAGGGGGTCTTCACTAATTGTGATATGGGGACATCTTCTGCATGCCAGGGTATTTGACTATTTGGCAAACAGCTGGCTGGGCTCTGGGAGAGTGCCTCTTGATTCACCTCGTCAGATGTTCAAAGATAAAATGAGGCCGCCGGCACGCCAGCACATAGCTCATAGCCTTGCAGTCAGTTTTGAATTTAGATTTGAATTGTGATATCAATGTCATGGTGGCACATGCTTTGAGAAAGTACTTATAGAGAATAATTGAAAGATTCAGTGTGAAGCTTCTGAAAGCCATAATTTAAAGTCCCAGAAGCCTCCATATTACTTTCACCATTAAAATTTAAGGTGCCAGAAGCCCAATTATGTATGGTTATTTTCTTAAATAAAATCCTATTTCTACCCCAAGTGAAAGATTCATTGCTGCCCACTAATCTCTGTCAGAAGAACCAATCTCAGTTGTGTCTAGTGTCAGCAGTGAAGATGGCTCACTTTATCCTGGGGACAGGGAAGCGACACGGCAGAAGCAGAACTGGAAGCCCTCTGTGGAGGTACTGGACTTGACGCTGATCTGCCTGGTACTCAGCCTTGTGGATCCTTTCTGGCGGCAGCTCCCACACTGAACCCCATGCAGTATGACTTTAATAGCAGTAGAGGAGCCCACGCGGGGGGCTGCGGCACACATTTGGCAAAACCCGAATGACCTCAAAAACTGTTAAGAGGGGGCACTTGTTGTAAAGCTAAATCACACAGAGGAATGGAGACTTGGAACATAGCTTTAAACCCTGATTAAGAAAAATAACTTTGGGGACTATTTGAAAGATACACAGCTTTCCTTCTTTTATTAGCTCACAGAAATCAGTTTACTGGAAGAATCAGTTTGCCAGAACTTCTATGGCCATTGATACCATGGCATGAAAACAGATCAGTGGGAATATAGAAGCATCTCCAGTACAGAGCTTTTAGTTTCTATCAGTCAAAAGTATGGAGCCAGACTTTTAGATTATGAATTTTCCCACCAATTTCTTCTTTCTGTTTGATTTTACTTTATACTGCATTGGGATTTGGGAAATACGGTTGTAATGGTAGCCAGAATTGCGATGAAAAATTGCACAGGGCTAGTCAAGCTTAAAACCAGTTATTTATGAAAAACTTTATTCCTTAGGGTTCCCAGAGACAAGGGAGCATGTGAATCAACTAATGTTATGATGAACAATGTTGAATGATATAGAGAGTATCTATCTATATTTATATATTGCTTAGATAGCAATGTCTTATAAATAATAAATCACAATTTCTCAGAAGTTTCACAGTATGATGTAACATTTACAAGTGGGTCTTGGTTCTGCTAAGTTTTGTCAGGACTTTAGCACAACCAGGCCCTGTGGCACCTTGCAAGTTTAATTTTTGTTGCCTGGCGTTAGCCCTAGATTCTTTTTACCCTTTCACAAAACTGGTACCATGCTGTGAACTCAACTTCCCTTCCTTCATCTCTGCCTCAAATCACTGTGACTTTTCCTGTTCCTTCCCTTTTATTCATGTCTCAGTAAGAATTCACCTCGCTTGTGTCCATAATACTGTCACTGTGCTTAGAGTCTTGCTGTAAATGATTTTGCCTCTTCCACTTTCTACATTTGACATTTTGTTGGCCTCTTCCTTAAAAAAAAGAAAGAAAAATCCTTCCCTGTATTCCCTACTCTATTTTCTTTCTTTCTTGTTGACTTCTTTCTTCTCTTTGCTTTCTCACCATTCACTCTTTCACTCTTTAACCTGTTGTAGTCTAGGTTTAGCCACCATAGGTACTACTTTCTCAAAGACTGTACTCTTCATTTTGCCCTAGAAGGAGAGAGTGACTTACCTAATTGGTAAATTTGGAATAAGTGGTCCAGCTTAGCCTACTGCCACCTTCCTTCTATTTGGAGAAGGGCCTCCCTACCAGGAGCCTACATTCTACCTGAGGCTGGGAGCCTACCCCAGCCCAGCACTGTGGAGATGGACTAATTCTGTAGTGAGGACAGCTAGGCTTGTTTGGCTTTTACCCCCTCTACCCTGGTCTCAATCAGTAATGATGGATATATTCTAGCCTCTCATTTGTTTTATTTTTGTATTACTTCTTAATTTGATTACAACCCAGGAGAAGAAGAGAGTCTCAATTTGAAGGGAATTGCTTAGAAACCTAAATAAATAAACAGTGTACAAATAGAAAGTTAGTCTTCTTTCCCAATTTCATTTTCCAGAGGCTTGGCCTCTCTCTTTCTGTTTCTGTACCTTTGCGGACAGGAAAAAAGTTGCTGTCTATAAGCCAGGAAGCAGCGCTTACTAAGAACTAAATCTGTCAGCACCTTGATCTTGGACTTCCCAGCTTCCACAACTGTGAGAAATATATGTCTGTTGTTTCAGTCACCCAGTCTATGATATTTTGTTATTAGCAGCCCAAGCTGATGAATTCTTCTGATTTTTCTATGCATATGCAAGTGTATGTATAAGTATATAATAGAAATATTTTTACCTGAATGTCATGTAACAGAAATATACATAGCTATATATTTATACCTATAGCTCTCTAAAACAGATATTTTTGTTTCATATAGTCTCTCTCTATATACATTTATTTGTATACATACACAGTTGTATTTTTTCCAAAAATAGTAACACATTATACATTTTGTTCTATACCTTCCTTTTTCCACTAACACATTTTTATAGCAGTAAATGGAAACCTGTATTATTATTTTTAATGGCTGCACAGTGTTCTGTAGTTTAAGTGGTCTTTAATAAACCATTCCTCAACTGCTGGCCATTTAGATCCTTTCACACTTCTGAGATTATAAATAGTGTTGCAGTGAACATGGTACTGTTTTTATTTTTGTGAACTTGTGCTAATATTTCCATAGGAAAGATTCTTAGAACTGGAATTGCTGGCTGTCTCATAACATTTAATTGATTAGTAGTGATCAGAGACTCAGAATGGGGAGGATTTTGAGAGAGCTCAGAGTTTATCGCTCTGACTTTGAAAAGTTCAGAGAATGAGACTCCATATTGTCTCCAGTAATGCCTTCCAGTGACTTGAAATTGAAGTAGATTGTAAAAGAAATAATCATGGTTACAATGCTTTGGCCAAGAGAATTGAAAGTGAAGGTGAAAGACTGAATCCTGAGGTAATACTTTGGTGAGCCTGTTTTGCGAACCAACCAAGCAACACAGGATAGAGGATTATCAGAATTATGGCAGTCTCAGATATTTATATTAATTTCCATTCCTGTGGTAGAAAGTTTATACTTTTATACTTCATGTAGTGTAGCAATGGGAGATTAGTTCACTCTGGGTGTCCAAGACTGCAAACCTATCCTTCAAAATGGCTCAGCACACCGACCCCCTTTACCCTTGACTATCACCAGGAAGCACGTGGCCTACTGAGTCTAACCAAACTACCAATGATCTTAAATTGGGTTCCACCACCCACCTCACAGTGCATCGGGCCTGAAAGACTAGGGGGGCTGTCTCTCATCTGGATTGTTTTGCTTCTATCCCAAGGCTATTTCTTTTGCCTTGAGAGAGCCGTGTAACAGTTCGTTTACAAGCTGACCTAAAGAAAAGAAAAAACAAAACAAAACAAAACATGATGCAACCAGAGAGAGCTATGGGATCCGGCCTGCTTCAAGTAGCTCCGTCCAAAGCGGGTAGGATTTGTTTGGAATCTTTGTAACACTGTGATGACCTAGGTGGGAAAATTCTGTGTATTAAGGACTTGGCTCTCAGAGCAGACATGTGCTTAACTGTCACAACTTGTACATTTTCCCCATTCATGGTGCACATGGCAGCATATCTTCATTAGAAACAAGTGCAGTGTGAGTAGCAAAGATGACCATATTAAACATCCAGGAATTTTCACTTAATGTGCACATTTATACAATGCTGCAGAAAGGACTAGGGCAGCCTGGCTATGTTAGATCATTTCCCTGCTCACCAAAGAGATTTGAAATGGACTTTTAATTATTATTGCCGATTTGCTATGGCTATATTCCTTAATATGAACATCTGATTAGGATTAATTTTCTTTAATTGATGAATAGGGCACTTAAAATTGTAGAGTTGAATTTGTTGTTACATGTTGGCATATGTATGTACTGTATTGTTTCACTGGCATATGTATTATGATTTTTTGCTGAAGTACAAATTACAGACACTTCTTATCTGTTTTAGTTTTAAGGTCCCTGTTCTTCCTTCCTTTACCTTTGTGTGGCCTTTTACCTTTGTTAATGGAGATAGAGGAGGGCTAAGTGACTATTAAACTCTTTTCTATATACAGTAAAACCCATTAATGTGGACCTCACTAAATTTGGAGTTTTTGATAATGAGAGCAGGGCTGGGTTAAAGTTTACTTTTGCATTGTCTCTGAATTAAAGCTTTGCTGAGCTAATAAATAGTATTAAGTACAATTAAAGGGGGATGGCACTATTGTTTTATAAAGCGAGCTTTTCAAGCACTCTAGAGAAAGGCCTTGCAAGAGAGGTAATGAGGTCGTGTGGGAAAAGGCATAGTGCAAGGACGGTGCCACTTTCTATCTATGTGACCTTGGGCAAATTACTTGGCTTTTCTGAGTATCTTTTCCATCACGTGTAAAAGGGAGATAGTTTACCTAATTCATGGGGCTGCTGTGAGGATTAGATTAAATGTATAGAAAGTGTCTGGTGTGAAGTACATACTCCATAAATGGCAGGTAATAACTTCCTAAAATAATTGGTGAGCTAATTTCAAACACTTCTCATTTTTTCACTAAAGCAATATTCTTCCACACTTTAGTTTTGTTAAACTAATCTGAAATATTGCTTTATCATTATTATTATTGATTGAAGGAAACACCCAGCAGTTTGATGTGGTGATAAAGAACATGAGCTTTGAAGTCCGGCAAACTCAGATTTGAAAGTATTTCTGTAACTCATTAGCTACATGGACTTAGGCAAATTACTTAATATCTCTCAGGTTTTATTTTCTCATTTGTAAAAATGGGATGATAATACCTGCTCTAGGGCTTTTATGAGGACTCAATGAGATAACACATGTAAAGTGTTCAGCCTCCTGATTTTCATGTAGTCAACTCTCAAAACATCAGCTGTTGCTATTATCATGATCTTTTGGACAACAGCCCATACTTTACACTTTTTATTAATTCAGACTCGTCTTCTTCAATTCACCTAACTAACAAATTTCACTATTGATATAATCCCCATTCTAGATGAGGATTTTAAGTGCATAAGTAAAAAATTATAGAGAAGCAAAAGGACTATATATAGGTAGGGCGAAAGAGGAAAGAATAATATTTTAAAAGTGGAAGCACAAGGCCTGAAGTTAGACTTAAATTACTGAATAGTCAGTTTTGTGTATAATCTTTGTGTCCTTTGTGAGAGGTCTTTATATCAGTCAGAAAGAAATAGAACTCTCTCTCTCTCTCTCTCTCTCTATATATATATATGGTAGAAAGTGTGGATTGGTCACCAGCTCTTATCATTCACTGGAGAGAGTAGCAGTTAAGCCCATGTTCAATTTTATTTTCATCTTGCGTTCCCCTGTATGTTTCATAGGCTGTATGGATGAGAAATGTAAGCACTATGATGTCCTGCGTAGAGACTGTAATCTATCCTCCCCTTAATGACAGGCTTACACAGTTTGTCAAAATCCATCACCTTAACAGATCAGACTGAATTACTCCGATGACTGACAAATGGGTGGCACTCATGGAGAAGTGAAAGCAGCCAGGTGTGTGTGTTTATTAAGTGCTCTTCAATAGAAAAAAAATGTGTTTTACTGAAAACTCGCTCATCCATGCTATTTTTTTTCCCTGAGTTTATTCTTTCTTTATTAGTGGGAATGGGGGCAGTATTAGGTATTGTTTACAGCTTTATTTTACCTGTACCATCCATGCTATTTTTGCAGAAGCAAGAAGTGCCTATCTTCCTTTGGGAAAACATAAGAATGATTTTTCTTGAGATTCTGAAATACTGCAATACAAATTCACAACCCTAAATGTGTTATAAAAATCAGGGTTGTTCCCCCCCCCCGTCATATTCATGCACATGTAATAAAAACTAGAGGGAACAGAACCATTAATGTTGGGGCTATATGCCTTTGACTTTCCAGGGATGCCCAATTTAAGCAGATAATTTTTTTAAAACATTTTATTTGTTTATTTGACAGAGAGAGAGAGAGATAGTAAGAGCAGGAACACAAGCAGAGGAAGTGGGAGTGGGAGAGGGAGAAGCAGACCCCCTGCCGAGCAGGGAGCCCAACTTGGGGCTCGATCCCAGGACCCTGGGATCATGACCCGAGCTGAAGGCAGACGCCTAGCGATTGAGCCACCCAGGTGCCCCTTAAGCAGATAATTTTTAAAAGTAAAGTCAGTTATTAAGTTGACAACCAATGGTTTAACGTATAAGAATTTTCATATAAATAAATTCACAAGTAAGAAAAAACCTTTTGTCAGACTAGGTTTTCCAAGATTTGGGTCAGAAAATGTGATCATTCTAATGCACACCATGTTGATTAGTTGCATTATTCAGATCTTTATTGGAAGTACCTAATGGTTAGTTGTTAAGGTATGGCATTATGTGTCTAGAGTTGGCATATCAACAGGAACAGAAATAATAATTAATTTTTATTGAATTCTTTCTATGTGCAGACACTGTGCTAGAAGCTGGGGATATAGTGGGAAGCAAAAAAAAAAAAAAAGACAGTCTCATGTTGCTAACAACCTATGAGGTAGGTATAGACAGAAACAAATTCATAGAGTTTAAATAATTTGTCCAAGTTTTGATAGGTAATAAGTGGCAGAGCTAGAATTACAGTGCTATATTTGCTACAGCAGCCTAGCTTATGTTTTGGTTAAGAGATTCCAAAATATAGTGGCTCAAACAAGCTAGGGGGAGCTCCCTGACATCGTGCAGATACCATATCAACCCCGGGCTGCTTTTGCTTATACTGTTGAGTAAGGGAAAAATAAACTTCTATCTTATTACTCAGCTCTTCCTGGGTGTTGGCTTCATTCACATGTCCAAGGTACATAATCATTCTTGTCTTTTTTTAAAAGATTTTATTTACTTATTTGAGAGAGAGAGAACGCGTGCGTGCGCACAAGTGGGGGCAGTTTGGAGGGGCAGAGGGAGAAGCCGACTCCCCACTGAGTGGGGAGCCTGACACAGGGCTTAATCCCAAAACCCTGGGATCATGATCTGAGCTGAAGGCAGTTGCTTAACCATCTGAGCCACCCAGAGGCCCTTATAATCATTCTTTATAAAGGCATTTCCTAGATGTTGCACTTCAAACATCCTACTAGCTACACCTATCTGCCAGGAAGGTCTGAAAAAATATTTTTGTGGCCATGTACTTCTCAAAATTCAGGGGTTCTATTAATAAAGGAAAAAAGGGGAGGATGAGATATTAGGGACAGTTGGCAGTCTCTGCATCACATGCTAATTAACAACATTGTTTCCAAATGGAGTTTTGACCACAGACTTAGACAAGTGATGAATGATCTCATGACTTTGGGATACAACTACATCCATTATAGATTTCTTTCCAAGTAGTATATCAAGGTTATATATATGTGTGTATATACACCTATAGATATACACACACACACAAATACACATATACACATATATATATACACACACACAAACACATGTATATAGTATGTGTATGATATATTTCAATTATTTAAATATAATATGTGAGATATCATGACTATTACATGATTCTTCAGTGGGCTCTGGTCATCTACAAGTGCTAATTCAAAATTTCATAATACAAGAGGTCTGCTGGCTTTAATCTTTGGCAGAAAGCCTTGCAAAACCCTTGCAATTTGTCTTGCTTGCATCCTCACTCAAAAAGATCTCAAACTCAAGAGATCTATGTTGTAAGAGATGAGTTCATAGAGAGATGGCTTTATAGAAATAAAATTACTCTAAAGTTAATGAAGCATGTACTCAATACATAAATCATAAACAATCCTGACTCTGAACTTCAGAGTTTCTTAGAATTCTTGGTCAATTCTTTTTTTTTATTTTTAATTTTTTAAAATTTATTCTTTTTAAGTAGGTTCCAGGCCAGCATGGGACTCAAACTCACCACCCTGAGATCATGCATGCCCTACTGACTGAGCCAGCCAGATGCGCCTTCTTGGTCTATACTGATAAAGTTTAGATATTTACTATAGAAAAATTAATTAACAAGGATTGGGAATATTTTTTGAGAAGGACCCACAGATCCTTACTTCGGTATCTTCTGGGTCCACAGGAGGAGATAAGCACAGGATAGACCTCAAGTACATATACATATACTCTTGTTACCTAGGTGCTGCCCAACCCCCAACCCCCAACCCCCAACCCTAATGCAGTCTCTGATGAACTCAGCTGTCCACATGGAACTGCTTGGAAATATTGTGTCTTGCACACAGATAGATGTCCTTGGTCCTTTTTCCTGGGTCCAACTCTCTAGGTCCTATTTTACTAGTGGCTGGTTGAGGCAGGAGAAAAACAAAAAAAAGAAAAAGTTGAAGTTAGAGCTGGTCTAATTAGTTCGCCCTAAGCCTTATCTTGGGGAAAGGTTATTGGGAAGCATCTCCCAAGTGGGAGGCAGTTCTAGACCTGTTTTACCTCATTGGCCACGTGGAAGTAGAGAGAAACAATCTAAAGAGAGAGAATCCCAAGAGATGAACTCCAAAGAGGTCACAGCCTACAGAAGTAAAAACTTTAACCTTTTTTCTCCATACACCCAAAGCTCCAGCCCCTATTAAGAGGTTTAGTTGATTCCAGTAACTTGATTCAGTCTCCTTTCCTCTTTTCCTTCATGAGCATGGGTTTGGGGAGTAGAGTAAGGGTGGGGAGAAGCAGAAGTGGAACTTTGCTCTAGAAGGCACTATAACAAATACAGGACATGGCCTTTATCCCAGTTCTCAAAGAACTAATTGGGGAGCTAATGTATAGGAAATATTTAGTGAAAACCGAAGTACTTGAACTATGTGTTATTGATTACTCCAGAAGAATCCAGATAAGGGATAAGTCACTGTGGATTTGTTTCTTGGGGAAGGCTTTCTAGATCATGTCACAAGTGAGGTGCCAAAGGTTTAAAGGAACTAATTAAGAAGGCAGAAAAGAGGGGGTGAACAAAGATTCATAATGAGCTTAGAGACCAGTGAACCTATGTGCCAGAAGCAGAGACTTCCTTTTGGAGACTAGGGAATGAAGTGGAATAGGAAAGTGGGATACTTCAAAAATCAGGCAGGGGTTAAGTTGTAGGTAGTCAGGTAAGATTTTTTTTTTTTTAACTAAGTTAATGTTAACCTCTTTAAGTTTTTATGGAATGAAGGGAGGATAAATTAATAAATTGCTGACTAATTGAATGAATGAATAAATAAATTATATTATAAAGACATTGTAGATATTACAAAAACTAGCCTCTTAAGTAGAATTTGTCTAGGCTGGGAATATGGGGTTCCTATGTAGGATCTCAGCAACATAGGTTGCCAGGGAATAAGAGAAGTCAAGTCTAGGTGTTATCAGGGACTGGGAGCCTGGCAACACTAGGGTTAGCCAGCAGTCTAGTCCTCAGTAAACAAGAGGAAGTGTTGGATCTGAGGAGATCCAATTCATCAGGAGATCTGGTTAACTAGAATGTAGATAGCAGGTGAGATTGCATCAGGAATGGTGGTGTCATGGAAGTTGGGCAATCTCATCATAGCTGGATTCCAGCCGGCAGCTGGAGTTCTGGAATAGAATCTGGGGAAGGGTAGTGTCAGGGCCCTAGTCAAGCAGATTGAAGTTCAGGGCAAGGCACAAGGTCTTGAAGGAGAAAGGAAACCTAGTCAGGGCAAAAGCCAGTTCTGGAGGTTGGGCCAACATGTGTGGAGTTAGTAGGGAAATGGAGGAACAATGATGAAGCTGTGCAGATTAAACTCAGTGTGATTCAGTGCATTTGTGGCCAAGAAAGGAATACCATTCCTGCTATGTGGTGGGCTGAGGTTGCTTCTCTTTTGCCTGCCTGATGAAGATGCACTGAAGGTCACAGATGTGCTGAGCCTCTTAAGTAGATCCTTCAGGGGCCCTACCTCAGACAGATCTTGGAATGAATGGCTGAAGTGGAGGCCCTGTGGAGGGAGCATCACTTGGAAGGAGTGGAGACTACAGCATAGGAGATGTAGGCATAGCTAGGAGCCTGTCATAGTCCAGGCTGAGGAGGACAGGCCTTGTCAAAGGGGTGGGGAGGATTTAGTAGGAATTCAGAAGAAAAGGGGGCTGCAAAAGACATTTCAAATTAAGAAGAGGCGTCAGTGACAAGTTTGATATAATGGATAGAGAAGGAAGAACCTAAAATGATTCCAGGTTGATTTTAAATGCTTGTGTAGTATGACATTTTTGTTCATGAGCTGAAGGGTGTTGTATTTTTTTTTAAACCAAAGCAATTGTCTTTGACAAAAGACAACAACAAAAGTTATTTACAGCAGTGTTTTGCTCAAATAATTCAATGGGATAACTGTGCTGCTTCTCCAGGTTTATCTCACAACCAAACCAAGCAGAGGCTGCCCCATCCGCAGCCTCCCCATCTTGCACAAGGGGGGAATGCCAACCAGAATTCAGCAGCATGGCTCCCTCACCCCTCACCACCTCTACTGCTCAGTGCACCATGGGAAGGAAAAGTCCTACTCCAGTTCAGTACACTTCCAGGGTCCCCTGCTATAGGCATCTTCCAACACTCACACTAGACCTGGGCTCACAGACATGGGTGGGATAGAAGAGGCTGGGCAAACAAGATTCAAGATTCAAGATTAGTTGAAGCTCCTGCGTTCTTTCTTTCCAAGCTGGGCCTCAGCAGGGTGAGGATCCCTGATCCCCTGAGACAGGCAAGGAGGGGGTGGGGTGGAAAAAGAGAGAGCCTAGGAAACTTGCCCACTCACAGAGAACAAAGTTCCCTCTCCTTAAATAACCAACCCCCATTCCCACAGCAATAGGTAGGCCAAGCCACTGAGAACTCAGAGCTGAAGGGCGTTTTAAACACATACACTTTTGGCCTGTTTTTTAAAAACCCAAATAAATAAAGTAAATTAGTAAATAAGTGTGTTAAGGCCAAGCTTACTTGTGAGTTTGTTGGCTTTAAATCTCAACAGCCGTGGGTCTGCAGTGAGACATTTCAGAGAGAAAGAGCCCTTGAGCATGTGAATGAATAGAAATGTTTTTTGCCAAGATGCTTTTCTTTCCTGTTCTAAGATAGTATTAGTAGTGTACATGTACATGAGTATGACTGAAAAGCCTCAGGTGGGGCCTACCTGTATCTGTCTGTGTTGCTCTCACCGGGCTTCGGTTGCTGGAGGTGATGTTTGAAGTGATTATGCGTCCCTCTTTTAGTCACCTGGTTAGTTCAGAGCCTTTGCTGACTGAAGAGTGCTCCTGCCTGGCCAGATCGATTCACTACAGGAGGCTGTCTGCAGCTGGTGATTCCCAGCCAGCAGCTTTGCGCCGCCAGGATGGGGTACAGGCATGGACTTTACTCTTTGTGAAGGGTTAGGGCTTGGAACTTCGGGAGGGGTTTTATTCCTGTCTATGGAGCTGAGGAAAGAAAATACAGATTCCTTACCTGGATACGGAAACTTTGTTTTCAAAATGTACAGACACGTGGTGTTTCTGATTTTATTGGGCTTGGATCTGCACCTGGGGTGGCATGGATTTCAAAGTCATTATTTAAGGTAGGGAAACAAAACTTGAACCAACATTATTACCATAAAAGATCCTGGTTGTATTGAAAGGTTGAGCTAAATAATTTTAGTGATCAGCGGGAGACCAACTGTTGTACTTCTGAAAAGTTGTTCTTAGAAAGGCTTGGATTAATAATTTGTTTCCATTTTGTTCACAGATGTACTGTCTGTGGGACAGGGCTAGACTGAATACCTGCTTCACTGAGTACCTGCTTCACAGCACCTTTCACATTTTCTTGTTGGGAAGACAACCGTTGGAGAATCGTCTTGTTACCATCAGCAAAAAGGCAAACAAATCAAGACATTAAGCATGCCACAGTGGCCAACAGTTAATGATGCCAGTGTTACACAAGCTTCAGCAAAGTTTTCAAGACAGTGTGCCTCACTAGCCAGAGATCAGGGAAGATTGAACCTATCCTTTTTGTCTCAGCTGTTCCTTAAACCTATGCAACCCCTCCACATTAATGTGAACTGAAACATGCATTGCCTTTTCAACTTAATTGAGTACTTACTATGGGTGAATCACTGCACAAAATAGGGGAGGGAAAATGAGGGAGACAAGTAAGTTGTGTTTCCTGCCTTCAATGGATTTACAATTAGTTTCAGGGCCCTTTTTTTTCTTCTGCTCTTAATTAAGTGTGTTTCTAAGATAGAAAACAAATGAATGCATAAGTGTATTCTGCAAGTATTTTAAATCCCTTTAATAAAAAACAAAACAAAACAATCTAATGTGGGCAACTCAGGACATCTTAATTCCATTTTTTTTGGACTTCGATAGGTAGGATTTATTTTATTGATTCTGTAAATATTTGGTAGACTTTAGAGATATTAACACATTAGAGTTGGAATTAATTGAATTAAATTCTTTTTTCCCTCCTAGGTGTAGATTGTCTGTTGAAAAAACATATTGTGTTTGTACATTTCTTGCAGAGTGGGTAGGTGAATGACATCTTTTGTCTCTATAGGCCTCTGCCTTTTGTGCCCTAGGAGCCTGACATCCTGTGTGAGTTATTAGCATGGGGAAGGGGAAGATTTGGATCAAACTTGGGAATATTGTTCATGGAGCCAAGATAGGGCAGAGATAGGAGCAAAACAGACCCAGGCAATGACTCTGTCGGAAAATTTGGCTATTTCAGTATTCATGTGTTGTCCTCTATGCTCCAAAATTACTGTACGGTTTTTTTAAAAAACTTATTTCTGATCTGGGTATAAGTCATGATTTTTCCAGTGTTAAGACACTAAAATGACTATAGATACTAGACATATTATGTAGTGTTTGTAACACATTTTAGTATGTATGAAGCAACGATAGACACGTCTTTGTCTTGAGTAGTGTCCATCTGAATGGAAAATGTGCCAGCTTTTTTTTTTTTAAATATCATCAACAGACTTCTTAATTAAGCTGCCAATAATACTGCCAATAGCACTGTGCATCATTTGAGAAATGAATTGTGAAGTGATGTTTCCCTCTTATGTTGCTCCATATAAAATGGATTTAAAGTGTTCTTTGAATGGGACATTATATTGCTCCCTAAAGAATTTGTTGAGAATTCTCATACCTTCCGTTTTTACATAATTTCCAAAAACCTTTATTTTGCTGCTTGGTAAAGAATCGTTCTAATTTGACCAATGACTTTAATTATATGATCCATCCTTAATAGGATGAATCGCGCTGCCCCCAAACTCCTGATGGTGATACTGGATATTCGTTAATCTGAGTTCCAAAACTATATTGTACTAAATTGTAGACATTTATTTCCTGTTCTGGGAAATTTTTTGGAGGGACCATCTCTATGTTCCTGGACCTAGCACAGTGCCTGGTGCATAGTAGGTATGTGTTGAGTAAACACTTGGTGTTCAAAACATGTAAAGTAGCTTTTTTTCTGTGGTGCTTAAGGCTCTATAAAAGACGGAGGGGTCTTGCTAACAGAGTAGCACCTTCATCGGTTTACAGTCAATCTAGTGAGAGTAAGTCCAAATTAACCGGATTTATTATATTCAGTCTAGTCCACTGGGCTTCTTAATGGGTGTCTTGGATGCATCAGTTTAGCCCTGTGATTTGTACTAACATCCACTCTGCTTTGCCTGGCCCTTGGCCAGCTCCATAGGGGTGGGCCCTTGGAGGGGCTGTTCTGCTTCTCCTCCTCTGGCTTGTCTACCACTAGAAGAGCAATCACTCTAGTCACTGGGTATTCACGACATGCCAGCCGCTGAGCTAAGTGTTTTACACATATCCTCTCACTTAATTATCTCATTTAAACCTCACAGCAACCATTTGAAGTAGGTATTATCTACTGCAGAGATATGTATGTATCTTGCTTAAGTCATGGGGATCTAAATCCAGATCTCTTAGATTCTAAAGCCTGAACTATTAACCTCTCCCCTCTGCTGCATCCCAGGAGAAATTTCCAGTGCCTGGTGGTGTGGGGGCAGATCAAATCTGGATGTAGTCCAGATTCATTTCATTTAGTATTCCCAAACAGCAAACTGTCTAACAGATAAAACCCAGCAAATCACAGTTGTTTTGAGAAAGGGGGAGGGAAGAGCAATTGGGAGAAAGCAAAGTTGGAAACAAACCAATTTGAGTCAAACCTTTAGCCTTTATCTCATAATGTCTTTTTTTTTTAATTTTCTTTTTTTAACATGGCCTGACACCATGTGATAAATCAAAGCCTGACGTAATTGACCCAGAATTGATCCCCAAATGTCTTTTGGGGGAACATGCTTTAACTCTCGTTGTTGATTCTGAGGAATAATTGCCACCCTAGAAAGGTAATTACATATGCCATTGTTTATACACATAATAGGCTCAGAATGCATATTCTGCACAGAGGGAAAGAGAATCCTGCTTGCACATTAGGGGTGTGTGCTATGTATTGTGTCAGAATGCCACAAATAGCATTTGAACTGCTCCCTATTACTGCTTATTTCCCTAACGTGTGCGTGCGCATGCGTGTGTGTGCGTGTGTAAGGGTGAGGTTAGGAGTGAGGAAGGAGATGGGCCATGGAAGGCTGTTTGTTGAGCTGAGTGACAGTGATTTGCTTTTCCTTAATTTTTTAGTTTACTAAAACATCTTCTGGATCTGATTCATTTAGCTTGGTCTGGTAAAAGGACTTTTCTCTTCCTGCTTGGCATATGCTTATTAATGAGTTCTCATATTTCTTTCCATCAAGCGCTGTTTACTTTGAGGAAATATAAAGTGAGAATCATTCTCCACAACATCCTCCTAAATGCCATGGTTTTTGACCACCCACTTTAAGTACACCAAATAGTCAGCTAAAATGGTAGCTAGTGCCTTTCCTCGCACTGTGCTTTCTGGTAAAACATAAATGGGATTTAAACCACAAATGAGCAATTAAAGCACTTCATGCCTTTTGCCTTTAGCCATAAGACAGTAGTTATCCTGAGTAAATATAACAAATAGGCTATTTTGTGGTTGTCTAACCCTAGCAACATATATATATATATATATATATATATATATATATATATATATATATTTAAATCAAAGCCTTAAAAATATGTTATGACTTTTGGTAGTACTGCCCAATGAAAAGAATACATATGTATTCCAATATGGAACTGAGCATTATTTGAGGCCAAAGCAATTCATCCTGGGCTATTCTCTGCTGCAGTGTCCAGCAAATTGCATGACCTACTTGTTAGACTTGACAATAGTGTTTTACCTAACAAAGGCCTCTGCAGCTCTGAGCAGCAGTGGAATGTCAGAATGAGCACATTTCACACACAGATGTGCAGCCGTAATAGCCTCTAAGAAGATGCATGTGGCAGGGAGCTAAGGGTGGGGGTTGGGTGCTTGGAGTGGGTGGTGTGTGTGTAGTTTGGGGGCCAACGGGAGAAGGAGGCCAACAGTTAGCAGTAGGGACATGGCCCCACTGACCACATTTAATCAGCCCTCTGTAAACAGTTCAACATTTTCATTGTTCTCTAAAAACTAATAAAGAGAAACAAGCACTTTTCATTCATCTTGAAGTAATTTTCTGTCAGGTTGGAGCCCCTTGTGGCCTCTAGCTTGTGCAATGCTAGCTGTGTGATACAACAACTATTGCAATTTATTTTACAAACTCTGGTCATTCACATGTCAGTTAGTGTTCACCAAGCCGGCATCTGAAATTGTGCAGTTAACGAGTTTTACAACATTTCTATCAAGAGAAACTGTTTAGCATAACTGACTCTTAAGGAGTTATTATACCTCTAAAAATCCATTTTAAGGGGCATTATTTAAATAAAATAGAAAAACGGTTCACTGCCTTTTAAAGGGGCTACAAAAAAAGTCCATCAGCTCCAGTGCAGTAATCCTCAGCTTAAAGCACTCTTGAGAGTACTTCTGGGAATTGTCAGCATAATGAAATGTTTTGTGAAATGTCCAGATAGATTCCTCTACTCAACAATTTTACTGCACCATATTTATTTTCCTTCCAGTTTTTAAAGAAGTGAATTACTTTTTGAGAGGATGACTCTATGTTGTGTAGATTAACTGAGCACATTATTACCCAGGTTGTAGCAGAAGTGATGGTTCTGTTTGCAGTGTTATCCATATACATCTGCAGCCGGGGGCGAAGAAGAGAAAGGCAGCTTTCCCCCCTGAGTGTGTTAGCTCCAAAAGAGTTACATCATCACGAGGCCTACAGATTTTGTATTTTCCTCATGCCACGTTTCCTCAGACTTTTAAACAACTTTGGTACAAAATGGCCCCTGTAAATACTTTCTTTAAACTTTAAAAAATGGACTCTGTTTTCTTACCCTAAATACAAATGCAGGAAAACCCATATACACTTGTACATTGGCACATGCATAATGACGCATATCATTTGAATCTGGCCCATTTCAATACGAGATGCTATTGAACATTTTACTTAAAGAACAGTAGATTCCTCACATTAACTGAGATAGCCAATGACCCCAAACCAATTAATGGTGAGAGCCCATAATAGAGCACTATATAGCATAGCAGCAAGTTCATTTAGCATATTATATTACCTAACAGGAGTAGAAGCCACCACTTGTAATGTAAATGGCTTAATGGTTCTTTCTATAGTGAGCAAGGCCAGGAGAAAAATTATGTTCTGCTGTAACAAGAGATAGTCCACATTCCTAGGAGGTGTATCTGTAACAGGGCACATTTTCATTTTGCAACAAATGGTCCCCTAATTTCATAGACTGATGTTTGTGCACATGACTTCAATTTTCTAAGGGAGACAAGCAGGTGTTCTTGTGCCTGTTAGCTGTATCTGCCCGTAAGAAGCACAGTAACATCCATGAGCCAAATACAATTTGACATAATTCATACCTTTATTACCTCCTACAGAATGATATTATTTCATGCTGGCACATTAATGTTTCCAGCACGATACTGTCATTCCTGGAAATTTTACCTTTTGAAGTTTAAATATTGAAGAATGAGTTTTAAAATTCTCTAACTGCCTTAGGTTTGGGGGAAAATGCAACTTATTCCAAGGTCAGCTTTTTTACTCTTTTTTGGTATTTGATGGCACTATAGATAATGTTCAGATAATGGGAAAGATCATATCTGAAAACTCTCACCTCTTCTTGACCAAAGAGCTTGTTCCTCTTCTATTCCCATTTTTGCAAGTAATATTTCATCAGCTTCTCATGTCATACTTACTTCACTGTTATTTGTTCCTCTAGTGAGGCAAATTCAGGAGATGTTGACCCAAAATGTTTAAATGATGGCAGCTTGAATCCATTTGATGTAGTACTTAGATCTGTCTTGATACTCCAGCATTCAAAATTAGTTAGGGCCGATGGAGTAGAGAAGTTTCCTGTTGCTGCCATAACAAATTACCACAACTTTAGTGGCTTGAAGTAATACAAGTTTATTGGCATACAGTTCTGTAGTTCAGAGGTCTCACTGGGCTAAAGTCACTTGTTGACAAAGCTGCATTCCTTCTGGAGGCTCTAGGGGAGTATCCTTTCCCTTGCCTTTTCCAACTTCTAGAGACTGCCTGCTTTCCTTGACGCATGGCCTCTTCCTCCATCTTTAAAACTAGCAGTGGTGAGTCGAATCCTCCTCACATGGCAACAATCTGACTCTTTTCCATTGCCACCTTTCTCTTTCACTGACTGCAGCTGGAAAATGTTCTGTACCTTTGAGGAATCATGTGATTAGATTGGGCCCACCTAGATAATCCAGGATAATCTCTCCACCTCAAGGTCCATATCCTAAAACACATCTTCAAAATCTCTTTTGCCATGCAAGATATAATATTTACAGGTTCTGGAGAATGGGACTTGGACATCTTTAAGTGGGGGTGTGGGGGTTGATGGCATTAATCTGCCTACCACATGGAGTCTCTGAGAGTTCTTTCCCGTACCAATATTTGGAGAGTTAATTGCAGTTCCTAGGAGTCTCCAAACTTTTAAAATCATGCATGAAAATAGTTTGAAAATTTCAATTATGTACCCCAGTATATGTACATTTCCTTCTAAACCATCCATTATCTATATTAATAGTATATATACTATTAGTAAAGCTTCATTTCTTTTTAGTATATAAATAAATAAAAACAAATCTTCTAATGGTTTCTTTGCACCTCAGTGCATCATCTTGTGTGCCCCCAGGGCTGTGTGCCCCTAATTTTGGAGGAGAAGGAGGAAAGGATGAAGTTTGGGTTAACTTGTGTCAATGTGGCTCTTTATTCTTTCAGAAATAGAAGTCTTCACAGTGAGGAAGGGACTGCAGAGACTTTTTGGTAGTCTCTGGTAGTTTTTGGAAGTGAGGAGTTGCAGAGTATAACAGTGTAGAATGTAACATACCCAAAGCTTTCCTGAAAGTTGAGACCCGTCAATTATGGAATTATAAGACATATGCCATTTTATAAAAGACTAGAAAGAGATTGTTCACCAAAAGCTCTAGAGTAAGACTGCATCTCGTCAAACAGCTACTCATGTCAGTTCAGTTGAAAATCCCAAGAAGCCAATTGCTCAATGACCATTTTAAACACTAGTGGCAAGGTCCATGTGAAACTGAGCTGAGAGAAAGGGTGATTCTGCTAAGTTCATTTTACATCATAGTTTTCGACTTTGAAAACATCTATATCACACCAGCCACTCTTGATCTCCATGCCATATGGGCCTATGACAACATAGGAAAACCAGAAATTGTGACACAAGGGGACTCTCTTAAGTCCCCTTGTGTTAAAATGTGAGATGTTTTTAGAGCAGTCACCCTCAAAAAAAGGGATCTTGCTAAGATATGCTGACACACCTCTGAAATCAAAAAGAACTTCTGCTGGCAAATTAAAGTAGGTTGCCACAAAAATGTACATCAATTAGGAAACAAGTCAGTGAGTGTTTGCCAACTGCCATAAGCATCCCAGAAGCAGTCTGGGCAGTATATTTTTGTTTAATTTTTTCCAGGCACTTCCATTCTCTTTCTGAAAGGTGGGCAGGTAGTCTTCTTAAATCCTTCACTGATAGTTTCCATCAGTGACATCTCAAAATGTAACTGATAACATGTCAATGATTACTGTACAAAGAAGTTAAACATTAGAGTGAAATTTCCCCATTGAAACCCAATACAGGGATTAGCCACAATAGGGAATCTGTTTTATTTGCATTTAATTTGTACCTTCACACTATTATCTCCCATGTTTTAGTTTCAGGAAATGTGGTCTCAGGCTATTATAACCACATTTCATGCTGCTGTTGTACTGTTATTTGATCTCTATGGTTGGAAGTGACTTACAGAAAAAAATAAAGCTAGCATACTTTATTTTAATTATACCAGTGCAGTGTCTAAATAAAACATGTACTTTATATTTAATGTGGAGCACAGATTAACAGTTTTATGGGACATAAAATCTATCTATATCATTTTCTATTTACACATCAGTTATATATCTTTCTCTCAGCAAAACAAATGCCTATGGTGTGAAAACAAGGAAGGAGAGTATCGAAGTTACAATCACATAGGCAGTAAATAACATCTTAATTGGTCTGGAATGCCGGAGTTTGATTTTTTTTCCGCCTGGCTTTTATTTATTGATCTCTATAGCTTATTTATCTTTCCAGTGATTTGTACAAGTCTATCTCCTTTCCTCAATAAGCCAATGTATGGTGGTTTTATATTGCACATCCCATCTGGGGAAATGGTCTAGTGAGAGAAGTGCAGTTGCTCCTGGAAAAGCCGTTATTTAAAAGCTTTTGTAGAGGTAAGGGCAACTTCTTAGTTTTTACACTTTGTCTTCTGGAAAAAAGAAGGGAAGAAGAAGTGCAGCTATTATGAAGTTGCCACCCAATTGTATGTTTCAACACTTCTCTTCTCTCCCTTGTTTGGCAGCAGCGAGAAAACAAAGAAGGGTTTAGTGTACACTGGGAGATGTCTTTTAAATGTTCCCGTACACGATTTAGCTCCTAGTGAGGGTAGCAGACAGGAATGGATTATGTATATCTCATACATAATCTGTAAACCTTGGGTTTTCCTCTGTATGCCTTTCTGCAGTTCCAGTCCTAATATCTTTTTAAACAGCTCGTTAGGATAAACTATGCTTCAAATGACACGTTATGCCCCATAGTGCGGTTGAGAACTGGCAAATGTAACCATTCTCAGGAAAGCTAGTTGGCAAAAAGTCCAACCCTTTTCCTAGTAGAGAGCTATCCACCACTGAAGTGAACCCTGGAAAATTAGTCATTTTTTCCCTCCGAAATCAATGATCCCCTTGTTCATCAAAATCAGCACTTCCAAGTGTTTGTCATGATTCTGTTTGGTTGTCTTGATCTCACAGAATATTAGAAAAGTGCTCTGAAAGATTTCCTCTGTTGATAGCTGAGGGAAAAGCAAGTTTACAGACGGCAATGCTATGCTTACACTATGCAAGTGATGCTTTACGAAGTGATTCTGTAAACATACTCCAAGGAAGAGACTCTGCTATCCCATCATCACCCTAATATAACCTTAACTGCTTTAAAATGAGCTAATGAAAATTTGGGGCAGGCTTTTAGAGAATGCATTTGCATTTGACATAATTAGTGGTAGGCAGATCTCACTACATCCAGAGGGAATCTCAAGACAACTGCTTGGCCGGCTATTAGTGCTTAATTTCTGAATGTCAAACCCTGCACATCTTAATTTCTAGAGAATAAGCTCAATTGAACTTGCTCCCCAGTTATGCAAAAACTGCTCAGATAAAACCAAGTGGACACCAATGTAATGAATGTGGTTATTAAATTGTTTCAATTGAAAGAACCCTATTCTTACACCATCATAATGGGAACAATTTATCCCCACTGATCGGGCTGTCTCTCTCTTTCTCTCTCTTGCTCTCTCTTTTTCTGAGCTCTCTTTGATCTTGAAGCATATTGCAGTGGTGTGTCCTATTCAAAAGCGAAACTGGGGCAATTTTAATGCTTTTGTACCTTACCAGTGCTCTATTTTTTCACTGTTTAAAAATAGCTGTTAATTATAAGTGCAGTTTAAATGTCTCAAGTGACCCAGAAATGCAGGTTGGAATGAGACAGATTGTGTGTCTCATATAAAACAGATGTACTCTCACAGAGCATTCTGAATTCAGCCTTCCCTCTGTATCCTTCTCTTGGGTTATTTCAATCAGGTATTGAGCTGGTCTAGCACTGTGCTATAAAATCCCACACATTTGAAGTGGAAAAAAAAAAACAAAAACGAATCTCTCTCTCTCTCTCTCTCTCTGCCCCATAAAGAACCTCTTGTATATCAGTCCCTACTATGTAGGTGAATATGGTGCTTTTGGTGTTAGATAATGGGACAAGGGCCACTTTCCTGGCCTGGAAGACCATATGATTTTCTAGAGCCCCACTTTGCTGGTCTCTTGGGTCAGGGGGGTGTGGCTTAAAAAGAACACTGCAGTAGTGATAAACATATTCCTTGAGGTCCTTCTTCAGCTTGGTTCAGTAGTGCCTGAGGACAAGTTAATCTGTTCATTTTCAAAAATTCTTGATTCTTCACTGGTTTCAGAAACTTGTGTTTTTAGCTTCTTGCTAACTAACACTTTGATGCCGGAGATGGTTACACTGCTGGTGATGTTTCAGGGACGAAGGCTTTAACAAGCAATGTGCTAACTCGGTAAAGTCATACCATTCATTTATTCTGCTACAGTCTGAACAAATCTGGTGCTTACCTAATTATATGTGCTTGTATTTAGCAGGTTTGAAGATGTTCCTATTTAGTGAAGTTACAAGAAGTGATTTCAAAAGGTGAATTTAAGATGAAGTACATTCCAGTGGTTTGATGATCTTTTCCAAGTTTCTTAAAAACTTTGGTACACATCCCGAAGCCACATGAATCTGAACATTTGGACAGTGGGGGAATTTAAGACTCATCCCCTCCTCCACTTGGATTGAAACCCATGCTTATCTTCCTTGCTGTCAGGATGGAAACATGTCTCAGAAGGAGGAGGGCAGTTTATATGTGCATTGGCTACCTATCTGCTACCTGTCAAGAGAAGAGTTCTTCATTGCCCTAGCAATCACATTGAACATAGTCATGGTGTGGGCTTAGGGACTGGTTCTTTAAGTTCTTTCTAGAAAAGTTGTAGACATTTTAGTCAAGTTCTAAATGAAGGCACTGGTTTGAACATTTTTTTATAGCTCATTTTCCAAATCAGTAATTCTAATTTAATTGATTAATTTGACTCTAATATAATCATTCTATTTCTGATCATTCTAATTTGTTTGCTAAGATTTAGTCCATTTGGTGTTTATTGTCTTGTAAATGACAGTCTAAAACACTTGAGTTATGGTCTCAAGCCAAGTTGGTGGTTTATTTTCAGGAAGAGGGAAAGGTATGGCCTCAGGTAACTTTAAGAGAATCTATGTCATGCAGAGTTGGTGCTGAAAATGAATTCAGAAAAAAGCATTCTTTAAATCCATATCTTATAAAAATGTTACACTTAATAAACAGATATATTTATACTGTTATTTGAAGAGAAATGACAACATATTTATAGACACAATAACCATGGCCATGAGGGACCGATGAAGCTGAGCTTGCTCTGTCTCTTCTTCATGTGACTAAAATGTTGCTCCATCTGGTACCTGACTGCATTGTGTTTTCCTTGGCAACTCAAATACTAAGATGCTGTGGGCAGCAATGGTCTGACTTCACCTCTTGGTGATAGGCAACAGATGCCACTTCTCAATAAGAACAAATTATTGTACAAGGTATATAGGTTTGGAAATGTCTTCGGTCCTTTGTTTCTAATCAGGCTATTGGTAGAAATGGAAAAGACTGGTGTCTATCTGGGGACATTGATAGCTGTTGATTGTGGATGTTGAATGGGCATTGGGACTATGAAATCCAGATCTGGATAAAAGTCTGGATTGATGGTAGATGCAAGGATGGGTTGGACTCTGGGTAAAACCTGGTTTTGAGAGATCAGCAGGCTGGAATGGGAATGTCCTAGTTCTGAAAGCCAGGTATTAGAACTATCCGTGGGAGTGCCAAAAAAATGAGGATAAGAGCAAGCAGTGAGCTGGAAGCCAGGTAGACATTAAGACAAGGGGAGCCTCCAATTCCAGATGTCCAAATGAGGAAGTAGTCCAAAACTAGGCAATTGCCAGCAACCAGTCACCTGGGGAGCTGAGGAAGAATGGCCAAAGAGCAAGAGCACAGGTATGAGAGCTTGGAAACAAAAAGGACTATGACAGATGAGGCAGCTTTCCGACTTCATGTGCCAGAAGGAAGGGAGGGGACCTCAGTCAGATACACAGGTGGAGCAAACACAGGAGGGAATTGGATTCTGGCTTTGCTGAAGCGACAGCTGACTTCTGGTAGACAGCTGTTGAAGATTGGTGTGTGTCAGGAGTCTGCAGGAACTACTTACTAGGTTTTTTCTCTGAGTCCTGAACCTTGTCTCCCTGACAGTTCTTGACCTTCAACTCCCTCAGAAATTTTCCGGTAATAACCTGGTTCAAGCCTGATTTCAGATAGGACATCTCATATAAAGGCAGGAAAGCTCTATACCAAAATATTTACAAAGGCTATGGGTGATTATGGGTGTTCTTAATTTTCTTTTTCTTAATTTGTATGTATTCTGTATAGTGATCCCTTATTACCTTTGTAAGAATTAAAAATATAAGTGAGTCTCCTTTTAAAATTTGGTGTTTTTCTCAGTTTTATTGAGATATACTCAAATAATAACATTGTCTAAGTTTAAGGTGTACAACATAATGATTTAATTTATGTGTATATTGCGAAATGGTTACCACAACAAGTTTAGTTTACATCCTTCACTTCAGGGCGCCTGGGTGGCTCAGTCGTTAAGCGTCTGCCTTCAGCTCAGGTCGTGATCCCAGGGTCCTGGGATCGAGCCCCGCATTGGGCTCCCTGCTTGGCGGGAAGCCTGCTTCTCCCTCTCCTGCTCGCCCTGCTTCTGTTCCCTCTCTCGCTGTGTCTCTCTCTGTCAAATAAATAAATAAAATCTTAAAAAAAAAAAATCCTTCACTTCATGTAGTAATAGAATTTTTTTCTCGTGATGAGAACTTTTAGTAACTTTCAAACATATAGTATTGTTAACTATGTCACCATGCTATACATTATATCCCCAGAATTTATTTATATTATAACTGGAAGTTTGTGCCTTTTGACCGTCTATACTCTAATCCCTCACCCCTCATCCCCTACCCCTGGCAACCACCAGTCTGTTCTTGGTTTCCAAGAGTTCAGTCTTTTTTTTTTGGATTCCATATATAAGTGAGATCAAACAGTATTTGTCTTTGACTGAATTCACTTGGAATAATGCCCTCAAGGTCCATCCACATTGTTAAATGGCAAGATATTCCTCTTTTTTAAAATGGCCGAATGATATTTCATTATATATATATATTCATTATATATATATTTATATATATATATATAAATGTTATTATATATATATACGCATTTCCTTTATCCATCTCTTGATACACACTTAGATTGTTTCCATGTCTTAGCTACTGTAAGTAAAGCTACTATGAACGTTAGGGTACAGATATTTCTTTGGGATAGTGATTTCATTTCCTTTGACTACATACCCAGAAGTGGAATTGCTGGATCATATGGTGGTTCTGTTTTTAATTTTTTGAGGAATGTCCATACTGTTTTTCACAGTGGCTGCACCAATTTACATTCCCACCAACAGTGTACACGGGTTCCCTTTTCTCAACATCCTCACTGACACTTATTATCTCTTATGTTTTTGATGATAGTCATTCTCAGAGGTGTAAGGTAATATCTCATTGTGGTTTTGATCTGCATTTTCCTAACAGTGATGTTGAGCATCTTTTCATGTGCCTGTTGACATCTGCATATCTTCTTTGGAAGATGTCTATTGAGATCCTCTGCTCATTTTTAAATTGGATTATTTGTTTTGTTTTTTTCTATTCAGTTGTATGAGTTCCTTAATTATTTTAGATATAAGCCCCTTATCAGATGTGTGGTTTGCACATATCTTCTTCCATTCTGTAGGTTGCCAGTTCATTTTGTTGATTCTTTTTTTTTTTTTTTTTTTTGCTTTGCAGAAGCTATTTAGTTTGATATAGTCCAACTTACTTATTTTTGATTCTGTTGCTTGTGTTGTAGGTGTCCTATCCAAAAAATCATTGCCAAGACCAATGTCAAGAAGCTTTTTTCCTATGTTGTTTTTTTTGGAGTTTTATGGTTTGGGTCTTGCATTTAAGTCTTTAATCCATTTCAAGTTCTTTGTGAGTGGTATAAGATAGGGGTCTAGTTTCATCCTTTTACATGTGAATATCAAATTTTCCCAGCACTGTCATTGAAGAAACTCTTTTTTCCATTTAATATTCTTGGCTCTCTTGTCAAATATTAGTTGACCATATATGTATGGATTTATTTCTGGGCTCTTGATTCTATCCCATCGATCTGTATCTGTTTTTAATGCCAGTACCAAACTGTTCTGATTACTATAGCTTTGTAATATAGTTTGAAGTCAGGACATGTGATGCCTCTAGCTTTGTTCTTTCTCAGGATTACTTTGGCTGTTCAGGGTCTTTTGTGGTTCCATACAGATTTTAGGATTTTTTTTTTTCTATAAGTTAATTTCTTAGATGACATAGTATAAAGAGTTAGCACTTCTGAGTCAGACTAACCTGAATTCAAATACTGACTTCTCTTTTACTTCCTAGCTTTATGACCTGGGCTAGTTACTTGCACTTTAGAACTGTAGTTGGCTAGTCTGTAAAGTGTGGATAAGACGACCAAAATGATTATTATTCCTCACTCTTCCATACAAAGGAGGTAATTTGCCCTTCTTAGGATAGAAGGAAGAAACTCTTTCATCCTCTCCCTTTCTCACTTTTCCCATTGGGACAAAGAATCTTTTGTTGAGTGGGTGTTTGCTTGACCTCACTCTCTGTCTCTTCCATTTCTTCTTTTTCTGCTTTGGACTAAGCTTACAGAAATAGGTCTTACGCTTGAGGAAGAAGCCTTCCTTTTGGGAAGATAAATTAAGAAGCCCATTTGACAGCAAATCCATGTCAAATTTTCTAGTTCTGTTTTTCAGGATTAAAGTGGACATTTTAATCAACATTGGTGTGATCTTTGGGTCTTATTTCTTAATTACATCTATACCCAGGGTGCCAGCAGCCAATAAAAACACCAAGAATAGCACCACCTATCCATCCTTCTAATGCTTCCATGGCTGTGAGGTTTGGAAGGCATATGTAAAGTGCCTAGCACTGTGCCTGGCAAATAGGGGTAATTCAGTAAGTGCTAAGTTAATGATGATCATTGTCATGGTTGCTTTCTATCATGACTAACAATGGTCATGGGGGCATCATTCTTCCTCTGGGCTGGCAAGTCTTTTTCCCTCCATTTTCATCTATTATGGACTAGCATACTCTTTCCAAAGATCTATCCTTCCTGCTGTATTACTACCACAGCTGTTTCCTTCCCTTGTAACCAAGTACCATTGTTCATAAGTAAATGCAGAGCACTTTTTCTGATCTTTCCAGGCATCTAAGACTGTTTTAGGACTGTTTAGGTATGTGGAAAAGGAAAATATTAAGAAACTTTACCCATGAATTCAGAAGCAGGAGGGGAGGTTTGTAATGATCCCACTTCCCACCTGCCTGGGTCCTGCCCTAGCCAGCAGAGCTGATCCCAGCTCTGTTTAGGAGGACAGTAAGTATTCAGCTAACTCAGCTAACTCAGCTAACCCCAGGCTGCCAGAACTGTTTTGCTTGAGATCTCACCTTTGGGCAATGGATTCTTCCCTGTCCTATAGCCAGGGCTTCCCCTTGATTGACAACTCCATGAGTGTGTCTGTTCACTCTCTCCCACTGTTCTTCTCAAGAAAGGGGCTCTGCCCTCTGCTGCCTGTTCCCCTGCCTTCTGGCATTGCCCCACCATGCTTGCTTAGAGCCTTGGCACAGCCTTTTGGCAGTGTGGCAGCCCCTTGCTCACCTCATTATCTTCCCTGCTGGGCTTGTACCTCTCACTCACCAACCTTGTCTGGCTGTCTTCCTCCTGTCATCTGCTGTCAGTGATGGTTCCAATCACCTGTCCCATCCCCTCATTCTTGAATTTTAAGAACCATGCCTAGATACTATGTTTTCCTTCTGACCTCACTTCCCTTGTCTCTCCTAATCCCTCAGGTCATTCTACCACCCTGGCTTCCTCAAAAAGCACCCTACCCTCTCCCCCACCACTGACCCCTAATTTTGCATTTATCGTCCCCTCAGCCTGGAGTAGTCTTCTTCCAGAAAGTCACAAGGCTCACTACATGATGCCTTTCACATCTCCATTCAAGTTCTGCCTCCCCAGAAAGGCTTTCCTTGATCATATCCCCACTCTCTATCACTCTGTAGGCCTTTTCTCTGCTTTATTATTTTTTTTCATTGCATCTTTAACTTCTGGATTTCAGATTGTATTTTCTTTTGCTTGTTTGTTTATTATCTGTCCCTACCCCCTGCCTTTCCCAAAACATAAGCAAGCTGCATGAGAGCAGGACTTTCATCTGCTTTGTTCAGCAGGTACAGAGCCCAGAATAGTGCTCAGCACAGAGTGGGTGCTCAGTGAATCACCCATCCTCTGCCAACACAATTCCATCATTCTTAATACCCTTAGTTGACTATTAATAAAATTAAATGTGCTAGGAATAAAAGAAAAATATTATTTTTTTGAAAAAAAAAATAGTAGTTTTGAAGTATAGATTAGTAATTTCTTGTGCAATTTTGGAATCACCAAAGCTCTGAAAACAAAAAGCTCTCTTCTTTTCTGGCAAATCCATTTGGTCCTAAATTTGCCCTGAGCTTGAATAGTCTTATGTATGATATTTATTTATCCCACTTAATATGAATATTCATGTATATCAGTGCCAAAATATTAATGTGTTTGATTTTAGGGTACTTCTCCATTCCCTTCATATAAATTGCAGTATATGCATTATATCAACCTTAAAATCTGAAAAGTTCTGAGTTTAGAATGTATCTAAGCCCCAAGGATTTCAGACAGGAAGCTCAGAACAGTTCTGCAATTTTTCCTTTTTGTTCTCTTCTGAAGCGTGTGAAAGAGGGGAGAGAAAAGTAAAGAGGTGAAGAGAATTAGCACAGGGATAAGACTGGGGAGTAGTTTGGGGGAATTGGTAGAGAGAAGGAAAGGCTGCCTTTATGAGTAACTTTAGGGAATGTTAAGAAGATTTTTAAAGGGGCGCCTGGGTGGCTCAGTTGGTTAAGCGACTGCCTTCGGCTCAGGTCATGATCCTGGAGTCCCAGGATCGAGTCCCGCATCGGGCTCCCTGCTCAGCAGGGAGTCTGCTTCTCCCTCTCCCGCTCCCCCCTCTTGTGCTCTCTCTCTGTCTCACTCTCTCTCTCAAATAAATAAATAAAAATAAAATCTTTAAAAAAAAAAAAAGAAGATTTTTAAAGAAGTAGGTCTGCTGCATATTATGCAATGCAATTCTACTATGCTACTAACTCCAGACCTACAGTAAAAACTACCATTATTTTTTAGTGCTTTTTATACTTAGATTTTTATTTTGGACGCATCACTGAGCTGAGATCGAGTTCAAAGCATCCAGCACATTTCTGGTTCCATGAACATTCATAAGAAATTGCGTATCTGTTACTGGCTTATACTAAAATGTGAAAACTGAGAGTTCTTTTCTTTTCAGAGCAGAAGAATATGGATAGGTTCTTACCAGAGTATTAAAGAAATTAGGTAGCTATAAGATTAATCAAATAAATTAATACATTAGACATAGAATAGCAGGTTGAAGATATTTTGGGCTGGCATTCAAATATTCTCTATTAGGCAATTGTATTGGGTAGGTACTATGCCAGGAACTTTCACATATGTCAAACTTTATTTAACTCCTAAGGGAAACTGCTGATATTTATTTCCCCATTGTATTTAATCAAATCTTAGAATACTTTACTCATATGATATTATCTCTTAGGTATGTGATTTTTTTTTTTTTTTTTTTGGCCATACAATGGTTAATTTCCTATTTGTAAACTATTAAGATGATTGAATTTGTCATTTTTTTTCTGGACATTTTGCAGTATGTAAACATAGACTTAATCAAAGTTTATCTGGGTTGATAAGAAATTGTCACTTAAATTTTTCTCACTACATCATGCCTTTCACATCTCCATTCAAGTTCTGCCTCCCCAGAAAGGCTTTCCTTGATCATCTCCCCACTGTCTATCACTCTGTAGGCCTTTTCTCTGCTTTATTATTTTTTTTTCATTGCATCTTTAACTTCTGGATCTCAGATTATATTTTATATATAATATACAGTTAGATTCTACTTTGTAATGCTTTGTGTGTTTCCACTACCTTATGGTGTGGTAAGCAGGAATTGCAGGGCCCTGCTCCTTCAGTGGGCATTTCCTGCCTTGCTCTTGAGCAGAGCATACTGCCTATGGGTGGGGATAAGAAGGGAAGGATCCATGCTAGGAGAATTAGGTTCCCCCACTACCAATGAGAGACCACACCATGTGAGCAGAGGAGATAAAGTGAAAAAGGTCCGAGTTTATGAAGCTGGTGGTGTCTTGATAATCATAGATAACTGTTTTAAATTAATTTTAGTTGGTGTATTAGAAAATGCAAAAATTTGATATACTGGTGGCAGGCACACTATGGTTAATTTATATAATGTGACAAGAAAACTAGCATTTAGAAACAAATTGGTAATTATTGAAGCAATTTTTTCATCTCTTTTCACTCTGTCTTGGGGAATTAGCTTTTGGGTATTGCCTAGGTAACAATATTTCAATTTCATTCAAAATGATCACTATTATGATAGTAAAGATCAAGTTTCATTAAATCTAGACATATAGTACTTTTCATTTTAAAAACCCAAACTCATTTGTTTTTCTTAAAGGAATATTCAATATCATTCAGTACTAAAAATCATAATGCTAATAACAATTTTTTTTCCATAAGCTTGATAGATACTAAAAAAAATATAGTAAGTACCTGCCCTGTGCTGGGTATGGTGCAAGGGAGCTTTAAATATATACTTTAATTCTCACAATAGTCCTGAGAGATGGAAATTATTAAACTCATTTTGCAGATGTGAAAATTGAGGCTTAGAGATGTTAAGGAACATGCTCAAGATCACCTGGATAGTCTGCAGCAGATTCAGGATTTGAATGTACGTGTATCTGTCAGAGGCCTTTGGACCCTTCCACCATTCCATACTGCGTTCTCATTCCAGGTAAACAAATGATGGTAGCTCACAAGAGGCACGAATGTGTTGAGTGTGATCCCGGGGAGGGGGCGGGAAAGGCCTAAATCCAGATAGTGACAGGAAATGATGACCTATAAAATGTTCCAGCAACATGTATAAAATATGAGTGATGTTAGAAAAGCTTCGCAAGAGTTAGAATGATTAACAGAAACCTTGCAAAGGTTGCAAATGCAGTCGCTAAGATTTAATTATTTCAGAGTTTATGTATTTCGCTTAGCACTTTAATTTGGCTTCTTTTAAGACCACGGGTATTCAGTGAAAGTGAGCCAGATTGGAACTTTGAGATTTGGTCAGTGAGAATATTTGTCTGATGTAAAAGCCAGCAGTATTTAAAGATGAGGATGAGAGCAATGAATCTTCAAGCAGAAGTGAGCGGGGGCACGTTGCCCCCCTTCACGGCCACCTCCAATATCATACTGGAGGCAGGGTCCATGTGGTTTGAAAACAAAGCATCACTTTGTTCTACTGCTTTGACTCAATGAGAATAACAATATTCATTTTGTTGTGAATTTTAAAGAACCTTAAAAGAAGGCATGAGATTTTGATACAGATCAAAAGAGGACGTGAGTTTCAAAAATGTGAGAGATACCTTGCTAGAGAGAACTTCTCGTTCTTTTTAGATTGTTTGCCTTCTGATTTACTAGAGCATAGAGGCATAGACATTAGATTTGCTTCTAATATGGGTCAGCGAGAAAAACAGGGCATCTCACTTATTACAGTAAGACTTGTATAAGATAAAATATAACTTGAAAATTTGTACATAAATTGGTAATTTCTCCTATAACCAAGGAATCCATTTTGAAACCTCTAAGGACAAATAATGTACCTTCTGACAAAAGTAAAATGTTACCTGAACCATCTTTACTCAGCCTATTTGGACCTTCCTGTGAACACTTGGGTCATTTTCATGGCTTTTGGTCAGTTTGGTATTTCCATGGCTTTTGGTCAGTTCGGTAATAGTTCAGTAAAGTTCAGGCATTTGGTGTTTTCAAACAATTCATGATTTCTTCCTGCACAAGGTGGTTTTATAATAGACGTCAAATTTTTGCATACCTCTCTGGTCTTTTATGCTATCTTATATTAAGTCTTGATATATGCTCACCTTCCTTTTCTCTTGTGGAATTGAGCTGCCTTTTACAATATGGAGACACCTTATAAAAAGCTCCATTCTTGCCCTGTCACTCCTAACGCCAATCTGTTTCCTTCACAGTGGGCTATCACATGGTTTTTTCTAAAGGGACCATGCCTTTCCACTCTCCATTTGAGAAGTAAAATAAAATATGTAAGAGCCATGTGATTAAGGAGGGGGCAAAGGAAAGAACTGACATTTGTTGAGTACCTCTGATGTACTGCTCAAAGGCTGGGCCTTCCATATGTAATCTTATGTGATCTAGGTAGATACTAGAAACATTACATCCACTGTATTTATATTATGATGGTATTGATTCAGTTCCAGGCTCTTTGAAGCTACCTTCTGAAGAAAATTTTTGTGATTTGGTTTGTGTGTATAATGGGAAAGAGAATGTGTTTATTCTAGTTGTGCATGTACATGTTGGCAGATCATGGTTGGTTAGTGCAATGGGAAGTGAGGGTCAGAACGTCTCCAGAAGTGCTTTGTTTCTGGGTGTCGATACAGTGAGGGCCATGTGGATGGCATATGGAAATCCAGAGGCAGCCTAAATCAGCTCTCAGCTTGGTGGGCTATGCCTGGTGACTGATGACACATTGAACAGACAAGGAACAAATTTGCTACGTTAACCACCTGGTTAACTGGACGTTATCTTACTATTCCTTAGTGCCTTTCCCAATATTGATTACAGTTTCCCTTTAAGTCCATTTGTCAGAGCAAACCAAGTTAACCGAACTTTGGGGTCCCAGTCTGACTTGTCATGATGTATGGGTATTAGGAGGCAGAGTAGTATCGTAGAGTGGTTCAGGGTGCTGACTCGGGAGGGAAGCTGCCTGGGTAGGAACCCTGGTCCTACCACACACTGCCTTTGTGACCTCGGGTAAGGCATTTAACCAGAAACATTCAGTTCTTTTCAGCTGTAAAATGAGTATAATAATAGCACCTACAGTTGTATGACTGAAACTGGTACATGTTATATGTCAATTATACTTCAAAAAATATTTTATAAAAGCAAAAAAAAAAATAGCACCTACAATGCATGTAAAATACAAAGCACCATGCCTGCTGTGTTGCTGCTGCTCAGTTGGCACTGATGTAATAATAATAATGGTAATAATAATAGTAATAGTAATAAAAGCAACAACAAATTATTATTATTATTAGAAGAGCCTCACTGAGAATAAATCAACTCCATGATTTCAAGGAGGCAAGCTCTATTAAGATTGTGTCCTCTTAACTTCCCATATAATGATAATTTATGCATTTAATAATCTTAATTGTCAGGAAACTTTTCCATATTTTTAACCTAAATCCTGAATGCTATAGATAGGTTCTCATTCGTCTTGAACTACCTGTGGAGATTGTTTTCCTTAGAGTCTTCATTTTCTATAAAATTTTCTCCATCCTTCCCAGAAGGCCCAAATTTCATTAGATTTTTGGGAGGACACGGAATGTAAGTTTAACCCTTGCAATAGGCTCACTGTAGTCTATTTTGGCATCTCAGATAAATTCTTTAGAAGAAATCTATGCTCTTTCCCTTCATTTTTCATGGTCATTTTGTATTGGAATGAGCCATATGGATTTAAGTATACCAGAGAATCATTCTTTGGCAAGGGCAGTTTGCCTGAAAGACAAAGTTAAATCTGTTTAATGGAATATTTTGGAAAAGAGACAAAGAAAAGTCATGTTGGGCCAAGATTTTGTTTTGGGCACATTTGGGGGACAAAGTTATTTTATAGGAACTGGTTTTATTTTTCTTATTCTTTCCTTAATGTGGTTGCATAATTCATGTTCATGTTAAGTGTTATTAAAATAAATGTAACTATTTTAAATTTGATATGCACATAAATTCTTCTCTTTCAGTGGATGCGTATATGGTTGAAAAATTTCACTGTGGGGCAATTCATATCAGTAGAGACAGATCTTATAAGATGTCTTCTTACTTCAGTCACAAATCAGAAGGTCTTCGTACTCTACCACAAGGAAGACATGCACATGCATTATAAATTCTCTCATATTCTAGAAATTACAGCCAGGAACTCCAGGTAGCTTTGAAAACTCTTTCAAATGATCAAACACTATTGACCAAAGCTTTTCAAGCTTTAATGTGTGGAGGAATTAGCCAGCGCATCTTGTTGGAATGCAGATTTTGATTTAGTAGGTCTGAGATGGAGCCTGAGTTTCTGCATTTCTAATAGATCTCGGGTGATGCTAATGCTGTTGGTCCAGGACCCACTTTGAGTAACAGGACTGTGGACTTCCTATCTTTTTGTGACTTTTACCCATCTCAGATACAGGGTTTTCTGTATCCAAAAAGTGGGTACTACCTGAAGTCAGTCAAAAGGGATGAGGAAATAAGTGATCACATAGGTAAATGTGAATCTCAGAATAAACACATTGGTCACTATAATTCAAGATATCCTTGGACAGCAAGTGGGTTCGAGTCAGCTCTTCTGCATCATGGTTCCTTTCTTTTGTGATTTGTTATTCACTATTATTATTACTATTTTTTTGCCTTTGCCATTTCTATGTCTTGTTGTTTCTTTGACAAAGAATGGGAAGACACTGAAAAAGCTGGTGATCCAAGGGGGTTCTGAGCTCAGAGAAAGAGAAAGATGTGGTCTTCCCAGGAAAATAATAGATACCAGTCCTGAAATTTGGTGGGATCACTACAATGTTACAAGCAAACATTACCTTCTATTATTATTATATGCAACAGAGTGCCTAAAATAATGGCAAGTATATAAGAGGTAACTAATATGGAATTTGATTGCTGAATTCCAGATTGATGTAAGAATGGTCATTTGCACTAGGGGACAATTCTGAATGAGGGTCTGAGGTCTCTGCATTAAAAGGGGTAGCATTATGCCTGTCAGGAGAAAAGTATGTTGGTATGGCATCTCACTTCTCACTCAGCAGGGTTGGGGAGCTGTTGTAGTTTTAAAAGTTAGTTAAATACTGGCCTACACTGTCCTTCATATTTAAGAGAGAAACCAAGCTGAGAATTATTAAATATCAGAATTAGCTACCAAAGGCAGTAACTTTGGAAAATGGGAAAAAACTGCTGTGTAACTCTCTTTAAAAACAAAACAAAACAAAACTTCTGCTTGGTTCAACTTTGTTTAGGGTTTGGAAAAAAGGTATAGTATACCCCTTTAAAGGTCTTGTGGGAATAGTAGTAACTTTTACAGCTTCAAAGGGTTCTGGAATGAATGATTAAAAAAAATAATGTCCAGAGCTCCTCTTGCTGTTTGAAAGAGAGGCTGCTCTGGTTTTTCACAGTGTACTGGGCTGCTCACAGGGGATTGGTGGAAGATCGCCTCATGGTGTTCTTTGTCCAACTGAAGGGGAGCTGCTGGTAGTCAAGCTACGTGAAAGAAATAAAGAAGCGTGTCTGTGCCAAGGAGGCACAGAGGGACATCTGTCTAGGGAGCTAAGATAAGACTCAGGGACTTTCAAGTCCTGCCTTTCCTTCATACGAGAATATGGGTTAAAAACTGCTGTGGCAACGCCTCAGTCCAAGATGGTTGACCAAGTTGTCACTAGCCATGAATCTCTAGACAAGTGGTGTTTTCTGTTGTTATTATTATTTTTGTTTGTTTTAATGTGGAGAAAAACCCAATTGTTTTTGGAAAGGAAATGTAATATTAGGTTAAGAACTTTCTGTATTTTCATTTCAGCCTGCTATAGCAAAAATACCATAGACTGCCTGGTTTAAATAACAAACATTTATTTCTCACAGTTCTAGAGGCTGGGAAGTCCAAGACTGGCAGATTTGGTGTCTGGTGAGGGCTGGTTTCTTGGTTGATAGATAGCCATTTTCTTGCTGTGTGCTCACATGGCAGAGGGGTCTAGGAGCTCTCTGGGACACTCTCCTGCTCAAGATTGAATTCCTACAGAAGAGAGAGTCTGAGTGTTTTTAGCTAACGATGGAGGGAGATGCTTTCTTCACCCAAGGCTTCATGCCTTGTGGGAGTGGTAGTTCCCCAAGGCAAAATTGAGGAACTTGCCACAGCAGTTTTTAACCCATATTCTCGTATGAAGGAAAGGCAGGACTTGAAAGTCCCTGAGGTGCTACCATCAGAAGGGGCAGAGAGGTCAAGCTGGTAGAGAAACAGATGTACAGAGTTGGAAATGATAGGCAGGAGCTGAGAGGATGGTTCTTCCCATCCCAGGATAGATTGGATTCTATGATTTATTTGCTGGGCTTGTCCCTACTTAGTACCTCTTTAACTGTGTTACCCCTGTGTTCAGCTTTAACAGTTGTTACTTTTCTCAGTGGGTGCAATTGCTGAGGAGATGCTGATCATTTATTTATTTTCTTGATTTTGTTTTGTATCCAGATGTGTGGAACTTGTAAGGAAAACTAAGGAAAGCTGTCGATACCCTGTTTCATGCTTCAATAAATTATATCCTATTCGATCATTTCAAAACCATTTATTTCTCCTTCCATGTACACACACACACACACACACACACGAGTTCTGGGAAGCAGTTCCAGACACAAAATGGAAACGATGGAAGGCAGTGACAGTTATGAGTGTTTCTCAGGGCCACAGACATAATAATCATCAAAGTAAAGGAGGGAAAAATCTGCATTTTGGTGATTCTTGACTCTTTACTCTCAATCTATTAGTTCATAGGAATTAATGGCATAGATTAGCTAATAGGACTTAGCATGATTCGCCCTGTTGGCAGCCTTCTAAATGTTTGACTCTGTTGATGATAAAGAAAATGCTTTTCACTGAAATTCATATGATTTATTACTCCATCCTAGACCACAGGATGCATACAATGTGTAATTGTAGAATCCTTCTTAAAAAGCAGCAAATCCCTTTCCTTTAATTTTGTGTAAAGAAAATTCTAAACAAAGTTTAGTTCTTTAGCTTAAAACAGAATTGTGGGACAACTGTCTTTTGCAAACCTGTGGCAATCACATAGGTGGCATATAATTGGCATAATTCAAAGGGTATTTGGGGGGATATGTAGCCTCAAAAATGTGAGTTACCATCATCCACTGGTGGCCGTCTCCCTGAGTAACAAGAGCTACCATTTACTGAACAGTTGCTATCTGCCAGGCACTATGCTAAATGCTTTTTTATGACAAAGTTTAATTTCCACAAAAATCTCGAGGTCTGTACTATTATTATCTCAGTGTTACAGATGATGAAACTGAGGCTCAAAGAAATAAAGTAATATATACGGGGAAAAGCCTGGATTTAGACTCAGGGAGCAGTCAGACCTTTGCTTAAGTTCATAACTACCATACCACACTGTGTTTCTTTTTATTTTGCTATAGAATAAAATTTAAGGAGTACATTAGCTCATTTTTTCCCTATTTCTTTTTATCCCATGGCCCTTCTCCCACTCAAGCTGCATTCTTGAAGCATCTGGGGCTTGAGAAGGGGTCATTGTAGTAGAACCCCTCATGCTAGACATAGTAGTCAGAATCTACCCACTCTTGTAATGTTTGCTGGAAGGGGAGGGACTATATATAAAAGAGAAGGTAATCAGGCTGAAGCTAAAGGGATGTTTGTGAATCCTGAGAGGAGAGTTCTTGGATTGAGTCCCAGTACAGAGTTGAGAGCATTGGAAGAATACCCAGATTGGTTTGGAAAGCCACGAAGAAGCCTGTGTCCTCTTTCAGGCAGGGTTCAGAAAGGGAACAAGACTCTGTTTTGTTTTGATTTTTCATTGATAGTGAGAGAACAGAACATCTTTTGAATGGGATATCTGAATTTGAGACTCCTGAAGAGACCCTGAGCATCCTAGCCTAGCTTGTAGATCCACAGAATGTTTTTCTAGATTACAGAAAGCTGCTAGATGTGCCCAAAGAACCAGGGCACCTGAAGATCTGTGTAGTCAAGATGAGGAGGTGAAGACATTGTGGCTCTATGAGAGCAAGTTTCAGGCAGGAAGATGGTAGCTTATTGTATGGTGGTGTTGAGAAAAGCTTTCCAAAAATTCAGACCAGAAATTCACTTACTCTACTATACCACCACATTCTGGCATTATATAAGCCTCTTGAATTCAGACACAAGCTCCAGACAGGTACTTTATTTTTATTTTATTTTATCTTTTTTTAGATTTTTAATTTATTTATTTGATAGAGAGGGAGAGAGAGAGATAGAGCGCACAAGCAGAGGGAGCGGGAGAGGGAGAAGCAGGTTCCCTGCTGAGCAGGGAGCCTGTTTTGGGCTGATCCCAGGACTCTGGGATCATGACCTGAGCTGATGGCAGACGCTCAACCAACTGGGCCACCCAGGTGCCCTCTAGACAGGTACTTTAAAGGGAATTCTGTATTGACTAATATTAAATTTTGCCACTTGGTGAAATAGGGTTTAAATAGAAATTAAGTCCTATAAAAAGTGGAATATTTCTATCTCTTATGTAACTGTTTTGCCTGAGATTTATTTCCTCTACATTCTGAAGAGAACAACAAGCCCTTTGCTTAGAAGTTTAATAAAATCCATTAAAACAGAAAGAAAATACCCAATGACTAAATTTAGGCCAATTCAAATCAATGGGCAAACCAATTCTCCAAATACAGGCAGTCCTCACTTTGCATGGTTCAGATATGCATACATTTCAGTTATCACAGTATAATTAAATAACACCAGTCCCTTGACAAAATAGTTGAAATTTCAGTTACCCACAGTGTATTAACCTCGAGTAATTGTCTAATGTACAAACTTCACTGCTACCCATTCAGTCCCAAAATCATGATGTTAAAAGCAGATGCACATCATGATCAGTAACCAATCACATCACCTTGTTCAGTGCCTGTTGGTGATTGGTGAGTGTGCATCGATTATTCAGTTTATGCACAGACAGCAAAGTGCATAGTGGTGTTGTGTCTTTGTCTCCTAAGTGATGAACCCATGTGACATTTTACATGTATACATCATTGAAACAGGGAATTGGCCAACAAAGATGAAAGTGCAGCAAAGAAACAAAAAAATAATGACTCTGGAAGTGAAATTGGAAACTGGTTATGAAGAAAAAGATGAAGGTGTCCTAGAGGAAGTGACATTGGCAAAAAACCTCAAGCCCCAAAACAGAAAAACTCACATTAAAGTACTCTTGAAGATATTACATGATGTTTAAATCACAAGGAACAAAATATTAAAAGCTGACCCAATCTTAAGAAAGAGTATGAAATTCAATAAGACAGAAAAGATATATGCTCCATATCCTGTTATACCATAAGAAGAGGGAAAGCACTGTTTAATCTACTCTTGATAAGATTTTTACAAAGATAAAAACTTTAATTTTCAATGAAGTGTTTTATATTAGAATGTATAAAACAAACAGTAATTTTTTCTATTGTTTTCATTTATCTCTATATTTATAACTGATAGTAAGAGATGATTTTTTGTTTTGACAAAAATTTTTAGAGGTCACAGAGCAATCATGATTTTCCCCATTGGTTATTAAAATGATTTGCATGCTGGGCGCCTGGGTGGCTCAGTCGTTAAGCGTCTGCCTTCGGCTCAGGTCGTGATCCCAGGGTCCTGGGATCGAGCCCCACATCGGGCTCCCTGCACGGCGGGGAAGCCTGCTTCTCCCTCTCCTACTCCCCCTGCTTGTGTTCCCTCTCTCGCTATGTCTCTCTCTGTCAAATAAATAAATAAAATCTTTAAAAAAAAAAAAAAAATGATTTGCATGCTTTCAGTTTGCATGGCCACTTTTATGGTTCCCCACTGTTGTGCAATGTGAGCACTGTTTGTATACAGAATGGAGCAAATGTTCCTTTACCTGTATATGTAAAGTCAACCTCAAAATATCACCATCTCAAAAAACTGCACACCTAAAAATTCTCTCCCAAGGTCAAGAATTGCCCTGAAATTGGTATTCTCATCCTGTAGACAGAGAAAGAGCAAAAATGTGCTGTAAAGTGGGATCTGAGGCTTTGGGAGTCCTAGGAGCAGAGTTAGTAAACGCCTTGTATCCAACAAGCATTCAGTGTTCACATATCCCTCTCTGTTGTTTAATAGTCATGTGTGGTACAATGGTTGCCATTGCTCATTTTTGGTATTGTTCGCACATCATCTCATAAGTGGACTGATGGTCATTGTGTGGGATGTTCACAAATCCAGTCATTGCACTCTAGTCATTACTACTCATTCTCCCTGTCATGTTTTATGTGGGAATATGCCTTGTGGGACATGAAACAATCAGACACTTATATTAACAGAGAGGATAACAGATGTGCTCTTCTTTTATTGTCTCTGGGGTTCTTTTAGATCATCTGAAATGACTACATGAAGTTTAAAAATATTTTATTAAAAATGCTTAATGCAAGAAAAAATTGTGTTTTCCACATATAATGTTTATCAAGACAACCTTTCAAGTGCTCTTAGACAAAAGAAAGTTTAAAGCTTTTAAATAAAGGGCTTTATAGGTACAAAATTATTTTTGCCTAAAAACCCTTTAAATATACTTTTATATGTAACTATCAGTATCTATAAGGAAAGGAAGAAAAGAAAAAAGGGAAATTGGGGAAATGGATATTTGTTAGGTAGCTTATAGTAAGTTTATTCTATCATTTCATGAAAGGCATATAAAATAGGTGTGTGTGTGTGTGTGTGTGTGTGTGTTTTCTTGGAACATTTGAAAGTATGCCAGATTATTAACCATTTCCCACTTTTTCCTCTTCATTCTACCCCATGGCACATATGTGAAGTATTATAGTTCTTGAGTATGGAAAATTTTCTTTTATATTTCTGGGGTCTTTTCACTCAAGAAATTCCAGGTACATTCCCAATATTCTAGTCATTAGCCTATACAATTCTCTATTAAATTGGTGTCAACTTTTCATTTTAAATGGGAAAAATTGGGACAATTTTTATTTCTACCCTAGCACAATGATGTAGGAGATTTGTAAGAGTGTTGCTGACTATAATGCCTCTAAGGAAATGATTTATTTTTTTTCAGCCTTTGGAAAAAAATCACACCACACCAGTGTTGACTGGCAAAGGTCAAAGTGGCAGTCCAAATGCTGGCACTAATTAAATCCATTTGCACATGTGTAAGAAATGAGGCTGTGACCCAAGATATTCTCTAACTTCTGAAGCAAGACTTTACTGAATCTTAGGATCTTAGAGGAGGTAGACTTCTTAGAGGCAACCCATAATTTTATGAGATGATGAAACTGAGGCTGAAGGAATTAACTTTGGCACAAGATAATAAATTGATGAGTTATTAGTAAATCGGACTTCTTTTTCTGGATATATTAGAGTAACTGGTATTAGAGTTAACCTCCTACTGTAAATAATTACGAAACTGAACAAACTATATGAAGATAGAGTTTTTCAGGCATTGGAGATAGGCAGCACAAGGCTATGATCCTTGGAAGAAAAGATAAAAGGTAAGTTTCATGTTGAACCCAACTTTCTGGTTGGTGGCCCCTTTCAGACTGTGGTTCAGGGAGGTGAAGCCCAAGTGGAGAGTATGAATCTTGCTCTAAGAAGGCAAAGATCAGAGTTCATGTCTGCTAAGGTGGCTGGAATATGCAGTCCAGGGTCCCAGAGAGGAGGATGTTGGAAGGGTTGAACCCCAGAAGTCTGTAGGTACATTCTCCTTAGGTTCTTTGCCAAGAGTTTGGCTATACATATATAGGGTAAGAATCTGTAAGGCCTAGCAAAGTGAGGCTAGTGGGTCAGAAGGCTGAATGGAGCTCCCATAGTTTGTGCAGTGCTGAAAGATACTGAAGTTCTAGCCCAGCCAAAGTCGTCTGACATTCAGTTAAAACCTCCAAAAGGCCATGCTTTAGGGATTAGGACCAGAGCTTAGACTAAGGGCCACATCCTCAATTAGAGAATACACTGACAAAGCCTAAAATCAAGTCTGACTGGACTAAGAGAATCTCCCAGTAAATTATCTAACTGCCACAGTTATACTCTGCATACTTTAAAGGGAGACAAATTCCTTACAATGTATTATTCAAAATATCCAACATATAAAAATATTACATATGTGAAGAAGCAATAAACTATAATCCACAATAAAAATCAACAGAAACAAACCCTAAAATAGTAAAGATGTTGGAATTAGTGACAAAGATTTTATAAAAGCTATCAGAAATGTTTTCAAGGATTTAAAGGACAAGGTGGTCAAATGAATGGACAGAAAAGGAATCTCGGGAGGCCTGGGTGGCTCAGTCGGTTGGGCATCTGCCTTTGGCTCGGGACATGATCAAGTCCTGCATTGGGCTCCTTGCTCAGTGGGGAGCCTGCTTTTCCCTTTGCCTGCCGCTCCCCTTGCTTGTGCACTCTCTCTCTCTCAAATAAATAAAATTTTGGGGAAAAAAAAAAAAAGAAAAGGAATCTCAACATGAAATGAAAATATGAGAAAGAACCAAATGAAATTTTAGCACTGAAAAATAAAATATATGAAATAAAAAACTTCACTAAGTGGGTGTAACAGTATATTGGACAATGTAGAAGAGTCAGTAAGCTTCAAGGAAAATCGATAGAAATTGTTTCAGCTTAAGAATACAAAGAAGAAAAGATGGGCAGGGGGAGAACGGGGAGCCTCAATGATCTGTGGGAAAATAGCCAATAGTATAAGACACACTGAACTAAGAGAATTAAGGGAATGACTTAAGAGAATGGGGCAGAAAAGCCATTTGAAGAAATAATGGTCCTAAATTTTTCAACTAGGAGAAAAGCATCCATTTATAGATCCAATTCAAGCATGATAAAAAACAAAACAAAACAAAACAGAACAAACCTATACTTAGACGCATAATAAACTTGCTGTAAACCAGTGGTAAAGAGAAAATATTGAAGAAATAAAGAGAGAGCGATGCAGGGGGAGGGACGAAGGAAGGGAAGAAGACAAGGAAGGAAGGTAGAAAGGAAGGAAGAGAGGGAGGAGAGAAGGAAAGAAGAAAAAGCATTACATGATGAGGAACAATGATAGGAATGATGACTGATTTCTCATCAGAAAGAATGGAGATCAGAAGACAATGAAATACTGTTAAAGTTCAGAAAACAAAGTAACCTGTCAGCCTTGAATTCAATATGTAGGGAAAATATCCTTTGAAAATTGTACTGAAATAATGACATTTTTAGATGAATGGAATTTGCGAGACTTCATTTTCAACAGATGCATACTAGAAAAGTGCAGAAAGCATGGAAGAAAACTTCCTCAATGTGATGAACAGTACCTTCAAAAGAAAGAAAAAATGAAAAAAGAAAGAGAGAAAGAAAGGAAAGGAAGAAAGAAAGAAAGAAGAAAGAAAAAAAAGGAAAGAAAGAAGAAAGAAGGAAAAAGAAAGAAAAGGAGACCCTGCAGCTAACATCAACATTTAATGATGAGAAACTGAACAGGTCTACCCTGAGGTGAGGATCAAGGCAAGAATATTCACTCTTCTGGATGTCCACTTTTACAAGTTCCATTTAACATTATGTTGGAGGTCTTAGCTACTACAATAAAACTAAAAAAGAAGCAAAGAAATAAAATGAAAATGAATTAAATAAAAGGGATTGAAAGACATAAATATTGAAAAGAAAAAAGTCAAATTGTTTTTTGTCTGGACAAGCTATTATAGCATCTGTATCTGTATAGAGAATCTTCAGAAACTAATAGAAAAACCAGTAGAACTAATAAGTGCAGTTGTAAAGCCATAGGACACAAGGCCAGTAGATACAATTATTTGTATTTCTATATTATAGGAACAAAAAATTTGAAAATAAAATTTAAGGAAACAACATCAGTAGGCATAAATTTAGCAAAAGATGTTCTAGATGTCTATACTGAAAACTTCAAAACAATGCTGACAGTAATTAAAGGAAACCTAAATAAAGGAGAATTATGCCTTGTTCATGGAAAGGAGACTCAGTATTGTTGAAATGTCACTTCTGCCCAAATTGATCTATAGATAGGGTCAACACAATTCCAATCAAAGTTACAATAGCTTTTTTTGAGAAAGCAGCCAATTCTATAATTGGTATGGAAGTAAAAAGAGCCTAGAAGAGCCAGAAAAATTTTGAAAAAGAACAAAGTTAAAGGAATTAAACTACTTGATTTCAACACTTACCATAAAACTACAGTAATCAAGACAATATATTATGGCATAAGGATAGAAAACTATTTCAACAGAAAGGTCTAGAAATGGGTATACATATATATGGTCCATTGATTTTTGACCAAGATGCCACTGCCGTTCAGTGAGGAAATGGAAAATACTTACAACAAATGGTGCTGGAACAAGTGGATAAAAGTATGGAGAAAAAATGAATCTTGACCCCTTCATCATACTACATACAAATTAATTTGAGATGGTGTATAAACTTAAGGATAGAAGTATAAAATTTCTAGAAGAAAACTTAGAATATCACTGTGAACTTGGGACAAGCAAAGACTTCTTAGAGAGAATGCAAAAAGAATGAACCACAAAAAAATTTTAAATGATTAAAATAGACTTCATCAAAATTAAAAACTTTTGATAATCAGAAAACACCATTAAGAATAGAAAAGGCATGCAACAGACTGAAATAAATTATTTTTAAAAATATACTGCCAAAATAACCAAGAAGATGTAAAGGACTTTTTCACATCAATAAAAAAAGACAAGCAATTCTATAAATATGGGCAAAAGACTAGCTAGATTAAGCCCTTCAAAAAGAAGACAGGCAAATGGCCAATAAGCACCTGAAAATGAGCTCAGAATCATTTCTCATCAGGGAAATGCAAATTAAAACCACGATAAGGTAGCCTTTCAGAATGACCAGAATGTCTTTTCTTAAAAAAACCCAAAAAACTCAACACAACAAATATTGGTGAAGATATGTAGAAATTAGATCTCCCATGCATTACTGGTGGGAGTAGAAAATGGCATGAGTTGCAGAAGCTGTCTGGTACTTTTTTATGAAGTGAAATGTTCATAAATAACTCCTATAACTGCACAATTACATTCCAGTGTTTTTAGCCTAGAGAAATAAAAACATTTGTCCACAAAAGAATTCTACAAGAATGTTCATAGCAGCTTTATTCAGCATAGCCTCATATTGGAAATGATCCTTGGGGCGCTGGGTGGCTCAGTTAGTTGAGTGTCTGACTCTTGGTTTTGGCTTAGGTTATGATCTCATGCGTCCTCGGATCGAGCTCTGAGTAGGGCTCTGTGCTCAACAGGGACTCTGCTTGAGATTCTCTCCCTGTGCCCCTCCCCCCCACGTGTGTGCTCTCACTCTTTCTCTCTCTCTCTCTCTCAAATAAATAAATCTTTAAAAAAATTGTAAATGACCCAGTGTCCATCAACAAGGGAAGGAGTAAACAGACTGTGGCATATTCATACAACGGAATATGACTTTGCAATAAACATGATGACCTAAGGCTAGTAAGCACTATGAATGAATTTCAATATGTTGAGGAAAGAAGCAAGACTCAAATGAGTTCATACCGTATGATTCCATCTGTGTGAAAGTCAAGAAATGGTACAACTAATCTATAGTGAGATTTTGAAATTAAAACAGTGGTTGTCTTAGAGTTTGGAGGGGTTGATCAGTAAGATATGTGAGAAACTTTATGGGAAGATGGAAATTTTCTTTATCTATACTTAAAGGTTGTTGGTTATGTGAATGTTTACATTTACTTACTGAATGACACACTTAAGGTCTGTGGATTTCATTGTATGTAAATTTTACCTAAATAAAAATAATTAAAAATTTCATTGAATCAATGATTTCGGATTTCCCATAAATAACAATTATTAAGATTATAGATTTTAAGATTATTAATTTCTTGATTACTCACATCTGCTTTTATCTTATTATGAAGTTTCCCTGTCACATTTACTCTTTGTGGTTTTGTTTGAGCAGTGAATGGGGTTCTTCCTTGGAGAATATTTTCACCCAAAATGGGACTCTGGTATCAAATTACAAATTAGAAATTGAGATAAAACAAAATAATCTAATTTTAGGAGCCAAAAAATTGGTATTTATTTGAAACATTTGTAAAATATCTGAAAAAAAAAAAAAAGCCGTTTTAACTAAATGAACCTTACTACCCACAAGCACTGGGTAGGAGGTAAGATAAAGTCATAAAAATTGTCATCAAAAAATGGTTACAAGTTCAGAGCAGCTATTTTAAAGTAGGCACTCCTTTCCTACTCTGCCCCTAATCTTCTGGTCTATTAAACTCAGCAATCTTATTTAAGGGTCCAGAGACTTTTTCTATGTCAGTAATAATTCTGTCCATGGTTCTATTTTATTGTATGTGGAAAGGGATCCAAAGAAGATGGGATAGGTCTGTAAGAACCACAAAGTGGACTCATTCTCCTTGGGTCTAAAGAACAGAATGGATGGTGTGGCCAGTTGTAAAACTCTGTTCCATTGCTTGGCTCAGGCTGGGGAAGAAGGTTGGGTGAGTAGTGATGCAAACAAAATCAACCACTGAATAATGTTTTCCCTACTGAGTATCAGTCAGTGCTTAGAAGACTCTGCATGCTCTGTCCTTTTCTTTCCTTGCTTGTTCGGCTTCAGCCACATTGGCCTGTGATTCCACAACAGGCCAGTTTTGTAGTTAAAACTGAACACCTCTCCTTATCTGACACCCTTTACTCCCCTTCTCTCCTTCATATTATTCCATAGCACTATCATCTCATATTTTATATTATTTACTTGTTTAGTTTATTGTTTTTCTTCTCATACTAGAATGCAAATTTCATAATGGTAAGCACTGCTTTAGTGCTCAGAACAGTGCCTGGCACAAAATCAGTGATCAGTATTTATTGAATGATGGAGTGAATCAAATACAGAGGTGAGAGAGCCTGTAAGACTCTAAGCTCTCAATCCAGACTGCCCAGGTTTGAAAGCTGGCTCTGCTAGTCCCTGGCTGTATGACCTTGAGCAATTCACTTAACCTCTCTGTTCCTAAGTAGAATGAATACCTACTTCATAGGAGTGTTTTGCAGATGAAATGAGTTAATACTGTAAGGCATTTAGTACAGTACCAGCATGTTTAAGTGTTCAACAAATATTAATTGTTGCTGATATGTCTAAGGATAATTTTCTTGTTCAGACACTCTTCAAGGTCCTGTGTACTGTTATAAGAGAATTTAAAACTAGAACTCTAACCCTCAAAGAATTTATAATTGAATTTTTATATGGTTCCTTTTTCCCCAGAAAGCTCTTTCACACGTCAGCCCTTTTCACATATTGAATTTCAGTTTATTCTTTAAAAGCCAGCTCAAATGAGATCTCCTTGGTGAGGCCACCCCATCTCTAGGTGAAGTAAGCTCTCTTTGCTCTGAATGCAAGGCATTCATTTATTCATTTGTTTGTTCTGCAAACATATTTTGAACAAGGATGTAATCATGGGCCAGATTAGCTGCTAGAGCTATTGAGAAGACTAAGACATGAGCCTTGACAATGGGGGGTATGTATTTTTTAGCAAATGCAGACATACACAGAAATAAGGGCAGAAAAGTGTCACGAGTTCACTAGCAGGTAGGCTGCTAATGTGTTTACATCTCTGTCCCATCTTCTGGATTGTGAGCTCCTGTGTACAGAATCTCCACATTTCAGTTATTCTTTGTATCACAAATCCCTCTACAGTGCTTCTCTGGCACATGGTATGTACTTAAACATGTTCATTGAAATGATTGACATGATAGAGGGAAACAAGGAATGCACAAGAGAGACTATTAAAAGAAATAATGATGATGGGACTGATACTAAAAGCTAATACTTACTGAGTACTTATTATGGGGTCAGTTACCATTCTAAATACTTCACATACTTTATTTTAGTTTCATTTATATAACAACAGAAATAGCGAGTTATTATGATCTGTTTTCTGTGGATAAGGAGACAGACTCAGAGAAGCTAAGCAACTTGTCCAGGTACAGAGCCATGATTATAACGCAGGACTATTTGCTTCCAAAGACTACTTTTTAAAAAATATTTCATTTGTTTATTTTAGAGAGGTGGGGGTGGGGAGGGGCAGAGGGGGAGAGAGAGAATTTCAAGCAGACTCCTCGCTGAGCTTGGAACCCGACGTGGGGCTCGATCCCACAATCCATGAGATCATGACCTGAGCTGAAATCAAGCATTGGACCCTTAAGCAACTGAGCCACCCAGGCACCTCCCAAAGACTATTTTTGCCCACTACTCCATACATGAGTAAGATGCTGGCTGGTAACATTGTAGAAACCTTTTGTGGTCAGCTACTTGTATCTGAGTATTTGGTATTTCTTCTCCAGCTATTTTTCTTTCTTCAAACTCTACGGACACAATTATGGAGATAAAAGTTGTGGACCGGTGGCTCCAGGGAGTCATGTTTCAATTAGCAAAGTTGAAGCCAGTGTGGTCAGCTCTCTGGATTCTGATATACCTACTCTCTCCTTTTTCTTCTTCTTCTTTTTTTTTTTTTTTAGTGTAGTTTAAAATGTGCTGATAGAGAATTGGACTGCTGACGGTAGCACCAACCTACCCATCAAAAAGAAGGAGGCAGTGGGGAACAGTTAGGAAGAACATAAAGATATTCCTTTCCATTTTTTAAAAGTCTTTACTGGCAGAGAGAGAGAGCTAGAAAGACAGGAGATGGTCCAAGGGGGCTTTGCATTTCATGACTTTAAAGGTACTTAGTGTGGGGCAAAAAGTTATTTTTCTTTTTTAGCTTCTCTAAATAAGGATAGACAGATCATCTTAGAAACAAAAGATGATTCTAGTTTAGTATCTGATGCAACGTACGGCTTAGAAATTGTTATATACTCTGCTATGTTTCATTGAATACCTATGTAGTCAGAACTTCTCAGGGGACACACAAAATCATGTAAGTTCAATGTTCACAATTAGGTAAAATCCCCAATTTTTCCTATCAAATGAAGTAGTCTGAATGACAACTTGAGATTGTTTTAGCAGGCTTACCTTAAGAACAGTTTGATTGCAAGATTCGAGCATACTTTATTAGGACGGCGATCTGCTTGAGGAGTCCGTATACATAGAACAAAATAAACATCTTCAAGGATTTTTTTGGAACAAAATTCAACTAGATCTGTTAAATTCGCGAGGAACAGAAATGGTAACATACAACATTTTAAGCAACTTGAAGAATGGGTTTACTTTGAGGTAAATGTATGATAACTTACTTCTTCAGCCCCAACACGGACAAAAGAGATCAATGAATTTAAGCCATATTCTAAAAGTCAGCTTAAAATTATGTTCATATTGTGATTTTCTCTAAGAAAATCCATATAGATCAATTTTAGCTGAATTATTATAAAAGGACTAATGTGATAACATTAAATGAAATGGCAAAGACACTCTGAGGGTAAAATTAGATAATGTCTGATATAGTGACTTACAGAACATCAGGATTGCTAGTAAGTTAGAACTGATATTGTTGTATTGATGGTCTACTTTTTTTATAGCAAATCTTAAGGAATTAATTTCCTTCAATGTTCCAAATTCCACATTAAACAATTGATGTGGGGTCTATGTTCAGAGACTGTTGCACTTATGTTTGCAGATACAATAGTAATTTTGTTCTTAAATATTGGCTGTAAAAGTTGAATTACATAGGCTTATATTAAATCCAGTTTGTAACACAGTTTGTGTAGTTAAACTCTGATTTTTGACTCTGATTTTGAGATTCCCATGACCCTTTCTCCCAGAACTCAATTGATAATATTACCATATTGCTTTCCACTTAGCTTATCATTCTTGGAGCAGAATTATTTTAATCATTAATTATGCTAGAATGCAAGCAGCATGATAATAAGAAAGGAAACACGGTATGGCTTCAGTGTCAGAACAGAATAGGCATTCAGTAATATCTGCTGAATGAGTGAATGATAACTTGATAGTGCATCTTAATATCTGGTCATCATAATCATTATACTAATCAGCATTTATTGAGTACTTACTATATCTTAGATGCAACATTTTTTGCTTTTTATACATTATTTAATTCTCATAAAAACTGAAGATTAGAGAGTTTTAAGTACCTTGTCCAAGTTCAGGCAGCCAGCGAGTGATAAACTCAAACCCAGCTTGCTCTTTCTTTGGGTCTTGTGGAAGCTGCTCTTTTTCCTTTGTTCAGCAGTATTTTTCCCACCCCTTTTTGTTCATCCTCACACAAGGAGTGAACTCTGCAGACTGGACATTGTTAGTGGAGAGGGCAAGTGGATTGTTCTGGGCTTTGCTCTCCAGTCCCACGTGTGGGGTCTGGTCTCCTCTTCAGCTCCAGGGCTGTGAGGTGGATTTTAATGGACACTGAGTCATCCTTGAAATAAGCACTTACTAGTGCCCCCTGATCTACAAACATCCCCCATTCCTCCTTCCTCTCCTGCAGATTTATTCGTGTCCTGAGCACAGGCCTTACAAGCAATGTGATCTTTTCTGAGCCCTCATCAGTACATTCCTAAGATTGAAGGGAGATGCTGTAATAGAACAGCTTGGCAAATACCATTTTGAATTGGAAGTCTCTTTGACTTTGCATTTTTAATTGTACTGACAACATTGTACTGGAGTGACTTAGAAAATGTTTATACCTTGGCCCAGTTGATGGCCTTATTTACTAAACAGCATTTAAAAGTTAGATTAAAATTCACAGACTCTTCTGTTCTGTCTCTGTCCTTTGCCCTTTGCACCAAACCAAACCAAACCAAACCAATCAAGCTTCATAAAAAAGACCAGGTTTGGATTTTGAATCTAGAATGCTTCGAACCAAGGGGAATTACTTATTTTCTCACTTTCAGTACGTCTGTTTATGGGTACCAGATTCCAATGCCATTAGTTCGAAAGTGTGTTTTCACACGTGTTTACTCACTTGGTTGCCAGAGCACAAGATATCAAATGTTGAGGAGACTGCTTAGGGTTACAGGACCCAGGACACCATCACAGCTTCTTGTCTTTTGTCTCAGGGCCTGAGAAAAACCTTCTCAAGACAGTGTCCTCTAGCTCTTAAATTATCATATTAGTGGTACCTAAGTATTCAGAACAAGCATCAAAATGTGCTACGAAACTGTTCACTTCAATACACTCTCAAGGAACGAATAGTAAAGTTTCTAGGCAGTTTAATAGCCTCATTACTTGGAATAACACTCCATTCCCCATTAAGGGACAAATTAGTATGACTCTCCTCCACTCAACTTTTTTCACCTTAAAATGGAAAACATTTAATTTTAGGTAGAGTTCTTGTTTCACAGGTTTTTCTTCCAGCTTGGATGCTGCTGTCAAGCTTACTTCTGCATTGACCTGTAAAGACTGAAAAGCAGGTGGATAATAGCCTTACTGCATAGACTCCGAAGCATGTCTCAGCTCCGCCAGTATTGCTGACTTAGCACTCCCTCCCTCCACCTCTTTGCCTTTTCACTTGCTGCAGGAAAAGAAGTCCAGATTCTCCTACCTCAAACAGACTTTTTGAAAAGGATGTGGAAACAAGAGCCTGTTGCCAGTGGGAGCAAGACCCGCCAGTCCTGTTAACCACCGTGGTGGCTGGCCGGGACTGCCCGACGGTGACGGACATGATTGACAGAGCCGGGCCTAACTTGGTGTGAAGGCCAAGGGCTCCAGGCCGATGAAACACCTCTGGAAATGTGCCCAGTGGAAACACAGAGCGACATGGGTTTCATGCCAAAGACATTCGGGAATGGGTCCAAAAACATCTTCTGCAAGAGGAAATGAAAGAGGAAATAACTTGTTATTCCAAAGGGGTGAGAGGGCTGGGGTGAGAGTTGAAAAAAGGGTTGAAAAGAATGAAAGAGAAGTGAGCTGTGAAGGTGAGGATATGCCGAAGAGGGGAAGTGAGCCGTTGGAGCTGGAAGTTTTAATACGCTCACAAAGATAAGGAGGAAGTAGGGACTGTTTGGAAGGTAAACACACCATTATGGAAAGGGCCGCCTTGCCAAGAATAACAACGGCGAGATAATTAAAGGAAAAGGCTAACAGAAATGTGAGGAAAAAGAGAAAACGCTGAACAGGTCTTCAACATAAGAACATTCCAACTCAGCATTTTGTAACTGACAACATCAACAGGAAAAGGAAAGAAATGCATTCTGCAGCGACGCACACAGATATCCTACCCTGTGCTATCCGTGTTATCTCTCCGTTTTTTGTTGACTCAGGTAGAGTGGGATATACTGGGTGGGGTGAGAATTACAACCTCACTTGTTTATCTCTCTGGATCCAGTATGTTTTGGGTATTTGTCAGAAGGCCACGATCCCAGGATGCCTCATTAGCTTCCTAAATTCTATTATTTTGCAGTGTTAATATCTGTGATTTAGGAGGCTCTAAAACCGAGTCATACGCCTCCTGTATACGAAAGATTTTCTAGAGCTCCTTTCGTGCTAGTTAGTGGAGCCCCCGACAAAACGATTTTAAGATGATCAAGCTTATGAAGCGGTGTACCAATCCACACACAACATCACCTGGCTTGGTGCTCTACCCCCTTCTATGCTGTACATGGTTAATGTCCCACTCAAATTTGTGTTCTCTTTTAGCTCTTGAGCAGTCCACAGCTTTCTTTCTAGAAATGAATAAAATTGTTCAGAAGACCGGATATACAAAGAGGGAGTTACAGAGACCATAGGCAAATAAAAATAATACCTATTTCTTAGAACAGAGATCCAAATTAGACTTCTCATTTGGTCAAATGAAAGCAATGTTGGGGGTCTCCTGCCTCAGTTATTACCAAAAATAATATTTATATATAACTTCATTTATTTTATTTTTTTAAAGATTTTATTTATTTGAGAGACAGAGAGAGACAGACAGAGAGAGCATGAGTAGGAGCGGCAGAGGGAGAGGGAGAAGCAGAAGCCATGCATCGAGCACGGAGCCCGATGCGGGACTCGATCCCAGGACCCTGGGATCATGACCTGAGCTGAAGGCAGACGCTTAACGACTGAGCCACCCAGGCGCCCCTATAACTTCTCAATTATTACCAAAAAGAATATTTATATGTAACTTCAATTATTGAAAAGAGTATAAAAAATGACCAGTAAATATATATTTTTCTTTGTCACAAAATTTACTAAATCTAATTTCACTTTAATGCTTCTCTTTAACACAATTTTCCCAAGGGTTGTTTTATGTATGTATGTATGTATGTATGTATAGTGGACATGCAGTGTTATATTAGTTTCAGGTGTACAACATAGAAATTCGACAAGTTTATATTATACTATGCTCACCCCAAGTGTAGCTACCATAAACTGTCGCTATTTGCAGATGACATGATAACATACATAGAAAATCCTAAAGACTCCATCAAAAAACTATTAGAAGCAATAAATTAATTCAGTACAGTTGCAGGATACAAAATTAATACCCAGACATGGTAGCGTGCCTATGTACTAATAATGAAGTAGCAGAAGGAGAAACTAAGGAAACAATTCCATTTACAGTTGCACCAAAAAATAAAATACCTAGGAGTAAACTTAACCAAAGGTTGTTTTATATGTATTTAGATTTATAATACCTGGTCATGCCACTCCAAAAATGTGTATCAGTATGTAAAACCTTAGGAATAATAGGTGACTAAACTTACTAACCCTTGCTTTATTTCCTCTCTTTGTTAAGTTTAATTTCATTTGGTGTTTTAAAAATGTTTTCACAAAGTTTTCTTTTTCTTATAGTACATAACATTGTTTACACAGCAATTCATAAGGTCTTAAAATCTTGACATATTTCTCTTCTTTTGCTGGGAGCAATTGGTGAGAAAGAAAATAAAATGGAAACCTTAACCTTGGCTCTTTTACCACCATAGAAGCCTGATAATTTAGCAATATTATCTGTAAATTAATTAAAATATAAAATTTAAATTTAAAGAACCAAGAAAGATGACATCTGAACTGGCAGTCTTTTTTTTTTTTTTTTTTAAAGATTTTATTTATTTATTTGAGACAGACAGAATGATAGAGAGAGAGAGCACATGAGAGGGGGGAGGGTCAGAGGGAGAAGCAGGCTCCCCGCTGAGCAGGGAGCCCGATGTGAGACTCGATCCAGGGACTCCAGGATCATGACCTGAGCCGAAGGCAGTCGCTTAACCAACTGAGCCACCCAGGTGCCCTGAACTGGCAGTCTTTTTTAAAGGCAGGAGATCTATTTGGTTATCAGACAAGCAGGTGCACTGGAGGCCCAGAGCTAGTATCCAGACCTGGCTTTGTCCCAGACTACCTGTGAGTCAAAAGGGACAAGCCAAATGAGAAAGGAAGAAGAGGGCTGCCTTCTAGTGAGGCTAGGGAGATGCACATAAGGAAAAAAAGGAGGACAAGTTACACAAGAACGCTAAACACTGAAGCAGAGGTGATGCAGACCCACCAGGAGAAAGAAATACTGAAGAAAACCTGGAATCCAGTTAAAGCAAACAGAAGAAAAGCCAGCTGTATTTCTGTGTGTCAATGTCCAGAAAGGATAGCCTAGCTTTTCATGAAGACTCGCAATGGGATTGTTGCTGGATTTTGGAATTGAGAATGTGGCTCTTAACCACCGGGCCAGACTAATGCTACTAGAATTTGATTCGTCTGGTTATTGGTGCCCCCAGGAAAAGGATGTTTACTTTATAATTTTTATTTGTATTTTTTTTAAAAAAACACTTGTTCTAGGGTAATTCTTACTACATTCGAGGCCAGCATGTATATATTTGATTTCTATTTTTGATATATATAACTTGAACTGTGATCTCAAAGAATTAAAAACCCCTTTTCAACACACCTCAAAAATATAAGCTAGCCCTCAATTCTTTATGGTATTGGAGTGGAGTAGGTCTGGAACAATTGAAATATGGAATACCTGGGAATTTCAGATGTATGAAGAGCCTGAAAAATGGAATCTCCTAAATTGGTATCACAGCTCTTACTAGAAGGATGGGGAGTAGAGACTAACAAAGTGACACAACAGACACACAGTACAGCCCATAAAGCACCAATGGAAAACTGAAGTTTGAATCGAATATTCTTGACTACTCGCTTCCTGCTATCTTTATTTTAGAAAAGGTTATGTCTGCCTTCAGCTCAGGTCGTGATCTTGGGGTCCTGGGGTTGAGCCCCAAGTCGGCTCAGCAGGGAGTCTCTTTCCTTCCTCTGCCTCTGCCCCTCCCCCACTGTTCGTGTGCTCTCTCTCTCTCTCTCTCAAGTAAATGGATAAAATCTTTTTTAAAAAATAGGAAAGGTTGCTTTAAGCTCACTCAGGACAGGCAACTTATTCACTGTTGTGCTTCATTCCCAATTTCAACACCTAGCTTATTTTTTTTGCACACAGTAGGGGCTCAATTTGTTTGATATATCAAATTGAGAATAAGACCTACATGTTCCTTATGAGTCAAATATCCTTGGTAAATTTGCATGGTAAATTTCCAGCTAGAGAGAATTATGTGAGTAATGTTTAAAATGAAATTTCATTAAAAGTCTCTGGGATGCTGAATGAGGATACAGGAAAACCAAGTTTTATCTTTCTTCCAAGTGAGATCAGGAACAAACAGAGATAGGCATTTATCCAGGCACATGAACCACACCTTAGGACAACCCACAAAATGCCATTTCCTTACCGCTCAAGAAGAAGGTAAACTGTAAAAAACAGAGATCTCCAGGCTTTTGTGTTCTGGCCCTATCTTTAAGGCACCCAGAGACCCTCCTGGAAGAAGTACATTTTTCATGAGTTCTCTTAGGCCCACCTGATAAAAATTAAATGCTTTTTTTTTTTTTTCTTTCACGGAGCAGGTTTTTATTGGTGTCCTGATTTTATTGTTCACCAAAATGTCACAAGAAAAAAACTATTCATAAAGCCATCTCTTTCTTTTGCTTCAGAGTGTGATTGGCTGCCAGGATGCATGAGGGGAAGTTTGTGGGGATGGCATATATCTAATAACAGCATTTTAAATACATCCTTATTTTATGGGTTGTGTTTGGAAACTACTTCCTTACACTGCAGATTTTATTAGTACTTAAAAATAAACTTGAATTTCCCTGCTTCTTGGGCAAATAAAAAGTGGAATCTTAATTTAGTCTGATTCCCTTTATGTTGTAGGTAAAATTTGAACTGATTATTTTAATTTCGTCTGATCAGAACATAAAACCATTCTCCCTACCACATATGAATGTCCTCTTCGGTTCTTGTTTAGAGGAGGATGGATAGTCCTCCACCACAGAGACTGAGAGGCTGCTCTGATTGGGGTAAACTATTGGTAGGATCTCTCAGAGGATCCATTTTCATGGTCTAGAAATAAAAGAGGATCAGTAACTTGACTGATGCCTTCTTCTTTTGAAAGCAGAGGGCTTGATAACTTGCCTTCTAAGTATCAGCAAGAAGAAAACAGTTGTATGAGTTTCCTGTTGTTGCTGTAGCAAATGACCACAAACTTGGTGACTTAAAACAATACAAATTTATTTTCTTACAGTTCTGGAGGTCAGAAGTCCAAAATTAATTTTATTGCGTTAAAGTCAGGATGGCAGCAGGGCCATGCTCTCTGGGAGAATCTGTTTCCTTGCCTTTTCCAGCCCTTGTAGTTGCATTCCTTGGTTCATGGCCCCTTCCTCCTTCTTCCAAGACACTGGCTAGCATCTTTTTTCTCGACTCAGCTTCCCTCTGCTTCTGTTACACAGCCTTTCTGTCTTCTGTGACCAGATCTCTACTGCCTTCTTCTTATGAGAACACTTGTGATTATGTTTTGGGCCCACCTGGATAATCCAGGCTAGTATCACTATCTCGAGCTCCTTAATTTAATGGCATCTTCAAAGTCTCTTTTTGCCATATAAAATAATATTCCCAAGTTCCAGGGTTTAGGATCTGAATATATGGCAAACCCCTATTAAGTCTACCACAACAATTGTTGAGCTTTTTCTAAAAATAGTAGGGCCAGAGTCATGTATCGAGAGAGGGAGCCGACTATTTTTTGCTTTTGCAAAAATTTATGATATAGAAACAATCGTTTCAATAGGAGGAGTAAGGAATTCCTGAATCACAAAAACATGGTTGTTCCCCCTGTAGGAGTTTAGGAAATAAAGGTGTTTTTATAGTTATTAGTGAAGTGCCATGAAAACTAAGGTCGAGCTTTGAAGCATGCCAACATCTCTGTTTTACATATCAGGAATCTGAGGCACGGTGACATTATATAACTTGCCTATAATCACACAAGGAGTAAGTGGCGAAATCTGGATTTAAACTCAGAGCCTGTGTTTGACCTACTAGACCAGAGTGAAGAGTAGAGGGTGAGCTGAGGGGCAAGGTGACAAATGATGCTAAGGAGAGATGGGTATAGGTATAGGTGGGAAATGGTGTTGGCTTCTCAAGTCAGAGTCATAATCTCCTAGAGTTAGAAGGCAACTAGACTTTCTAGATTTCATGAGGTGGTACCTTGCAATCTGGTATGCTGGGCACCTAGGATCCAACCTACGTTAGTTTTTTGTTATTATTATTACAAACAGCAGTCTGCCTAAAGAAGAGCTGTGGAACACAAGGCTCATGTCTGCTAAAAGACAGAAGTCAGATGAGGGCCTGACACCCCCTCCATTCTCGCCTGCTCCAGATCTCCTTCCCTCAGTTCCTTTCTGCTCGCATCATCATCCCCTCGTTCTGCTCTGGTCCACCTGCTGACTTGTTTAAATCTTCCTCTTTCATTTTATTTTCTTTTGACACAACCTTACATCATGCTGTTACTCAATTTCCCTCCTTCAAGTCACCACCACATTTCTTGAAGGAGTAATTCAGTCTTGCCAAATTGGCTTCATGCCCATTCCTTCCTCCTCCCCCTACAGTCAGGGTTTGCCTCCCATGGCTCCTCTAGACCTGCTCTCACAGGTCACCAGGGTCTTCCTAGTGGCCAAGTCTACTGGCCCGTTTTCAGTTCTTCTTCTCAGGGACCTCTTTGCAGTTTGTGAGACCAGTGATTACTCTCTACTTTTTGGATTCCCCATTTTTGTGTTCTCTTCCTGAGTCTTTTCTTCATTCCTTTTCCATTGGTTCAATGTTAGAATATTGATGGTTCTGTCTCTGGTCCTTACCTCTTATTTCTGCATAACTTCTCCTTGTATCTCTCATCTCCTCCTGTTGTCTCAGCCAGCCGGACTGTGGGGGAGACCTCCCAATCCAAACCTGCAGCCTGAACTCTTCCTTCTAACAGCTTCCCTGCCATCTCCTTCTGGATGTGACCTGCAGAACTGCAAACTTACCATCTCAAAATGAACTCGGTGTCTTCTCTTCTAAATTTGTTTTTTATCTTCTGTTATTTGTCTTGTTTTATTTGGACACCATCTACCTAACATAGCAAACCAAGAATGGTGGAGTCACCTCCTCGCTCTTTATTTTTACATCTAATGGTCATTACATTCTGTGTCTTTGGCATCCTTTTTACCGCCTCCTTAACCGAGGCCTTTATTCTTGACTACTCGGTTATAATAATCTAACTTGTCTCTCTCTCACCAGTCCTCTTCAATGTCTGTGCTGTTCTAAATTGGTCTGTAATCAGTCACTGTCAAGAATGTTTTTGTCCTTCACAAAGTCCTTCTAAGTCTTCCAGGCCCAGCCAGAATGGTGAATCTGTCTCTGTGGAGGCGGAAGTCGCTGTCCGCCATTGCACCTGTGCTGTACTCAGTTCCTGCTCCTGGTCTGAACCCCCAGTGGCTTCTAGCTCTTCAAGGGCCTTGTCTTGTATCCTCAGAGCCTGGCACAGGACCTGGCTCACAGGAAGTGTTCATGAAGGTCTGGTGGATGAATCGTGGAAGCCGTGACTAGAAGATGGAGGGATGAACCAATAAAGCTACAGCAGGATGATTTTCAAAATGGGTGAGAGACACTTTCCTATGTCATATTTTCTTTTTTTTCCACAGTTTGGACTTTCGGGCTCATTGACCCAGACCATTCCTTTCAGTACAGGGAGGAGAGAAACTTTGGGAGAATAATGTAAAATAATTAAATTAGGAGTCCTTAATTAATAATTTCATCTCCTGGCATTGGGGTTAACCTTTCACCCACTGGTTCCCAAACAAAATTTTCAGAAAGCCTCATTCATAAGGCTTTGTAAATTGGAGCAAACATTTTTACTTGGCCTTTCAGTAATTCACAGGTGGCTTGGGCTGCATTTGTATCTTTCATAGGATAGGCAATTTTAGGTAGGAAACTTCTGAGGCATTTTTGAGTACAGACTGAGGTCCTCTATTAGAAACCCCATGTATGTTATGAGAAAAAGGAGGCAGCTGTCAAGAAGAAAGGGAACTAACATTTACTGAGCCCCAAATACTTGGCGAGCACTCTGCTAAGTGCTTTCACAAACATCTCACATCTCGAAAAAACTTTGCCTGGAAGGCAAGATGAGACTGAGATGTGCACCGAGGGCCTCTGCCTTCAAATCAATATTTTGTAAATATTTAGTCACATTTATATGAAGACTAGGCTGGGCACTGCCTGTGGGAAGAGCTGAAAAGGAGGATGTTGCACAAGCTCAGCATCCTCCTTATTGTTCGTGGCAATTCACTCTCCTTCAGAAAAGCAAAGCAAAACCCTGCATTACTGGCACCTTCCCTCCTTTGAAGGCAGTTTATGCCCAGTTATTATAACTCATGGACATCTCCTGTGATCTTACCCCACCTTCCCACACCAAATGAAACTGTTTTAGTTAGAACATAGATGAAGCTAGGGCCACAGAGACTGCAAATAGCAAGTTTGCCACATAAAAGTTGAGCATGTAAGCAGTCCAGGACTGGTATGGTATCCTCACAGTGTTAGGGGTTCAGACTCCCTCTAGCTTGTTGCTGTGCCATTCCTATGGCAGGATGTTCATATTCATGGTCCAGGATGGCTTCCTACCATATCCACGCTCCATCCAATGGGAAGGAGAAAAAGGGACGGGGGAGGGAGAGGCCACTTCTCTTCTTTTATATGGGCATGATTTGGAGGCTCTGCTTAGACCCATTGGCCCAAACCTAGTCATCTGACTACTTTAAGAGGCTGCAGCCTTCTCAGCTTGGATATTAGACATCAACTATTCCTTGCCGTAGGTTTGTCAAATAATGTACTCCAACTATATGTGGTAGTCTTCATGGGAGGAGTTCTGTACCCACGTTTCTCCTTCTCTCCATATTTTCAGACTGTTGCAAACGTCAGGGAGATCCAGGGTCCTTTTTAGATTGTAGCAGCCTTTGGCCACTGCCCTGAAAGCCCACTGCTTTGGCAGACTCAGCTGTAGGTGGTGTGTACCCAGCTCAAGGATGAGGTCAGACAGCCTTAGTGAGTTTGTTTTTTTTCTGGGTTTTCCCCAGTTCTCCCTTACCTTCAAACCTTAGCGAGACAGATCTTAGCCACTTAAGAGAAGCTCTCAGACTCTGAGCATAGATAGCTCCTCCAGTCACACACTAATACGGCATTTATGTGTAAGGACTAGTTCCTGGATTGTTCTTACAGGAGAACTTTCTGGAAGCTAATGGCAATTAGGACACTCTGTTGCCACTGGTTAATTTTAAATGTTTAAAAATTATTTTTTGTTAGCATTCAGTCTCAATTCTCTTTCCGCCTTTTCTCCATATCGATGTCTACAAAAAAGTTCTCTGTTGGGAAGCTCTCAAGTCATTGTATGGTGAAGCGATTGAAGAAACAACTGTGTAGCCACAGCAGGTGTCAGTTCCTGGGGCCCCCGTCACCCTGCCCGGCAGCTCCCGTTCGGCAGCAGAGGCATTAAGAGCAGACTCCACAGAAGCCAGTACGGCCGAGCATTTTCAAAGGCAAAGGCAGCGGTGTTTGCCCGTTTTTTCCTCTCTTTGTCCCGGTCTTTGCTTCTTCCTTCCCCTCTCTTCATCTTTTCCTGGAGGGCTTTCTCAAGCTTGCATTTTCTGAACCATCTGAAACAGCTGTCTTCCGTGCTGGCTCTGTTCTAAGTGCTTTACCTCTCTTGGCCTGTGAGAGAAGACCCCTGAATACTCCCCCTCTCTAGGACAGGGCATCGAGGCACAGAGCCGGTAAGAAACCAGTTCGAGACTGCACACTTGGCCATGACTGCGTGAGCCGACGTCGCTTGCCTATGGCCGCACGGGCAGCAGAACTGGGATTCAAGCCTGGGTCTTTGGTTGCAGACCTCCAGCTCTTCTGATCCACCATGCTTCCTGCGAAATATGGTCCTTACAATTAGGGGGGCCACCAAATGGGGGCACGCGGCTCCTGTCTGTGACCTGTGTCTCTCGTAGAAGACCCCCCCCAGGTGGGGAACACTGACTTAATCTCAGCGGAGCATAACAGCAGCGGTGGTGCATATGCCGTGACAGAAGGCAGCAGAGAAGCACTACCTGTACTTCATACCCTCGTTCGAGTCTCCACTCCCCATTCACCTGCCAGCACAAGCAGACTGGTTTTCTTTTGCACGAGGATAATCTGAAATGCTACTTTTGCGTCAGAAAATTAAGAGGTTCATATATCCTGCCTGGAAGGGAATGTTTTTCGGCCTCAGAGCCTATAAAAATATTGTGGCACGAACGGTTCAGCTGAAACAACAGAATGCTGGGAAAATGAGTCTGCAAAATGTACTTGAAATATTAGTCATCAACGTGGTATAAAACACCATTTCTCCCACAGAAGGAGGCCTGTGCCTGGGAGCTAAGTGCACTTTTGCCTACAGGATCAGGTGGGGATTGTAGGTTTATGCTTTGTAAACTCTTAATTTACTCAAACCCATCTACTAATATGAAGATTAAAGGCTAGGGAATACATCTCATTCCTCTGAGCTTCCTGATATTTCTTCAAAGGTGATAGAAAACAGAAGTATCCTTGTACTAGAAAGACATGGGAATATATATATAATAAAAATTGTATATAAATATTATATAAAATTTATACATACATATTTTATATTATATAGAAATATATAATAAAATTTGTATTTATAGCATAAATTATATTGGCCAAAGGCAGATTCTTCACCGACTGAGCCACCCGGGTGCCCCTGTATTATATGTTTATGTATAATATAATTTATATTATATAAATGTAATATAAATATATTATATTTATATTATAAATATAAATTACTATAATGATCCCAGGGTCCTAGGGTCAAATCTCGTGTCGGGCACCTTGCTCAGCAGGGAGTCTACTTCTCCCTCTGCCTGCTGCTCCCCCTGCTTGTGCTCTCTCTCTCTCTGTCAAATAAATAAACAAAATCTTAAAAAAGTAAACATAATATCATGCATAAATTATATTGTATATATAATTATATATTTTTATAAATTTTTATACATCTTATAAATATAAGTACATATAATGTACTCTATATATACATATAAGTGCCGGTGGTGCAAAGGTTTGTTTTTAAATTAACCTAACCAATAGGTTCTGCAACGAATTTTTGTTTCAACAAAAACTTAAGACTAAAAATGTCAGTAAAAGGATAAATACAAAAAGGTATTGAGATGTGCTGAGGACATTAGTTTGGGTGTCTTGTGGAGATGTGGACTGGGGGGTGGGATGTGGCTTTCATTAAAAATGATGATTAAAAAAATATTTTTTCCTTAAAATCCCCTCGAGGGCTTCTGCAGAATTTCAGCCCAAGTTGCCAAAGATTTTTGTTATCAGGGAGCCTTCTCATCCTAATCTGCTTAGGCAGTAGCTTTACATTCCATGCCTGCATTTTGGGTGGGCGAGTTCAGGTTTTCTCCAGCATTGGGCTACCGGTGAACTCTCCTCCCATGCCTTCCATGGGAGTGACTGTGTGCCTGCCTGGCGGGATGACCGACGGGCAGGGCCCTAAGCAGCTGGGGCGCCTCTCCCCCAGCCCGCTCCCGGCCGGCCCTGCACCCCCAGCAGTCGCTCTGGCAGGGGGCTGAGTCCTCTGACGGCTGCAGCTCAACCTGAAAACATTTGATCGTCGTAGATTCAGAGACCTTGAGTGAGCCCACGGCGCTGGATCTTTAAATGCATTCTAAACACAGGGGATGGATGCTCTGCTTTAATTAGCAGCCTCATTGATCCTTGAACTTCCCCACGTGTTCTGCCGTGGTGGGTACACACCCCCTTTAAGTAAAGGGCTCCTTTGAAAGAGCCACTTGTCAGCACAACACGTTTTCTGGAGGCCAGCAGGTTGGCCATTCGTCAAGGCGCCAGTATTTGTTGACTGCTGGTAATAGATTTCTGTGTTTGTTTTATGAAGATTTTCATTCTCAGACTTTGAAGAACTTTGGCAACGCTTAAGTGAAGGCAGCTCAGGGTGAGACCTGAACTTAGGAGCAGCAGTCCAGCCCGTGGTGCCCACAGACAGCTTGCTCCCTCCCTGGGTTGGTGGTTCCCGAAATCCCTAGAGAACTGGTTTGCTTGGCTAAGCTAGAAGCCATCCTGTCTGGCTCTCAGAGATACCCTGGCAAAATGTGCGTGGCATTATTTCAGGAGTCCTGGGGGGCCTGAGGCTTACTAGAATTCCAGGGGGGGGGGGAGGATATTTCCACAGAGGTCCCAGAGGTGCTGGGGCCGAAATCATATCCAAAGCTCGGAGGCTTTTCGGGATTCTGATCTAAGACTTTATGGCTAGAAGGTGGTACTGGGGCATCTCAGTGCAAGCCTGGTTTTGTGGAATGAGCACTGGATTGGGAGTCCTCAGGAAGTAGGAGTCTGGTACTTGCTTGGCATCTACCTGGATGCATGGCCTTGGCTGTGTCGTTCTCTGGGTAGCTGTAAAATGCAGCAGACGGAAGAGCCAGTTTGGAGAAGTGGAAACGGGGGGCCACTGGTGAGGCAGATTTGCCCATATCCAGCAGCACACCGGCAGAAGCCCCATTAGCTGTGCTGTCCCCACACTCTGGAGAGCATCGGGAGGGACTTGCATGAGCATGGCAAGCAGGAGAGACCTCATGGAGTGTGACAAATGAAAAATTTTAAAACGACATTTACTTTTACAAGTCAGACATTTAAGTGGGTCCTTTTTATGGAGCATTTTCAATTTTTATATCACCTAAGAGACTTCTGCATTTCTTACAATTCTTCTGCACATTAAAAATGAATTATAGCCTCATCCATTTTTAGAAAAGAATTTTGAGGAATTTGTGAAACAGACAAAGTCCGCATGTGCCCTGAGACCGTCCAATAATCTGAATGAGTTTCCCCTCATGATTGATAGACTCGTACTAGTGACTGAGGAAAAGAATTAAACGTCAAAATTTTAGTATGAACCTAGTGTTTGGCATCATTTGTAAATATTTTTACTGTCTCTCCCACTGCTTAATGTGTTTCTTAATGTTTCTTTGGGGAGATCATGTGGACAGAAATCAGCAAACAATGGGGCCAGTGTTCTGAGCCCGGACTGTCCGGGCCCCCGTTGTGATGTGTCCTAGGACTGTGGCTACCAGGGTTTTAAGCCAGGCTCAGAGCTAACTGGTTTGCAAGTACGAACTCATTTAATTCTCACAACAGTACTGCGAAGAAGCACTGTTTTATCTTCTGCATTTTAGAAGGATGCTCTGAAAGGTCGAGGAATGTACCAAGGTGTTGGGTTATGAATGCAGGCATTCTGGCCTGGAGGCCTTGCTGGGTACCGCGGCGCTATCTTGCCGCCTGGTGGCCCCCAGGCTGGCCTTGGCCTTCCCCTCTGGTCTTTATTACATAGCATTATGACTGATATCTCAGCAGGCTTGGAAACGACCCTATTTAAGTGTAAGTTTCTTGAGAAGAGGACCCAGGTTTGGTTTTACATCTAACAGGTACTAATTTTATTCTTGCTGGATGAGTGGATTGAATTGAATGATCTGCATTCTGCACTCCAGAGAAGAATTGGAGGCCAACTTTTTCCCAGAGTATGTAGCACTAATGTGGGCTGTGCCGTGCTCCTGTGGCCCTTTGGAGAGCATCAGATTCCAGAATTTGGTCAGCGTGCAGCTAACCTGGACAATAGCAATGGGCAGGGTAAGGAGAACAGTCTTTATTCTGGGTTTATGTGGCTTGGGATATCATTGCCTGTGGCTCCAGCGACCAGTGCTTAATCCAGTGGCGGAGGCTTCCCCTGGCACCGTTGGATGCCTTGCATGGGCATGCACAGATTAGAGAGCTGCAGGAAGATGGGAACCAGGCCTCTGAGGAGTCTGGGAAGCACCGGAACAGGGGAAGCTACGGGGAGTGTTTACCTCAGAAAGAGAAGCTTTCACCTGCATCGGTAATGTTGTAATTCACACAGTCTTTTATGAATGAGGAAGTTAATTTGTGGATATTTTGGTTCAGAAAATTAATTTTCCTGGTTTTCCATGGCATACGTGAAATTTAGGACACAGTGCCCTGATCACAGTTATTTTAGGAAGTTAAAAAGAGAATACTATAAATACTGTACTCTACCAGTTCTCTAGAATAGGGGCAGGAATTTGATTCTCTCATTCACGGCTATTTTCCCAGCACTTAGAACAGCACCAGACATTGTTCAGGGGCTGGGAAATACTTGTCGAATGACTGGGAATGAATGAAACGTGGAGGTTCCTGAAAACCCCTGCAGGCTCCTGGCAGAGCTCCCCGCTTTCCCTTGTGAGGCCTTATTTGAGTGATTTTCAACCTCCAAACAATCTGATCTTATATAAAACTTGAATATATAAATAAAAATGTTTTTAATGACTAAGTCCCAGGATGTAGCCTTCCCTTGTTTTACAGCTAGTTGATAACTCTGAAGGTGTTGTGTGACCGACAGTCCGAAAGCCAGGACTCTGGGTGACGGCTGCAGCCCTGTAGCTGCCTCGAGTCCCATTTCTTTCTGTCTTCTCTTTTGCTTGTCCGATACGGTAGCAAGAAAATACTGGTTCACATGAGAGTAGTTTGCCTTGCAACCCCTGGACACTCCTCAATGGAATTGATTCAGAAGCTTGCAAGGACTAGTAGAAAATGTTTCAAAATTGAATCATTAACCATACGATATCTATTTGCTCACGAACCTCATCATTAGTTTGTCATATGAGAAGGGCTGCAAAGTTTATGCAAGTGCTAAGGGTATCTATGAGATGGATGAGTGATGGGCATTCATTTGTCACTGACCCCACATGTCAGTTTGCCAGGAAGGGAAGGTGCCATGTGGGTTTGCCTGATCTTTGCCGTGGGTAGTATCCTGGGAAAGCTGCTTAAACCCAAATGCTCTCCCATGCTCGCAGAACCTTGGAACTCCAAAGAACTTTGAGGGTAGGAGGGAAGAAGGTAGTTAGGTAGCAAAAAAAGCCACATTAATGAATGGGACCTGGTCTGAATTAGGTTTTCAGTCATTTATCCATTTGTTCATTTGTTCATTACCAAGTATCTATTGAGCATCTACTGTAAATAAAGGGCTACTCTCATGAAAAAGGTTAACATCTAGCTGCTGTAGATATAAAAATCTCTATTAGGGAAAATGGGGAACTCAAGAGTAGGATAATGTAGTTCAGATTACTTGGAGGGAGTACAGGGACAATATTGGTATGAGGTGGAGGTGGTTAGTGAAGGGTTTTCTAGTTGCTAGTTCTTTGAATTGCTTTAAAATATTAAAATAGTTAGGAATATGCTTGGTGTTCTTCACCTAGCACTCCCCCCGCCCCAACATTATACAGATTCACTGTTTTTCAGAATGGATTTAGTTTTATAAACTCTGAGAAGTCAGGAACAACATCAAAGAAGAACATTCCTGGACTGAGAGGTTTTGGACTGGCCCTAACTGCATGCCATCCAGGAGAGTGACTCAACTTACTGTAGGTCAAACTGGAAACCTAAGTTAGGTCAGTTGAAAAATTTACACACATTATGAGTGCTTTGAGTTATGGGGCACACTTTATTTTACCCAATAACTGCAGGTCTATTTGAATTTGAATCAGCTGCCAAGTAAATATTTAAAGTTGAATGGTTGTTGCCAAGGAAGCTCATAATCCCTGAATGGTAATGTTGCTTTTATTTCTACTCCCCAAGTCTGGAGAACACAAAAGTACTTGGGAAAGAAGAAACGTATTTCAAAACAGAATAAATTGTTTGTTTATAGACTAAAGACCATTGCATTTGAGGATGCTGTGATTTTGACACAGGAAAGAAAACACTGTAATTTCTTTCGGTTCTACCCACCTACATTTCCTTCCCAGGCTACGGTGGTTATCATGGTGGCTCAGAGGATCATGACTTCCAGGAGACAGAAGAGAATTAACAATCACTTAATTATTAATCCCCTGTAAATGGAACTGAAGACTAAAAAATGTAAAGGATGAGAAGCCAGCAGGCTGGCGGAAAGGGAAGGAAGGAGAGCTGTGAGAACTGCTTTGGCGTTAACCCTTTAATTAAGCAACTCCTTTGACCTCACTCTTGACTGTCTCTCTGCTGGGCTCTCCTGGTACTTCTGCAGGGAGGAGGAGAGATGGAGAGGTCAAACTTGGTCATGGGAGGGGGCTGTGGTTTCCTGGTCCAGCTGGAGGCCCAATTCACATGTGAGGTACAAGGTCAAGTCAGGTCAATAGGAACCAGCCTAGGCAAGCAGCAGCTGCTCTATTGCTTTGAGTGCTTTTCAATTTGGAAGAGCCGAGAAGAGCAGCTTCTCTCTGATTCATTGCTTTCCCAGGCTTATGAATTTCAGAACCTCTTGTACTTTCTCCCTTGCTTTCCAAACACGGACTTGTTTCAGGCTTCCCTGCACACAGATTGCAGTGATGTGGGCAAACAATTTTGACAAGATATGCAGCTTTGAGAAAAAGCACTTTAAGCTTACAAGGACATGCACCATTGTTGGTCTCTTTGCAGCGGTGGTGGTAGGAGCTCTGGCATTAAGCACCTGGCAGGCACCCCCAGGTCTGGAGGCCCTCCGGCGGGCGCAGTGGGGTCCAGGACGTCAGTGGGCATACCTCTGGTATTCTGTGCGAGGCTTGCTGTCAGGTGTGGAACCATCAAACGGTCATTTCCTGTCTGGGCTCTAGGGAAAAGAAAAAAACAAATCTCATCCAAGATTTTTTACTCATACCTTACACATTTAAGTTCCCAAATCATTCACCGAACACCATTTGTATGCAGAGTGCCGTAGAAGGATGAAGAACAAACAAGTTCGTCACTCTTTCGGAGCTACCTTCTAAACTGGAACTGAAAGTTCATGAACGCCGATGAACCAGCAGAGAAAAGGACAAATAAAAAACTTCATGAGAGAGGGGAATGGACAAGAGACTTTCCAGCTTTTCCTACATGGACTTTCAAAGGGGCTGTGGCTCTGCAGCAGACTTCCCTTGTTTTCTTTTTGTAAGGTTTTCTGCCACCTATTAATTTTCTTCAGCCTCCTCTCGTTGATCTTGTTCTGGGTTAGTTTCCTCTTGCGCAAGGCTGTGGGTCTAATCATTAACTCACCGCCTGCCTGCTTCTGGCCTTCACAGACTAGCCCCTCCCACCAAGGGGCGGCCATGGGCGGCCAAGGAAATCAAATGTCTTTAAAGACAGCCAAAGAAAAAGTGAAACAAACGGATTTGAATTAAGCTCTTTAAAAATAAGAGAACAAGATGATCTATTGTTTGCTTTTAAAATTCAGGGCTCTACATTATACACGGAGCCAGCGCTTTACTGAATACCTAGGACAAATGATAAATGTCAACGCTGCGTTTTGGCCAGTGAAAGGAAAGGGAAGGTAGAGGGAATGTTTTTATACAGGGAAATGAAGAACTTAGAAAAGAGGCAGATCCAACTTGGATGTTTCCCCCAATCCTGAAAAACAAGCTGTGCATGGGCCAGGCAGTATGTGGAGCCCTGGGAAGCCACATAGATGCAGAAAGAGCCCAGCTTTGTGACCAGTAAGCCTGGGTTCAGCTTCAGGGGTTCTGGGTGGTCATGAGCCAGTGACTTAGCTACTTTCTGTCTCAGGGGCTTCATTTGGTTACAAACAAGCAATAAAAATAACATGCAGAAAGAACTGGGTGCAAAGCGGGCCCTAAATAAATTTTAAAACCTGCTGAGCTAGAGACTACATTTCCTGCCTCCCTTGCAGCTAGGTGTGTCTATGGGTTACGTCTTGCATGTGAGGGGAAATGATTTGTGCCGTCACTGCTGGGCTTGCTGACAAATTGATTCACACTGAACTTCCCCTGTTTCCTATTCCTCTAGGATGGAAACAGCTTTGAAGGTAATCCCCCTATGAGCAGGCAGCTGAGGACAATGGTCATGCAATAGAGTCAGCATGGGAGGAATCCGGGCTGATGAATGATCAGAGCGGCCCTGTCAGCTGAGAGTGGGTGGACCGTAATGCCGGAGAGAGCAAAAGTTCGATTTCACTGTTAGAAAGGAGCTGTCATAGTGGCTTACTTTTACCTTAACTAATACAGAGGTATTTTAGACATTTTTTGGCAGGATGGTCACCAGGTTCCAGGCAGCATCTGCAAACAGGCATTGAAGATGTCCAGAACTGCGCCTGTGAGACACAGTTCCTGGGAGACACAGGTATTGCCTCTTCCCGAAGATTCCCTGCCTCTGCCTTCAAGCGTTCATGATAGCCATCCCTGCAAACCCTCACTCCTTGTCAGGTGAGTCAGTGCCAGCTTGCAATGCCAGGGTACTCCTGGGGGCACCTCCAGGGCTGAGGTGTGAGTGGGAGAATCTGGCCTAGTTATTGGGGGTGGGTAAGTGGCCCTCTTCAGGAGTGCATATCTCTGTGGGATTAATGCTTAAGAGGGGAGCCAGAGTTGGGTGTCCCTTGAGACTTAGATTGCTTTCTTGGGAGCACCACAGCTCTTGCCGTCAAAATCATGCTGTGTAATAGTTGACCGTAGGCAGGATAGTGGCTCCCCCAAAATGTTAGGGTCCTAATTCAAAGAACGTGTGAATATGTTAGTTATAAGGCGAAGGGGAGTCGGGCTTGCAGATGAAATTAATGTTGCTAACCACCTGACCTTAGGGTGGACAGATAACCCTGTGATATTCAGGTGAACCCAATGTAATCACATGCATTCTTAAGAGTGGGAGAGGATGTGGGGCTAGAGGACCAGGTGAGGTCGCAGTGCAAAAAGAACTTCTTGTTCTGGGCTTTGGAGATGGAGGAAGGGGGCCGTGAGCCAAGGAAGGTGAGGAGCTTCTAGGAGCTTGTTATTGACTGAATGTGTCCTCTCAAAATTCATATATTAAATCGTAATGGCTAACGTGGTGTAGTTAGGAGGTGGGCCCTTTGGGAGGTGATTAGGTCATGAAGGTGGAGCCCTCATAAATGGGATTAGTGCTCTTATAAAAGCGACTCCACAGAGTTCCCTCAGCCCTTCCGCCATGTGAGGATTTGACAGGGAGTCTGTGACCCAAAGAGAACCCTCACCCGACAATCCTGGTCCTCTGATGTTGGGACTTTCAGCCTCCAGAACTGTGAGAAATAAATTTCTGTGGTTTATAATCTCTCCTGTCTGCGGTTTTTTGTTAGAGCAGCCTGAGCAGACTAAGATAGAGCTGGAAGAGGCAAGGAAATAGATTCTCCCTACAGCTTCCAGAAGGAACACAGCTCTGCTGACACCTTAATTTTAGCCCAGTGAGTCTCATTTTGGACTTCTGACTTCCAGAACTATGAGATAATAAATCTGTGTTGTTTTAAGCCACTACATTTGTGGTGATTTGTGGCAGTTGTCACAGAAGACAAATTCACTGCCCTAATAATTAACAGAGGTGATTATCAATATTTGGGGGCTTAGTTCTCAGACTCAGGGATAGATACTTTTCCAACGGCCAATTTGGGGAAGAGTTCAGAACAAAACCTCATGAATGGACAGGTAGACAGGTAGAGACCTGAAGCAGTAGCCTCGAAACTGTTCACTTACGGCAAAGAAAGCTGTTTTCTTTGACTCCCAACTTCTTACTTAAGCTTTCTGTCTATTCTTTCTCTGTTTGAAAGGGCATCATAAGCCTTTCATAGAAAGGTGTGACCTTTATGTTTACCCATTTATAAAAGTGTGGTGGGTTGAGCATCACTAAAATATTATGGAAAACAAAAATCAGCATGGTTTAGGATTATTGCGGCAAAGGTTAATATACCAAACAAAATTAAAAGTGGTCAATTATTATAATAATATGAAAACCAAAGATTTTCACATGGTAGCTTAACCTTCAAACACAACCGTTTAAGCATATTTATGTGATTTAAAATTATACACGGTAAAGTATGCAAAACTATAAAGTACCAATTTGAATATCTAATTTGAATGTCCACATTATAGGGTAGATAGAGTCTTTTCCTAATTTAGGAGTGTACATCGTAACTATTTAAATACATTGCCTGGTAATCTTAAATGCTAAAATAGATGTTGGAATCAAAGGACAGCTTCCATTATAGCCAAGGTTGTTATTACGTTTTCAAACCTTGAGAAATGGAATAGCAGTACTTGGTTTCCTAAGTTCCAGACCTTCTAGTAACTAGAAATTAACTAATACTGTTCAAGGAAGCAAATGAGAGAAGTAAGAAGAGCTGATTTGTAATATCTTGGAAGTGAAGTTCAGAGTTTGTCAGAGATGTGTGTTCAAGAAAAATGCTAGTAAAAAACCAACACTGTCTTCCCAACATGTGCAGCAGCTTAATACAGAAAGCTATTTTTATTGTATAAAGTGAAACATAATTGTTTTGAGCATTTTCTTAGAGACTCTGTAACTAAAGAAAAATAGAGTACAGTGTACTGTGTTTAGTGACACAGACACATCTTTAGGTCTGCTTGGATTTGGAGTCTCTCCATCTCTGCACGCATGTCAGGGGACACAATAGAGAGAAATGACAAATGTAACTTTTGAAAAGAGGGAGAATTTAGGGAATTAGAAAAGACAATAGCTAATGTCAAAAGGTGCTGAGGAAACTGTCTATAACATTTAAAGACTTATTGCTTTTTAGAGAACTAGAGAAAGTGAAAGCAATAAAACCAGAAATCCTCCTATATCATTTCTATAATTGTTTTATTTAAAAGCCCATCTTTGAAACTTTCGCAGTTTTCTCACGCTCTTTGTAGTATTTATTGAGTTAAATTTCTTTGTTCATCTCAGGGAATGTATACTTCCAGGTCCCTGGGGCAGTGATTCCCTCTATGATGCTCTGAAGTCTGAAAAGCTCAATCTGCTTCCAATGTTCATTTGATCTTTGTTACTCTAGCTAATCAGGAGTTTATGGAGGGATCTACAGGGTCAGTGCCACCATCATAGGCTTGTTTTAATTTTCCCTGGCATATTCGACTGCATTTTTCCATTACATCTGGGGTTGCTGGTGCTACTGTATTGAACACTCTAGTTTTCGAGGAAGAACTTATACGGTGGGAGACCCTTGATTACCTACTTCAGCAATGTGTTTCTTCTGCATTCTATATGTATAAAGAGTGAATAAAGAGAAACCTTCCCCAGAGTCAGAAAAGGTAGAGTAATTTAAATTTTATTTATTTTTTTATAAGATTGTATTTATTTATGAGAGAGAGGGAGCAAGGGAGCTAGAGAAGGAGCAGGGGGAGGGTCAGAGAGAGAGGGAGAAGCAGACTCCCTGCTTAGCAGGGAGCCCAATGCTGGGCTCGATCCTGGGACTCCAGGATCATGACCTTAGCTGAAGGCAGATGCTTAATCCAGGCGCCCCTAAATTTTAAAAGAGTATCTTTGCAAATTTGGGTCCTCAAGCTCATTTGGACCTCATTATTTTCATGTTAGTAAATACAATTTTATTTTTAATTACGACTGAAACTGAGCAGTAGTTTGTTTTTCAGACTTTTTTTCCCCCTCAGGCAACACATTTTCCAGGTGGTGCCTCTGACCATCATAATCATTGACATCAAGCTTTCTTTGACACTCTCAGAGTGTATTCTGATTTCGTTCCTTCACTATGGACAATACTGTTTTTGGTCTTCTACTATCCGATGTCTTCCGGGCTAACTGAGCACCTCTACCTGGATATGACGATGGTATCCAAACTCAATTTGTTCAAAATTGAACTCACTATTTTACTCCTTATCCCCACCCCCCAAATTGGTTCTTCTTCTTGTTATTAATTTACATCACTATCTACTCATTTACCCATTCTGGAAGCCTGAGGGTCCTCCTCACAGCCTCCACCTCCTCCGCACAGTTACAGAGCCCAGTGGATCCCAACTCCTTATCTCCTGTCTGATTCCCTCTGCTCCTCCCTCAGCTCCTTTGGGGCTGTCCTAAGGCAAGCCAACAGCCATGCCTGCATTCCTTTATTAGGCTGCTTATTTCCCTAGTTTCAGCCCAAGCCCCTTCCATTCCTTCATCCACCTGGAGGTCGGACAGATCTGTCTGAAATGCAAATAAAATCCCCTTACTCCTATTTCAAATTCCTCAGTGGCTCTCATTGCCTGTAGGACTCCGCTCACATTCCTTTATGGAGTAAACAAGGCTCTTTAGGATTTGATCTCCATCTATTTTTCCAGCTTAATTTCCATTCCTATTCCTGCCCGCATACATTGAGATAGTCATCCCTGTGGTACTGCTAGCAAGTCCCTGAAAGAACCTGCCAATACACACCCCCCGGTCTTTGCAGTCACTCATTCTTCTGCTTGGAAAAATGCTCCCTTCCCACCCTCCCCAGTGGAGATCTCCCCCTTTATGGCATCATCGGACTTGATTAATATATGGCATTCAAAGTATTTATTTTCTATCTCCTCTGCAGTTGACCATCTTTCTAGTTTTAACATTTCTGTCTTTATCCTTCAAGTCTTTAATCCACTTCGAATTCATTTTTGTGCATTGTGCGATAAAGAGGTTCAACTTCATTTTTTTCCACATATGGATAAGCAATTGTCCGGATGACACTTATTGAAACGTTTCCTCTCTGATCTACAATGCTACTGCTTCACAAATCAAGTTTATATGTAAGTGTGTATCTGCCGGTAGATTCTATATTCCATTCCTTTATTTTTCTGTCTTACGGTCTGGTTCCACACTGCTTTAATTAACATAACTTTATAATATTTTTTGATATCAGATAGGGCAGTTCACTCATTCTGTTTTTTTTATTGAACATAATTTAAAAAAAGTTTACTAAAAAGGAAAAAAAGATTTTATTTATTTTAGAGAGAGTGTGTAAGCATGTGATTGGGGGGAGGGGCAAGGGAGAGGGAGAGAGAGAATCTCAAGCAGACTCCTTGCTGAGTGCGGAGTCTGTGGCCAGGTTCCATGTCATGACCCTGAGATCATGACCTGAGCTGAAACTGAGAGTCAGACGTTCAACCAACTGAGCCACCCAGGTGCCCTGACCCATCCAGTTTTTTTTGTCAGAAGATAGACTTAGTTATTTTTAACCCTTGATCTTCCATGCAAGGTTTAGAATTGTCTTGTTGAGTTTCACCAAAAACCTTTGGGAATTTGATTAGACTTGCCTTTAGTCTACACATGAATTTGAGGAGAATTGGCATCTTTATAGGATTCAGTCATTCTATCCATGAACACGGCACATCTGTCAACTTTTTTAGATCTTCTTTTATGTTTTCCAATCAAGTTTTATAATTTTCTTAATTTATCATTAAGGCTGGGTTTTCTATATATATTATTGTATTATCTAAGAATCATGATAGTTTGCTTTCTTCCTTTCAAATCCTTTTTATTTATTTTTTTCCCCAAGACCTTTGATACAGTATTAAGTAGAAGTTGTCATCGTGGGAAGCTTTATCTTATTCTTCATCTTCTGGCTTCTATCAAGATTGTCTCTTTGTCCTTGGTTTCATGTAATTTGAATATAGCATGGCTAGGTGGTTTGCTTTTGTTGTTTTTGATATGTAAAAAAATCTTGCTGAGTGTTTTTAAGATTCTTGGGTCTGTGGTTTGGTATCTGTCTGTCATTAACATGGAAAGTGCTTGGCCATTTTCAGTTCAAATATTTCTTCTTCCTTCTCTTACTTCTTCTGATATTACAATTTTTAGTTTGTTATACCTTTTGAAGTTGTCCCACTGTGCTTGGATGTTCTGTTCTGTTTCATTCTGTTTTCTCTTTGTATCTCAGTTTGAGAAGTTTCCACTGGCCTATTTTCCTCAAGTTTGCTGTTGTTTTTCTTAACTGTGTCAAGTCTACTGATGAGTTTATCAAGACCATTCATCATTTCTTTAACTGTGTTTGTAATTTATAGCATTTCCTTTTTATTCTTCCTTAAGGGTTTCTACCTCTTCACTTAACATTACCCATCTGAATTTGCATATTGTCTACTCTTTCCGTTAGAGCATTTGACATATTAACTGTAGTTACTTTAAATTCCCTGTTTGATAATTCCATTAGCTCTGCCATATCCAGGTCTGGTTCTGATGACTGCTTTATCTCTTCAGATTGTTGCCTTTTTTCCTCCTGCCTTTTGGCATACTTGTAATGTTTTTGTTGTTGTAAGCAGAATATATAGTATCAGAGAACAGGAACTAATTTAATAGGCCTTTAGTGTGTGGATTTATGCTACTCTTGCTAAGAGTTGCACTGGGTTTAATGTTTGTTGTAGTTACGGTTCTGGAGGCTTCACATTATTCCAGCATCCTTGTTTTTGTCTACTCTCTTTGCTTTGGGGCTTCCCTATGTACTGCTCCTCAGAGAGAGCCTGTGTCTTGCAGCTTTTATGGCTAAAATCCACTGTTATTGTACTGAAGCCAGGTTGATGTTGTGGGGGAGGGGCGTACTATAATTTTTTTTTTTTTTTAAAGTAATCTCTCCACTCAACATGGGGCTCGAACTCATGACCCCGAGATCAAGTCACATGCTATACTGACTGAACCAGCCAGGTGCCCCAGTAAGTGTTGTATAATCTTCTGATGAACTCTCAGTCTTTTAGTGGGCCTGTGTGCAGGGGCTCTGGTGTTCATACTTCTCTCCCTCCTCCAGTGGTTTGCTCTTTATTTTCCCTGCTCCCTACTCCTTTCTCCAGCTGTAGCATTTTGAGTCTATTTCCTTGAAGCCCTGTCCCTGTTCACTGTCATTTTAATTTTTTTCCCCTTGAGTGAGACAAGAAGGCTGGAGGGGGGCTGGAATGGGGAGGACTTCCTTTCCCTTATCTGGGATAAGCTTTCAAAATTGTGCTAAGGCAAAGTCTTTTGCCTTGGAGAGTACCCAGGTGCCCCGGAGAGTAGCCCTATTTAATGGAGATGTCTCTGAATATGTTTCCTAAGGATTACTCTTCCCCTCCCCTTGCCAGAGCCACAGGGGAATCTTTCTCCAATTCTCAGATCCTCAAGTAAGACCTGTTGGAGTTCCTGGAGAGAAAGCCCATTAAAATCCAGAGGGACCATTCAAAGACTCTGTCCTCAGGAGAAACTCCCCTTGGAGTTTCTCACTTTCATGTTAGTCTGCACTTCTCTTCCAGCAATTTTCAAAATTTCCATTTTATTGTTCCTATTGGTCTGTGGCTCCAGAAGCTTCTGCTGTGGTGAAGCCAGTCTGGGCTGCCATCTCTCTCTCTCTAGGACTTGGGGTGGCATTTTGTTTTGCAACCTCTGTTACCTGATCGATGCAAGAAAAATTTTTGATTTTCAGTTTGTCCAGCTTTTTCTTCTTGTAATGTTGGAAGTGACAACTTCCAAGCTCCTTACCTCTTGAAGCTGAAACAACAAGTGTCAACTTTGTATTCTTGATAGAAACTGAGCTGATGATAGTATATTTTGTATCGAGTGATTAATTAAGTTTACTAATATTTTATTTGGGTTTTTTGAATCTATGTGCGTGAGTGAGATTGGCCTGTGATTTTCCTTTTCTTACTGTCTTTGTTTGCTTATAGTATCAGGGTTTTATAAAATCACATAAAATGAATTGTTTCTTCTTTGTTGCCTTTTCTCTTCTCTGGAATTGTTTGTGTAAGATGGGAATTATTCTCTGAAAATTGTGTAGAAATTGTAAGATTTGTCTGGGCCCATTGTTTTCTTTGTGGGAAAAATTTAAACTCTACGTCAATGTCCTTTATGGTTATGGGACTACTTGGCTTGTCAATACTTTTTGAGTATGTTTAGTTAAGTTGCTGTTTTCTGGAAATTTGTTCATGTAGGCTAAGTCATCAAATTTATGGGCATAAAATTATTCATTACATTTTCCTATTGATGTATCTACTGTTTTCTTTTCTGGTGTCTTGCTCCTGTAGGAGGTAATTGGGCTGGAGGTAATTTTCTTTAGGAAACTTCTCTGGTAATTCAATGTGTGATTAGGTCATAGCTGAGTTTTAGAAAATGAGTAAAAATGAATTTTTACTTCCTGCCACTCTCTGATCAGGGTCATCTGTTACCAACTCTAAGAGCTGTATCAGCCTCCAAATGTTTTCTGTCATTCTGTGGGATATGTTGGGCCTTACCCTAGACCATGTGTGGGCCTATGGATTGAAAATGTCTTTAATAATTGGATCTTTTTGATATCTTAACATTTGATGAAGATCTCTGCAACCAATTTGGCTAGATTCTGCATGAGGCAGTCCAATTCAGAGGCTGCATTTAGACACAGCCTGTGAATCCAAAGTAACATGAGCAAAGTTCTAGTCACGCCATAGTTTGTGGCTGCCAAAATGTGGACACGGAAGCAGTTATTTTAAAACTTGATAAGCAACACAGCATTTTGGAGGACTGTGGAATAAAATGAATACTTCTAGTTGCCCAACTGGAAAAGCATTTGCATGATTATTTACATCCTTATCATTGAATGCCCTTTATCTGATCATAGGATGTATGTTTTGAGTAAGAGTTCTCTTTAAAAGCATAATTTATATTTTAAGTAAGGTAATTTCTTCAAGCAAGATTTATGTTCTAGGGATTTTTCTATGTTTAGTACTTTATTCTGGTGGGATTTAGTAATCTTTTTGTTAAAAAAAGGATATTTTTAATTTTTATCCCCTTTAAAATATAATTTATATACAAATACAGACTATCTATCTATTTATCTATCTACATATATTTAGATACCTAGATGCCTTAATGTAATATTCTTGTATTACATTTTTTGAGGGGGGGTATAATTTATACACAAGTTAAATTGGGAAGTTGGAAACTTCTTCAGTGTTCATGTAATGTTTAATTTAAATTATTTCCAACCACAGCCTAAGTCTCATGCTGCTATGGACAATCTGTGTTTCTTGGTATATGTTCCAACATTTTATTTAACAAAATAGAAATAGAAGAACAAATATAAAGGCACCAAATGTGAAGTATAGCTAGAAGGCTTTGACAGACATAACAGCAAAGCTACTTCATCTTTACAGCATTTGATTCAGTGACATTGTACTCTGAAGATTTCATCTTTGAGCATTTAGTTCTGTAATTTAAAGAACAACTCAATACAACATAAAAAGGAGAAATGTCCAGTTCAATCCTCATGCACACAAATGGAAAACTATGAAGTGACATCCGCTCTAGCAAATTCAATCTTGATCTGATTCTGATTACTTCAGAAGAACCTCCTCTTGATGCCCCAACCAACTTCCTCATTTCGTCAAATTCAAGAATATTAAGTCTAAGTCAGCTTGGAAAAATACTTATTAACGATTAAAAAATATAGGCTATGTTGATAAAATATAGTATCTTGAGATCTTCAAGACCCACATTTATAAGCAAAGTGAACCACATGAAAAGCTAAAATTGCCCTCAAATTAGTGGATAAAATAGAGACCTTAAACATTAGAAAATAAAAAGAACCTGTCTGATAATAAAAAAAAAAACTTGACCAAGGCAAATAGTTTATTTTACACTCTCTTTACCTAGATTCCTCCAAAAACAAAAGATAAACACTAATGGTTTATTGGAAGGTGCAATCTTAGGGAAGCGAGAGTGAGGGGTGCCTAAATGGGAGGCAGGGAAGGAAAAAATCAAGCCCAGTGTGGTGCATTGTGGAACTGCAACAAAGGAGACAGATATGGTTGTTAGGTCATGCAGAATGTCTCCAGAGAGGCTGGATGGAAGAGTTGACTGCAGAGATACGGTCATTCATCTGACAGCTCTTTCCCACCTCCTGTTATCTTATTGGTTTAAATCAAAGGAATTAACTCCTGTGAACTTCGAGGACTGCTGGGGAATCTGGGGTTCCTCCTTGTCCATTGGTGATGTGTATGGAGCTTCTGTTGGCTATTTCTACCACAGGAAGACCTATATCTTTGCTAAGGTAGCTCCCGGCAGAAAGCAAGAGAAGTAGCAGAGGCCAGGGTTGGAGGATGGTGGCTGGAGGGAGAAGGCAGGATTTGGGATGGTGCTTAAGTTGGTTTTTGTTATTAGTACACCTGTGAAAAGAGTATGTGTGTTTGGATGTGTGTTTGTGTAAGTGACAAATTTAAGGATATACATGGGTATACCCAACAAGGCTTATGAATAAATGTAAAAGTGGATAGCAGATTGTTACCATAGAAGAGCTTGTTACAGAGCCTAAAGGAAGAACCCAGATCGTGTCAAAGTTAAGAAGCCTTTAGATGTTTCACTGGGAGGAAAGGAGATTTCAATGTAAGGCCAAAGTTTCTGGGTGGCACTGTGTTGGTATAAACCCAGAAGGAGTGTAGCTGGCAGATGGTGGTACTGAGGTAAGGTCTTTGAGCAAAGTTGGCCAGGAGGCTGACCTGTGACAGTAGCCTGAGAAGATGTAACCAAAGGAGAATGCAAACAGGTATTGGGGCCATCCCCACATCTCTCCCCATGGGCTTAGTGACAGCTGGATAGGCATATTCCCTCCTAGTCTCTTTTCCACTCATTTCTGATGATTGGTTTCTTAACTAGGCATATATTCTTCTTCACCTTATCTGTAGAAATTTAAATCTTCTCAGCCTTAAAGAAATGGAAGGACTTCTGCAGGCCCATAGATCAACAAAAACAAAGTCTTCATCAAGACCAATATACAGACGTGCCAGAGTATAGGAAAATCAGGAATAGCAAATGATCAATGTGGTACGATTAGAAAGGCAATCTGCCAACTGACCAAATCAAGAGATTCTCATTTTTCGTTACCTGATTTCTGCAATGTAGACCTATTTGATGCCAGGAATATCACTTGGAATTACTGTTGTAAATGGAAGGACCCTTTGTATTCAGCACATTATTCATTTTAGAATGATTTTGGAAGATTTCTCATATTTTACATCTGGCTGTCAGCTTTCCACTTTAAGAGGACACGACCAACCAGGTGGATGGTGAGACTAAGTTTAGTCATGGTGTGAGCAAAATAGCCTTCTTATGTTCCATTTTTGAATGATCTCTTCAGGGGTTCTTTCTATTTTTAGCATGTGTTAGATGATTTCTAGACCAACCATTATTATCATGTAAAAATGCTTCCTAATTGTTCATCTGTAACATGTTGAGAATCTATTTTATCCGACTCAATTATAGATCTGCTTATGGAAGATAGTATATAGTTTTGTTCCTGTGCTTACTGGTAAATTGAATGCAGTCTATCAAATAATAAAAAAAATGTAAATGAGACCTGTTCAATAAGAGTCAATGTTAAAATGTTTTAGTGCAAATTTTTTAGGGGTATTTATTTATATTGTTACAAAAATACTTTTTAAAGTCAAGAAAAAGATTTTTGTGGATGAATATGGAGATGTTATCATCAGTTGCCTCCATAACTGCAGGATGGAGAATTTAGAAGTGCAAACTTGGGTCAGGTGAATGATGCACCATTGTCCAGAGGAAACATTTCAAGCATCCTGACATTACCAAATTACTGACGTTTCCATTCTGAACTTCAGAGGATACTTTTGGATTATGGAGGCAATTATTTGTGAGAATAACAGGAGTTCATAGGCGGCATGGTGAAACTGAAAAAAGTGCTCCCCTTCCCCTTTGCTCATTCAAACCTGTTCTGAGAAGATCTTCTCTGTCCTTTGGATGAAATATGGGTCAAATCCATGACTTTCCCATTTCCTCCCAGAAAATCAAAAGCCTTTTAGCCCCTTTAGTCATAAAACCAATTCTCTTTTCAAGTTACATAGAATAGCAAAACTTTATACTTTATATCAAATTAAGGCTTCTCCCCTCCCCCAGCTTGGACCTGTTCTGGTTGAGGGTCTGCTGTGGCAGACAGGTATGGAGAACAACTCTTTTGTCTTCTATTTCTTCTCTCCATACCCACCTCATTTGGCTCCCTTGTTCCTCCATGGTTATGAGGGGGATGGAAGAGAGGGAATATTCAGGAAATCCCTTGGTCTGATAATGGGGTTCTCTGGTTTTAGTGGTTGTTTGAAGCTGATTTTTTTCTTGAAGGAGGACTTTTATGGGTCTTTTTGAAATTCATCCTATTGGCCATACCTGAGTAAACTTCCTGTGACATAGGCAATGAGTCTTCTGTCTTCCAGCTGGCTATTTTTAATTTTTCCCTTAGCCTCAGGTCATGTAATAGTCCATCATCTTCATCCCTGGGAGAGTCATATCACCTTTTCAAGCAGTCCTTTTGGGCAATACTTAATATAGAGGTTAGCCTGATTCTCTCATCATGGCCAACATCTGATTTGTGCAAAATGCTTATGTATTCTTGTGTCTACTCCCATGTTTGTTATCCCAATTTCCTTTTAATAAAGCTTGCTTTCTTGGCTGCCATCAGACACTTCAGCCAATTTCTCCCTTGTAGGCTTTTTTTTCTGAGTAATTCAATGATCAGTTTATTGGGTCCTTAGACTCCAAGGGAGAATGGCAATCTCCTCCCACCTGACTTGAGGTGAGAGGAAAGCAGCTTCTTTCCTTCCCCTACTAAGTAGTGGGAAGGAAATGCCATAGCATCCAACACCTTTCTCCAAAGACATTTTCTTTAATGGCCTGTTAAATCTCAAACTTTTTCTACCTTCAGTGGGTGGGCTGAGGATCACAAAATTGGCTTTAGTCAATGACCTCTTTTTTTTGCACATCAAAATGCATACTGCTTACATGCATAAGTAATTCAACACTTCACTCTGGAAACTGGGACTATCTGTGATCAATGTTCTCTGATCCATACAAGAAACTACAATAGAAATGGTCCATTTTTAACATCCTAGTACATCAAGTAGACCCAAGCTAAGAAATTTATAGTCATATTCATATTTTCTGCTCATTATGTAAGGATTTAGTAAAAATTGTGTTAAGAAATATTAAAACACATTAACAGAACAAGAAACCAAGTAGGGTGCCCTAAGACTGTATTTGTATGTCTTACTTTAACCAACAATTCAGGTTACATATTTTAAAATAATACCCAATAATGAAGAATGGCTAAATAAAAAACTGGTTTTTAAAATTAGTTACACTTATCTTTGCATTAGCAAACCTTTCTAGAACTCCAGTATGGACCAGACACAATGCAAGGGATGGAAACAAATAGGAACGAGAGAGGGCTTATCGTTGCGGACTGGAGCTAGGCAGGGATGCTGAGGTAGAAAGATGGAAGCCTGTGAGTATCTAGACTGAGAAAGATTGTAGAGTTCAATATGACTCTGGAAAGCAGAAGAAAGATTTGGCTTAGAGTTACACAGCCGGAGTAATCGAATGATGATCTTTGAGAGAAAAGGCTAAAAGCAACAAAATAATATGTTTCCTTGCCTTTTCTTAGAATGACCTACATAGGTGGGACCTAAGTGGAAAGCAGGTTGGAACTGATCGTGTGTTTTCCTTGGGAGTAACTAAGGGTAGATTCTTAAGCCACTCGCAGCGTAAAAATGACTCCATGTAACTTTTTCTATGTAATTTTTAGAATAAGAAAACTCACTTGAGTTCTAATTTAGAATTCCAAAAACTCACTCCCTTGGCCCTGGCTGCAGAAGTGGGACTGGTTATTGTTCATGGAAAGCTCACATTCCTGAGGAGTTGGGTCAATTAGATTACCTTGCAACTAGTAACAAGTTACACCTCAACATTTGTATGAGAGAAGGTGTCTTTCTGGGTCAGTCTGCCCTCAGTTTTTAGTTGAGGGAAATGTAGCCACCACTTGGAGAGAGAACAGCCGAGGCTGTTGGAACTGTGGGGGCTGGTGTACATGGTGTCCTTGGGTACCGTCTACACTAGAAGTTTATTGTTCTTTTGTCTCCCTAAACCCTCAGAGAATTTTCGAGAAGGATTTTTTTTCCCCACAAGTGAACATACATAGGTTTTCATAGGGCTTCTGGACCTCTTGAAGCCCACCTATGGACCTCCTTTTTCTTACTATAAAAACAAAGCATTCAGTATGTTCTCATAAAAGAAAGCTTATATAACTGTGTCCAAGGGAAAAGTATAATAGAATTGCAAAGGATAAGATTTTAAATATATATCTAAGACTGACAGATAAAAGCATGGAAAAGTTAGAGTGGCTTCAAGAAAAAAGGATAGAGAGAAAAGATAGATCCATAGAAGGTCAGTGTATCAATTTAAAAAGGATGCTGTAGAGAAAAATTAATCTACTTATAAATGAAGGATATACAATGAATGGAATAACTGCTTTAAAAAATTGTGTCTCTAACAAGAAAAATAAAGAATCAGAATTTAGTCACTTAGGAAGTACAGGAGACATCACAAGAATAGTCATTTTCCCGTGGGTGAATAAGGAAATAATTTTTATTTTATTTATTTATTATTTTTTATTATTTTTTAAAGATTTTATTTATTTATTTGACAGAGAGAGATACAGTGAGAGAGGGAACACAAGCAGGGGGAGTGGGAGAGGGAGAAGCAGGCTTCCCGCAAAGCGGGGAGCCCAATGTGGGGCTCGATCCCAGGACCCTGGGATCATGACCTGAGCCGAAGGCAGATGCTTAACGACTGAGCCTCCCAGGCACCCCAAGGAAATAATTTTTAAAAACTGTAAGAACTCCAAGTCAATAGGTCTGAATAATGGCTTATTAAGGGAATGACCATCATTCTTACACAACCACTAATAATTGTTTTTGAAAATGAATTTTCCAGGCCAGATGATCGAGTTGTATGCAAAATAATTATATTTTATGTTGATAAATATGTGCATACCAAAAAATATGTCCATACCATTTTTATGTTCTCCAAGGGCCTAATTTTTCATTTATTAGTGCTTCCTCCTATATCTCCCTATGAGATATAATTGTCATTGATACTGAAAATAGCTAAACCCTGGCAGTATGGTACTGTGTACATTCTTATTTTATACTCTGTAGCCCTAATGAATATGGAAGGTGTTAGGGGGCATTGGAAAGAGGCTCTTGAGGGGGTTGCTGTCTAGCTATGGATTAAAAGACATCAGGCATATTCAGAAGCAACATTAAAATGTGATCACCTTGGATGAGAAACATAAACAAAGGTACCTGGCATCTCTTGAAGATAATTTCACTTTATCAAAATACAGATATTTAGGGGCATCTGGGTGGCTCAGTTGGTTAAGCGTCTGCCTTCTGCTCAGGTCATGATCCCAGGGTCACTGTGTCCCTTCCCCTGCTTGTGCTTTCTCTCTCTTTCTCTCTCAAATAAATAAAATATTAAAAAAATACAGATATTTATTAAAAGATAAGTGTAACATTGAAATCTTGGAGTAATTATGGAAGAGAACATTTGACAGGCACTTCTATTATAAGTAATTCATCCCATTTGTGTGGATGGTTTCAGGATCTGGACATTTTAGGGATATGTTTCCACACTGAACACTTACATTAAACATGTTTCCACACTACACAGTCACCTGGAGGGGAAGTGGCAGTAGTTTTTATTAAGCAAGATACTTAGGTGTAGCTAGATGGTGTGGTCCGTGGGGAAGAAATATTGCAAAGAAGACAATGACAGGACTGATACTAAATGGGGATAAACCTGGTAGTAAATCTGATATCTATTAATATTTTGCCTATGAAGTGGACAGAATGAACAAATGTGTTCTAGTCTGATGTGAACTAAAAGATCTAGTCATACTTCTGAAAATTCCTAAATACCAGAATTTGGTGTTTAAAGCAACATATCTTAGGATTTGTCAAACAAGATGAGATAGATTATGAATATTTATCTCTAGTGCCAACTGTCCAAACTGAAACTAGAAACATCTGTCAAATGATTTTCATTCTACTTTTTAATGCTATTTTTTTTTTCTGTTTTAGTTTTTTCCAAACATAGTGTGACAGAATGTCAATAAGAAAATCCTTGATATAACACCAAGAACACTGGACTTCTTGAAATGGCTATAGGTCTTGGAATAAACTATTTTTGGATTCAGATACTATGGGGAGTTCCAGACAATAACCTTTCTCTAAACATCCTCAACTATCCCCATAAATTTTTATGTTGTGGTTTATCAAGTTGACCTTGAAATAAATATACTTACTAAGCAAATTATTACACCTGACCGTACTTGGTAAATTGAAGTATTTCTTTTATTTACTCTTAAGCACAGCTGTCAAAAGGAAATAATGATGCTCAACACCTTGAAAAAAAGATGTTTGATAATCAATTTATATTTAATATAAAATGCTTACCACTCCAGATAGCAATTGAACATACTAGTTTTTTTTTTTTTTATTTTGACATGTTAAGTAAACTTTTGTTGAATTTAAAAACATGCAACGGGGGGGCGCCTGGGTGGCTCAGTCGTTGAGCGTCTGCCTTCGGCTCGGATCATGATCCCAGGGTCCTGGGATCGAGCCCCGCATCGGGCTCCCTGCTCCTGGGAGGCCTGCTTCTCCCTCTCCCACTCCCCCTGCTTGTGTTCCCTCTCTCGCTGTGTCTCTCTCTGTCAAATAAATAAATAAAATCTTAAAAAATAAATAAATAAAAGAGCATTTATTAAAAAAAAAAAAAAACATGCAACGGGGTGATTAGACTGTTCCAAGTTTTTCTTGAGCTGAAGCAATCCTTAACCAAGTAGCACTGAAATTATTCTAAATGATATTGAAAGAACCATTCAGTTTAAGTTGAAATACTACTTGTCAAATATAAGAAGTGAAAAAAATCCAATATATCCTAATTGGCAAATAAGTTTTTTTTTTTTTTTTAACTTTTGTTTTAGGGAAGTATAGAATCAGAACAAACCTGCACTAAATTCCAGAAAAAGCAAAACAAAATGTAGTTCTTCAAAGAGAACATGAGAACCAGATTGTCCACTGCATGGTGATCATCTCCCCTCTTTCCCCTTTTATGTTTCCAGCCAGTGATTGTCCTAATGGAGGCTTAAAAATATGGTAGCTGTGGAGACTTAAAGTTGTACAAAGAGTCAAAATATTAATAGAAGATACTGGGAGTCAGTCTTGGACCCACTGATGTGAAATGGCAACTCTTGAGCTTCAGGCTGACTTGTTGCTGATTCTGATCCTTCAGTGATGAAAATGGGAATTTTTAAACCCTCTTGCAGTTAAGCATCTACATAGTTTCCTGCATATATGAATCAAATCTGTTCTGAATGCCCCTCAAAGCAAAGAATGTTCTTTCCTTTATAACCATGAGTATGTTTTTTTTTTCTTTTTTAAGAAAAAGAGAAAGATTACTGAGCAAGATTATAAAAAAAAGAAAATTCTTTTCGTGGAGTTATTTTTATACCTTAGGAGTAACAGGAGGTGGTTAATTCTGAACATTTATCTGAAACTTTACACCAGCTTTGCCCTGGGCAAGTTTGCAAATCTTCTTTCCTGCCATTGGGTCCAGCTGAGGAACTTCCATTTGCAGAATCATATGTGCAGTAACTGGTCCTTGGGGTCACCCTGGCAACCACACAGTCCCCTCATTCCAAGCCAAGCTCAGGTTTTGCCAATGAGAGGGACAAAATGGAGGATCCCAATCTGATGCTGAGAAGGAAGAAAGAAAATGGGAGAAAAATTTGAAATCAAGTGAGCTGACTGTACCCTCCTCCAAAAAGACTTCTGTTAAAACGCGGGTGATCTAATCAGAAATGGAATAGTTGTTCACTATTCCAGAAATAGAATAATAGAATGTCGTGCTGTAGTGGTTTTGTGATGAGAGGTAAAATTGAGAAATGCAGGTGTGAAAGGTTCAGAGTAAACAGTATATCCAGCTTAGGAATCCTAACTATCCTTGTTTTAAAGGAACTGTTGTCTGGGAGTAGCACGAGTGATTTAACCCAGCAAAGTACTGTGAAAAATGCCTTAAGAAAGAGTTCTCAATTTTGCATGCCCCTCCCATGATATTTGTCCTCTTGCCAGATATGTGTCCCTGTTTTCTTTCTCTTTTTCACTTGGTAAGTGAAACAACCTGAAGGACAGCATTTCGAAGTTTAAGGGAAAAATTTTAAAACATATACAAAAATAAAATAATTTTCTTGATGATAATAGGGAAAAAGGGGACATACATTTTGGTACTGAGAGAGCACAGTTTTACCTTCCACTTTCAAGTTTTGCCTTGTTAATACAAAATAGCACCCCTTGGAGGACCCATTCTAATTCAGAGTTCCATTAATCACTGAGCACAAGCCATTCTTTCAGTCTAAGGATGAAAGACAGTTGGTATTCCTGATTTTACAAGAGAAGGACATCTTTTGTAGACTCTAGAAGATCCCTTGCATCCAAAAGGAAAAAAAAAAAAAGAAACTCTGGGAGTCTGTGAGCCTCGTCAAACAGCAGTCTAAAAATTTATATCCGCATTAGAGGTTAAGGCATATGCAATCAGAATTAGAGCTGTTGGTCAAATGTTTATTTTCAAAGAGAATGACCTAAGATATTTGTATACGACCAGATGTAGGCTCTGTTCTTCGCATTACCAGAAGAGCCAGCAGTATTCTGTCAACGGGGATTTGAAAACACTTGGGATCAGTTGTAATGTTGAGTCATGTTTCAACATTACTGATATGGCTGGTAATATTAATGATAACAAATTGAGTTTGAAAAGGTTGTATCTCAGTGACTTTTGTTCTGATTGAAATGCCAGAAAGAGGTAACTGTCTCCCTCCGCCCCCCGCCCCCACCCTCCGCCCCCCGCACTGGAACTGTGATTTAAGCTTTGCAAGGGAAGGTGCGTATGTGTTTATGTGTGCAGGGATTGGAATGAGAGCCCACCCAGTCTAATCACATTTTCCTGTTCTCACCTCGTCCCCTGCCTTTCAGTCTTGGCTAGCGGTAAGAGATGGTAAAAGAAAACTAGGACGAAAGAAGGATTTGGAAAGATGAGGGGAAAGGGGCAGAAGAGGAAATAGCAGGTTTGGGTGGAGGGGAGAAGTCAGGGGAGGGAATTCAGACTTCCCATACCTCCACAACCTCTTTCTTACCACCCATCACCCCGGACAATACCAGTCAGATTAGAAGAGTCAGGGAAACAACAACACAAAACCAAAAAAAAAAAAAAAAACAACTCAGAAAGGTCACAGAATGCTGTGTGGCTTATGTGTATTAGGAATGACCGGAATTTTGGTTTCTGTTCAAGTCCGAAAAGCTCCTATAACCCACAGTTCTTTACATAAAATTCCTTGGCAGTTGCCACTGCAAATCTTCTGGCCTTTTCCTGTCTCTGAGAAACAATACTATAAATGCAACTGCTGTCAATCATGGGAGCCTTGCCTCCAGGTTATGCCAGGTCAGATCTGGAAACCCAAGGATCAGCGGGTGAGGTGTTGATGGCAGGGTGGGTGGCAAATGTGAATGGAAAGAGCTTGAAATTTACAAGCTGCTGTCACAGGAAGATTAGGGCAAGAAGAAGGCCTATGTTTGAAAGAGCCAAGTCAGAATGCAGGAAGTTTAGGAAGTAGAGGACTAAAGGAAAACGTGTCGTGGTTTTATTACAGAAAGCCTCACAAATTTAAGCCCTCAGCTAGAAGAGATTTAAATTTACAGCAGACACAGTCGTTCCTTCCAACATGACCAAATAATATTCCATCTTCCCACAGAGTTCCTCCTTTCTTGCGTGCAATCTGCCCCTTTCGTAGACATCCTGTCGTTTCTTGGGGTTGCACAGTGTCTGGTTCGTCCCAGTGGTTCCTCACTTGGCTGTTTGGAATTAAATCTCCTGTTCATTGCAACAAATTACATATTATTAAAAAGGCTGGCAGTTAAGTCTCCCGAAATACATACCTTTGACAAGGAAAACTGAACTAGGACGTAAACAAAAGAAGAGAAAGGAGAAGTGAGGCAGCGACTTCTAGCAGCCTCCCCGCTCTCTCTCCTCTGTCCTCCCTGCTCTCTCTCCTCTGTCCTCCCCTCCTCCCCGCTCTCTCTCCTCTGTCCTCCCCGCTCTTTCTCCTCTGTCCTCCCCGCTCTCTCTCCTCTGTCCTCCCCGCTCTCTCTCCTTTGTCCTCCCTGCTCTCTCTCCTCTGTCCTCCCCGCTCTCTTTCCTCTGTCCTCCCCTCCTCCCCGCTCTCTCTCCTCTGTCCTCCCCGCTCTCTCTCCTCTGTCCTCCCCGCTCTCTTTCCTCTGTCCTCCCCTCCTTCCCGCTCTCTCTCCTCTGTCCTCCCCTCCTCCCCGCTCTCTCTCCTCTGTCCTCCCCGCTCTCTCTCCTCTGTCCTCCCTGCTCTCTCTCCTCTGTCCTCCCCGCTCTCTCTCCTCTGTCCTCCCCGCTCTCTTTCCTCTGTCCTCCCCTCCTTCCCGCTCTCTCTCCTCTGTCCTCCCCGCTCTCTCTCCTCTGTCCTCCCCCAGCCCCTCCTGACTCCCGCAGGACTGCTCAGAACGAACGCCCGGCAAATCATCCTTAGCTGCCGAAAATGCTCCTCTCCCAACCTGTTTCCAAGTCTTCGGCATATTTTGACAAATGAATGTTTATACTGAACTCTCTTAACAAACTTTACCCGAGTAAGATGATTCTTATGCTCTCTAATTTACAAAATACAAGCATTGGCTCCCTTTTCAAATAGTGAAAAACATTTTTAGTAACTCAGAGAAGAGGTATTTATCATCTCTCTTTCTTCCCCAGGAAACCGCCATCAGGGTTAGTCAATGGCAGTCGAGAATGGGCGTGTATAATTGATGCAGTTTGAGACTTCTATTTTTAGTACAGAATACACCTCAACAAAATGTCTTAATGTTCAGTAACTTAATGGCAGAATTGTCAACCAGATTGTTCCCTATCCAGCTCTGACAGTACCTCTCTTTCAGAAAAGATTTGAAGGCATCAAAGATTCGATTTATATAACTAAACCTAATCAGTCATCCTTTGGGACTGAAACAGGTAAAATAACATTGACAGTAGAATGGAAAAGTCTAAAATCTATATAAAACATCATTGATAGTTTTTCTGTAGTCTCATATAGATAACATTATGATCAATCTATTAGAAATATGCAATAGATCTTTCTCTCCTCTTACTGAAATTAAACGGGACCATGAAAATAGAAAGTCTAGAACTGATTGATGAATTTTTTTTTTTTTTTAAGATTTTATCTATTTGAGAGAGAGAAAGCAAGAGAGAGAACAGAGGGAGAGGGAGAAGCGGACTCACCACTGACTAAGCGGAGAGCCTGATGTGGGACTCGATTCCAGGACCCTGAGATCATGAACTGAGCCGAAGGCAGACGCTTAACTGACTGAGCCACCCAGGCGCCCCTGATCGATGAATTTTTAAAGTTTACTAAATGAATATCAGTGGCCACAAAGGCTGCAGGGGTCACACACTGAGGAAACAGAAGTCTCTCCTAAAGCCGAACATTCTCTTGAGTTGCCCCACAAATGTCATTCATATAATAATAACATTCATATAATAATAACATAATAATAAGTCTGTGGAACCCTGTGAATTCTGAGCATGAGGCATCTTTTTTAATTTTTTTTTTTCCTGAAACAGAAGGAAATTCTAGCCTGTTGTGATGGTTCCTGCAAAACAGTCTCACAGGTCTTCCTTCTGCGTTCTCTTCCCCGGGCTTCTGTGACTTTTCCAGCTGCTCTTCTGGCAGTGGCTTCTCAGCATCACTTCTGAGTTCCCTGTCTCTCCATGGCTCCTACACAGTGGTGCTGGCTGGTTTTGGCTTTGGGTCCTCTTCCCCTCCCAGGACCTCTGTGTGCTCGGGTGTGTTCACCTACAACTTTGGTTTCCATATGCAGACCGGGAAGTCACCCATCAGTGTCTCTAGTGCAGCTCTCGCTCCTGATGGTTGGACGTGACGGTCTCCTGGCTCATCCTGCCCGGCGCACCCAGAGCCACTTAGGGCCAGTGTGCCGTTGACGGAACTCAGGAGCTTTGGGCCCTCCACTCGCTGGGTTTGTGTTCCTTCTCTTCAGATGGCACTAGTACTTGTCCTCTGGCCAAGGGACAGAGCAGACTCTTCCCAATTCCGCCTTCCCTCTCCATGCCTGCAGCCAGTTAACTACCAGTTTCTCTCTGTTCTCTCTGTCTCTCATCACTCCATTCTGCCCGCTCCCCCTATCACCCTCACTCCTTATTTAGGCTGCTCTTAGCTTTCTCGTGGACTTGTGCAAAAATGACCTAATGGATCTTCCTCCCTCAGGTCTTGATTCTCTTCAATCCATTTTTCAAACCACCCTTAGAGTGATTTTCTGAAATGTGAATCTGGCCTTATCATTTCTCTGTTGAAACTCTTTAATGGCTCCCCAGTGCCTTCAGGTTAAGTCCAGTTTCCTTAATGGCCTTCATGATCTGACCCCTGACAGCATCTCCGGTCCCCTCTCTCCTCCTCTTATTACGTTTGTGTGCTTTGCTGAGCCTTGTGGAATTTCTAATTTCAACTCCTCAAATGGAACATGCTTTCTTACCCCCTCTGGGTTTTGCTCGTGTTACTCCCTTTTCTTTTCTTCTGGAAGGCTCTCTTGTGTAGTTAGTTAAGAGCACAGGCTCTGAAAGGAGACTGCCTGGACTGGAATCCTGGCTCCCTGTTTCCCAGTCTTTTGCTTTCCTGGGCCTTGATGGTGATGATGATGATGACGGTGGGGATGTTAGTGACAGTATCTCCTTTTCAGCGTTCTTATGAAGATTAAATGAGTGGGATCTAGCACCATGCATGGGTTCTAGGAAACACTCAGTAAATATTAGTGGTCTATTACTTCTCACCTGATTAATGTTTGTCTGAGAATCCTTGCCTGGGCCTCTTCATCTGAGTAGGTCTATTTTTTGTGTTTCCACAGGGTACCCTGCATACCCTTGTGGTGACTGCACTCACACACGCTTTGGTCACTGCTTCTCTATTCACCTCCTCCCCTGATTGCTTATGTATTTCTTGAGGTCAGAAATTTATTTTGCTCACCAAGCCTCTAAAACAGTGTCCTGGATGCTCAACAGGCCACTCAATTTCCACATCGAAAATCTTTGCTTTTCAAGAACTAAGATTTCAGGAAAAAGAGGAGATTCAATGTCTGTATTTTGCATGTTCTATCATGACAATGTATTTTAAGGAAGTATTTATATTTAACTGGGATGTCATGTTGAACGAAGGAGATGTATAGCTGGTTGGATTTCTCTCCTGTAAACAACAAAAACCAATAAAGAGACAATTATAAATTGCTTCCCTAGGAAAATCAAAGTCTGCCTGAGGTTACTGCTATGTGACTAGTACCATCAAGGGTTTCCACCCCTCCAAAGGTCTTAATAGACAAGAGAAATGGAAAGAGAAAAAGATAATGCTCTTTTTAAAATGTGAGAGCGCTATAAAGATCCTGGCTCGGTAAGGGGAAAGGAGTTGGTCAGGAGGAACCAGGAAAAGCGTCTCCAATATAAATCAGATTCCCCTTCTAGTTCTCTCTTGCTTTTCTCAAGAGCAGTGTGTGAGCTCTGTCATTCTATCAGTCTTTACTTCTGTTTCCACTTGTCTTCCTGTGTTTGCCACTGCTTCTCCTACTGACATCTGTCCTCTTAGTGAGTTTTAAAAACTATTGGTTGGAAGGTGGTAGATGCAAGATCATTTCTACTATGGATCTACTTTAAACCTGTAAGAGAAAAATGTTCCTGAAAATGACATAGTTAATTCCTTACTTTTTTTCTGTCCAGATCCAAGTCAGGAAGAACATGTCTAGAAACCAGTAACACTAGTTTTGTATGGAATTGAACAAAGTTTTTTTCAATGGAAGAGATAATACCAAGAGAAATTTTTACCATGAGTGGAAGGCAAAAAGAGAAGGCATTTTTTAAGGTATAATTCATATTCCCTTTGTCAGTCACCTTTAATATCTTTGGTTGCATGGACCCTCATAATCAGAAGGGCCTCTATTTTATTGAAGAAGAAAATGTATCAAAATTGGTTAGTGGAAGTAATGTGACTAGTAAATTTGGGGAAAGTGAACAGGTAAGCTGAGACTAGTGGAGAAACCCAAAACAAGGAAGACAAGACAACAAATGTCTGACATCTTGGGACTACAGTTGGAAGCAAGCCAAGTGACCACGGAGAGAGTCAAGATCTTGGTGAAGCATTAACTTTACCTGCATCACATCTAGTTACGGATCTTCCTCACCTTACAGTGGGATTATGGCCCAATAAACCCATCATAAGTTGAAAATACTGTGTCAAAAATGCATTTAATACACCTAACCTACTGAACATTAATCTACGGAACATCATAGCTTAGCCTTGCTTACTTTAAATGTACTCGGAACACTTCCGTTAGCCTACAGTTGGGCAAAATCATAAAAAATAATTTTATAAAAAATTATTGAATATTCCATGTAATTTGTTGAACACTGTACTGAAAGTAAAAAATGGCGTGGCTGTGTGGGTACAGAGTGCTTGTAAGTGTATCGGCTGCTAACCCTTGTGATCGTGTGGCATAATGGAAGGTGTGGCTCACTGCTATCGCGGAGTGGGGGGAAGAGCAATAACCTCTAGCCTGAGAAAATATCAAAATTCAAAGTACAATTTCTACTGAGTGAGTATTGCTTTTATACCACATAAAGTCGAAAATTCGTAAGTTGAACCATAGTAAGTCAAAAACCATCTCTACTTTAGAATGATTCCTCATAATTGTTCTTTTTCCTTTTTTAAAAATTTCAAGTATAAAGAAAAGCAGAGAGGATAGTAAAATGAACGTCTGTACTTAAGCAGTTAGGGCCCTGGCAAGAAAGAGATGGCATGCTCAAACAGGAGAATTTGAGGAGAGTTTGAAAAAGGGACTGTTTATGAAGGTGTGGGCAGGGTTTGGGGACCCACGAAGGTATAGTATAAGCTTGGGGAGCTACTAATAATGGGGTTTGTTATCTTCACAGGCCTGAAGACATGAGAGCAAGTACCAGTTATTTAAACCTAGAGAGGCTGCCTATGAGGAGTGGCAGGGAGGGAGCCAGGGTCATACATGCTCCATCTTCTCTTCCCTCCGGCTCTCCTGCAGGTGCATCTATTGGCCAAACCCAACAGGAAGTCAGAGGTCACAGGAGTCCACTAATGTGGTTCACAAAGGTCAGCCTCCTAGGGAATACAGTAGGGTGGAGAGGAGTGAAGGATATATATGCAGGACAGAGAGAAGATATTCAGCACAGTACGTGTAAGAGAAAGAACTCATATCTAGAGGTGGAGAAACATAGGGTCTAGCTTATTTGTCAAACTTTAGGTTGCAATCCATTAATCAGTTGTAAAAACAGTTTGGCAGATGGTGACCAGCATTTTAAAAGAAAAACAGAATAGAAAATATTAGGGTGAATCTGATGCAGCAAGGGTGTGTGTTTGTGTGCACGCCCACGGGCCTAAGTTCACACTGGCTGAACATATATTTCTTACTGTTGGTCATAGTAAAAAGAATATTTAGCCTGATTCAGAAAGGGCAAAGAGCTCGAATAGGCATTTCTCCAAAGAAGATATACAAATGGCGAACAAGCACATGAAAAGATGCCCGACATCATTAATTAGGGGACTGCAAATCTAGCACCTATTAGGATAGTTACTGTAAAACAAACAAACAAACAAACAAAACAACACCAAAACCAAACAAACAGAAAAGAATAATCAGTAAGGATGTGGAAAAATTGGTGGTACTTGTGCTCTATTGGTGGGAATGTAAAATGGTGTCGCCGCTGTGGAAAACATATAGTGGTTCCTCAAAAACTCAAACAGAATTTCCATATGATCCAGATATTCCACTTCTGAGTATATATCCAAAGGAATTGAAAGCAGGATTTTGAAGAGATAGCTGTGCACCCATATACATAGCAGTGTTCACAATAGCCAAGAGGTGGACACAACCCAGGTGTCCACTGACTGATAAATAAGTAAAAAAAGGTGGTATATACATAGAATGGAATATTATTCAGCCATAAAAAGAAAGAAATTCTGACACAGGCTACAACATGGTTGAACCTGGAGGACATTATGCCAAGTAAAATAATCCAGTTCTCAAAAGACAGATTCTATATGATTCTACTTAAATGAGTAGAATAGTCACATTCATAGAGACAGAAAGTGGAATGGTGGTTGCCAGGGACAGAGAAGACAGGGCAATGGGAGTTGTTGTAAAATGGGTATAGTATTTTCGTCTTCAAAGATGAAAAGAGTTCTGGAGATGGGTTGCACAACACTGTGAATTGACTTAACACTACTGAGCTCTGCACTCAGTAATGGTTAAGATGGTGTTATGGGCTGAATTGTGTCCCCCTCCCCCCAGTTAATCTGTTGAAGTCCTAACTCCCTAATATCTCAGACTGTGACTGTATTTGGAGGTAGGGCCTTTAAAGAGGTAATTAAGTTAAAATAAAACCCTTAGAGTAGCCCCAATCCAAACTGACTAGTATCCTTACGAGGAAATTTGGGCACAGAAAGATTTCAGAGATGTGTGCACATAGAACAGAGACCAAGTGAGGAAGAAAGTGCCCAGAAAGTGTTCATCTGCAAGCCAAGAAGAGAGGCCTCAGGAGAAATCAAATCTGCCCACACCTTGAACTTGGACTTCCCAACTTCCACAGACAGCTGTGATAAAATAACATTTCTGGTGTTTAAGCCATCCGGTCTGTGGTATTTGTTATGGCAGCCCTAGAAAACTAATACAGATGGTAAATTTTATGTTATGTGTATTTTTACCACAATTTAAAAAAATGTGGAAAACAATGGTCTAGCTGGCTTTATCTTGGAATAAATCTGGAGAGAAATTTGTGAAGCAATAAATGGTGAGATTGCAAAGAAAATAATTTGTATTCTGTGTAAAGAGATTTGACTGGAACCGTGCATTGAGATTCATGTTGAGAACTGTAGACCTGTTCTCTAAGTTTGACTGAGGTCGGCATAGATACAAACTAAATGTCGGTGGGCTTTCCTGGCCTTATTTAATATAATCATTTCTTGGAAGGAAGCTCTTGAGGAAGCAGTTTGGGTTCTTGAAACTTCCCCAGTAGTACAAGTATCAAACAATCATGACAATTATTAAATTTATTAATAAGGTTTTCTGTGCTTAGCATAGTGTTGGAAGGATATTGATTATGTGAGTTAAATATTATTATTCCCATTTTTTTTTTGTTACGAGTTGCCAGTGGCACTTTTTCTTTTCAGCATCCTGTCATGCAGTGCTGCCAAGCATCCTGAGATGGTCTATTCCCATTTTACAGATGAGGAAATTAAGGATCAAAGATGTTAAGCTGTTTATGTACCTATACCTCATAACACACGTAATTCACACGTAACCGTGTTTGAAGCAGGGAAAAACATGTATAGTTTTAAACCTTAGCTGGTGCAGTATCTGAGAGAGATATCTAATAGGAAACAATCATGTGGTAAAGGCCTTTTAAGTAATAGGAAGAAAATATTTTCTGTACCACACATATTGGAAGTCTCTCTGTTCCTGTGGGAAGTGGGAGATCCATAAAACCTTTTGAAACTTGCTTGTGGTTAGGCTTTTGGGTTTGTTCACAGCAATCTTTTAAATCAACTTTATTGAAGTATAATTGACATAGGATAAATGCATGCATTTTATGCGCAGAGTTCGTTGACTTTTGACAAATATATACACCAATAAGCCATTACCAAAATCAAAACAGAGAACTTCTCCATCACTCCTCAAGTTTCCCAAAGTCCCTTGTCAGTTAGCTGCCCTGCTGCACACTCCTGTCTCCCCCTCCCTATCCCTCTACCCCTACCATCCCTGCTGCAGGAAAGTAGTGATTGGTTTTCTATTAACATGAATGAGATTCCCCCCCCCTCTGGAATTTCATATAAATGAAATTTTACACTATCTAGTTTTTTGTTTATCTTCTTTGTCCTGGCTTCTCTCAATCAGCAAAGTGTTTTTGAGATTCATTCATGATGTCTATGTATCAATACTGTATTCCTTTTTATTTTTTTATTTCTGGGTAGTGTTTCATTGTATGAATATACCACAATTGGTTTATCCATTTACCTACTGAAGGACATGTGAGTTTTTTTTTTTTTTTTCCAGTTTTTGGCTATGATGAATAAAGCAGCATGAACACTCAAGTACAATTGTTTGCATGAGCATATACTTTCATCTCTCCTGGCCAATTACCTAAGAGTAGTGTTGCTGGGTTGTAGGTGCATGTTTAACCTTGTAAGAAACTGTTAGACTGTTTTGCAAGGAGGTATCACTTCGAATGCCCATCAGTAACATATGAGTTCCAGTTACTCCACATTCTCACTAGCACCTGGTATTGTTGGTTTTTAAAAATTTAGCCCTTCTGGTGGGAATGTAGTAGTTTCTCATTGTGTTTTTAATTTGCGTTTCCCTGATGACTAAATATGTCGAAAACATTTTCACATGCTTAATGGCCATTTGTATGTCTTCTTTTGGGAAGTGTCTATCCAAATTTTTTGTCCACTTTTAATTGGGTTATTAGGTCTTATCGTTGAGTTGTAGGAATTATCTGCATGCTCTGGATACAAGTACTTTGTCACATATGTGTTTTGTAAATGTTTTTTCTGACCCTGTGGCTTTCCTTCCCATTTTCTCAGTGGTGTCTTCTGAAGAGTTTTATATTTTGTTGAAGTCTAGTTTATTAACTTTTTTCTTTTATGGTTATTGATTTTTGTGTCCATTGGAGAAATCATTGCCTGTCCCAAAGTCATGAACTTTCCTTCTATCTTAGAATTTTTGAAGCAAGTGTTTTATAATAGACATTTACTCTGGAGCAGGGTTATATTAACTCGAAAATTAATAAATAGCAAAAGTAATAATCAGATAAAAAATCAGCTCATGGTTATAGGCTGAAGGTAGTGATTTGAGCACTTTTAGTATTGGAGACAGAAATGACCAAAATTAGTCTATTACCCTTGCAAAATGAAATTCCTAGCCTGTCATTGCACAGTGTGGGCCATTAGTGGAGCTGAATTTGTGAGGGTTGCACATGTGCATGGCAGAGAACAAAATGAGAATAGAGGCAAACCAAAACTAGAGTCGAGGCAGATATGGCACCAATCTGACCAAGGGTTCTGCTAATAGGGGAGTGACAAGGGATAGTTGAAAGCAGGTGTATATTATTCATCAGTTATATATATATATATATATATATATATATATATATATATATATATATGTACACACATATATATATTTAAGTTAACTTTAGTAAATTGTATATACTTTATTTCAAAACATCAGTCACTTTTTTCCTAATGAAAATTCTTCAATAATTTATCCACTCAAGGCTTGATATAGAGATACCTGAATGGAGAATACCAACCAACATTCTAACACATAAGCAAAAGCCCTTCACTGAGGCACATGAGGGGCTTTATTTGCTTCTAACATGTAACTTAGAAAAGATACCTTTAAAAGCAGAGAAAAAATCATGGTATTTCTTTGCCACCTAGGGTTCCGATGAGGTGAATAAAAGAAGAACCACTTGTCCATTTGAGAGCTAAACTTGAATTGAACATTTCTTTACCTTCTGAAATGTTCAGTTAAGTGCTTTTACACTTCAATTTTCCAGCCTGGGCCAAGACCAGAAATGCCAAAATGATATGAGAAAGGCTGTTCTTACTGTTTTTCTGGCTGGGATTGGAAGAGAAAGTGCCAGCAATCTTGTAAGAAAGCCTGTTCTCGAAAGATCTGCAACCCAGTTTGCAGAATCAAGGGGTTTGGATAGTTCAGATGAGTTTGGCTGAGTGTCCTGGTGTGTTCATCCGAATAACACCCTGCAGAAAGCATTTTGTCTTATCAAAGTCAACCACAGAATACTTTGTGTACTTCTTCAGACATCTTAACCATCATGTGTGCCCATCCAGATACACCGCTAAAGGCTAGCTGAATACTGCCAAATTGAAATGTTTGAGTATGATCCCTACAACTAGGATTCAGATTTCAACTCGAAATAATGAAAATAGTAATCACAGCGATAATTTTATAAAATGTTTATAGAATTGGCTCCAAAGTGCATCAGAGTCTTTAAACTAAAGAAGGCATTAGAGATAACTTACCCTAAGCTCTCATTTTATACTTTAGAAATTTAAGGTTCAGAGAGATGAGGTTATTTGCCCAAAATCATGTAGCAAGTTAGAGGCAGTGTCCAGCCTGGAAAATAAGATACTTTCTTACCTATAATGTATCGTGAAGTTGGCTGAGTGATTTGTTCTTTATCATATATGAGCCCCCAAAGAGAAAAACTGCCTATAAAGTTATTATGTGGTCATAGGATAGCAAGTAAGAAGGAAACCCATTAGAGGTACTGGGATGGAAGGTTAGCGTTTCAGTATTCAGGGCTGGAGTGCCCAATAATATATTCAGATCTATTAAAACCCCTCGTTGATATGCTGGTTTTAGTATATGTTAATTATTTGGCAACACTATGTGCTGGAAGATGTTCTTTCTAAAAAATCTTTTTATTTTGAAAGTATCTTGCTAGGAGGGTAGTTAATGCCTTGAGAGCTGGAGTTGGGCATTCTCATTCACACACATCTCTTCAAGACGCAGTGGTGGAAGCAATCGTTCCTCATGACCATCCCACCTGGACTGTGGGAAGGACAAGGCAGCCTGGCTGAAGACTGAAGACACCGCGGGTGGGTCCACAGAGAGCATCCGGGTCTCTAGCCCTGAGTGAAAACCGTGGCCCCAGTAGGAGCAAGGTACCCCAGCTGTAAGCGGCTTTGCCTGTTCATTGTCTGCCTCCACAAAACAATGCAAGAGTTGTTCCAGAGTTGTTTCTCTTCCTGAAAACAGCTGAAGCCTGCTCACTCCCAAATCTACAAAGCGTTGGCTATCTCCCAGTTGTCAAAATTCTTATTCTTTCCTTATAGAACACACATTTCTTTTCTTCCCCCCGATGCTTACAGCAACAGTTGTTCTATTATTATTACTATTATTATTACTATTATATTTTTAACAGGCTCTGCTTTGCTGGTTGATTTGATTAAGGAAAGTGTTTGGAATAGAAATAGCATTTGTAAATAATATTAACTTAATTTCCTCATTGGTAAAAATTGGGCTCGGTCTCTATAATCTCTAGGTCCCTTCCATCTCTAGCACTTAGGATTCTATGCGTGTGAGCCCTCTGTTACACACCTTCTATTTCTCAACCAGGCAGCCAACCAGCCACTCTGTACCCCATATATTTGTATAACACATATTATGGGAACCTGACAGGAATGAACATAAATACAGTTGCAACGTGACTACATCATATCCCCTTAACAATAGGAAAAGTATTTCTATGTGCATAGCACATGCGCTACAGAGTTTCTATAATATGAAACACTTTAAAGTTAAGGTAGAATTTGTGCTGAGACAGACATGAAGAACCTTGGCGACCTTAACCCCATCAGCACCATATATTCTTTATTATCAGGCGAAATACCTACCTGCTGGAGTGATAAAAAGGAACCTGTGCTGTTCACCAGAGCTGACAAGTTATTCTTAAAGCATTTAAGTAAAAGTCTAATCCCTCGTGACTGTGGGTTTGGATAACAGAGGCAGAATGACTTTTTCATAATACAATGGAAAGATATATTATTCATAAGGCGATAGTAGGAGAGTTGATTTTACTCATTTTATTTACTATCGTTGGTTTTATTTAGCAGATGTCACAATGTGAGCAATTTCTATTAATGGGAGTATTGAACAGTTGGAAACTGGGCTTTCAAGTGAAACACCTGGCTCAGAAATGCTATATGTACCTCCTATGAGGTGACAAACCTAATCCCAAATACATATTTTTCATAAAATCTTACCTAATTCTCTACTCCTTAAATAGCTCTCCATTTTACTTTAGAGTTAAAAAAAACACACAAAACAATTCTTAAGCACTAGGTCTTATTATGAAACACAGTATTCATATTTTAGAAGCATATGAGCCCACTTATATGAGGAATTTAAAGTAGTCAAACTCGAAGTCACCAAAGCATAGTTTGGTGGTTGCCAGAGGCTGGGGGAGGAAGAAACAGTGAGGTGTTGGTCAAAGGGACAAAATGTAGTTATGTGAGATGAGTAAGTCCTGGCGATCTACCGTACAGCCTAGGGCATAGAGTTAACAGTACTGTGCTGTATGTGTAAAAGTTTGCGAAGAGAGTAGATCTTCTGTTAATTGTTCTTATCACACACACAAACACACACACACACACACAAATAAAGAGGGCAGGAGGAAACTTCTGGAGGTGATGGATAAAATTATGGCATATGTGTGGCGATGGCTTAACAGATGTACACTTATCTTCAAATTGATGATGGTGAATACATTAAGCATGCACAGCTTTTTGTATGGAAAGAAAGGGAAGGAGGGAGGGACAGAGAGAGAGGGACAGAGGGAGGGAGGGAGAAAGAGAAACCCATGAGACTAAAGAGGAGCTAACTCTCTGTTGGATCAACAAGGCAAAGACTCCTCAGTAATCTCGAGCAGTGGCAAAGTAGGATCTGTGTGTCAGAGGCAGCGAGAGAGGTCATTATCTGTGGAACCCAGATGGTTGCCACCAGCAAGTTTCCAGGCAAATGTGAAGCAGACTTCTGATTAGTCATCCTCTTGCCTCCCTTTCTTTACCCTTTCTCTCTGCAAGTCCTACCCTGTCCCCTCTCCTCTGGCTGCTGGGCTGTCTGCCCATTGCTACTTTCATACAGTCCTTCCCTTGCTACAACTCTTCTCTTCCCTCCAGTTGGAAACACCCATCCTTCAGCAGATACAGGTTATTCTTTAACAGATTATCGGATTAAATAATTCATACTGAACTTCAAGATATTTGTGGGAAATGTACCCTGTATTTGCATTTTGAAAAAGCAGATTATTAACCTTAAACAAATACAAAATTAATGTGGGAATGTTTGTAAGTAGGAAAAGATTTTCTAGTGTTTTTTCCCTACTCCAACCTACTGTGATATCAATGGATTTCAAATAATTTTTTTTTTTTTAATTAGAGAGAGAGAGAGAAAGAGAGAGGATGAGCAGGGGTAGGGGCAGAGGGAGAGACAGGCTCCCCACTGAGCAAGGAGCCTGATGCAGAGCTTGATCACGGGACCCCAAGATCATGACCTGAGCCAAAGGCAGATGCTTAACTGACTGAGCCACCCAGGCACCCCTCCAATAAAGTTTTAAAAATAGCGCTTAATAAGGAATTGCTTTTCTTCTAAAACTTTACAGACTCTCTTTCCTGGCCTACAAACTTCTAGTGAGGATAGAGTTGTGCCTTCAGATGCCAGGAATTGACCAAATCCTATAAATAAGACTGGAATACCTTCCTTTTTCTTAATAGTAGTTGTATTTTAATATTTATTTAATTTTTAAAACAGAAATAGATTTGCATAGTTTAAGAATTTAACTAGAGTGAAAATGGGTACAAAGTTTTCCTCTCCTCAGTCCGCCATCTGGTAGTTTCCAACCCTTACCAAATAGGTAACCTCTGTTATTAGCTTCTTGTGTAGACTTTCAGATATTTAAAAAATGTTTATACAAGTGAATGTTAACACCAATGCCTTTCCCTGCTTAAAAAAAAAAGGAGCATACTATGCACACTTTGTTTTTTCCCCCTCACTTAATATATCTTACGTATCTTTATATACTGGTATTATGGAACATCCCCATTCTTTGAAAAAATTTTTTTTTTATTATGGTTGAACAGTATCCCAATATTTGGATGCACCATGATTTATTTAAACAGTTCTCTATTGACAAACTTTTAGATTGTTCCAATCTTCTGCTATTAAAAGAACTGCTGCAGTAAATAACCATGCACATTCATGATTTTGCCCATGTGTGAATATATCTGTAGAATAAACTCCTAGAATTGGAACTGCTGAGTCAAAGAGTACATGCATTTGTAATTTCAATAAATATTGCCAAATTGCCTTCCAGAATGATTATACCTATTTACACTCCCACCAGCAATGAATCACTGCTCCCATTTCTCTATATCTTGCCAACCCTAAGGGTTGTCAAATTTTTGGATTTTTACCAACCTGATAGTGAAATATGGTATCTTGATGTAGTTTTAATTTGCATTTTTTCTATGTGGGAGTGATTTGAGCATCGTTTCATATGTTCATGAGTCATTTGTATTTCCTTTTCTGTGAACTATTACTCACTTTTCTAATAGGGCTTTTTTTTTTTCCTTTTAATTCTATGGTTTCTTTGTAGATGAGAGTTTAGTTCCTTGTAAGTACACTCAACTGCAGATACCTTTTCCAAGTTTGCTGTTTGTCTTTTTACTTAAGAGTTATTTTAAAGGCTGAATAATGTGGATAATTGCATTAGTACTTCATGTCATTTTGCCTGCACACACAGCTTTGGATGGAGATAGATGGGTAGATAAATAAATAGATAGTGTGTGTATATGTAGATTTTTTAAGTGGCCCTCTCTTTTTCTTGGAGTATAAATACATGATACTCATGTATCAACCCTTACTGTAGGCAGAGGAGTGCAAGCATATTATCCAAAAGAGGTTCAAGGAGTTTATTGAGTTTCCACTGGCACTAGAAAAATGACTGAGATATTGAAACTTTACTCCCAAAGTTCACAATTTGGTAACAAGGGTGGCAAAGTTGTACGTGCAAATAAAGAAATACAATGGGGGGAGGGGGTTCCTGGCTGGCTCAGTTGGTTAAGGGTCTGACTCTGGTTTCAGCTCAGGTCATGATCTCATGGGTGGTGGGATGGAGCCTCAGCCTTGAGTGGGGCTCTTTGCTCAGCAGGGAGTCTGTTTGAGATTCTCTCCCTCTGCCCACCCCCCCCCAAATAAATAAATAAGTCTTAAAAAAAAAGGAACTACAATAGAGTAAGAGACAAATATAAACAGGTAAATACAGAATGAAGACACAGCGGGAACAACGTGTAATTACTTGTGAGCACAGTGATTTGGGAGTAGGGAGGGTGTACTGAGTGACTAACCTGTGTTGATCGTTAAACCACTGCATCAGTCAGACTTCCGTGCAGCAAAGAGACTCTGCTCTGGGTGTCTTACGCAGAAAGGAATTTAATATAGGGGATTATGAATTTACAGAACCACTGGGAGTGACTGGAGCGATAGAGCCAAGGAGCTGCTTTGACCTCAGGTTTCTGGCCGGCCCATTGCCACAGCAATTGTCAGAGCAGCAGGGGCGCCCAGGCTCCTGCAGCTTCTGCCCCGGCAGCCTGTCACCCAAGGCGCGGATGGGCCGCGAGAAGAGTGCGGACCCCGCCACCGCCAGCGCGGACGGCTGTCCGAGCTGGCCTGTCGAGTGCAACTGCCACAGGAAAACAGCCTCTCCTGTCTTCCCGATTTGTTACAGCTACACCCGTTTTGGCCAAATCCAGAATGCACCTGGTACTCCAGCTGCAAGGGAGCCTGGGAAATGTAGTTTTATTCTTTTCAGCACTTGTAATTCAGGGCATGTGGTGATGGATGCCAATAATTAATGTAGTTTCAGTCATTTGGTATGTATTTATCAGATTATCAAGTGTAAAGCAGATGACTAAAGATTGGGTACCTTAAATTGATATGTTTTGTCTGGGTCTGGAAGAAGCCTAAGGGGCTTGTAGAAAATAAGATTTTTAAGGAGCTCACCTGGCAGGAAACCTGGTAGTCAGGAGCAGAAGGATTGAGAACATGGGGCTTTAAAGCATGGATAGGACTGGGAGAATTGTCAAAAGAGTGGTTGGGAGGGTGGAGGAAAGATAAATTGGTTTTCATTATTATATAGGCATATCCAATGATGATAGGAATAACAATAAAAATAACAATATGATTTAATAGATAATGTGTGTGAAAACCTGTGGTAAGCCATAAGGCCCTGACGATAAGCAGTACTGGAGGTAAGTGTTATTCTCATTTATATGCAAGAACACGGGTTTTAAAAAGTTAGCAATTTGTCCTAGTTCACTTTACTGTGTATTAGAACTTGAACCGAATCTTCCTTCCTTCCCCTTTTCCGTTCTCCCTCCCTCCCACCTATTCTCCATCCATCCATCTTTCCAGTAACTTACTGAGCATTTACTGTCTGCTGTGGTCTTTGCTTAGATGGTCAAGATAAAATCCTTTCCCTTAAGGAGGCAGTAGCCTTGTAGCTAGTCTACCTGATGTTCATTTGGCATTTTCTTCACTGTATATTTGCCCTCGGAATTGTATTAGTAGCATTGGATTCTGTTAGGAAGCCAGCTGCTTTTATCCTACCTAGAGAACGCACATACGCCAACAAGACATAGGCCAGTTCTAACAACAGGGCGATAGAATCTAAACTCAAACCCTCAGAACTCAGTTGTGGCCGGGAGCACGGCTTCCTTGTGGACCTATGCACGGGTCATAGGGATTTTGTATAGAATTGCCGACATGTGTAAGGGTTGTAGGATTTGACTCCTGGGGGAAAATAAAATGGAAGACTCCAAATGGCTACAAAGTATCTCCAGGATATTAGAGTGAAGCTAACCACATAAAAGACACATGACATTTGCCTGTGAATAGATAGACTGAGCATTTTGGTTCTTATGCTGGTTTTTAGCTGCCAGTGATTCTTGTGGCAACCATCCAAGTTTTCAGGACACTATCACATTTTTAAGTTTTCCTAATGAATTATAATAACATTTCTGTAGTTTACATCAAATTGTGTTGAATGGCATTTTTAGCAAATTGTGTCACTTTGTGAATTTCCAAATTTTACAAAATTTCTGTGCCAAAAAATAATCAGTGAAAATGATTTTGTGTGAAACTTTTTGAAAGCCAAGTTTAGCTGATTTTGCTAAACAGCACAAGCAAACAATTTATTCAGTCTTTCTCCAAGTCCTTTTTCTGTGCCTTGTTCTTTGCTTCCAGGCCCCCCGCCCTCCTCCCCGCTTTCTAAGCTTCTTTCACTCTGTTTACTGGCCTTTGTTTCTGCTCCTAGTTTGTCTTTCTCTGACATTATCTGCCCTCTCTGCACCCCTCCACCCTGAGCTATACCAAGCCTTGGGCTATGGTTTTGGGTTGAGGGTCATGGAGGTCATGGATTTTCCACTGAAAGAAAGAAAGGAAAAAAGGGGGGGAGAAAGGAATGATCACTTTTGCTCTCTCTTCTGCCCTTGGTGCTGAGAAATTCAGTTGAGATCGGCATCCCGGCCAGCATTATTACGGTGGGATTGAGACAGACACTCACCACAAGAGAGGCCATAATAATGTTGCTGAGAATAAAAGAACATATTTCTATATGCCTGGACTCGTGTTTTGAGATCCTTGCATGTGGGTGGTTAGACTACTGTACTAGGTTTTTAAGCATGTCCTTCTGAGCTGCCCTGTTTCCCAAGGGAGAAAGAGTGAAGAGGAGTGGAGACAGCATGCGTTTTGCAATCAGGGTTCCTGGAACGGAATCCTGGCTCACCAGCCACTTAATCCTCCCAGTGTCAGTATTCTTTGTTACCGAATAAGGAAACTAGCTACTGATACAGCTCTAACAGTATTGCTAGCAACGCGGTTACCATTAATTGAAGAAGTACTGTATGCCAGACATTCTGTTAAATACTTAACATGCCTTGTTTCAAACTCTTTTACAACACTAGGCAGTAGCAATTATAACCCCCATTTTATGGATGAGGAGACTGAGGTTAGAAAATTTAAATTACTTACCCTAGGCCACTCAGCTATGAAGTGGAGTTGGGGTTTGAATGCAGGTCTGTCTGATTCCAAGTCCCATTCTTGGAAGCACTACCCTAGGTAGAAATGGTGATTAAAGAATACCACCTGGAGTATCAGACATATAGGGAGGAGGTCATTCTTTTGTTTTGAATCATTTTGTTTAAGGCTAGAAATTCCAGGAGGCATAAAGTTAGCTCCAGTTCCTACGCTGCTTTTTCAAGGATTTTCTCTCCTGTCTCCTTTATATGGGCACACGCAGACCAAAAGATGGTGACTGAGCCCATGACCTGAATCGTGGGAGATACCAAGTCACCACCAGCCCTGTGTCTTTGACCATGTATACAGTTTGGTAAACCATCTAGAAAATACATGACACACTAAAACTGGGGCGCTGTCTGGTCTCAGATCAGAGATTATAGGAGCATGCTGTGCCCAGCAAGAATGGGAGAAGGAGCTGGGAAGGAGACCAGAAACATCCCGCTGCCAGTAACTCTTAGTGGTATTCCTAATGGAAGCCACAGACTCTTACAGTGACTATTGCCCCAAAGCCACATAATTATAGGAGAGCACTATATTCCAGCCTCTTGTGGCTTCCATGTATGTTTCTGTGATCCTAGGTTGTGTCTTGCCCATGTGTTAATTTCTACCTGCTGAATACAATTTGGTTTGTAGTTAAGTGATGCTTTCAAGAAGTTTCTCAGCAACTCATTTCTGGGTGGGATTCTCTTCCAAAGCATGTGAAGCCAGAGAATCTGCACAAACATCTGATTGGTACGTTCTGCTTCAGGAGAATAATGAGTCTGCTGTGAAAAAGATCATCAAGTCCCTAAGCTAACTATGGCAAATGCTTTAGGTATGTCTGTAAATTTGGGATTCCGTGAGTTTACTGACGCCTTTTCAGTGATGCTGAAAGATCACAGTCTGTCAAATCACATTGTTATTGTTGAGGTTTCAGGAGGTCTTTGATTATTTCATGACCTTTTCCCTAAATAGCACCTATTACTTTGATACCAGAATTTTTGAAGTGCTTTGCAATCTTTCGCTATTCCCTGGGGCCTGGGTCAACATTCCTATTGTCTCTATTTCAAGATGAAACACAGAGAGTTTAAGTGATTTTCCCATGGGCTCCCAGCAAGTCAGCATCTATGCTGGACACAAACTTCTTAAGCTTCTTTCTGGCTTTAGATGAGCTCACTGAGCCACATATTTCCCCCAGCAATTATTTATACACATTATGCATCTGACCTGGATATGCTGGTGCTTATTTCCCATTTGCATAACGAGGAATATATCAGGCCTCCAAGAAGGACTATTTCCTCAATGCAAGTGGCCGAGTTCTAATGTGGATCTTGCTTTATGGACTCAGGGAGGGTCAGGGAGGAGGATGTGACCGCGGCCAGTGCGCACGAGCCTGCAGTGTGCATTCTGGGTAGAGCTTGGTCAGAATGAGGTCCAGCGGTGACTGTCACGGCCTCATGGGAAAGAGATGGGGGAGGGATGTGCATTTCCTACTTGGGCTTTTCTAAATGTGAAATACGGTTTCATTGTGGAGTGCTGGAATCTCTTCCCGCCTGTTAGGCAACTGAAGACAGGTCTTCACGAAATGCCATGGGTAATGAATTTATGTTCAGGTACCACCATAAACATGGGGTGTGGGTGAAGGCAGAAACTTTTGACTTTTATGTTTGCCTCTTGCATTCAGAGCGACAGATCGTAAAGAGTGTTTTAGAATGTCTGCATGGAGAATTTAATGCCATAGTTCGGTAAGCTCTTTCTGTTTAAATGACTTTTATTAATAGTTTCCTTGTCACAAAACAATCCTGTCCAATTTTAAGTTTATTCAATAAACTTTAGAAAATACAGATAATAGAGAGAAGAAAACAAAATCACCCTGAGTTCCACTACTCAGGGGTAACCTATATTAACATTTTGGTGTATTTTTATCTTCCTTAAAAAATGGGCTTACTCTCTCTTTTTATTAAAACAAGGATTGTATGTTAAAATTTGTGATAATCTACTACCTATTTTATACACACATACACATAAGATTATACTATGCATACTGCCTTATAAACCTGCCTTTTAAACTTCAATTCAGTATATTTTGAAAATCTTCTTTGGTCATTAAACAGTCTTCCCCAACATCACTCCTGATGGTTGGATAGCATTTCATTGTATGGATGTATCACTGTTTATTCAACTGATTCCTCATTGCTAGACATTTATGCTGTTTCCAAGTTTTCTCTGTTATAAACAGGCTGTGATGAAGATGTAAATCTCATTTATAATGGCATCAGATCATATGTTTTATTTGTATCTTCTAGAAGACCTGAAACATAGGGTTGCTAAGCAATATCAGTACTGTATGAATCTTTTCATGGGAAAACCCGATCTGGGAGAGCTGCTTTGAAGCTAGTCAGGGCTAAAGTGATAATACGTCAAACAGCAAAGTGCTCATTCTTGTCCACTAGAAATGGAGATAAATCCAATAAGCTAAAAGCTATATGTGGCTAAGGAAATATACTTCTCATACAGAAGACTGGATAATGGTAGAATGGCACTTAATTAAGATACTGAATACAACAGTTAAAAAGTGTTAAAAAGTAAGGAACTCATTTGTCTAAACTTCAAGCGTGCTGAAGTAGTTGCCTGAGGACATAAGTATACTGGTCCAGTCATCCACGCAAGCCTTTCCAAGTCATGTTTCTAAAGTAAAAACGAACAAACAGCAAACAGAAAGACTCCAAACCCTCACATAAGAACAACAAAGACAAGAACCCAAACCCAAACCTACTTCTGGTTGATTTCGTTTGGTTCTCCATTAGCTGGATCTGATTCTGCCTTTTCAAATCCAGCAAATATCACTAAATGCTTTTGGAAAGGCCAAGTTGCCTCATGCGATTTTTTTTTTTCATGTATAGGTCTCTTTTGCTAAAGAAATGAGCCTCTTCTTTTGTATCTTTCACTATCAGCGAAAATAAAATTTTGTGGGAATTAAAAGGAGACCATTCAAATTCTATCAATTCTTACCTCAGCTACCCCCCACCAACACCCCAGCAATTTTTTTTTTTTTTTGACACATACATTTTCTATGACTCTCCAGCCAGCCCTGATAATTACTTGACGGGCAGACGTGAAGATCTAGGCTGAAGGGCCATGTGATCTGAACAAATTGCAGCAGTTCTATAGATTGAAGTAATCAAAACCACGCATTTTGACTATTCAGACATTTATGGTCTGTGTCTTCTATACCAGGACTCAGCATGGCCTGAAGATGTCAAGCTTCTCCCTAGATAGTTTGGATGGCTCTGTGAACAAGGTTAGAGAATAATATGTTCTGTTTCCCTTCTCCTTGGGGTGACCATTGTCTCCCGTTGGTCCTGTGCTCAGTGAGTCATTAATTAAACCCAGAATCTCTCTAAGTGACCTGTTGCAATGTGGAGGTTTATTCCCAACATTTTCTGCTTCACTGCATACTATCTGGCCAATGTGCCTTGTTTGTATTTTTTAAAAATCTCCCTCATTCTTCCTCACACCACGAGGATTCATTTTTGAGATAGAGAGCAAAAGGCTAGGTTAAGAAAAACACAGCCACCTCCAGAGTGCAAAAACTGCAATAAACCCATCACCTCTAACAACGGGCAGAGCATGAAAAGATAAAAAACAGCCTGCCAAGAATGTAGTAACCACCCATTCACTTTTAAATGCTCTCCACACTTCAATGCACAGACCTAATTACTTTTCTGCATTCCCAAATCCACTTTGCCCATACTGCAATCAGAAACCTGGCGTTAAAATATTTTAGACTTGGAGGATCAAGACTAATTATGGGCCTTAGCTGCACCTTTTGGTTTCTCCCCCCACCCCCCCTTCTCTTCTTTGGGTTACTTTAAAGCACGCTCCACTGGAAGAAAGGCTGCCCAGTCCCAGTTGGGGGTGAAGCCGAGAGAGAATAAAACAAAGAACAACTCAACTCAATTCAGTAAGCTTCAATGAGGCTGGTATATTTAATGTGAGCCCAGGGTTAGCCCACAGAATTGTGGCAGAATGCAATATTCTAGACAAAAAAAGATGTGTTTAAGGTCGACTAAGGCCCCATAAGGCTGTTGTTGGTGTTTAAGCAGTCCACCGAGGTATTTAGCACCAAGGGTTTCTAAACATTCCAGCTGAGAATTAAACTACAGCTTTTACAGTAGCCGCTGAAAGGTTTGGGGGGCTGGGAGCGTCCCCTCCCCCTTGTATTGAAAGGTCAACAAACAGTAGGAAAGATCATGTCATAACAAAGATGAAGCCACCTATTATCGAGTCTAGTGACAGCTAATAGCACTATCAGAGAGACTAATCCAAGGTATTAAATAGTGTAATTGTTAAAATAATATCATGGTTATTAGAACACCCAAGTATGAGACGGTTTTCATTTTACATAACATGAAAGTGTTGCAGGTGAGCCAAGCCTTGACGTGACAGGCACTTGTTATAAATATGTAAATATTAGAAAATTGCTTCAGTACTGCAATTTTTCTGCAGCCTACAGAATGCATTTTTAATACGCAGATGTTATGTTTTGTGGCATTTGCTAAACTACTTTTGGGTAATTTTGCCGAGTTACACTCTTAAAAAGCTTTCATTCACACAAAACAATTTGCTGTGCGAGTTGGTGCTAATGTTTTACTTCAATGAGGCATTTTTAGTTTCACGGATTTAATAAGACAAATACTACCACGAAAAAAAGCATAGTTTCTCGGAGATGAATTTGTGAAATGGCTAAGGGAGGCTGAATGCTTAGAGAGGGAATTTTATGGAAACTGCAGCTCTCAGTCTGAACTCTGGTAAGTTTTAGGAGCTTGGGATGCGGGCAAAGGTATCTTCGGCTTACACGGTTCTTATTCAGAATACTAGAAGGAAACGTGATCACCTTGAGGGGGTACACATGTTACAAAAACAAAAGAACCCTTAACACCGAAAACACATGGAGCTACTGAAACGCTTCCCTCTTTCTTTTAGTTTCCAGTAGTCAAGAATCCAAAGCACAGGTTGTACTGGGGAGAGGGTTTAAAACAGTAAGATGTTTCCGACGGTCAGAGTTTGCAGGGCGCTTAAAACATAATACAAAGGGCACATACACTGGCTCACAACCACCAATTAACCCTCCTTGTTAGATAGGTAATTTATTCCACTCAGAGGCATCAAATATCAGAGAAATCATGGGCCAAAACAGTAATTATCTGCGGGGAATTCAAAGGCTTTGAAAGCCAATAATTCCAAAGAAATAAAAACAGAGTCCTTTTCACTGTATAGACTTCATCTTAAAACCTGTAATAAGAGCCAGGCCCTGGCTGTGAACCTCTACACTTCAAGGAGAGAAAAAGAGGCCGAAGAAGGTGAAGGCGATATTCATGGGGCTTTTCTGCATAAAACTATCTGGGAGTGGCCGTCAGAGACCAGTCGTTCTGGGCACTGTCTATAGCACACGCCATTCCCATCCAACATGGGAGTGAAGGGCTGTGTTGGCCCAAAGTGGGACTGGAGAAAAATCTTAGATTACCGAGCTAAAGAAGATGACAAGAAACTCTATTTAAGAAGTCCAGCAGTTTAATTTGAATTTTTAAAGCTCGAGGGACATAAAACAATCTTTCCTAGGATAAAAAAAAATAATCACAGAATTTCTCAAATTTCATGGCAAAGTCTTCTTAAGGAAAGCATTTATTCTTAACAGTCTCATCTCCTTTGAGCTACATCCATGTTTTGTAATGTCTCGTCTTGGTCGTCTAGAACCAGTAGAGCTGGTCATTGAAGGTTTGACAGTGAAGTTCTCAATTTATGTACCCTTACGGATTTTCTACCTTTTCCATGGTTTGTTTTTTTTTTTTTTTTGCTATATCAAAAAAAAAAAAGAACCAAGTTCAAATCTGTAATAAATTACCTACATTGTATCTACGTATCCCATGCATGAGTGTACTAGCCTTTGGTATCTCTACCCTTTCACACACATGGCTTCTTAATAGGCTGTAGGGGGGGCCTTGACTTTTACACATTTACTACCAATTTCTTAGAAATTCATGAGGGTAACACCTACTTTTCACTTAACAAGGTCAAGGCACAAATCCACATGCCTAATTTAAATGATTTCTTTTTTTTCATCATTATAAATCCATACCAGATGTGAGGGAAGGAGGAACGCCGTTCCCTGTAGTTCAGTTGCTCAAATCTACCTCTGATGATTCTCCTGTGGACTTCAGAGAACAGATTTGCATTTTCTATAGCAAACTTTTCCAGTGAAGTAGAATTTTCCAAGATTCTGTTTTTGTCCTGAGTTGGGTTAATGTTAGACTTGGACACTGCTGCGGTCTATGACAATCTAAGATACCGAATCTGGTCACTTTGCAGACTGAATAAGGTTCTTGGGTGATGTTTGAGGACTGTTGACAAGATGTATGTATAAGTAATCATGTAGCCCAGCTGTCATCCAACAGTGGCTTAGCGAATACCTCCTGGTATGTCGTCCAAGGGAGTTGGACTAGATCTCTTTGCTGCCCTCCTCCAGTGCTGAAGGTTTTGTGATGCTTTCATTTGTCCGATTTAGATCGGGACATTTTATTATTCTTAAAAGAGCACTTTACTTTCTGCCTTTAGGTATGCAAGAAAAATTTTAAATTACATTTATTTTGGTAATTAAAGATAAAATTGCCTGTATCTGAGCTGGCAGGAACATTGAAATTCTTACACAGCCAATGCTAAAGTGCCATTTTTAGCATTTCAAATTTCTTAGCACATTTAAATTCTCTCATGTGTTCCTTTTTCAGGGGTTTCAACAGGGAAATAGAGGCTACTTCTCTCAAAAAATGCAAAGCAAATGCATAGATAATGAGAAGGCCTCTCACATCCCACCTGCTGCCCAGAAGTCAGATGGTGGACATTTTGTAGCCTCACCTAAGAAATGGAAGAACAAGAGATATGCCAACCGAAACTCCTCTTGGGGACGTATGAATACTGTAGAGGATCTCAGGGCTCATTTAGGCGACTTAGTCCAGTGACTCACTCTCTACACTCTTCTTTGTGCTGATAACTCCTACATTTATATTTTCATCCTGACCGCTTACTGGAGTTTGCATCCTACTGGGCGAGTTTGCACAGCACCCTGGTCTTGGGGTGTCTCAGTGTCTCGTGGAGCTCATCAAACTTAGAGTTCAACTCCCTTTGGTTTCCCAGCATCTCCTCTTGGTGGTGTTTATTTCCCTCCAAATCGGAGGGCTGTGCTTGTGTCTTTTCCAGACCTGGGTGCCTCTCTTCTTCCCCGCTCCCCGCCCCCCCCATTCCCAGTGCTCCTGTGATTAGCAATACAATGCCCATTGTTGAAGTTCTCTGGGTTCAAAGCCCTGAGGGTATTTCTCACTTGTTGCTCTTCTTCAGGCTTCACAATTATTACTTCTTAACATTTTGCCTTTAGGGGTAAAGCTGTGATGTTATTCCCTTCCATCCACAGCCTGCAGACAATCGCAGACACACATCACACCTTCCCTGAATGAGGCGGCGGTCTTCAGCAGCTCGCCAGGCCACCTCTTCCCTTTCTCTAATTCTGCTGCTAAACGCCTGTTGTAACATACCCGCGTCCCTGCCAAAAAGCCTGTAGAGGCTCCTGAGCTCCCAACTTCAGGCCTTGGCTCTGCTTTCAGAGAGTCTCCCTCCATTGTAATTACAGAATCATTGTTATCACTGCTCCCGGCTCCTTGCTGCTCATTCTGGCTCAGTCTCCTTGCTTCTACTCAACTGTCCACTGCGGCCCTTTCTCTGCTGTTTACCTCCCTCAATTCTAACCACTTCTCAGCCTCTTCCCATGATATTTTTTTTGCTTGTTTTTATCCACTTTGATCCCCTTTCCTTTGAACTACCAGATCACATCTTATCTTTAGATTGGATGGTTATCTTAGCAGCTTTGGCAGAATGGGAAGAACCCTGGATTAGAGTCACATAGACTTGGTTCCAAAACAGGTTTCAACAATGTATCAACTTTGGTCATCTTACCTCTCTGAGTCTTTATAGCCTTTCTAAAACATAAAATGGGTATATGAATAAACAGTATGGACAATGATAACAAAGTACCAGCATGTCATTAGATCCTAAGTGGTACTTGAATTGGAGTCTTTAAAATTGTTTTTAGAACTTTAGGTCTGTCTGTCTGTCTTCTTACTTTGGCTTTGGGTACTGTGTTTTACATCCCATTCTACCCCCAAAAGCCCTGGACATTGTTATGTAAAAAATTGTGGCCAGTAAATAAATCTGGAATAAAACTTCCATTTCAGAAACTTGGCCTAGAGTTTTCCAACAAGGCAAGATAAAACTAGTCACGTCTCAGACTTTGAAAATACCAAGAGTAGAAACAAATTACCACCACCTAACAGTTAAGTCTTGTATAGAGAACTCCTACCCACACTAAAGTCCTTGGACAAATGTTATAATTTTATAGGAACTCTTCTACCCTGACATAAATATATCATTTACTACTTAGTTTATCCCATTTTCTTATAAACTAAATATATCAGTTGTAAAGAAATAAAGCTTTGAAGATACCCTAACCTACCTCCTTACATACCATACCTCTCATATATATACTGTTTATACGGGCAGGTGGTGTTCTAGCATTTTGCAAATATTCATTCACTTCACATTCCTACCCCCATGAGGTAGGCAGTGTTATTATGGTTATTTTACTGGCGAGGAAACTAATCCACGGAGGGGCTGAGCAACATGCCCAAAGTTAACACAGCTAGGAAGGTTAGAGGTGGATTAGAAAAGCCAGGCAGGCAGCTGGCCACCAGAGTCCCATACTCTTAACAAGCTATGATTCCTCTTTTGAACCTTTTATGTTTTTATACTTTTCTCCTTGTTTGGGCTTCTTTCATTGGCTGGCAAAACTCCAGGATACAATAAATATCGGTCATGGGGGCCATACTCTGCTCTGTGCCTTGACCTGTTGGGTTGCAAGTGGGGCTGTCAAACTCTCAGAGGAAAGATACTTCACAGGCCTACAGGATGGGAGAAAACATTTCTCTCTTATGGCAGGGTAGAGATTATTCCTTTTATAAACAGTGAGTATTTTGCTTTGCCTCAGAGATTAAGAAAGCAGAATTGACATCACTGAGTCATTCTTTTAGTCGCCACCAAGAATCTCAAAATGCATGTAAATGCAGTGTCACAACATAATTGCTTCAGATATCACATCTCAAATTGTGAGTGAGGTAAGAGCGAATTATATTGAATTGGCCAGTTGACTTAATTATATTTTGCCAGTACTGAACTGTACTTTCCTGAATTGTAATTTTAGATTTGAGACGGTTCAGCAATTCCTGAAGAAAGAACTTCAAATAGCCAACGTGTTCCAATAGCCTGTTTTTCTAAAGCTTTACCGTGTTTCGAAGGATGTGAACAACCACAGCATTGATGTCATCTGATTGAGGATGAAGGTCGGATTCTATACCCTTTTCCATGTTGGAGTGTTTCTATTGGCTCTTTTACACAATAATATGCGTGTTGCGATTTATCAGGCATGTGCTCACAGAACTTATGACTACTTCTAATGTTGTTACAGTGGGACGTGTTTCTTACCTGAGTCCCGTTGGTCTGGGACTCTCATGGAGAAGGAAGGGCCTGCTAATTTCATATTGGTCTTTGAAGTCGCATTTATGTATCATGAAAGGACCTCGTTCGACGAGCCATTTTTGTATACAAATAATTTTAATAGAAAGCAGAAGTAATTTAATTGTGAGAGGGATTTTAAGCCCCAGAGTCTTGTTTTACAAATGAAGACTCAAATGAGGTTTGAGAAGTCATTCTGTTACATTTGTTTTTTTTTTTTTTTTTAAAGATTTTTATTTATTTATTTGTCAGAGAGAGAGCACAAGCAGGGGGAGCAGCAGAGGGAGAGGGAGAAGCAGGCTCCTCACTGAGCAAGGAGCCCGATGTGGGACTCGATCCCAGGACCCTGGGATCATGACCTGAGCCGAGGGCAGACGCTTAACGACTGAGCCACCCAGGCGTCCCATTCTGTTACATTTGTTAAAACTCACAGTATATACATTTTTAGTAGATTTTCAGTTGAGGCCCACACTGTCACCCTCCTTCCTTAGGATGACTGGGGGATGCTGGCACCCTCCCATTTTGTACGTGAAATGCCTGTGCTTTCATTAACTGAACAGAAGATATTTGTGTAAGTCTGAAAGTAAAGCGGCTGCTAATAATAAACGTAGTAGAGGGTGTGATTATCAGTCCACAAACTCGGATATACAAGAAATAACACATCTTTAGAATTGCTTTGAGCCGACTACAATCCATCCCTAAGTCTTCTTGTGTGCCAGACAGGACGTTCAGTGTGATTGAGGACTCTCTTTCCTTCCTGTGTTGTGCAAAGGCCCCAGGGTCTTAAACAGCAGTACTGCGTACTCTCTGCCCATCACTGGCCACTGGGGCAATTACTTTTAAGAACATCCATTCTCTGAGTCCGGATGTACATTTCTGGTCAGGAGGTTTTGCTTCTTTGCTTTTGGGCCCAGAATCTTTGCCACACCCAGGAGTCCTTGTATTTGCCTTGCAGTCCTATGAGCCATACAGAGCCCTCCCTCCCTGATCAACCCGGCTCTCACCATTTTCTGCTCACACCACCATCGAGCCGTGCATGGATCCCACCCCTCACAGGAGCTCTGCGGGCTCTGAGCTCCTCCCAGGATGTGGGAAACCTTCCCCTTGCCTTTCTCCTCAAAACCACTGCCCTTGCTCTCCTTTTCTCCAGGACACCTGCCACAACATCTTCAATGACAGCAATTGTCTTCTACAACTTACGTATCCTGCTCTGTCACAGATCATCCCAGAACCAAGAGAGCACCAGACGTAGCCCTTGGCTGGAAATGGGAGGAGAGAGGGGTAAGGAAAAACAAAGGGCGAATAAAACCAAAAGAATTTCTCTGTTAATGATCCTACCATTTTACCATTTAAATAAATAGATGCTCTTATGCTGGGCTTACCTGTACATAAGCTAGGTCATAAAATCCTACCATAATCCCATGGAGGACTCGTTTATTATCTTCATTTTACAGATGGAGAGTTGTCCATTTTCCCTTCTAGGCCAGTCATGAGGCCAGTAAGGAGTAGGGCCAGCATTTCAATTCAGCCCTGTCAGACTCCAAAGCTGATATTCTCTTTAAAAAGATGCCACAAATGTGAGACTGAACCGAAGTTTTCTTTCAGTTCTTCTCTGTATGAAGAAATCACCTCCACCCCTAGAATATTTCTGCCATATTAATAGTGCAGACTGAATCAGATGGTTTCTTCTACTTGGGCTTCTGTGAGCTTTCTGCCTGCCTAAGAGGTTTGCTCTTCAGATTCCCCCTGGGCAGATTTTCCCAAAGGCATGCCTCGTGAAGGTGGGTGTGGTGTTTCAGCTTGGTGTAGGTTGGCCTAAGATGTTATCATGTACCTGGAGGCCCACAGATAGCTGGGCCTCATCCCTGGAGTCCCTGATTCAGTGAGTTTCTCCTTGTTTGGGCTTGAATTTGTATTTTATCAAGTTCCCAGGAGATATGGATGCTCCTGGTGGAGGGGACACACTTGGGAGCCAGTGTTCCAGGTCGTATTGGCATCTCTAATTTAATCTGAGTGAGGAGAAAGAGAAGATGATTGTTCTCATACCTCAGTTAGTCAGGGGATTTATCTCAGCTCAATATTGCTAACTGCTGTCAAGGTTTAACATAATCGCTTTCTGTGTGTGTGTGTGTGTTAATTTTTAAAAATTTTAAAGAATTTGAGTATATTTGATACACAGTGTTACATTAGTTAAACATTATCCAGTTTTAATTTTTTTTTCTTAGATTGTTTAATTATACCTAGAGTGGACTGTCCTTTAAGGACAAGAAACTGAAATGCAACAAGTTAAAGGAGGAGCCTAGACATGTTGACTGTTGTAATATTGTCAAATCTGGTCAAATTCTTGTATAGGAACCAAAATAACTATAATATTTCCAAAATTAATGTTAAAAAGAGAAAATATAGCTTCCCAGTCAACTTTACATTTACAGCAGAGTACCCCAGTATAGTTTAATTTTTATCTACAATTTAATAAACAAAACAGGCTACTTTTAAATTATGTTAGACAAGAATATCATTAATTTTATTACATAAATTGGATTTAATTAAATAACATGAACTTCTTGTTAAATGTAAAAACTCAAAATTCTTTATATGTCTTTAATGTATGAAATGAACTACATAGCACACTATTTAATAACTTAATAACCTAAAATAAAAAAAATTACTTTATTAAATGGCATAAAAATTATTTGAATTATCTCCAGGGATGTTGAAGAGATTAATCTTAGGAAAGATATTCAGGGCTCAGAAAAGGAAGGGGCATCTTGCTCTAGGGGAGCGGACTCCTTTTCACCCATTTGAGTGTGTGTGTGTGTTACTATTCCGCTCTTCTCTTTCCTTTGGCTGGTGGGATACATATCCAGACCCTTGAAAGCCTGTTGGGCACTGGGCACATAGACCGAATTCTTAATTGGAGCAGATTCTTCATTAGGCTCTTGGGAGAACACTCTCTTTTTAATGCCTCCTCTTTGAGTTAGGGCTTCATACCCAGAGGTTGAACGCCTGACTATGGGGTGGGGAAGGTGGTTTGGAAGCCCACAGCTGGGCTTGTCCATAGGCCTTTTGTTAAGGAATAAAAAGAATCCTTCCAGTTATGTATGCTAAAGCCTATTTTACCAGGATGGGAGGCCAGGTTGGAATCTGGGACATTCCAATAAGGTAGACATTCACCTCTAATGTTTTCCATTCTTGAATCTTAGTTCAGCATTAGGTGGCATTATGGGATTCAGGATTCATGATTTGGGATTCTAACACTTCTTCCTTCCTTCCTTTCTTCCTTAGCAACAATGGCTAACAGAACCTATTCATCAGAGTTCTCTGGGAACGGATTAACTTTGGTCCTTCTTTACCTCATACAAAACTCTTTATTGGCTCTCCAGGCCTACTCCAATAATATCACTATTCCTTAGTTGGGCACTGAAAGTGTGTCATGATATGGTCCCAATCTCTGTTCCTAGTCTAAGCTCAAACCTCCTAATACACACTGTGTTCTGGTTACCACCCTGCTCATTTTTCTTTGGTAACTTCTTGTCTCTCTTCTGACCAGCAATTACAGTCTTAGGTTTTTTGTCTTCCAAATTCTCCTTCCTTTATAAGAATGAATATTTCACTCTTGGTTGAGTTCTGCTGGGATTGATACCTGTTTGTATAATGTGCATTTCTGCCACTGGATTGTGAGTTCTTTGATAATTGTCCTTGTGACTCCTGTTTCTACAACTGTCAATGTTGCACTTTTAAAGAAATAGAATGCCTTCAGCTCTATTATTTCATTTAATCCCCCCAGTACTTCTGTGAGGGTGACATTTGGCTTGTACTGAAAACAAAACTAGAAGAAATCTCAAGATATACAGAGAAGTAGCATTAAACAGCATTGCAGAATGAATAGCAAACCATAGCATCAAGCCAAAGCAATTTGGCAAGCAAATTGTAGGTAACAGAACAGACTTTGAAAAATAGTTGTTGGTATAATCCGAGGAGAGGTCATTCTTAGTACCTGGGGTTAAGAAGTTTTCTGGCTTACTAACATTGCCTGTAGGTGGAGATGCCATGGCTGGTGATGTCTTTTGAAACCTGTGAGGAAACCTTACCATATTCTGAAGAACATTGCCTGATCTGTAAGCGACAATGGACTCTGTACGGTCATGAAGAGTTGGGTATGGCCATTTGCAGTAGGCTGATCTCATTAGGCTGAGTAATGCTAACCAGCATTAGGTAGAAAAGAAAACAAAATCACACAAGTGAAAGTCAAGGAAAGAGAAGTTTATTGCTTTTAAAATTAATCAAAGCAAAATTTTCTGCTTATATTCCTTTCTTTCTAATGCAGGAAAGCAGTGTCATGGCAAGATCCCTAGGACATGCTGACTATGTCATGGATATGACTTTGAATAAGCCTCTTAATTTCTTAGAATCTCATGACCAAAATGGCTTAACAAAATGTGTCCTAAAGGGGGCTTTGTGAAAATGATATGAGGCAATGTATATTAAAGTACTGTATACAAATAACGTAAAAAACTTTTGAATTATTTGTTTTTTTGCTCAAGATATAGCAAAATGTTATAAAAATTTTAAAATTATATTTCTATTGTTTTGTTTGCTTTTCCTTAAATACCTACTTTTTTAAGATGGGCTTTCTGTTTTGTCCTTTCAGGACCTTCCTCGGGCTGTATTTGAGTATAGCATCCTAGATTCTTAGGCTCAGGTCCCTGCTGCTGGCCTGGTTCTGCACGGACACCTTCTGAATGCTGCCTCATATGGGCTGAATTGTGTTCCCCCAAGATTCACATGTTGAAGTTCTAACCCCAGGACTTCGGAATGTGACTCTTTTTAGAGAGAGATAGGGTCCTTAAAATGGTAATTAAAGTAAGATGAGGTTACATGGGTGGGCTCTAACCCCATCTGACTGGTGTCCTTATAAGAAGAGGAGATTAGGACACAGATTTAATTTATAGACATTAATCTAACCACCATCTTGACTAATACTTATTCTATAATGAGAGAGGAAACGGTATTCTTTTTATTTAGGATTCTTTGAGTAAGGACATAACTCGACTTTGACTTTGATTAATTTGAGGAACTATCTTGAGTGCCTGTGGAGTAATTAAGTTGATTGCTTGTGATGGCTTATGGAATCATTCTTGTTGGTCTGAGCATACAAATTATGCTACAGAACCATTTCCAAAATTAAATTGAGGTTTTGATAAGACACATAAACTCTTTGAAACTAAAGTTTCAGTATGGCAGTAATTCTCTTAGGGCTTAACGTGTTTATTTTCTTATCTTTGCATTCAAATGATTTCTTCCTAATCCAGCTTTAACTAACTAGCTAACTATCTACCTAAAACAAAAATCTCTGAATTTATTATTACCTTTTTTTGTTGGATTTACTCTTAGATTGGGCATAGTAGGGTATATAATCCATGTGACATATAGTTTATTTTCATATGTCTTCAGGCTTTTCTAAGACTTTGTTAGTTTTTCTCTATTTTTCTGGGAACACTGAGATTGGTCCTGAAAATTGGGGGTTTCCAATAAGGAAATTGGATGGAGCGCATGTTCTTTGTAGGAAAAATTTTTAAAGACAACACATTTCCAAAATGAGATATTTTGTTATAGCAGATTGAAGATGGCCACGAAATCTTAAATACTTTTCCTATTAAGAAGTGGGTTTGTGTCTCCTAGTCTTGAATCTGGTGAGCTCTGTGACTGCTTTGAGCAGAACACAGTGGAAGTGATCCTCTGCCAGTTTCTGGGTCTATGCCTTAAGAGATTAGAAAGGTCTACTTCTTGTTTCCTGGAACACTCACTCTTGGAGCTCTGATCTACCATATAAGAGCTATGACTGCCCTGAGACTGCCCTGATGTGAGGAAGCCCAAGCTAGCCACACAGAGAGGCAGCAGGGGGACAGACCAATGTTGACCATTCTCTGGCTATTTCAGTTATCCTGTTCCAGGCTCTACCTATCTGAATAAGGAATCCAGACTAGCTCAACCTCTAGCTGAATATCACCAAATTGACTCCAGTTGACACCATGTGAAGCAGAAGAATGGCCAATTTGAGTCCAGTTCTGATTGTGACCCACAAAATAATGAAAAAATAACAAAATAAGTACATTTTAGGGGTAGTTCATTATATAGCAATAGGCAACTGGAACTTTAATCTTAAAGACTTACATAAGGATGATATAAACTTCTTGAAAAATGCTTATTTATAATCATGTAAAGTTAATTTCTGGCAAAATCTAAAACCTTCTAACTTGACTGACTTGGACAAATTTAATCTTCTGTTTGAGTATTTTTAACTATTCACAAAAAATGTATCTGAATGCTTTTATCAAGAATAAATTTTGAATTTTTAAAAAAGGATTTTATTTTTTTAGAGCAATTTTTGGTTCACAGCAAAATTGAGAGTAAGGTACAGAGATTTTTCACATACTCCCCACCCCCACACATGCATAGCCTTCCCCATTATCAACATACCCTACCACAGTGGTACATTTGTTGTGATTGTTGAACCTATGTTAACACATCATAACCACCCATAGGCCATAGTTTACATTAGGGTTCACTCTTAGTGTTGTACATTCTATGGGTTTGGACAAATGTATAATGATATGTAACCACCATGATGGTATCATACAGAGTATTTTCACTGCCTTAAAAATCTTCTGTGCTCCACCTATTTATCCCAACCTTCCCCAAACCCTGGCAATCTCTGATCTTTTTACTATCTTCGTTTTGCATTTTTAAGAATGTCATATAGTTAGAATCCTGCAATAGGTAGCCTTTCAGGTTGGCTTCCTTCATTTAGTAATATGAATGTGAGTTTCCCCCGTATCTTTCATGGCTTGATAACTCATACCTTTTTAGTGCTGAATAATATTCCATTGTCTGGATGTACCACAATTTATTCATCCATTTACCTACTGAAAGACACCTTGGTGGCTTCTAAGTTTTGGCAATTGTGAATAAAGCGACTCTAAACATCTGCATGCAGGTTTTTGGGTGAATAGAAGTTTTCACCTCCCTTGGCTAAATAACAAGAAGTGCAATTGCTCGATAGTATGGTAAAAATATGTTTGGTTGGTGAAGAACCTGCCAAACTGTCTTTTAAATTCTGCCTTCCAACCAGCGATGAGAGCTTGTTTTGCTCCACATCTTTGCCAGCATTTGGTGTTGTCAGCGGTCTGGATTTAGGCCATCAGAATAGGTGTGTAGTGGTATCTCACTGTTGTAATTTGCATTTTCCTGATGACATGTGATATAAAGTGTAGTGGTTTTTAAAATGTATTCTTTGTTCTCTTTTAAAAAATTAAATGGGTTTCAAATACTGTATTTTATTTTTCAGTAAAATGAAATGTAACAGTGCTACAAATACAGATCTCTATTTTGTAACTTGTTTGAATAAAAACTGCATACTGTGTAATATAGGAAAAGCCGGAAAATGGGGATAATATTGAAATGTGGCTTCTTTTATGGATAGTGCTTTGACTTCAAAGGGGATTATTTGTCTGTTATTTATATGATCATTTTATGAAGTTAACATATCCAGACGTATAGAGAAAAGAATTCTCTTTAGATGTCTTGGAACAGAAACATAACGTATTAAAGATCAATTGATGTCTTCTGTTTCCATCAGTGGGGTAAAGTAAGATTTAGTTGATAATATAATTGAGACCTCACATAGCATTTTCATTTAAAATTGGGATTTCCCTATATTCTCCATTTGATAAATTATTCTTACGCATAGAGGAGCTAATAAAGAAGAATTGTTTTTATAATAAGCATTTTCTCTTTTCTTTTTCTGATGTCTTATGTCAATGGAAAAGCACCCCCAAATGAGTGCTGCTTCTTATCATCGTGCAAATGTGATTCCAGAGCGTGCTTCTCTGTCCTAATCACTGAAATTATTTGGTTATCAAAGCCATACACAGTTCATGATTTGACTTTCATCCTTTTCAGACTTACCCATGATATTGGTCTGGCCTTGAAAACATTAAAATGGCCTTTGTTTGATATTCAACATGTAATTTCAGAAAGACGTGTTCATTTTAAAGATTGAGACTGAGTGTTAGTGTGATTGAAGAGTCTTAACAAGGCCTGGGAATAGAACAATAGTTTCTAAGGGTGCGTGTGGGCAGGATAGGTTGGGTAAACAATAAAATGGCTGAGGGCGTGTTTGTATGTGTGATTGTGGGGTGTCTGTGTGTGTGTGTGTGTGTGTGTGTACGTTCAACTTTCTTCCCTATAGTGGACAAAAACTTTGTTTATTTTCAACAAACCATTTTTTTTTTTTAATTTAAATTTTAGTTATTTAACATGCAGTGCAATATTGGTTTCTGGAGTAGAAATTCAGTGATTCATCACTTACATACAACACCCAGGGCTCATCAGATCAATTGCCCTCTTCAAAAACATTCTTTAAAGCAGAGACTATTTCCAAAAGAAATCCTTCATGTCTTTTTTTAACAGAATTATTCTACATTTGATATTTTGGAAAATAATTTCTTCCAATCAGCTGTTCCTAATAAAGAGACAACAGGCCATATGTTCTGTGACAAATTGGACTTGTTTCAGCAGCGGGAGTTACATGACCTGGTTTGGAAGTAGCAGAACATGAAGAGATTAGATGGCACCTGCCCTCAGTTAACTTCCTCCTTCTGTGTGAGGCCATTTTTCTATGTTAAGTTCATATAGTAATAACACAATTGTAATGTTTTCAAAATAGAGATTAAGTTACTTTCTGAGAAGTGTGTCCAGGATTTCATGCTGCTTTCTGCCATCATCAGTGAGTGAATAGGTTTTGTACAATTTCTGTAGACAGCTTCTCCTGCAGAAGGAGTTATTGTATTTATTTGATTTCTCTTCTTACTGTAAGTATTGGCGAGGTTGGCGGGGGGGGCTGCTGGTGTAGGGGTACCGATGATAAGAAGGTAGATGCCACTGGATCAGGGCTCTTGGAAATCCTAACTGTCCTTGCAGGGTATCCTAAACTATCAGGGGGTCTTAGGAAAGGGGGTGTTTCTCACAAGGATCCACCATGCAGGCGGTGCAAATTCACTCTGTGGGCAACACCATTCCAGGGGTCGTTGCATTGTTTACCCTCACCATGGAATAGACCTTAAACAATATGAAAGATCAAAAAGATTTCTTCTGGCCTCAATGAACAATAAGTTTAAGCCCACTTCAGAGTATAAAATGGATAGGTTTTTCCCATGGAAAGTCACTAATACAAAACTCCAATCCTTTGTTAGTAGCTAAATTAAATATTCTTCAGTCTTGATCTTTATGAACATCATCATACTAATATTCATGTTTACAATTCTGATTTTTGTGTGTGAAATACTTTCTCATCAATGCATCCTTAAGGATGTCCGCTAAACACTTTCATTTCCAATAAAGCTCTGAGAAGTTCCTTCTCTACCTAAGAAATGCTTAGAAACATCCTTTCTTGCTCTACCTCTAGCTGCAAAGTTGGTGAGACTCCATGACTCCTGATCATATTATCCCACCCTCCTGCTGCTATTTTTGCCACTTCTCTTGGTGTACCCCCCCCCCACAGCCTGGTGCCCACATGATAAATCTGGCAGCTGTTGTCATGCAGTTGGCCCCACCACCTCCCCCAGCCACGTGCTGTCAGGAGTGTGCTCAAGGGACCAGTGATGCTTGAAGAATTTCTCAGGTCATCTGCACTGACCTAGAAAAGCAAAGAGGTTCTAGCTTTTGCCCACGGCTGGAGGCAGCGACCCAGCTCTGTTTAGCGTGGCTAAAGCATTCAGCAGCCCAAGACACGGTTCGGGTGGCCACCCCAAAGTCAGGATGCTGAAGAGCAATGTGCATTCTTCAACTTGTATAAAAACCCAAATGACCCCAACTGACACTTCCCCCTTTTTGTTCTTTGGTGACATAGCTAAAACGCTATGATTCGGTTTTAGAAAATACACAACTCACTCAAAATTATTTTCCAAAAGGTAGGATTTGGCAAATGGCACAAATAGCCAAAAGGACCTCAGTGAGCAGAATGTGGGCTCTCTTACTTCTTGTTTGCAGCTTCCCACTCCCATGAGAAAATCAACTAAGAAACGCGGACGGGGGATAATTCCTTCTCCTGGCAGCTGAGCTGTAATCTAGCCTCTCGTGCTTTACTGAGCTCGCACTTGCTGGAGACATTTTAATGTCTTAATGAAAGGACAGGGAAATTATCACTCACTGATTTGTGTTTTTAAATTTGGAGTTTCTAAATTAAGCCTACTTAACGATATAGGCATGCCCATTTCCAGGACTGGATGTTCAGCTCCTACATTTGATGTGTCACCTTGAGGGTTTCCTGTGAGGTAATTATCATGCTGGGATGAGCTAATCTCCCCTAGAATAGTACACCTGCCTCATTCTGCTAACAAATAGGCCCCTGCCTTCTAGAGACTGCCTGACCTGACTTATTATATCTCTCCCATCAGCAGAAAGACTCATATCATCACTGGGCCAAAGGTGAATTGCCTAGAGACAAAGTTGGAATGAATTTTTTGCAGTCCCATTTCGCCAGACATTCAAACCACTTCATTCTGAAGAGTGGAGACCTTTAACTCTGTCACATATTTATATATGCTTATAAGGCCAGGGAAGGGTCTTTCTGCAGATCTGCTCGGGGTGAATGTATCAAAATAGTATGCCAGAAGAAACCGGGTCTGCCTCTCAAACCTTTTGTTCTCCAACGTTATTACTCTGAGAAAAGAGAAATACTGTTGCTGGTGGTTTAGTTTACTTGTGTTTTGGAAGTTGCCTGTGGATGCTTTTGTCATGTGGCGGTTGGTGTAGAATTTCAAGTCCGAACCCAGGCCAGAGCTGGAGAGGGGGTGAGGGCCACGCGAACGTCCGTCAAATCCCTGGAAAAAAAAATGAAGATTTTCTCGCTGATGCCTGTTTTCCATGTAAAATGTGGCTTTGTTTTTTTATAGTTTTTCTTATTCCCTACAGCAAAAGAGGCTAATATTCATTTAAAACCCAATAACAATTAAAACCCCCAATAACAATTAAAACCTACAATGAACAACTGCTCTAGCTTTGTTTATTGCATGCATAAATAATCATACTTCAATGAACATGTTAGTATCTATGATCTCTTCCCAGATTAAGGTTGCCTCGAGACTGCTTGCTTTGGCTACTGTAAATGTGACATGAATTACGCTCAGGAAAATGTGTCTAACACGCTGGGTTTGAAGTAAATTATTTTCTTCTAATATACCTACACAACTGTCACAAGGAATTACACTGCAGATTTAGTGATGTTAAGTGTCAATTGTAATTTGGTGACAGCCATTTTATTGGCTATGCATATTGCTCTGCTAGGACTGCTTCTCAGTATGGAGGCCACCGTATCATTAAAAACCAGTGATCCTTCACTGATGACATAATTTGACTGGCAGAGAGAGGAGCAGAGAGGGGCTTGCTTCCACCTGCACAGAATCTGCTGTATGTCAGAGATGAATTTGCCTTCAAATTAGAAACAGCACTGCAGATGAGGGGCTGTGATTTTGCTTGAGTTCTTTTAAGGCGTTTTTCTGGAATGGTTACTGAGCAGCTGATAGAAGTCTCCTTTAATATGTCAAACATATATATTATGCAGCCTGTAAACATTTCAAATATTTTTAGTTAGAGCTTACAGTGAGTTATCTATGAAACCATTTCAGCTGAACTGAGCCACATGTATTTCTGCACACTCATCCATCCATTCTTTTGTCTACAACTCTGTCTTTGGCATAGGTTCCAGGAATAAAAATTTATGTGATAAAATGGTAACCAAAAAAAAAAAAAAAAAAGCTCAACAAAAAAAACAACCGAGATCTAATATGAGCTCAGTGCTTCGGCAGGTAGGATAAATCATCAGAGCTAAGTAAAAATTTACAGGAGGAACAGAACTATAATCATACATTCTGAAAATTTTATAAACTGACAATTCAAGTTATGTGTTTTATGCTAATATACATTGTGGTAGGGTCTAATAAACTGTGACTCACTCATAAATAGTAGAGAAGCTGATGGCACTCACACGCAAGCATATACACAGGCTCAAACACATTTTGTACTTATGCAGGAAACAGGAAATAGAGTCCAAGACTTTCTTAGCAAATTTAAATCAATATAACTGCATTCCATTTTCAGTATTTAAATTAAATTTCTTGCTGCAAGGCACTGTAAGGAACAAAGCAAAGTACCTTAAAAGAAAGTGTATCGCTCGTAATTTTACCTCATTTCACACCTATTTGACAGCTTCTCTTAGCCAATTGGCTTCACTGAAAATGCTAACAATATTCACCGGTTAGAGTCCTGCCCTTCTCTGTGGAGACCATTCCTCTTAGATATACTTCATTAGCTTTCAACATGGAAAAATAACTTTTTCCCTCCCTACACCACTGACACTTGCCACTGTTTTCCCCTTCTCCTAACACAGCACTTATTTATTTATTAAGAAAAGAAACTTTCTAGAACAATAAATAGCATAAATTATTCAGCCAATTTCAGTCCAGCCACATAAATCATACCCAGGCAGACAAGCTACTTATGACAAATGCTTTGTCTAAGAGAAATACACCACTGAAGGTTTAATCAGAGGCGTTAAACATTTCAGACTTTCCCGTTTTTATTCTTGGCCAGGAAAACTCTATTTCTCTATCTACAGAGGCTCTTCAGAATGCTCTTTTTTCCCATGAGAATACTGAGACCATTTTTATCCACAGTAGGGAGGAGGGTGTTAATAAAAGTGCACTTTTCTGAAGAAAAATTCAAATGGGGGTTGGCAAATCTTCGCAATTCTTGAAAGCATATTTCAGGGCCAACTGTGGATATGTTAATAGCTTTTCACATGATGGGCCATCAAGTCCTACTTTTCGAGACTGGTCAGGGTGTTCCCACATCCACCAAAAAGAAAAAAAAAAAGCAAGTGGAATTTGGAAGCAGGATGAATCCAGAGTAGTTGGTAGAATCAGAAGACGCTGCTTCCTATTTTGTCTTGTCATTGACTCCCAAGGCTTCTGCCACGAATGTTTTTTAACTGAAGCTTCCTCCTTTACTGCCTTATTAATATAAATGGGCCCCATAAAAATGCTTGATTACAGCGTGGTCGGCTAAAATATGCCCATAAAAAAATCTTTTTTTTTGGTGAGCTTCAAATAATGGTGATATTTTTTTCCGGTAAAAGGAATGAAATTTTAATTCCCCTAATACTTAAGTTGCGAACTTTTTTCCTTAGTTATCATTTAACTGATTTTTAGACCATCAGTGATTCAAGGCATGTATGTATGTTATTGGGGACATCAGATATTTGTGGTGACTTTGAAACTTAAAAAAAATTAGGTCCATGCTTGATCTGGAGAACCGTTTACTCTAAGGAGAAAGATTCTACTCTCCTAAAGCTGTTCGTGAGGTGTTTTTGTTCCGTTTCATTTTGTTTACTTTTGACAATGGAAGGCTTGGCACTCACTGAAGAAATCCAACCATTTCATCAGTGAAAATGGTCACGACTGAGTGAAGAATAGCCCATTTCCTCGCCCAGCTTTAGTCAAAAAGGGGACTATATTGTCCACAGTTAAAACCACTAGGGAACACTTCCAGAAGGTGGAAATAAGCTGGTCGTGCAGTAGTAGAGGATCCAGGCGCTGTCGTTTTGGAGAAGAAGGGCAGAGACAATGTCATGGAAGGTTTGTCTACACCGAGGGTCCCCCAACTCTTGCTGCGGAAAGCGTGTCTCAGCAGCCCAGCGTCCCCCCCCCCCCCCAAGCATCTGTGAAGGCACTCCTCCAGTGAAGCCAGAAGAGAAGACCTGACCAGGAACACAGCACGACTTCCCTCTGGGCCTGTTTTCCACGGTAGTTTCTGGACGCAGTCTTGCTTACCTTACAAGCTCTGAGTGAATTGTGGCCCAAGCAGCTGTGGCCGTGGGCCATGTGACGAAGTATTCCTTTCCGATGTACATGTGGCATTTTGCCATACAAAGGTACAGCACACGGATCTCCTGAGGAGCATGCATCAAGTTTATTTTCTGACTAGTAAGTGAATAAATTTTTCTGACTCAATTGGGAATGAAAAGAAAATAACCTGCCTTTGGAGCTATCCCAAGATCTGATTCCTTTGGAGCGGTTCATGTAATTTAACAACAACAACCCAGTCATCAGAGAGCTCTGGTCTAAGTACATAGCAAGCTATAAGCCTTGCAGATGAGGGAACTCTGGATCCACAGGGGCTAAGGTAGATGTAGGTAACTTTGAGCAAGCCCCGTGGGGAGAAACTTGAGCTCAGGGAAATGTCAGTAAGATTCCAAGCACCCTATTCTAGACAGACTCATTTAAATCCCCAAGTTTTTAGGAGATGATAATACAAGGCACTCTTAGAAATGGTTTGGTTGTGATGATAGTCGGTCCAGGCTTTGTCTCCACTTGATTATACTTGTCATCTCTTCTGTCAGGGCGCTGGTGAATATATAAGAAATTGGGGGGGAGCTATAGCAGATTAGGGAGGAAACTAAAGAAGGCAAGTGCAAGGATTGGGATCTTATACCAAGGAGAATTTGAATTTTAAACAAAAGGAGAAAAGTCAATGCAGTGCAGAATGTTGTGATATTTTCAATGAACAACTGCTCTTCCTGAACTTAGTTTCTCTTAGAACAAGTCATCATTGTCTGTAAGTAGAGTGAGCCTATGCCCCGATTTGCCCAGGACAGTCCCAGTTCATGGCGGTCGAGCAAGTTAGTTACAACTAATATCCCCTTGTTTTCTTAAAAGTGTCTTGGCTTGGGAGAAAAATTATACAGCTATCCTAAACATAAACAAAGCTCCCTTTGAAGTTAATAGATTTGTATAAAGGATGACAGAGGAAATGTTTTGGTTTGGTTTTCAAATCTGGTTTCCCTGAAGTGAGAGAGTGAACAAGTGAGCAGGCAGAGGACATGGAAACCAGAGCAAGCCAGGCCTAGATGGTAATACACTCAGGCCTACGTCTTTCTTATTGTCATTATGTCCTTTGTCTTTCTTCCCTAGGTCTTCTGTGAGGATATTTTGAAATATTTTCAGATGAACAATTTAGGACTTCAAATAATTTCAGATTTTCTTCAGATTTCTAGTATAGTATTCAGAAAAAAGTAAGGAACTGGATTTCATATGACTCGCTTAAGTTAATTAGGAAGTTGGGAATGGAATCAAATATCATTTTATTCCACTGTGAGAATTATCTTGGGTAGTGTATTAGACAGACGCTAGCTTTCTGAGAGCAATCAACAATGAATCCTAAGTAGGATATGACCAAGAGTTTCAATTTTCATATGATTTTGGAGAAGTTCTGATTCCGTCAAAGTTAAAGGAAACTGCCAATAAGTTAACTGAAGAAACAACATGATTAACAGTGTTTGTAAACATGGAAACTACCTATTTTTAAATATTTAAGCATGATTTTTTCATAAAATTAGAAATTTCAATTAATCATACTACTTATGTTAATTCTTTAGAAGGTAAAAAGTACACTTCATTGACTGACGAATTTTTTTGATTAAACACAGGCTGGTTAATGTGAGGTTGCTGTGAATAATGATTTTGGGAGTATTTTTCTTAGCCAAGGATGCATTAAATTAATTACTTTAAAAATGTATACATGAAATGATACATTCAAGGTCTTTGGAAAAACAGGAAATGTAGAGTACTGGTATGTTTTGCTAAGAATATTATCTTCTATTTTGGTTCACTTATTTTTCATGTAACAAAACTTTAAATTGTTAATTGAGGAAACACCTGTTTTACCTGATTTTCTTAAGCACACTGGATGGATATTGGATGCCTTGCAGCAAAACTCTCATTAAACCAAGGATCCTGTGATATGCACTACAATGGCTGAATTATTGCTTCAAAGAGAATATTATACTAAAACTTCACTGCATCACGATCCTCAGGGACTTTGCTATAGAATTACTTGTAAATGGAACCATTTTATAAAAACATCCTTCCGAAGCTTCAGGATTTCACAGAATTGGGTAAGAAAAGATACTTTGTTATAGATAAGGAATTGATTTAGAGAAGAAAAATATTAGAATCAAATGAACATTTCTAGAGCCTATTTTATTTAACCTCTCTATAAACTGCCTGGAGAAGCTTAGATGACAGAAATGTCCAAACCCAAGTGTGCTGCTATTTTCTTGCACCAGCAGGCATAGTATCTTCCCCTGGCAGAGTCTCTGATGTGTGGGTAGCATGTGACCCGAGCCAGCCCAATCAGAGTACTCTGAGTACTGGGCTAGAAACGCTTTCTTTAAGCAAGTTGGCCCATCATTGCACTAGCTCCTACCCTAGGGGGAGCTGTTTTAGAATGGTCTTATTGGATACTCTTAGGATAATTATACTGATAGCACTTGCTGTGGGGGTTATATCAGGAGATGGTACGTTGTAAAATTTTCAAGCTTTATGATGACTTAAAGCCTTTAGATCAGTGGAAAGGCAAGGCTGTAGAAAGATTTGATTAGCTAAACAAAGTATCCATTATAGCAGGGACTTAATAAATTTTTGTTTTCTTTCTTCATGGCTGGTCAGTATCCATTCTCTGGTTTCGTCTCCACTTCTCCTTTTCAGTTTGATACATAGATTGGTTTCCTTCTGGCTGCCCTGGTGCAGTGCCTGGGAATTCCCTACCTATCTGCCATGGGGCATGGGAAAACCCCACTATCAACCCTCACACGTTATTGTGGCTGATGAGTGAACAGTGCCCTACCATCCCATGTCATTAGAGAGTACGGTTTTACCTAATCACAGAGTAACTGGACATTCCAATCATTCTGTATACACATTTCCTGAGAGGAAAACCAGATTCGGGGGTAAGGTTGTGGCAGATTGTATATTCCCCAAATGACCACAACATTTCCTTTCCCCCGTGCTCTTCTAGAACTTTGCCATTCCCTCAATAAGAGGTAGAGTCTATGTCTCTTTCTCCTAAAGCTGGGCGGGTTTTGTCAACTGTTTTGTCTAAGAGAGTATGGCGAAAGTGATGGTATGGGATTTCCAAAGCTAAGTCCAAAGAGGGAATACAGTTTCTGCCCTGATTCCCTCTCTGGGGATGATTTCCTTAAAATGCAGTTGGTATGCCGTGAGGAAGTGCAGGCCACATGGAGAAGAACAAAGACCCCTCTCCGTCACCAGTGAGCACCAACTTGCCAGCCACGTGAGCAGGCCAACTTGGAGGCAGATCATCCTGTACTCAGTTGGGCCGCCCCTTCCAATGCTGTGTGGAGCAGAAGTGAGCTTTCCCTGCTAAGCCCTGTCTAAACTGCAGATCTATGAGCAAAAATAAATGGATGCTATTGTTCAAAGTCATTATTTTTGGTGATTTGTTACGTGGCAAATGATAGTAATCTTCATCACTTTATGAGATAGAGGTAGAGGTAGTATTATGCTCATTTTATAGAGTAGGAAAGAGAGGCATCCACCAGTTAAATAATTTGTCAAGGTCACCCTAGTGGTGAATAATGGGGGCAGATTCTTGAGACTCCTTCACGGCACAACTTCCCACAGAGGCTACAACACCAGCCTATCAGTCGCGAAATGGCAGTAGATAGTGTGAGGTCTAGAGACAAACCACTGGCAATTGAATGCCCAAATAGTGCAGAGCACTGATTCATATCCTGGGGAATCAGCAGTGAAAGAAACAGGAGAATCCTTGCCCGCATGGAGCTTCCTTTGCAGCATGTGAGAGACAATAATATGAAGCCTTTAGCATGTAAAGCATTTACCATGGTGTCTGGCACATAAATGCAATGTGAATATTGGTTATTGGTATGATTATTGAATGTGAAAAGACTGTGGTTATTATCTGTGACCCGGATGTTACAAACAGTATTGTCTGTCCATTTTAATGTCTGTGTTTCAATGGATGAGAAATGACAGTTGATTTTTGTGAGCAGAGCACAAATTTGAAACTGACAGGTAATTCTAGCAAATTATACAGTACCTAGTGTTTAATATTCAGCTATTATATAATGGCCTTTAGGACTCTGTGCATCTACAAAGAGGTGTCAGAAGGGGTATGAAAATAACTTCAGAGATACTAAAAAAGATATTCTAATAGTAGCTTGACCGTGCTTGAAAAGTAAAATCTTGATTATCGGTGGTGTAATGGTGGGCAGGAAATGTGTTGATAATTGAAGCCAACAGATAGCCCTCAGCTCCCTGGTTCATCAAACCTTTTCCCAGAACAGATAAGCAGCAAAATTGGCTGGTTTAAATTTCACTTCCTTTTATTGCTCCTGTGGACCTGCTAATGAATAATAGACAAGGAGAGGCAAGAACCCAGGTAATTGGTCTGTTGTGGATGTGTGGTGCTAGGAAGAGACCTTAGAATCTCCTCTGGTCTAGTTCCCTCATTCTAGAGTTGAGGAAGCTAAAGCCTGCGGGTGCTAAGTGTCCCGATAGCACGTGGCTGGTGAGCATCATGGCTGAAGCCAGGTCCCAAGTCCCAGGTTGCTCATTTATACAGCTTTCATTGATTTCCACTCCCACTGTCTCATTCCTCCATATCAGCAACTACTAATCATCTGGGATCTATGTACAAGTAACTGAGTTAAACAGAGACTAGGATTTCTTTTTCAATATCGTGATCAGTAAACATGGGGCGAGGAAGGATTTCCTTTAGCCAGAGATTCAGAATTCCAGCCTCTGTGGGCTTGCACAAGAGATTGACTCCACCTGGAGTGAGCCTGTGTGTTTTAAATTCTCATCCTGGGCGCTTTCCCACGTAAAGGAAGCCCGCTCATTCTCCTGGTTGTTGGAGGAGGTCATCGAGAGGCCATGACCGCTAGTTGACCCCCAAGCTAGATCTGGGCAACTAGAGGCTCCTCACTGCCTTCCCTGTGGGTGGAATGTACGCTCTCCCCACCGTTCCCACCTTGGGAGCAGTTTTCAAGGACACAGCCTTGAGAGAGCAATGTGTTGTTGAGGCCGTCCGGATGGTATAGGACTGAAGCCAGTTAAGGCTCCTATATAAACTTTTAAAACTCTGGTCTGCTGGTGTGGAGATCTACTCGTCTCAAGGGAGCCCAAAGCAAGCCTTGTAAGTAAGTTTTTTGGCTTATTAAGCCTGCCACCTGCCAATCTGGAGTGCTCTGTCCCTTTCTTCACTCTCCCCTTGCTCTCCGTGTATAAGGGCCAGTTCGTGAACCAACAATGGTCTGGCTGAGATGCCACGAAGCCTTCCCTGAGCACCGTGGCTGAGCTACGTAGTTGGTTCTTCCCTCAACTTACCCGGTATTACAGCCCCATAGAATTATTTCTGTTCTAGGGCGCCTGGGTGGCTCAGTCATTAAGCGTCTGCCTTCGGCTCAGGTCATGATCCCAGGGTCCTGGGATCAAGCCCCGCATCGGGCTCCCTGCTCCGCTGGAAGCCTGCTTCTCCCTCTCCCAATCCCCCTGCTTGTGTTCCCTCTCTTGCTGTGTGTCTCTCTGTCAAATAAGTAAAATGTTAAAAAAAAAAAAAAAAAAGGAAAATTACTTCTGTTCTAAATTGTAAGCTCCTTGAGGACAGACAAGCATTACGGCGACTGGATCAATATGTTATCATCCACAATACGACAGTCTGTACCTGCTCTGATACATATCATAGATCTTTCCTAGTTTAGTAACAAGTTTCCAACCTGTCTCTCTCAGGGTATCGTAGCTCACCACTTGTATTTCACTGAATTCCAATCAATGGCAAATTGTGAGGTCACGTGAGTGTCAATGGCAAGAGTAATAAAGCAACAGGAGGAACATGCTTTTTTATCAGATTACTAATATGCAGTTGGCATTATGAAATGATTTAATTTACTCATTTTGTAAATATTTGGATCACTTACTAGGTAAAAGGCAATGTGTTAGGCTTCCTGTTAAATAAAAAGCTGAATAAACGTACGTGATTTATCCTAATAGTGTATGATAGTTTGTCCAAACCGTATTTTCCGTAATGCTTTTCCTGCCCCTGCTCATAGGAGATGCAAGTAGGACTAGGGGTGGAGAGGTGGTTGTTATAGTTTTAATTTCCCTTTACAGCCATCCATTGGAAACCAGCTGTGCTTGCCTAACATGTAACATAATGTACTCAGGATTAAGAGATGACTAGTCAGTTCTTCAGGGTTCTCTTTTCTTTCTTTCTCTTGCCACTTTGGGCATCGGAATCTTAATTTCAATAGTCATTTGTGTCCACCTTACTCAGATAACTGTCTGTTACAATATTTGAAAGGGATATTAAGTTGCACATTTAAAAAGACAGTTGACAGGTTTAATTGAAAAAATATACTGTATACAAGAATATATGTATATGTTTCCTGAATTTTTGAGATTAACTTTTAATTTTTTTTCACTAGGAATTGGCAAACCCTTCAGTAAGATGTAGTTTAGAGATTTTTTTTCCTTTTATGGTTTGAATTTATTGTCTTCTCTTTTTGCCCAGCTGTATTAATTAGGTTGCTGGAAGAATTGAACATGTAAACAACCACTTCAGTAAAATGTGGTCTTTTCTGTAATTGAGGTGTATGTAAAGATCACAGGGAAAGGATCCTTAAGCTTTGCTTGGGGAAACCAGAAAATTTCTTCAGAGGTAAACTTTCAGTTGAATGTTGAGAATGGTGTGTTTTCTACTTGTACAAAGGGAAAAAGGGAATATTAAACTGAGTGAATGGCATTTATTCAGATACTCACCCATTTTATTGAACAATGATTTATTGACCGTCTTAGATAAGCCAGGCATTGTGGCAGGTGCCGGAGATACAAAAATGTGGATGTAGTCCTAGATACGGAGGAGGTTCTTAGAGAGAAAGATGCAAATAGATAATTATAAGATTGTGAGTGAAGTGATAGAATTATGCACAGAGCTTCATGGCAATAAACATGAAGGATTAAAAGCATATTATCTGTTCAGAGAATTAGAAGTACAATTGAACTACAAGAATGGGGCAAAGGTAAGTAGAAGCCGGAGTGGTTGGGTATGAATATATGGAAGTATGAAGAACTTTGAATGCACTTAAGAGATAGTAGATTCTCTCTTGTCTTTGTTGGGAAACTGCTGAGAAATTTTATGCAGTTAAATTTGCTCTCATTTATACGTTCTATCACCAGCAACAGTGTGAAGGGACAGGCACGAGTTAGATTATTGCAGTAGTTCAGGCAAGAGATAACACATACCAGGATTGGCAGTGGCAGTGAGGATAAAGAGAATGAAATTTTTACTAACTGATTTGATATGGGGTTAAAGGAAAAGGATAAATATAGGATAAATGTAAATAAAGGCCAAGTTTCTTGTTTTGCAATGAGTGGGAGGTAGAACATGTAGATCAAATACAGTTTTGAGGGAAAGATGATGAGTCACCATCCGTTGGCATTTTCAGATGAATATAATCTACCAGGAAATTAGATTTAAGAGTCTGAGGACAGAAATAATGCTCTAGGCAGATTAGGTTGGGGAGACAGAAGAGAGATGGTGGTAGAAGGTAACACTGCTTGGGAAGCATGCAGAGGGTGAGAGAGATGAGGGACAAAGACAGAATTTCGGAAGTTTCAGAGCTTTTTTAAAAGGAGGGCTGGAGAAGATGAACTTAAAAGGATCCTGGGAAGAAATAGCCATAGCAAGAGGGGAGGAAGCGAGAATTTCATGTCATGGAAATCATGGGAGGAAAGTGTTTCAAGGAACGACTGGTCATATGGCACTCTAGAGAGCTCCAGTATGGTAAAGGCTAAAAACTACCAATCAGATTTGTTAAGCGGTCACTGATAGATAGGCTTGGTGGTAGAAGCACCGTTCTGAGGAGGAAATGGAGCTGTGTTACACTGGGGTAAGGAATAAGCAAGAGGCGTTGAGAGTTTGAAAGTGAATCCCTTTCTATGGCAACTTGTATGTGATCAGAAGAGCATACTCAGGGTAGTGTCTCTGCAGTGGTTGCACCATTAAAAGAGACTCTTTCAAGATACGGTGATGGTGTTCATACGTTTACATTCCCAGGGAGAAGGGAGGCCACAAGATGGAAGAAGGAGTGGAGATAACTAGCCAACAGTATTTCGGAAGAGGCAGAGGGGAAAGAAATGAGGCTATTGTTTCTTTTCTGTCTGTCCCATGCTGTTCTTGTCCCATAACACACTGAGAAGGGCAGGTCATTTCCTTGTAAAACCTGAATATTAATTTGGTCTCCATATGGTGCAGTCTCTGTGGTGCTGAATTCAAAGGAACACAGCCCAGCCACCAAAAAAGTAAATTAAATTTTTTATTGGTGTTTCTCTAAAAATGCCTGGGGCAGGGGAGTACAGTTCTAACTTGGAGTAAGACTTCTTAAATTTCTCCTTTGACATCTCTCCCCCTTAACAATCCCCCCTCCCCCCACTTACCATGGCTTCATTCACTATGAAGTTTCCATAGCCCACTGTGAAGCAAGGCACGCCACCATTCCTTTTCAACCTCTCTCCCTCTTGCCAAAGTCACACACTTGAAACCGTCAGAACAATCTTTCCTGCTACATATTTGCCAAAAGAAGTTTGCTCTGTTAGAGAGGAAGAGAACAAAGGGACACATGGAAATAAAGAGGAATTGAAGCTAAGGAAATGGCCTAGTAGTTCTCAAACTTTCGTATTCATCAGAATCACCTGGAGAGTTTGCTCAAACAAACTCCATCTGAACTCCATCCCAAGAGCTTGTGATTCAGTAGGTCTCGGGTGGGCCCAAGAATTTGCGTTTCTGTTAAGTTCCCGAGTAATGCTGATGCTTCTGGTCTGTGAAATACACCTTGAGAACAACTGAACTAGTTAGCTTAATGGGAAGCAAATCAGAGCAGAGACTTGGAAGCCGTGGAATGCTATTACTAAAACCAAGGTAGGAGGCATGGTTTTTATTAAAGGCAAAAAGGCAAGTCTGGTTGTTAGAAGTCGTGAAGCAAGGTCTACCTGATGCTGAGCTCCTGACTTACTGGCCTAGGTTCTTTTGCTTTTTCTGGTGAGTTGTAACTTGTTTCACAGTTAGAGGAAGGGATACCTGCGGGGGGTGGGGGCAGAGGGTAGCGGGGCTGGTCCAGGTGATGGGATTGGAGGCATTCAAAGGCAGAGAGCAAGGCTGGTTTTCATGCATTAACTGAAAGGACAAACTGGTAAGTGAGGTAAAAATTGTTACTACAGTTTCTCCCCCAGAGGGTCTCAAGACATTTTGCGACTCATCCAAATTTATTTTTGCATCCAGACTGAAGTAGCTTTTCTGACCCTCTAGGTGAGTGTTTTTTCCACTTAAAAAGTAGGTAAAGGTGTCTTTTTACAAGCAGTTAGGTAGTTTATGAGTCTAATGTGTTTGACAGGTTTACCCAATATGGAGAAATGATAAATATCCAAGCGCATTTCTTAACTATATAATCATGTATAACTTCAGTGAAATTTGAGCCAAATAGTTCCAGTTCAAGTTAAATAACCAAATTTTCATACTGTTGAGTAACGAAACAAATTTTATGCTTAAGATAACCCTTAAGAACTTGTCAATGTACTTTTTACAGTACTTTGTTCTGCAGAAAATGTTGACTTATGTCCAGATAAAGAGATGCCAAAGCAGGGAAAAGTATTAGGCAAGTGAGTCTTTGTTTTAGAAATTCTGATATAAGTTTAACACAGGTTAAAAAAAAAGTTTGATTCCCCTCAGAATTTTTTAAGCAAATAATACTTAGAATTCTTCATCATGTTGCTGTGTCTATTGCTATACAGTTGAGCAAGTTAGTTTGCAAGGAAATAACTGCATTTGTGAGAGGAGAAAAACAACAGACACATAATCACCTAAACTTTGGACAAACCTCTGAAATGGAAGCCCATATAGCAATGAAATCACAATGAAATTATAAATTTATGGAGGAAAAGCTGGGAGGTTAATTTTACCCTTTAAAACCTCAATGAAGCACAAAATTCAGGGGAAAAACTAATAATTATGACTAAGAATTGTAAGATTTGGAACATCAACTCAGCAAATGAAGACATTACCACATGGCAGACATTAGCCAATAAAATGCATCCAATCACTCTAAAATGAGCTCATAATGCAAAATGTGAGCACTGTGGATTTCTGGAGAGACGGTGCATTTATGAAAAAAATCCATTTATTACTTTCTGTGACTGAGCTCATTCAATCCACATTTACTGAGCATAGACAATGGCCTTGCACTTTGTGCGAGGTGCTTAGGAGGACGAAAAGAAGGTATCAGGTACAGATCCTGACCTTAAGCAGATTACAGTTTAGTTGGAATGGGTGATTGGAGGGAAAAGAGACAAATAACTGTAGGATAAGGAGAGATGCCAAAGATAAAAAGAGAGGCAGAAAGAGGAGGGTGAGAGAGGAGGAGGCAGAGTCTAGGATGGTCTTCACGGACGAGAAGCAATTGGATGGAGCCTTACAGCATACATAATATTCTTTGGTTTTTATTTTACATGTTCTCAAAGGACATACCACATCACTAAACAGAAAATGCCATGACATACATGTTTCCAAGTGGCAATTTGATAGCAAACCAACACATCTTAGCATGCAGATCAGAACAAATGTGAGTATAAAACTCATGAATGGATTTAAATCAACATAAGGTAGTTTATGCATCAGGCAACAAACTTCCCCTGTATCTCAGTGGCCTAAACTACAGTTTAGACAAGATAGATTATCTGTAGAAAGGCTACATTGTAAAAAGTGAGGAGAGTGGTTTGGAGGCAGGGGAGAACCTTTACGAGACTCTTGGAATAAGTTGGGGCAAGAAATGATGAGGATTTGAACCAATACAGTAGCAGCACGACTGGGAAGGATGATAAAGGATCAAGGGATTTTCACAGGTAGATTTCACTGGAACTATTCGATGTAGGGACTGAGAGAGGAAGAGGCATTAGACATAATTCGCATCTAGTTTGGTTGACTGGGTAGGTGGTGATGCCATTAACCAAGAATATATCATCATTTACCCAGAAGCAGCCAGCAGGTTTGGGATGACTTTGATTGTGGGACTTACGGGAAACATCCCTTTGGAGATACTGACCAAGTAGTTAGAAATACATATTTGGGTCAGTGAAGAGAGATAGGATGAAGCATGTAGATTTGGAAACAATTGGTTTTAAGGTAACAGTGGAAGCTGTGGGATGGCTGTGATTTCCCTGGGAGGAGGGAGCTGAGCACAGAACTTTGGGGAAAGTCTTTACGGAATAAAGAGATGAGTCCAGAGTCCAACTCTGCTCTTTTCTAGAATAGGCTTTTATTAGTTTTCTTGGGCTGCCGTGACTAAGTATCACAAACTGGGTGGCTTAAGCAACATAAATTTGATAAATTTTTTGTCTCCCAGTTCTGGAGGCTAGAAGTCCAAGATCAAGGTGTCAGCAGGGTTGGTTCCTTCTGAGGGCTGTGAGGGGGCATCTGTTCCATGCGTCTCTCCTAGCTTGTGGTGGTGTGCCAGGAATCTTTGGCATTCTTTGACTTGTAGGTGCATCACCCCGATCTCTGCCTCTATCTTTGTGTGGTGTCATCCCTGTGTATGTGTCTCTCTCTGTGTTCAAATTCCCCTTATTTATAAGGACTCTGATCCTATTGGATTAAGATCCACTCTAATGACTTCAGCTTAACCGGATCATCTGCCAAGACCATATTTCTGAATAAGGTCACATTTTGAGGTACTGGGGGTCACGATCTCTACCTATGAATTTTAGGGGGATAAAATTCAACCCCCAGTAGGCTTCAGAAGAACCCCCTCCTCCCATCATGTTTTGGAGTCAGGAAAAAGAAGCTGGACTGCAATAGCCTGAGAATTAAGAGGAGATAAGAATGCCAAGGCTGTGAATGTAGACTTATTTATTTGGAACTGTATCCATTACAAATCAAATGGCAAGAGCTAGGGCTCCATGGATGATACAATTTCCAGAACAAACTGCTTCAAGTTTGCCAAAGAATCATTCAAAGTCTGTGGTATCTTAGCAGTGCTTCCTGCAAGATTATTTCTTCAACCTGAAACATATGGGCTTGTTTATTCGGTGAATAATGGTGCATAGCCCTAGAACATGAGTTAGTAGTCATTCATTTTGCATCTAGTGTAATGTGCTCTTTTCTGATGAAACTTAGAAGTTTGAGTTTGAAAAATGATGTGTCTAAGAGAGTATGGACTAAGCAATTTTAGATATGGCAGAGCAATAAAAAACATTCTTGCCATGGATTCGTTGGAGGTGCAAGGACACAGATTAACCTTGGGAGGTGTATTATAGCATTTATTTTTTCAAAAGAAAGGGAAGACTTGGTATTTAAATTCTCACTTTATTTGAGGAGGGAAAAATATAAATCTTGGTATGTCTGAAAAATATTAAAATGTTCACAGAATTAACCGTCAGTGATAATATCAAATGTCACATTTCTACTTCATCACATATTGGTTGGGAGCAACTGAAATATGTAACCATGGCCTACCAGGCTTTTCTTACGGTGTGTTAGTTTTCTACCAAATTTTCTGGGTGTAAGTATGTGTATATAGTTTTGTTTGGGGTCTTAGGTGATGTGGTTTGTGATTTGCAGTTGGATTTAAAATAAACACCAAGGAATTCAAGTGTTTTTGTAACAGAATTTTAATAGTATTTATCTTTTAGTGACATTTGTTTATCCTCCTAATTTCCCTTATGTATGTATGTGTGTATGTATGTATTTATTTATTTATTTTGGTTTAGACATTATACATGTTGAGAGAGCAACCAATTGAATATATTTTTCCTAAACATTTTCCATTAAAATCTGTGATGCTTCTAGAGCATTTGGATTCTGAAAGAGCGGTTTCATATCTTAGGGTCTTTTGTTCTTTTTCACAATTTGTGTAAGTGAGATGTACTGTTCCTGGGGAAAAATAGTGATAATGTAGACAGATATTGAGCTTTCTCTCCCCAGGTGAAAATTCAGAGCATCCAGCTATTTATATGTGGTACGTTTTCCCATCACTAGGCACAGGGTGACCACAGTGGAGATTGAAGGTGTCGTGCAGCTGTGCCGGTCCGATTTTTCTGTCCTGCTTGCCTGAGTTTTCTCCTTTGCAATTGGTCTTGGGGACTTGTCTGTTGCTTCTGAACCTGGTGCTAGGTACTGAGTCCCTTCCTTTCTCTCCCTGACAGGTGGAACAGCACCTCTCCTTGTTTTGCCCACGTCTCTACATTTGCTCTGAAGGCAAAAGGACTAAACCTCGTTTTATGTGGAAACATTTAAAATGTTAAGTCAGAAGAGAGTCAGTAAAAAGAATACTGGACTTGGAATTAGAAAACATATCAGATGTTCTTTAATCCTTATTAGGCTGCTTATAGCTGTGTATTCTTAGACACGATATTCAACTCTTACTCATTCCTTCCTTCATTAACCCATTGGCTCTTCCGTCCATTCATCTACTTCTTTCCAACAAGCATTTATCGAAGGTTTCCTGTGTTGTAGGCACTGTGTTAGGCACAGATGTTAAGATAAAAACCACATACCCTATCTTCTAGGAGTTCATAGATCGGTTGGGAAGATAAAAAAAATTATGGTAGGAGTGACGAGTGTTATAGTAGAGATAATCATGTGTAAATGAGGAGGTAAAATAATATGATTTCTAATGTTCTTTTTACTTCTATAATTATATGGTTCTAAGTCTATAAAAATCCTAAAAGCTGTTCGCATGCCTTTCGACTTGGGGATAAATCAGGCCTAGAGATATAAAGATAAAAAGTCAACCTGTTTCCTCCACTTAACAGGCCCCTGACTTGAAAGGAAAATAGACGAGTAATTGAATGTGTGTATGTGTATACTTGCTCTCTGAGTCCTTGGACCACAGCATTCCTCGTTATTGCAGGTGATGAATGGCCCTGGCATCCTGGCACCTTGGACTACAATTTTTCATGGTCAGGGGAATTTGGAAGGGAGTGAATGGTAGTCCCTGTGTGCTAGATGGAGTAAGGCAAGAAAGGTAGAACTTTGTCATTCTTATCTCCATATGTTAGAGAGGTGAGGGGAATCATCAGAGAGGTGAGAGCAAGACTCCAGAAATGTGCTTGGTATTTCTTCCTGCACCCAAAGACATTTTAGAAAGAGTATAGGCAACACGTGACTTGTGGATATACATGGCAAAAGACAGAACTGTAATAACTAATGTTTCTCATTTGCTGCTATAGACACCATCTAGGCCTGGTGGAGACATTACCCTGTAAGAGTAAAACTTCTCTTGAGGCAGTTAGGATGGTTAGTGACTATTACTCCAAAGGTTTACCTCACATTCTTTGCAACCACCCGTTAAAAAAGAAGGCAACTGAAAAGACTTCAACAGGTAGACTTTGTACAAGTGTAATAAAGCTCATGTGATTGACGTGTTTAAACAGGCAGTGTTTAATCAAACAGAATGCATTTGAGGAATTTCAAACAGAGTTAATATAGTTACAAAGTGCTGGAAGGGCTAGAGGCACTGAGGGAGAAGGTTCTCGAGAGAGAAGTATCTATAGGGATGCCCTCCGAACCCGTAGGCCCAGAGGCCCAAAGGCGAAAATGATGTTACGTAGAATTCACATGTGTCTGAGGCTGCTGGTGTGGGCCCCGAGTTACCTGAGTACGACTTGGAACCATGCTTACCTGTCACTATTGTGACTGCTGAAACTGCCATTAGAATCTGGGAAAAATGGCTTCTTGTTCTCCTTAGTTTCCCGCCAGTGCTGCCTACTGGCGGAACTTAACAGGCAGTCAGGCGGCAAAGGAGTCTGGGAAGTCCAGCTTTGCAAGCTTCCTGCCCATGAGGTACCAAAGAGGGTGGAGAAAAACAAAGGAGGAGCCAAGAGACAATACACTCCAGCACACCTCCCGTTTTTTTTTTTCTCTCCTTGATAATCTGGTTTATTTTCCTGAATCTTGTCCATCGCTATCAAGCCAGTGAAGGGGAGGGTGAATTAAACTGAGGGAAAGAGGAGGATATAACATGGTGGCAGTCTGGACAGAAAGAGGGAAGAAAATGAGGAGGTTGGAGAAGAAGGAAGACAGAAGAGGGATATGAGGTCAGATGAGAGTGCCCTTGAGTTCGTACAACTAGGAGTTCAAAGTCTTTGGGTTGGAGTAAAGTGAGAGATAGCAAAAAAATCCAATTAAAATGGTGGGATTCATGGGTTGGGGTTAGGTTCAGCTTGCTACTTGTTTCAAGATCTATCTATCCTAGGAGAATTTCAAATTCCCTGAAGTCTCATATTTATCGTGGCATAACACTGATATGTTGCCACATGGTTGTTAAATTAGGAATAATTGAAAGAAGACATGAGGGTTAAATAATGCCCCTGGTTTCCCATGGTCCATGAGGGTATCGGGATTCTGTAAATTCTTAAATCTCCTATTACTAAGAAAATCCTTGGAATGCAAGAAGCTTGGGATCAGGGCAAGAATGCTACAGAGGCCAGGGACCTTGTTACAGAAAGTGATAAGAGAATCTGAGGTCTTTGGGAAGAGCTGCCACCATCACCCTCCCTTCTGTAAGTCCCCCAAAGTACCAGGAAGTACAAAACATAACATGTGGGACCCTAGCACAGAGTACTCAGTAACTTGATCCAGTGGGGAAACAGATCAGCAGAGGCCAGCGAAGACCGGGATGCTAGTACACAGGCCAGAAGTCCTTCCCCTGTCACCATTAGGACATGAGATCATCTCCTTCCACCCAAATAGCATCTTGGGGAAAAGAGAGAGGGGTGTAAGCTCCCTTGAGAGGAGAGAATTAGCCTTGCTAGAGAATTTAAAGCAGTCTTTTTCACCAGTCACTTAAGGTTCAAACTGGGAGATGGGAATACCTTGGGTGCTACGGAGCAAGATATGATGAGTTATATGGTGGAGGAATGCATTCACACCTCATAAGCTTATTCTTTGGAATCTTGTGATATTATGAAAGGTGTCATGCTCATAATTGGTTATAATAAATGAGAACAATTTTTTTTCCACCTGAACCCTTTTTAGAAGGAATTATTTAAAATACCAGTTTGTCCTTATATAAAGTAGAACAGTCCCAGAAAATTAGTTACTTTTGAATTACTGCATTTATTGTGTCATTTGATATAGAATAGTGTAAGCTAATTTTCGGGAGAAAGCTTTTATAATTATTCATTATTTATGTTATTATGGGAAGGTTGGTGTGGTATTTTTAAGAACCTATAGAAAACATGATCTTGTGTTCTGAGAAGCTCATAATCTAAAGTGATTCATTTATTTGTAAAGCTAGGGTTATTGTAAGAACAAAAGGATAGTCTTTATTAAACTTTATAAGCTAAAGGAGAAGAGATTGTTTCCATTCATCCCCATCTTTCCATAATGCTTTTGTAATGGGAACAAATATTAAAATGATCCATTCTTGTCAAAAGGGGGTATATTCAGATTTGGGCAATTTAATAAATAATAACAGAACTCCTAGGCTCCCTACCCTACTATGGGACCCTGACCCCAGAGGGGCCATACCAGAGTGAAGTATTCCAAAAGCCCATAAATTACATTTTTATTTTTTAAATTTATTTGTGGGAACTACAATGTTAAATTGTATTAAATAATGACCTAAATAAGTAAGATAATAATTTAGAAATGAAATTGTTATATGTCTGTGCTTAGATTCCTAGAAACAATGTATACAGACTAGTTATTTGTGTCCATAAATACATGATGATCTCATAATGAGTTAGTTTATAGTTTTATGCATTAACTTCTCAGATTGCTTGAGCATCATTTTCTACTGGCTATATTATATTATTGGGTCACCATAATACTAAACTGTAGGACGTTTTAGCTGATAATTCCTGAAAAGTGCTTACTTTTGAAATAAAAAGCAAACCAAAAAAAAAAAAAAAAATCAAGCCACAATGCTGACTGAAAAAAATATTTATATTTATATTAAACCCCTCAGCTAGATTCTCAGACACATCACTGCTTAAAATGCAGTCACCTGACAAAAACAGTTCTAATTATTACCCCCTTGGGCTAACATTTTTCAGAGTGACTGGCTAAAATGCACTCCAGCTCATAATTTCTGTCTCTGACAGTGGAAGACATAACCTAGTTTCCTCTAATGCAAAAGTCTCTAATCTAGAGGGCAAGACCCTGCTCCATATAACACTGAAGGGAGAAAATGCAATTTGAGCACAAGGAAATTGCACACATAGTTTGATAGTTCTACCACTCTCAGAATTTTTTTTTCCTCCTCGGGTTTAAATGTCTTGTTTTATTTTATACTAAATTATGACCTGGCTGAAATTGCTATGTTTTCTTTGTCATATTCTAGAAACCTCTTACTATAAAAGTGAAGGTTATTCTATAGTTCCATACTTTCATTTTTTCAGGGGGTGGGAATGTTCGCATTTTGACAGTTCAGCAGTGAAAACATTAAAAGTTACTGTGCTTGCTACGGCAATATTTTCTTCGTGTTGAATAATAGCTCTTTTGTCTTGGCAAATGGAGCATATATACTGCATTAGAAAAAGGTAATTAAATCGTTTTGAAAAGACGGAAGTGCAGATTTTTGACTTGGACTAATCAGTAACAATTTCACTGTTGAATCTATGAACGAACAAACTTTTATGATTGCTGGGAGAGGTGAATTAACCTCAGATTGTTCTGGTTCACTTCACAGGCAGTGGCTGAGTAATGCATTGCCCTGAAACTGATAAGCCGGAAGGCTGAAGAAGTTTCAAGGAAGTAAGTCAGAAGTCTTGCAAAGAAGGCAGCTATCAGGGTATGGTACTCGAGCTTTTCATGAGCAATTTTTATTTCTGGGAATCGGCGAGACTTCACCCCCTCTCCTATCTCTTTCTGCTGAGAGCTGCTGCTTAACACCTTCCTTCCAGCTGGGAGGGCAGCCGGATGGCTGCATATGCGGCTAACACCAGGATGGCTCCTTAGCGAGCAACCGGGGCATGAGTTTCCTCCTGGAGACTGCACATGTCACCTTCACGTCTCATGCATCTTCCATCATTTATGTGAATATATCAAGGGGCTCTGGTAGAAGGCACTAGGCTATGAAAGTGCAGTCGAACTGGTGACTGAGAACAAAGGCTGCCTTTAGCTACGAATGATTCACTACAATGGTAAAGAATACTTTCTTTTTTCCTCCCAGAATGACTTTGAATCCTAAAGATTCACTGACTAGGCCTCCACACTCAAAAAATAAAAATGAAAGGCATAGAGAAAGGATTTTTTTTTTTTCTCAAAACCTGATTTTGGTAAACATTTATCGAATTACTACGCACAGAGGTTTGACAATGTTATGGGTGAACTTGTAGTTTCAGGAGGAACATTTATACCCAGGAGTTCTCACATGCTACTGTAACTTATCCCCTCACACCCCCGCCCCCCCCCCCAAGCTTTCTCAGCTTCTGTCAGCACGTGTCACAGTCTGATCAGTCTCATCACTACATATGGAAATAGGGGGTGCTGTTTGGACAAGATTATTTTAAAAGTTATGTGACTGTATCTAACAGGTACTTTAAAATATCTCATGTGGCTCATTAACTGGCTTAATCCAATGAGTTAATAAAGAGACTCCATAGTTCATCCCTCGAATTCGAAAACATTGATTTTATTTTTCAATCATGAAATTACAAACATCAAAATGTTTTTGAAAGGTACTTGTTTTCCTAATACCCTCTATCATCTGTGTCCTTGGGAGCAAATAAGAATAATGAACAGGATTAGGAAGTATTTTATGCTTAACTCTATAACCCTGAGATTGGCACTAAAGCATCCCCCTCTCTCCCCTGCTCCTGGCCTGTTTAGGAAACTGACTTGGTCTCAACCAAGGTAACATTGAAAATATGGAGAGCTTTCAGCCCAGAAACACAGAATGGGCATCTTTGGTGCTAATTTAAGAGAGATTTATGGACACTATTTTGAGGAAACTCAGAGTATGGACGCATTTGGCAGTTTCTTGTAGATGTTAAGATACTTGCTTAAAAAGGGTTTATTTAGTACATTTGGTAATTGTATTTTGAAATTAAGTTGTCAGTAGAGAATACATGTCAGTAGAGAATACAGTAGAGAATACATGTCAGTAGAGAATACAGTAGAGGTAAATCTTGAAGGCAAGAAAATAGTTCACAACAAAGAATTAAATACTGAATACAATATTCTGGAAAATAGATGGGTATTAGACTTACCTTTATTGATATTAGTTATAGGTCCACAGGACTATGTCACAATCTATCCTTTGTCTTGTTTTAAGCTCACAGTATTATTCCTAAGGGAATTTGAAAAATAGTGTATTGAAAAGATTGCTTCTAAGCTGTTTAGTCAGGTCTGTCTTTCATAAACTTAAGAGTTTCTAAATATTTCCAGATTTGGCTGTATGATATTATCAGAACAATTATGAAATACTTTCAGTAATACTGTGTCAACATGATCTTTGGTATTTTTTAAAATGCCTCTATTAACTGCTTCAAAACATGGAAGGTACTAAAAATAATTTAAAAATTAACTCAACTAAAATTAATGGCCCATCCATCCAGTATTAGTTTTATACATTGTACTTGTTGAGGGTTTACCATGTTCTAGGCACTCTGTTAAAGCTGTATGTGTTATTCTATTTGATCCTCAAAACAATGCAATGGAAAAGATTACCACTATTAGGTCCATTTTTATAAACGAGGAAACTGAGACATAGACACGTGCCTGTAACTTGTCCAAAGGTTCATCATTGCTGAGTAGAATCCTTGGTATAAAAACTTAGGTAGGCGGATGCTGTGTTCTTTGCCCTTATATTTTATTATATTGCTTTTTACTAGTTAATTTTGATTCAAAAACTGTGTTAACATACAAGATAGTTCTTTTGAAAAATGTATGAGGGTAAAATTCATTAATAAGAAAAATAAAGATGGCTCTGTGAACCAATGGCCATAGTGATATCCCTGTGTCCTCCATCGCTGATCTTGACGCTTGGTAATAGTGTGGGGAATACATGGCATCTTCAAGGACAGAGCTGCACACTAGGCCCTTGGCCTGTGGGAGTGCTAAATATGAAGGCATGGTGTAATGGCTGAGCAGTTTTATGGAAAATGGGCAACTTTGTATTTTTTTCTCTTACATGTTAGTGAGATTTCTACATTATAATAAGAGAATATGGTATGTTTAATTAAAATATTGACCTACATATATCCAGGATAATATTATATAGTAAAATTACATATTAAGATAGATATTCTTTTTGAGAAATGACAATCATGCTTTTAAAAAATATTCACTTTTTGATGCAAGTATAAAATAAATCCTCTGATGAAAATTACTTGGACAAAACTGAATTCAGGTTAAAAAGTGTGAATCATGAGTTTTCCAGGAAGAGTTTTATTTTGACCTAAATGCTGTCTGAGAGATGAACTTCAAGCTTGATACATTTTTAACATGACAGAAGCGCGGTGGCCTCTCGGTGGGTGTCAGGGAGGAAACACTTGAGGAGGCCTTTATCTACCATTGCTCGGCCAAGGGGCCCAGCAGCCTGGGGTCTCTCGCTGGTCTATTCCTGATCCTCTCTTAGCAGAAAGGACAGAAAGCAGAAAAAGTGAAAGTTGCTTCTGAACAGATTATTTTCATTTATGGAGTTCATAAATGCAGAAAGTTAATGTAGAGGCAATTAATATTCCCGATTCTTTTTTGGTAATAACATGCAACCACTAAAATCTTGCTAAATTTTTTTGTCAAAGGTGAGAAAATGTGTAATTCTATTGTTTCAAAACATGGAAGGTACTAAAAATAATTTAAAATTTAAGTCAACTAAAATTTTCAGTTTTCAGGGGGAAAAAAGGCAATTTTTATTTTGTCATTAGAGCCTGTAAAATAAAATCCCAGTAAAATTTATGTATACAAATCTATGCAAAGCAGTGAAAAGAAAATACTTGCATAAGTGTCCTATTAATGAAAGCCAGTTTCTGACAGTTGGAGAGTCATATTCTTCGATCTGTTTTGTTTACCTTTCCTATCCAATTTATATGGTCATACTTAGGAATACGTTTTATGCATGTATGCACACATATATATCACAGAAGGTAGTTTAGATTTTTAATTAGTAAAAATTTCAGAGGCCAGCAATTACCTTTTTCATTTAGCTTTTCCCTTCAACCTCGTATTATTTGTGTTTTCTGCTCACTTCTGTAGAGACCACAGTAAACATTTGGAAGGCATTTTGTATGGCAAGTTTGTGTATTGCAATTTTTGAGCAATGCAAACATCCCCCTTAAATAAACGAAAACAGATCCCAGAAAGGGTATGCTTCCAACACATTCCCCAAAGATCTGAGTGCCGCTGTGCATTCTTGCTCAATTTAAACAAACTAAACTTCAGTTAGTCTCCCCACCCCTAATGGGCACCCCCACTGGGAACATTGTTAGGTTACCACCATGGACAAGGCCTCAGTACAGCTGGATCTGTAAACAAGACCATAATCCGCATGAAAGAACTCTCAGAGTTTTGGCAGCACTCACAGTGTTGTTAACATATTGTGCCAAAGCAATAACAAAGCCATCATTTTTAAGTTTGTTCACGGATTTGTATTAATCAAGAAATTTTCCAGAAATTACTTCTAAATGAGGAAACTTCCAGAAAGTTACCATTTGGCAAGAAGGCTTCCAGATGCCTTTTTTTTTTTTTTTTTTTTTTGCTTATCTGCGACATATTCTTCCAAATAAATTACAAATTTGTGGAAATTCAGTCGAGACAGAAAACACATTGCTGCTGTGTTGGCGGAAGGAGGCTCCCTTCAGTTCACTCCCTGCTTCATCAAAGCCTGGCTAGTGCTCAGGTCATTTTTTCTTATTAGGAGGAGGAGGCCAGGCCATCTAACTTGGCATTCTGGTGATAAACATTAAGTATTGATATTTGGATCAGAAAAGCAATTATTAGATTACCGTCAGAAGTGCACACTAAGCATTTAGGAAGAGACCAGAAGAAGGCTGTTGGACCTTTGTTGGAATTTAGTTGTTGGTTTTTATTGGCATATTAGGTGATTAATTCTCGCAAATTCAATCTTTTTCAATTTAGGCCCTATTTTCAAAACTTGTGCATAAGCAAGCATTCTGCAAACTATTGTGTCTACTCTATAGGAAAAAAGGGAAAAAGAGGAGGGTATAACAGTGCAATTAGACATGAGTAGTGGGACAAACTTAAAATTTTTGATTTTCAACATTGCCTTATTCCTTAAATACTTTGATACTAGTTTTTCATGTACCTCTCATGTGATTAAAAAAGTCCTGGGTAAAATAAACTTTCAAAGTGTGCTAAAAATTCAAAATGCAGAGGGGTGCGTGATTCAGCCTGAACAGAGGGTACGTATGTGGCTCCAGGGACGGTTACTGCTTACAAGCTCGAGACTGTTTTGGAAGGTGAGGACCCATAAGTGAGTCTATCACCAATGGTTTGTGTAGAGTTTTGGTTGTATTTCATCATTTATTCATATCCGTGATACCTTCTGGATGACATTTATTTTTGTTACAAAAAAAGAAACTCTTTAAAGTAACGACTAATAGTAAATAAGCCCTTTCTCCTGCTGAAGACATCCCCCAACCTCCAAGCTACTCTGGACTTGAATACATCTTTCCTGTTTCCTCCTATGGTGCATTGTTTAAAGCACCAATATATCATATTTATATTCTGCCTTGTTTTAGAGTTACTTTTGTTCATTTCTTCTTTTCCGTTTGAAAATGTAATGTTCCTGGATGTCTCTCTAAATATCTAATATGGTGCTTTGTACATAGCAGACTTTGCATGAATGCTTATGTAACTGATTTCAGGAGGTTTGTTGTTTCTTAAAAAAAAAAAAAAAATCCTTCTCTGAACACATAGCACTTTGGAAGGCACTTTAAATCGTAGAGAGCACCAGCATTCTATTGGGTCAATTATTGCTGCAATTGAATTAATAATACTCCAGTAGTCTCCTAGAAAACTACTCACTTAAGGGAGGATCTTTAGTATATGATAGTCAATAAGCACTACAAGGGCATGAAATAATGACAGACTCATATCTTTGTTTTTAAATTATATAATTGTTCTTCAAGAAACAAAACAGCTAGCCAAGTCATTCATAATCATTTTGGGAATCAGCATTGTCTCCTCAAAGAACGTACACTTGAATTTTTTCCAAGTATTTGACTATACGTTATTGTGGTTTATGTCTGGTATAGTGATGCTGATTATGTGTTCTGTGTATATAGTTGTTTCTCTAAGGACTATGTATTTACTCTGTTTTTGAATTAACTCATCTTTGAATGGTCTAGTGCTGTATGAGATTGAGTGCATTCACCTAATTCTTGAAGAGAGCTTTTGTCTGAGAACACCCTTGTTCCTGTTGGTTGTGACCCAGTGATGTGGTGGCTTTTGTTTTCTATCAGTCAGTGGCCAAATCGCATTATTCATGTGGCTATGTTGGTTTAAATCACCCCAAATAAATTTTTATAAATACTTTAAATATTTGACTGAAGGTGAAATAAATTGATAGTTTGGAAATTACCCTTTCTTTTGTACCAATAGAGACTTGGAAAAATCAGATAAATACATTAAAATATTTATTTCAGCCAATGGGACATCTTCAATCACACCTTTGAAATTTCTTTACTTTGAAATTGTTTTTTTTATTTTTAGAAAAGGATTTATGTAATCTCCTTGAAATTCATAATACTTAATTCCCAAGCAGAAGCCACTGTAGACTAAGATACATCCTAAGGGGTAAATTCAAGAAACAAACTAGAAAAAAAATTAGTGGGGCTCACACAACAGATGTGATCTAAGTTCTACCAGCTGAGTATTCTCAAGGCTGTGCAGATCCAAGGGCCCTTGGGTCCAGGAGAAGGATTCCTTGTGTGCAGGGGAGGTCAGTGATGATGGCAGGTTGTTGTTTGGTGTTTGAGTCACAAACCTTTAGGGTTGCCTCAGCCATTTTTAGGTAAGATCTGTTATTTACTAGAAAGAGCAATAAGAAAATAAGTAAGTATTGTTTTATAGTCCACCAATGTTAAACTAAAAAGGCTCTCTCCAGTAAACAACCATTTGCAAAAGCAGATGTGAAGCCTCTGGGTGTTTCTTATGAATTCAAAAAGTAAAAATGAGCCCTGAAAAGCTGAAAACTCTGGCACAACCATGTCAGTGGACAAAGCAGATAGCAGCTCCCTATCTCAGCTGCTTTTGCCTGCCTGACATCCAGTATCCCTTCACAATTTTTACTTTAAAAGATGCTTTAGGAGTTTGCTTTAAAAGTGATAACCAAACAAATGTTTGCCTGCATACGCTAATTACAATTTTGGGAAAAGTGTGAAAGATGGACAGTTTTCCATGCTACTGATTACACCATTTGGTAAAAGTTGTTGGAGGATTCGAGAGTCTAATAGGTCAGATTGTAGAGAGAAATCAAGGTGGTGATTATGGATAGTAACAAGGGATAATGGAGGGAAATGTAAATAGGAAGAGGAGACAGCTCTGGTTGACAATGGAGAAGTGTTATGCTGATGAGAAAAGACACATGAGCATACACAACAAAACACACAACGGCGTGCACACACACATTATGAAAGCTCATTCCCTTAATCTGGCCAGTGGAAGATGAGATTCACCCAGGAGGGAGAAGCCACTGAAAGGTTAACAGTACCAACAAGATGGAAGCTTGTCTTTTGTTTGAGAAAGGAAAGTCCTCTAATTGTAGAAATTCAGAAGAAGGTTTAATTAATCCATTGTTTATGTTATTTTTTTAATCAGTGTGGAATTGTAGAGTGATTTGGACATACCAGGTGAAGTTCCTAATAAAGTATTTCTGTGGTACGATCCTAGCTTGATACCATGCTCATTTTATTTTATTTTTTTATTTTTAATTTTTTAAAGATTTTTATTTATTTGACAGAGAGAGCACAAGCAGAGGAAGAGAGAGGGAGAAGCAGACTCCCTGCTGAGCAAGGAGCCCGATGTGGGACTCGATCCCAGGACCCTGGGATCATGACCGGGCCAAAGGCAGCCGCTTAACCGACTGAGCCACCCAGGCGTCCCAATACCATGCTCATTTTAATTAGCTGATTAATTAATTCTTATGTGCTGGGTACTGTATTTGGGCAATGATTTGGCCAAAACAGAGAAGGTCTCTGCCTTTTTGGAATCTATGGTTTACTCGGGGAGCAAGCAATAAACAATAAATTATATTTAAATATAAATTATGAAAGACATGTATCATATGACCTCACTGATATGAGGAATTGTTAATCTCAGGAAACAAACTGAGGGTTGCTGGAGTGGGGGGTGGGGTGGGAGGGATGGGGTGACTGGGTGATGGACACTGGGGAGGGTATGTGTTCTGGTAAGCGCTGTGAATTGTGCAAGACTGTTGAATCTCAGATCTGTACCTCTGGAACAAATAGTGCAATATATGTTAAGAAAGAAAAAAAGAAGAAGAAGAATGTAGCAGGAGGGGAAGAATGAAGGGGGGGAAATTGGAGGGGGAGAAGAACCATGAGAGACAATGGATTCTGAAAAACAAACTGAGGGTTCTAGAGGGGAGGGGGGTGGGAGGATGGGTTAGCCTGGTGATGGGTATTGAGAAGGGCACGTTCTGCATGGAGCACTGGGTGTTATGCACAAACAATGAATCATGGAACACTATATCTAAAACTAATGATGTAATGTAGGGGGATTAACGTAACAATAAAAAAATTAAAAAAAAATAAATATAAATTATGATAAGTATTAGTTTTATAAATTCTGATCTAATTTTTAAAATTTATAAAGCAAGTAGTGCTTATTCTTGTGAATTTCAAGTTTTGTTCCTTCACATTTATTATTAACATTTATTCAGCACTTATAAGCACTGTGTTAAATGCTTTAGGCATTGTCTTATTTAATACTCACAATTAATTTAAGGGGGTATATACTATTGTATTTATACACTATGGTTAAATAATGTTCCCAAAGACATACTACTAATTAGAGAAGGGACTAGATTCAAACCTAGGGCTGTTAGTGTGTCGAGCTTTTTCTCTTAAGAGCTTTGCTATAATACCTCTCTGGTTAGAGGATAAGACCTATGTTCCAATATGCTAATATTTTCTAATTTGTTGCTACTTTGTCATATATATTTAAATGTAGGAGCATGCACAAGGAATCAACAAGGGAAGAGAATTTCTCTACCCTACCCAGGGTCATCTTTACTATTTCTCTCATCACACAGCTGGGCTGTTGAATGTTGCTATAGAAAATCACAAAACTATTCTGACTGGATCTGTACAGAGTCATGCTTTCTAATTTTATGGCTGCTCACAATTCTTTTGCTGACTCCCTATCACATTTCCTACAGCAGCATTTCCACCCCATCCTCCATCTCAGCAAAAGCCTTTATTTCTGGCTTGACTAATGTTTGGAAGTGTGTTCTATTGGAGAACTCTTTTCCTGGTCCTCTTTGTTTCCATGTTTTGCAGGAATGAACAGCATTGGGTGAGTACTTCCTGTTTCCCCCTGTACTCCTTACTCTTAACCACGAGAATGAGTGATGTAGTTGATAGTTGGTGTAAGTAGACTCTGACATCCACAAGTCCACATTCTTTTATTGGGCAGGTTGTACGTTTCAATTAACTGCTTCCTTTGCTTACCCTTCATGTGACTACTTACCAGGGCAGGCGGAGCCCAAAAAGCATCTGTTTACTCAGCATATACCACAAAGTCCATATATATCAATTTAGCATTTACTGTGTGGCTCTTACTGATCTAGGCTCTGAGGGGTGTCTAAAGATTTTTAAAACTATTCAGGCCTTCAAGGACATTACACACTGATTGGCAAATTGAAGCCAGTAAATGTAAAATAAGGCCTAAACCTGTAAAAAATATCTACGTTTCTAAGAAACATATGGACTATAGAATTCCAGAGCAATAAACAACAGTCTATGTCAACCATGTAAACAGAGTATGGAATTCCAGAGAACTAAGAGATCACTTTAATGGAGATGATCAAAAGGAAAGGTCCCTTTCAATGAGATGACCAGGAAAACATTCCAAATTCTCTACAATCTGAATACCATAAACTTACTTGAAATTATATGCCACTATTCAACCATGAGAACAAGAAACAGTGCTCTGTTTCAATTCCTTGTTTCAATTAATCTTTATAATAGTGCTCTGAGGAGGTATTCTCATGTCCATTATATGGACACAGAGCTGCCTAGAAAGGTCCTGAGAGGTTAAATAATGTGCTCAAAGTCGTATGGTTAATAACTGGTAGAAAACGAAAACCCAAGTTTGACTCTTTTGATGTTCATGGTGTTTTCCTAAAACCAGGGCACTTTTCCAAACTGGTGTAGGATGAAGGACACTGGGTGAGATTGAGAAGGTCAGGGTTTGAGTCTTGGATCTGCTTTTTTGTAGATGTGTGATCTTGGACATTTTACCTCTCTACTTTTCACTGTCTTTTGTAGAAATAGAGATAACAAAAATCCTACCTACTTCAAGAATTTTGGAAAAGTAAAACATAAGATCTGTTTTGTAGTGTTCTGAACTAGAACTTTATTTCACCTAAGAGCTGTGTAAGTAACCACACTCCTAACAGCATGAACAGAGATTGGGTTCCCTGTGAGATGGGGAGTTGCATGCCGAAGTTTCACTGGAGAGCGGTCTTGGGCGATACGTTTAAAGAAGTAAAGAAGAAAGCAAGGTAGTACTGGGTAGAGTGAGCAGCTGAATGGCAGTACAGTTGCAAGGGAGGCCTCAGCTGATCATTGCAGGATCTCTGGGGCTGGATGGCCCTTCAGAGTTGACTCAAATCAAGGCATAGGATCCTATAGTTTTGTTTCCCTGAATAAGCCAGTCATTGGCTGTGAGTTGCCTCTGTCACCTTGGGCAGGGCAGGTTCCTGCAGCTGAAGGCAGTCCCCAGTGAAGGGTGTTACAGTTGATATTGATGTTCCCGACAGCCTGAAATGCGTGTATCTGTCCTCAAAAAGGACATCTGGATAGAGCACTGCAGGATCCACTGAAAAAAGATGAAACCCTCAGAGCCCTACCACCTCTGTCATGTTCTTTCCATGCTTGCTCCTATTTCTTTGCTCTTCTAACCTTGTGCATACTGTTCATTTGGCAATTTCCTCCCCACCTGAACTGTGACTGCAAGGCCATGTCTTACATCGCTGAGCTTCCAGCACTGAGGAGGGTACCGACACCAGGTAGAAACAGCTCCATTAATATTTGATGTTGGTGATGTTAATGGTGATGATGATATACCAACTATACTGCTGGGTACTGAGGAGTCTGGAAAAGAAGATAAGGCATGATTGATTTTATTTGCCAAATATATAATCATAGAATATAAACTAAAGGATGTGAAAGAATTGCTATAATTACCAAAGTACGTTAGACGTACAGAAATGCTCAATATATTTCTGTAGAGTAGATGAGTAAGAAAATGAGTAAGAGGACAATTAAGGGGCATATGGTTGGCTTTAACTGTGAGAATAACTCAGGATCCCTGTGGACAGTGGACTGGGAAGTCAGAATGATTCCCTGAAGATGGTGGTCTTGAGTTGGACCTGACAGTATGGGTGGCATGGAGATTAGAGAGGAAGGTTGAAGAGAATGCAGTGGGGGTAGGTCAGGGAATATTTTATGGCAGGAAAATCTCAGACATGAGGGATTTGGGTATGCACAGGGGCAAATAAGGACACTTTGCTTGCTTGGGGTGAAGTATATTTGTGAGTGAATTGCAGGAAGCAAGGCTCAGGAAATAGGGGGATTGGAATAGATTGTGAAGGGCTAGAGGAGCTGACAGTACTAACTCATGATGGGGTCCTTAGCTGGGGAGTGAAAAATGGAAAAATGTATTTTTAAGAAGTGGATGGCTCAGAATGGATTGGAAGGAAAATCAATGAGAGTCAGAGAGACCAGACAGAAGGTTGCAGTGGCATTTAAATATAAGTGATGAAAGCCTGAACAAAGGTGGTTGAAGATGGAATAGAGTGTAAAGGTGGAGTTGAGGGGTTAATCTCCAGGAAAGAAAAATATGAATTAATAACATGCTGATTTTTCCCACTTTTTTATTCCTTAAATCTAAAAATGTTGCTAAAGATCAGTGACAAAGGGACTTCAAATTTCTGAAGTATGTATTATCTTTTTTTAAAAAAATTAATGCCATTATCCACAATGTCTATGATTTTAAAAACACTGAGACTTACCTACACAACACAACCACAATGACTGTTTTGACTTAACTGACTAGGTTAGTTAAATCCTAACTCAGTCTTTTCACTCAAAGAAGCCACTTAGTATCTGCCTTCTGTATAACTCTTCTATTAAGTGTTCACATTTTAAAGTGACCAGTTCAAAAAAAAATGACTCAATTTAGCCCAAACATTTAGACCAACTCTACAACATTATTTATCTCTATCTCCCTCTCTCCTTCCCTACCTGTCTACTTACTTATCTACCTACCTACCTACTTACCTACCTACCTGCCTACCTACCTATATCAGCAACTGAAGTTAAGTCATTTATTTCCTGAGCTAATTTTGTAGTGATTTGGTTTTGCCTCAAGGTAGGTCTGGTACAATATGACCTTGGTTGAAAAAGTATGTTTCTTGTAAGACATGATGAGTGATGTACGTGGTATTTATCATAAGTATATCAACTCTGACATTATTTTATAAATGCAAAGTATATCAGAATTCATTTTTCCTTTCTTTTTCATCTGTTCTGATTTAAATTGCTGCATAATTTCATGAAACAAAGCATAGGAGTCTACTTAAAAAGTAACTATCCTCAGCACCTAAGTGGCTCAGTCGATTAAGCTTCTGCCTTTGGCTCAGGTCATGATCCCAGGGTCCTGAGATGGAGCCCCACATCAGGCTCCTTGCTCAGCAGGGAGCCTGCTTCTCCCTCTCCCTCTGCTGCTCCCCCTGCTTGTGCTCTCTCACTCTCTCTGTCAAATAAATAAATAAAATCTTAAAAGAAGTGACTATCCTGAATGAATCTTAATTTGGGGCTACCTAAAATTCAAAATCTATTCTTTTTCTATTTCTATACATCTTTCAATGTAACTATCTGTACCTATTAATTAATTATATTCTTACAATTTTTATCTCACTGGTTTATCTCATTACAATTTATGTAAAAGTTACCTATTTTTAAAATTTATTAAATATGTAGCAAAATACAATAGTTGGGATTATACTCCCAATTCCTTTCTCATCTTAGATTGCTAGGCAGATAATTTGGAAGGGAGAAACATAGTTTTCTCCTTCATATTTTTTGACATATCTTGTCTTTGTGTTTAATATTTGAAAAGATGACAACCATTACATTGAATATTTTAAAATTTACCTTTTTATTTTGAGATAATGGTAGATTCACATCCAGCTGTTAAGAAATAACACAGAAAGATCTATGTACTCGTTACCCATTTCTTTCAATGGTAACATCTTGCAGCACCATAGTATAATATCACAACCAGGGTATTTACATCAATACCGTCAAGTCATAGGATATTTCCATCACCACAATGATTCCTCATGTTGTAGTTTTATAGGCTTACCTACTTTTCTTCTGTCTTCTCTGTCTTATTCTCCACTAACCTATGGGGAACATATCTACAATTTTAGCATTTCAAGAATGGTACATAAATAGAATCTTACAGTATGTAACCTTTTGGGATTGGCTTTTTTCACTCAGTATAATTCTCCAGAGAGTCATTCAAATTGTTGCTTGTATCAGCACATTCTTCCTTTTTTACTGCTGGATAGTATTCTAAAACATGAGTATGCCACAGGTTGTTTAAACATTCACCTGTTGAAGAACATCTGAGTTTCCAGTTTTTAGCTGTTATAATAAAATTGCTATAAATATTCATATATAGATTTTTGTGTGAATATGTCTTCATGTCCCTGGCATAAGTGCCCAAGAGTGCAATTGCTGGGTAGTATGGCAATTGTGTTTTTTAAGAAGCTGCTAAACTGCTCAAGGGTAGTTGTACTAGTTTACATTCTCACCAGCAATATATAAACAATTGTTTCTCTGCATCCTTGCCAGCATTTGGCATTATCACTAATTTTTTATTTCTACCATTCTGATAGGCAGGTAGTAGCATGATAGTGGTTTTAATGTGTGCTTCCATAATGACTAGTGATGTTCAGTATTTTTTTCATGTGCTTATCTACCATCTATATATTATCTTTGGTGAACTGTCTCTTCATGTCTTTTATCCATGTTTTTTAAAGATTTTATTTACTTATTTGACAGAGAGAGATCACAAGCAAGGGGAGTGGGAGAGGGAGAAGGAGGCTCCCTGTTGTGCAGGGAGCCCCATGCAGGCCGATCCCAGGGCCCTGGGATCGTGACCTGAGCTAAAGGCAGACGTTTAACCAACTGAGCCACCCAGGCACCCTCTTTTACCCATTTTATAATTGGATTTTTACTACTGAGTTTTGAGACTTCTTTATAGTATTCTAGATACTATTCCTTTGTTGGATATGTGGTTTTCAAATATTTTCTTCCATCTCTTGTAAAGCAAAAGAAGGTCTCTTGTAGAACAAATTTTTAAGATTTACTGAAGTCCCATTTACCAATTTTTAATTTTATGGATCACTGTTTTTAGTGTCAAGCTAAGAAGTCTTTGCTGAGCCCTAGTTACTGAATATTTCCTCCTGTGTTTTTTTCTAAAAGTTTTATAGCTAGAAGTTTTACATATATGTCTGTGATCCATTTTGTGTTAATTTTTGTATAAGGTGTTAGGTTTATGTCACATTTTTTTGGTTTTGTTTTGTTTTTTGTTTTTCATATGGAGGTCTAATTGCTCCAGTACTAATTGAAAAGTCCATCCTTGTTGATTGAATTTCTTTTGTACCTTTGTCAAATATCAGTTGAACATGTAAGTGTGGTACTATTTCTGAATTTTTTTGTTCTGTTGATCTACGTGTTTATCCCCCCAACAATATCATACTGTCTTCATTACTGTAGCTCTCTAGTAAAACTCAGTATCAGGCAGAGTGATATTTCCCACCTACTCTTCTTTGTCAAGATTGTCTTAGTTATTCTCATTTCTTTTTCCCTTTCACATACATTTTAGAATAATATTTTCTAAATGTACAAAATTACTGCTGGGAGTTTTATAGGAATACATTTGGGGAGAATTGACATTCTTACTCTGTTGGCTTTCCAATCTATAAACATGGGAACTCTCTCCATTTATTTAGATCTCCTTTGATTAGTGTTGTGTCATTTTTAGCATAAAAGACTATGCATATTTTGTTAGATTTACACCTTAGTATTTACTTTTCTTTGAGCAGCTGTAAGTAGTATTACATTTCTAGTTTCAGTGCATGTAAAAATTACTAACATATAGTAATCATTTTTTCATGTTTACTTGTGTCCTGCAATCTTTCTGAACTCACTTCTTACTCGTAGGTGTTTGTTGTTGGTGTTATTGTTTTTAAAGATTCCTTGGGATTTTCTATGTAGACAATCATGTCATCCGCAGATGAAGACGTTTTTACATCTTCCTTTCTTATCTATATGCTTTTTCTTTTCTTTTCTGGCCTGATTGCAGTGGGTAGAATTTCCAGCACTATGTTGAATAAAGATCGTGAGAGGAGACATGTTTTGCCTTGTTCCCAATTTTAGGGGAACACTATTCAGCTTTTTAAAAAGTATGTTAGCTGTAGGTTTTCATAGCTGCTTTTTATCAAGTTGAGGAAGTTTATGTCTATTTCTTTTCTTTTTTTTTGGACAGTTTTTATTACAAGTGGGTGTTGTGTCAAATGACTTTTCTGCTTCAATTGAAATGATCACATGAATTTTTCTTTAGCTTGTTAATATGCTATATTACATTGATTGAGTTTCAAATATTGAACCAGCACTGCACCTCTGGAATAAACCCTACTTAGGATCTGGGGGAAAGATGGTGGAGGAGTAGGGGACCCTATTTCAACTGGTCCCTGGAATTGAGCTGGATATCTACCAGACCACTCTGAGCACCCACGAAACCAGCCTGAGATGTAAGAAGATCTGGATCTCTACAAACAGAATATCGCAGGCGGTTGGTTTTGAGGTACGAAGTGGAGAGCCGTGATCCTGCGGGCAGATATCAGAGGATAAACGGCAGCGGGAGGGTGCCTGGACGTGGGGATCCTACACCACCGGTGAGGGACAGCCTCGCGCGCTGTGGACGGGGCACAGACTCACAGACCGGTAGCGTTGGGAAAGGACTTTAGGGCAGCCCCCGGGGTGGAAAACCAGACCGGAGGGGTCGTGCGCACGCGAACTGCGGCCTCCGAGACGGAAACCCCCTGCGCCGTGTCCCGCCGGTGAACTGCAACCCCCGGGAGTGGAAACCCCAAGCGGCAGAGTCACGCGCGCGCGAACTGGGAGCGGCTGGAGGTTTTAGAAGCACAGAGGGCAGAGACGTGCCCCGACCAGGAGGCAGGACTGGGGGAGCTGCGGAGGGGCGCACAACCCAGGACGCTGCAGTTTATAGCAGCACGGACAGAAACGGAGACAGTGTGGCCTGGAGAGCTCACTGAAGAACAGACTGAGGTCTCTCTGCTCTGAGGCAGAGGGTTGGAAACGGTCTCTTCTGCTCTGACTCGCGGAAGAGGCGCAGAAAGCCGCCAGGGAAAGGCGCCAGAGAACAAAAGCCCCAAAGACTGATTCCCGCTGAGCCCATCCCCCGCCACAGGGGCGCAGGGAACTCCGCCCAAACAGGGTTGCCTGAGTAACAGCGCGGCAGGCCCCTCCCGCAGAAGACAGGCTGGGAAAACAAGAGGCCAGCAACCCTAAGGTCCCAAGAAAACAGGTGCATCTTGCTTGGGTTCTGGTCAATAATTTCGACTCTATACATTCCCTCAAACACCCATCAACAGAATGACTAGGAGGAGGAGCCCCCAAAACAGAAAAGACTCAGAGATTATGACTTATGCTGCAGATTTACAAATGGATGCAGACATAACCAAGATGTCAGAGATGGAATTCAGGCTAGCAATTGTGAAGACAATGGCTAGAATGGAGAAATCAATTAATGGCAACATAGAGTCTCTAAGGGCAGAAATAAAAGGGGAATTGGCAGAACTTAAAAATGCTATCAATGAGATCCAATCCAATCTAGATAATCTAACAGCTAGGGTAACTGAGACAGAAGAGAGAATAAGCGATCTGGAAGACAGTATAATAGATAAAAAGGGAAAAGAGGAGGCCAGGGAAAAACAACTCAGAATCCATGAAAATAGAATCAGAGAAATAAGTGACACCATGAGGCGTTCCAATGTCAGAATCATTGGAATCCCGGAGGGAGTGGAGAGAGAGAGAGGGCTAGAAGATGTATTTGAGCAAATCGTAGCTGAGAACTTCCCTAATCTGGGGAATGAAACAAACATTCGAGTCCTAGAGGCAGAGAGGACCCCTCCTAAGATCAAGGAAAACAGGCCAACACCCCGGCATGTAATAGTAAAACTTGCAAATCTTAGAACCAAGGAAACCATCTTAAGGGCAGTTAGGGGGAAGAGATGCCTTACGTACAGAGGGAGGAACATCAGAATAACATCAGACCTATCCACAGAGACCTGGCAAGCCAGAAAGGCCTGGCAAGACATATTCAGGGTACTAAACGAGAAGAACATGCAGCCAAGAATACTTTATCCGGCAAGGCTTTCATTTAGAATGGATAGAGAGATGCAGAGCTTCCACGACCGGCAGAAGTTGAAAGAATATGTGACCACTAAGCTGGCCCTGCAAGAAATATTAAGGGGGGTTCTATAAAAGGAGAAAGACCCCAAGAATGATCTACAACAGAAATTTACAGGGACAATCTATAAAAACAACGTCTTCACAGGCAACATGATGACAATTAATTCATATCTTTCAATAATCACTCTCAACGTGAATGGCCTAAACGCTCCCATAAAACGGCACAGGGTTGCAGATTGGATAAAAAGACAGGACCCATCCATATGCTGTCTACAAGAGACTCATTTTGAACCTAAAGATACATCCAGACTGAAAGTGAAGGGATGGAGATCTATCTTCCATGCCAGCAGACCTCAAAAGAAAGCTGGGGTAGCAATTCTTATATCAGACAAATTAGATTTTAAACTAAAGTCTGTAATAAGAGACACAGAAGGACACTATATCATTCTTAAAGGGTCTATCCAACAAGAAGATCTAACAATTGTAAAGATCTATGCCCCCAACATGGGAGCAGCCATATACATAAGCCAACTGTTAACCAAAATAAAGAGTCATATTGATAACAATATGTTAATTGTAGGAGACCTCAATACTCCACTCTCAGCAATGGACAGATCATCTAAGCAGAAAATCAACAAGGAAACAAGAGCTTTGAATGATACATTGGACCAGATGGACCTCATAGATATTTACAGAACATTCCACCCTAAAACAACAGAATACTCATTCTTCTCGAGCGCACATGGAACTTTCTCCAGAATAGACCATATACTGGGTCACAAATCAGGTCTCAACTGATACCAAAAGATTGAGATTATTCCCTGCATATTCTCAGACCACAATGCTTTAAAACTGGAACTCAATCACAAGAAAAAATTTGGCAGAAATTCAAACACTTGGAAGCTAAAGACCACTCTGCTCAAGAATGTTTGGGTCAACCAAGAAATCAAAGAAGAACTTAAACAATTCATGGAAATCAATGAGAATGAAAACACATCGGTCCAAAACCTATGGGATACTGCAAAGGCAGCCCTAAGGGGGAAATACATAGCCATCCAAGCCTCACTCAAAAAAATAGAAAAATCCCAAATTCACCAACTAACTCTACACCTTAAAGAACTAGAGAAAAAGCAACAAACGACGCCTAAGCCATGCATTAGAAGAGAAATAATTAAAATTAGAGCAGAAATCAATGAATTAGAAACCAGAAACACAGTAGATCAGATCAATGAAACTAAAAGTTGGTTCTTTGAAAGAATTAATAAGATTGATAAACCACTGGCCAGACTTATCCAAAAGAAGAGAGAAAGGACCCAAATTAATAAAATTATGAATGAAAGGGGAGAGATCACGACCAACACCAAGGAAATAGAAACAATTATTAGAAATTATTATCAACAACTATATGCCAATAAACTGAGCAATCTGGATGAAATGGAGGCCTTCCTGGAAACCTATAAGCTGCCAAGACTGAAACAGGAAGAAATTGACAACCTGAATAGGCCAATAACCAGTAACGAGATTGAAGCAGTGATCAAAAACCTCCCAAAAAACAAGAGTCCAGGGCCTGATGGATTCCCTGGGGGAATTCTACCAAACATTCAAAGAAGAAATAATACCTATTCTACTGAAGCTGTTTCAAAAAATAGAAACAGAAGGAAAACTTCCAAACTCATTCTATGAGGCCAGCATTACCTTAATCCCCAAACCAGGCAAAGACCCCATCAAAAAGGAGAATTTCAGACTGATATCCCTGATGAATATGGATTCCAAAATCTTCAACAAAATCCTAGCTAATAGGATCCAACAATACATTAAAAGGATCATCCACCACGACCAAGTGGGATTTATCCCCGGGATGCAAGGGTGGTTCAACATTCGCAAATCAATCAATGTGATAGAACACATTAATAAGAGGAGGGAGAAGAACCATATGGTCCTCTCAATTGATGCAGAAAAAGCATTTGACAAAATACAACATCCTTTCCTGATTAAAACTCTCCAGAGTATAGGGATAGAGGGAACATTCCTCAATTTCATAAAATCCATCTATGAAAAACCCACAGCGAATATCATCCTCAATGGGGAAAAGCTGAGAGCCTTTCCCTTAAGATCAGGAACACGTCAAGGGTGCCCACTCTCACCACTGTTGTTCAACATAGTACTAGAAGTCCTAGCAACAGCAATCAGACAACAAAAAGAAATAAAAGGTATTCAAATTGGCAAAGAAGAAGTCAAACTCTCTCTTTTCACAGACGACATCATACTTTATGTGGAAAACCCAAAAGACTCCACCCCCAAATTACTAGAACTCATCCAGCAATTTAGTAATGTGGCAGGATACAAAATCAATGCACAGAAATCAGTTGCTTTCTTATACACTAACAACGCAACTGTTGAAAGAGAAATTAAAGAAACGATTCCATTTACAATAGCACCAAAAACCATAAGATACCTCGGAATAAACCTAACCAAAGAGGTAAAGGATCTATACTCTAGGAACTACAAAACACTCATGAAAGAAATTGAAGAAGACACAAAAAGATGGAAACATATTCCATGCTCATGGATCAGAAGAATAAACATTGTTAAAATGTCTATGCTACCCAGAGCAATCTATACCTTCAATGCCATCCCGATCCAATGACATTTTTCAAAGTGCTGGAACAAACAATCCTAAAATTTGTATGGAATCAGAAAAGACTCCGAATTGCCAAGGAGATGTTGAAAAAGAAAAACAAAGCTGGGGGCATCACGTTGCCCAATTTCAAGCTATATTACAAAGCAGTGATCACCAAGACAGCATGGTACTGGCACAAAAACAGACATACAGACCAATGGAACAGAATAGAGAACCCAGATATGGACCCTCAACTCTATGGTCAAATAATCTTTGACAAAGCAGGAAAAAACATGCAATGGAAAAAAGACAGTCTCTTCAATAAATGGTGCTGCGTTGGTGGCGCCTGGGTGGCTCAGTCGTTAAGCGTCTGCCTTCGGCTCAGGTCATGATCCCGGAGTCCTGGGATCGAGCCCCGCATCGGGCTCCCTGCTCTGCGGGAAGCCTGCTTCTCCCTCTCCCACTCCCCCTGCTTGTGTTCTCTCTCTCGCTGTGTATCTCTCTCTGTCAAATAAATAAACAAAATCTTTAAAAAAAAAAAAAAATAAAATAAATGGTGCTGCGAAAATTGGACAGCCACATGCAGAAGAATGAAACTCGACCATTCTCTAACACCATTCACAAAGATAAACTCAAAATGGATGAAAGACCTCAATGTGAGACAGGAATCCATCCAAATCCTAGAGGAGAACATAGGCAGTAACCTCTTTGACGTCTGCCACAGCAACTTCTTTCAAGATACATCTCCAAAAGCTAGTGAAACAAAAGCAAAAATGAACTTTTGGGACTTCATCAAGATAAAAAGCTTCTGCACAGCAAAGGAAACAGTCAACAAAACAAAGAGGCAACCCACAGAACGGGAGAAGATATTTGCAAATGACACTACAGATAAAGGGCTGGTATCCAAAATCTATAAAGAACTTCTCAAACTCAACACCCAAAAAACAAATAATCAAGTCAAAAAGTGGGCAGAAGAGATGAACAGACACTTCTCTGAAGAAGACATACAAATGGCTAACAGACACATGAAAAAATGTTCATCATCATTAGCCATCAGGGAAATCCAAATCAAAACCACACTGAGATACCACCTTACACCAGTTAGAATGGCCAAAATGGATAGGGAAAGAAACAACAAATGTTGGAGAGGTTGTGGAGAAAGGGGAACCCTCTTACACTGTTGGTGGGAATGCAAGTTGGTACAGCCACTTTGGAAAACAGTGTGGAGGTTCCTCAAAAATTTAAAAATAGAGCTACCCTATGACCCAGCAATTGCACTCCTGGGTATTTACCCCAAAGACACAGATGTAGTGAAAAGAAGGGCCATATGCACCCCAATGTTCATAGCAGGAATGTCCGCAATAGCCAAACTGTGGAAAGAGCCGAGATGCCCTTCAACAGATGAATGGATAAAGAAGATGTGGTCCATATATACAATGGAATATTACTCAGCCATCAGAAAAGATGAATACCCAACTTTTACATCAACATGGATGGGACTGGAGGAGATTATGCTAAGTGAAATAAGTCAAGCAGAGAAAGTCAATTATCATATGGTTTCACTTATTTGTGGAACATAAGGAATAACATGGAGGACATTAAGAGAAGGAAGGGAAAAATGGGCGGGGGGAATTGGAGGGAGAGATGAACCATGAGAGACTATGGACCTGAGAAACAAACAGGGTTTTAGAGGGGAGGGGGGAGGCGGAATTGGTTAGCCGGGTGATGGGTATTAAGGAGGGCACGTACTGCATGGAGCACTGAGTGTTATACGAAAACAATGAATCATGGATTACCACATCAAAAACTAATGATGTATTGTATGGTGACTAACATAACATAATAAAATTAATAAAAAAACCTACTTAGTCATGGCATATAATTATTTTTATATTTTGCTGAATTACACTTGCTAAAATTTTGTGAGGGATTTTTACATCTATATAAACTACGATATTAACCTGTAGTTTACTTTATTTTTTACTTTCTTTACTTGGTTTTGGTGTCCGAGTGATACTAACTTCATACAGTGAATCAGTAAGTGTTCCTTCCTCTTGTATTTTTTGGAAGAGATTTTGTAAAATTGGTGTTAGTTCTTCCTTAAAGGTTTGGCAGAATTCTCCACTTCTCCCTTTGGGCCTGGAGGAATGAGCAGGGTAGTTTTTAAATTACAAATTTAATTTCCTTAATAGATATAGGACTATTCAAGCTATCTGTTTCATGTAGAATGAGTGGTGGTAGTTTGTGTTTTTTGAGGAATTGGCCAATTTCATCAAAGTTGTCAACTTATGTAGAGCTGTTCATAGTATTCTCTTATTATTCTTTTGATGTCTTCAGAGTCTATAGTGATATCTCCTGTTTCATTCCTGCTATTGGTAATTTACATCTTTTTTGTCAATCTTGCTAGAAGGTTGTCAATATTATAGCTGTTTTCTAAGAAACAGCTCTTTGTTTCATTGGTTTTCTTTATTTGTTGTTTTCAATTTTATTCATCTCCTCTTACCTTTAATATGTCATTTTGCTTGATTTGGGTTTGTTTTTCTCTTCTTTTTCTAGGTTCTTAAGGCAATAGCTTTAATTATTGTTTGAGATTTTTACTTTTTTCTAGTATGTGAATTTAGTGCATAAATTTCCCTCTCAGCACTGTTGTAGCTGTGTGCACAAATGTTGATATGTTGTATTTTCATTGGCTTCAGATCAGTATAATTTTTAACTTACCTTGAGACTTCCTCTTTGATCCATGGATTATTTTGCAAGTATGTTGTTGAGTTTCAAAGTGTTTAGAAATTTTCCTGTTATATTTCTCTTATTGATTTCTAGTTTGAGTCCATTATGGTGAGAGAACACACTCTAAATGATTTCATTTGTTTTCAATTTGTTGGAGTCTGTTTTACCGGAACACAATATGGCCTGTCTTAGTATATAATCCACAAGCACCTGAAAATAAAGTGTGTTTAATGTCAATTAGATCCTGCTGGTTGATGGTGTTGTTGAGTTCGTCTATGTCCTTGTTGCTTTTCTGTCTAGTTCAATCGGTTATTTAAGAGGGATGTTGAACTATCCAATTACGTTTGTGGATTTGTCTATTTCTTCATTTAGTTCCACTAGTTTTTGTTTTACATTTTTTTGTAGCTCTGTTGTTTGGTGAATGCACATTTAGTATTGTTATATCTTTTTGGTAGATTGACCCTTTTATTATTACATAACATTCCTCACTGTCTCTAGTAATTTTCTTTGCTGTGAAATCTACTTTGTCTAATACTAAGTAGCCATTCCTGTTTTTTCTGTAATGTGATTGTCTTAAATATTTCCTGTAGACACATTTAGAACCACATTAGACAATGTTATAATTCTTTGCTTTAACTATCAAACATAATTTAGGAAACTCAAGAAAAGATGATACCCATTTACCTTTTTCCACCTCTAGTTCTCATACTTGTCTTCTACTTTGGACCACTTTTTATTAAAGTTGCTATTCCACATTTCTCTTCCAGATCTGTAAGTCTCACCACTTTCCCCTGCTACCAGCTACTACTTATCAGCTGAACTTGTTTTTATTTTTAGTGTAAATGTTCACATACTTAATAGTACCTTTAAAATAAGCATTACTGCATTTAAAATGGTTCTAAAATTTATCTACAAATGACAATATAAATTAAAAAATACAAACTTGAAGTAAATAATTTAACATTAGCTGTGGTACAAATAAGAGTAAATGTGTGTGGGTCAAGTTATGTCACAGCTATATTCCACTTGCTTCTGGAAGAAAATGAAATCTAATTATTATGTTTTTAAACAAAGCTAACAAGGATAATAAAACCCTGGAATGTGAAGGGGAGATGTGAGAAAGAGCATTCACAATAAGCTCAAAAAGTTTTGAGACACACATTTGATGTGTACGCTCGTCTGCAGCAAGATCTTGACATTGTCAAGTGACGTTAAGATTGCAAAATAAGTAAAAACAGTGTTTTTATCTTACACTAATTTTTACCAAGAGATAGGCCTGAATAAAAGCCAGCCGAACCTATGCCAGTCCCCAGGCATATGTACAAGGAATTGCACAAGCATGAAAAAGCAAAACCACAGTAAATCACATGATTGAAGTAGACAGATACTGCAGGTGAGTATGGCTTTTATTTGAATAAAAAACTAACTATACTTTCATTAATATGACTCCTCACTGTATATTTTTCCAAATTTACATTCCTCAAATACAATTTACATTATGATTTTTTTTGTTTCTAAGTTATTTCTTATCTCCACTTTCTATTTGCTGTGAACTTCGATACAAATGATAAATCTTACTGTTTTAAAGTACACTGGTTATTTATACAGTAAGGGCAAATGGAAAAAAAATTTCCAAATTTGTATCCAGAAAGTTGCGTGATTGTAGAGTTACTAGATTGTAGAGTCTGATTAGAGACCTGTGGGACTACTCCTTTCTCCCTAGCCTTTTGCGTGGTAGACCTTGCTCTTTGGGAGCATTTCTCACACTGCATCTTAATTTATTGACATGCCTTTCTCTCATGAGAATGGGAGTTCCTGGAAGGCAGGGATCAGCACCTTATATGCTTGTGAGCTAAACCAATGTATTAGAAGGGATGATTTTTATTGCAAAGTTTATTTATAACATTTTATAAATGGTAATTTTAGAGGAAATGAATCTGCTCTAGCTATTTGCAGAAATATTTCTTTATTATCATTTGCAAAGTGGAAATGAACTGTAATATTTATCAATCTATTAATTCATATGTATTTGATACCTACTCTGGGTTCTGCAATCTACTGATCACTGTAGGAATGTAAAAATAGTATAAAGCATAATTCTCTCCTCTTAGGAGTCTCTAGTTAGAAAGAGAAAACTAATATATGAAACAATTCAAGTAAATCTAAGCTTATATACAACCTGGGCCTAAACTGGGTGGGACAGTATGTACATTAGAGATTCAAAGTAGGGGCAGAGCACAGAGGACTAGAGAATCAGGGAAGGGTTCCTGGAATAGGTGAGACTAGAGTAGGGTCCTGAAGTATGGGGTGGGGTTTGGGTAGATGGAGGAAAAGACTAGTGGTTTTGGGAGAATGAGGAGTTTCCTGAGAAAGGGATTTTAAATAGGAAATACATTTTTAAATTACAGAAAAGAAAGAAGAGGTCCCAAGAGCCAATGAATCTTTTGAGATTGTGCTTCCTCTTTGTAATATGATGAGGCTTAATCATATTTCTTAGAAGGATGGTGAGTGACAGATAATGAAAGAGATTCTTTGGCAAGTGGGTGGTCAGGATAATTGTTGTTCAATCCTGATGGGCCATCCTTAATCTCAGTAGTTTGAAGAAACTCAGTGAGCAGAGACTAAAGCTTCTAAATGGGGGAGAGGTAATCAGAGATTTCTGGGAGAGAGAAGGATTGGTAACGAGAACTACTTTTGGCCCATGTCTCTAACTTGCAAGGGTGCCCAAGGTGACATGAGGGCAGTGGCCTCAAACTTTTAACCAGTGAACTCATTAAGAAAAGGACTTCTGGTTAAGGATTTATTTTTTTCCCCAACCATTGCCGAATACACAGACCCTGGCATGGATAAATATCTTTCAATTTGAAAGATTATGCCAATGTGTAAATTTAATACATCAGTGTTTAATTATGTAAGTCATGTATTTTTGGTATTTGTTTTGAATATGATTTATGAAATGTTGGCTTGCAGAAAATTGGCACATATAGATATGTTGAAACAGGTTTAGAATCTTTATGAACACAAATTTTATATAAAATATACATTTTATATATCCTGGTAGTATTATCACTCTTTCTAACACATTTAAAGGAGGACACCTATTTTCGCGCTGTGGGTCTCAAGGATAAGTAGAAAAAAAAAAAAAGGACCCATCAAACAATTCTCCAGGTTTCCCTAGAAAATGTTCTCTCTGCTCCATATGTGCTTTGAGTTTTAACTAAATTAAACTCATGCCTGGACCAATGTCATTTGAATTTTAAAGGTTATGTACATAGAATGTCAAAACAACCATTTAAAACACATTACTGAAGTGAAGGATTGGCCAAGATTATTTCTAAGGTTCCTACCACACTTAACATTATCTAATTCTATGAACGAGAAACATTCTATCTACTGCAAGTGGTTTGGTGTACACTTTGCTAAGCAACTGGTTGACTGGCTTTCTTGAGGAGGTTCCAGATTCTTTAGGGATGCAGACACAACCTCATGCAAAGCAGCAACCCCCTCTAATCACAAGTTGATCACAAAGTAATCACGGTAGCAGAGCAATGAGAGGCGGCTGACCACTGCCATGTATCTGCGCACCACATGTTTGCACGAAAAATTTGTTAAGCACTTTATACTTGGAACTTGTTTTGTCTGTAACTTTTGGGAACAAGAGAACTTTTATCGCCAAGTTTAGAATGGTCTTGAATTTTATGGCTGCTTCGATTTGTATCCAAACTTGTGTCATCTGGATTTCACTCTGGTCGTGTTGGCAACACATGACTTTCTGGTTCTGAGACAGACTAATTAAAAGGTGCATCGTCATCAGATTGCTAACCACACATTTTAGGGAGCTAAGTGTAAATAAATCAAAATCATATGCACTAAATTTACTGAAAAAAATACACGTGAATTTAAAAACGAATGGAAAAAAAAACCAGTGCCAAAATGACCTGTTTCTTTTCTCAAAACCAAAAGCACTTAGGACGTTATTTACTGAACTTAAAATTGTAGTTGGGCTTGTCAGTTTCCTATTGGAAAGAAAAGAAGCTCAAGATGGCAAAGCAGTGAACGGAAAAATATTCTAACCAAAAAACAAAAGGCAAAATTCTATTTTAGAAGGCTGTGCTTTTCTTAAATTTTGAAGGTCATTGCTATTATCTCAAGAGATAGAATTTTCCACGTAGTGTCAGAGGAGGTAGTCTCAGGACTGGAAGGGGCGCGAAGGTTGTTCAGTCAGGCATTTCATCCTGGGCTTGGGTCCCTGCCACCTGGCTAGCAGCTCGTGCTTGGACTTCTCAGTGGCAGACAAATCTCTGTTTCTTGAGGCAGCCATTTCACATTTATAGACTACTAGAAAGAAACCAATGTCTCTGAAGCTTCCACATTGGTGTTTTTACCCCTCAAGAATCTAGGAAATTGGTTTAATTAATTTTTCTCAGAACAGTTTGTTTTAATTTTATTTACAAGGGCGGAAACTTACATGTGTTGCCATAAGAAAAAGTGAGTTTATTATAAGGATTCAAATGGAATGGAAAAGAGAGAGAGAGAGAGAGAAGCAGGCAGGAATTGAACCAGCTCTCAAGGACTGGATTTTCTCCTCTCTCTCCTGTTCTCCCTGTTTCCCTCTCAGCACCTTGGCTGCCTTCTGAAGTTTGCGCTGTTTTCTTCTCTCTGCTGCCAAAGTTTCTCTGCTTACAAAGTGTTTTGTTCTGTCATCATTTAAGTTTATGCATGGTCTTGGTTTGCTGTGGACCAACTCTATCTGCTGGCTTCCTTTTAGCTTCTGCCTCCATTACTAACTGGTTCAGTCTGTCTGTGTTTTCCAATACAAATTCCATTTAGGGAGCGTCAGGTCCAACCGACCTTTTACTCCAAGTGCTAGTGTAGGTATGCTGGCTTATGGACTGGCTTTTTGAGTCCTAGTCATATGTCAGCTACTAGACCAGTCACCACCCCCCTCCCCCAGAATAGATTGTGGGATACAAAGCAGGGCCATCACATGGGTATCTAGGATGCAGGACTGTGGTAGGGGCAGTATCTCTTTAGAGTGTGGAGTGGCTGGAGGGCCATAATTGACAATCCCGTACGCATTTCTTAAGTTATTTGAAGTGTGTGTTTATTTACCTTCCTACCCTTTTTATTTTCCAGGTTAAAGATTCCTGGGCTTTTCCGTTGTTGCTTATGGGACATAATATTGAGTGTCTTTACTGCTTTATCTATCTCCTGTACATAATTTAGTTGATTAATATCCCTCTTAAAGTGATGGCTGAAAGTTTAAAAAACATCCCAAGCTGATCTGATCAGTGAGGTTTATGCCACCCAAGATTCAATTAGCCTTTTCTGAAAGTCACCTCATCTTGTTGATTTCTAGAACTTGCTGTTAACTAAAGCCTCTAAGTCTTTTTTTGCACATGCTGCTAAGCCAGCCCTCTTCATGCCTCATGTACAATTGGCTGTTTGTATTCAAAGTTTAAGATCCTTTATTTATATTGCTTAAACTTTGTTTTTTTAAAGAAAAAATATTAATAAATAAGACAAAACATACTCCCTGTCCTCTGGAGGCTTACATTCCCTATTGACCTTACTTGACACATAGAAAGTCCTTAATAAATAATTGTTTTGTAACTAAATGTAGAAAAATCATTTTGTTAAAGTTTGACTTCATAATTATCCATTAAGTCTTTTCAGATTGACCCTTAATCTGTTACTCGACATTTTTACTCTCAACCTCATGGGCAATAGTCATTTGATCGTGTGCCTTTAGATCCAACTTCTATTCATATTCATATATTATGTGATATGCCACATATTACATAATACAGCCAGTGGAATCTGGGGCACCAATTAGTAAACATTAACATCTTTTGCAGATAAAAATCAGAATCAAATGTTGCTGCCAAATGAGTTTGGTTGTTTTGCTGCCAATTGAATTATTAAAAAAATCTGGTTTTTAAAGGTTTTTGGATTTTAGAATTATGAGTAAGGGATTATTGACCTGTAATGAAGAACATTTAGACCAATGTCTGGTACATAGTAAGCACGAGGTAAGTGTTGTTGAAAACTTCTTCCAGTTTGGCACTGATTCATCTCACTCCACCCAGCTTGATAAAAAAGTCCATTGAGGAGGAAAGACAGTAGGTCTTTCTTGGATTAAATAGCTCCAAAATCATGATATAAGCCAACTTCCAATTTTTATTTTTTTTTAAAGATTTTATTTACTTATTTGACAGAGAAAGACACAGCTAGAGAGGTAACACAAGCAGGGGGAGCGGGAGAGGGAGAAACAGGCCTCCCGCAGAGCAGGGAGCCCGATGCGGGGCTCGATCCCAAGTCTCTGGGATCATGACCTGATCCGAAGGCAGATGCTTAACGACTGAGCCACCCAGGTGCCCCAACTTCTAATTTTTAAAGCTCAGAAATGCCACATGTCTTTTGCATTAATTATTTTAACTCCATAGGAAAAAACCAACACACATGGGAATTTAGGAAATCATCCACTGAACCCATATAGGCAGAAATCTACTTCTATTTTATCATTCAGAAACATCTATGCTGAATGCTGAGAATTTATGAAATACAGCAGCAAAAAAATTAGGGAAATATTGGTATGAGTTTTCCCTTTCACCCAGTGTTTGAATCATTCAATGGCAATGACTAATTCCCCAGAAAACCTGAAGTCTTCTTCTGCAGTCTGGCTGACTTCTCAATCAGTCTTATGTAGCAACCCTGAAGATCAGCAATTCTATGAGTTTCCTCAGCTTTGATGGATTCAGTAGGCTACATTTGTCTTGGACATTTGAGTTCTAGGATAGAAACAGAATTGATACTTTTGTTATTAAACTTTAAGATAAAATATAAAAAAATAGTTTTCAAAGATAAAGTATAGGAAAGCCTTTATAAATTTAAAGATTGGAATTGTATCTGCCCCTATTAAAGTTGGCTGAGTTCATACATGCATCATGGATTTTCTTCCTAACTTTTCCTTGCCTGAACCATCACTTTTTTGCTCACACTTGGCTAATATAGAAAATTTGAAGTGAATATCTCTGACTAATTTTGCAAAAGAAGGCTTTGGGAGCTCTAATAGCACTCTTAAAAATCTCACTGTTCAAGCACTGTAACACCAAAATTATTGAATGAAATGTCTGTTTTCTTCTTGACAAATTTCCCTTTCATTCTTTTCTGTGGCTCTGTAGACATATTTGTCTTGGAACTGCTCGTGGAGGTTTGTTCTCCATCTTTTCTAGCATTGATAATTGTTTCAGAAGGTAAGACTACCTCTCAACTGAGCCATTTAACTCACTGAAGGGCTCAGTAGACTGAGACATTGGCTCTGCTCTCCCACACAAACCAGTCAGGTAAGGGCATGAAAGGCCAATTTGTCAAAAGCAAATTTGGATCTACTTCTTCCCCAACCACAGAGGTAAGCTCCCCTCCACAAGAAGCCCACCTCCTATTCCTTACATGTTACCTAGCCTCAGAGTGGGCATATTAAACAAAGGGCATTATCCTCCCCTCCATCATCTGTGCTATCCTCTTGTGGCCATTATCAACAGCAGTTCCTTGGAAAGTTTCCTTTTCTACCATCTGTGTCGAGCAAATTTCTGAGGTTGCTTCAATTAGACTTGCTACCTTATTTCAGACCCTGACTCACAACCTATCCTTGGGAAAATTTTTTAGTTTTAAAGTTTCTGTTGCTAAAATGCCTTCAGGTGTTAGATGATCTCTTCTGGATCTCTGTCTCTTATTATTTATTTATTTACTACTGATGTAAGAGCAAGTTTCTTCTTTTGGATACATGTGAATCAGTATCTATCACCTATATATCAACATTATGTGTCTATACATAATATATATTGTGTGTCTGTATATGTACATCTGTTTTAGCTTGGGCTGCTGTAACAAAATACCATAGACTGGTGGCTTAAACATCACTTATTTTCTCACTGTTCTAGAGGCTAGAAGTCCATGATCAGGGTGACAACATAGTTGGGTTCTGGTGAGATCTTTCTTCCTGGGTTGTAGAAAGCTGCCATCTTATTTGCTTATATAACCTCTTCTTTGGAAGCGGAGAGTGAACAAGCTTTCTGGTTTCTCTCTTTACAAGGGCACTAATTCAATCATGAAGGCCCCAACCTTATCACCTAACTTAAACTTAATTACCTCCCAAAGGCCCCATCTCCTAATATCATCACATTGGGGATTAAGGCTTCAACATACAGTATGTATATGTTGGAGAAGCTCGTGACCCTGGGCGCTTAGTTCTATAATCATATTTAAGACAAGCCTTTGGTTCCATCTAAATTGAGGGCAAAGCTATTCGTATTTATGGCAAGATGGTAATAATTTTGTCCTTTTTTTTTTTTTAAAGATTCATTTATTTATTTGAGAGAGAGAGACAGAGAGTGAGAGAGAGTGCAAGCGTGTGGGGGGAGAGAGAGAGGGAGAATCTCAAGCAGACTCACCACTGAGTGGGGACCCTGACATGGGGCTCCATCTCACAATCCTGAGATCATGACCCGAGCTAAAACCAAAAGTTGGACTCTTAACCGACTGAGCCACCCAGGCACTCAATAATTTTGTCCTTTAAAATATACTGGTAGAGGGTTGCCTGGGTGGCTCAGTGGTTTAAGTCTCTGTCTTCGGCTCAGGTCATGAGCCCGGGGTTCCTGGGATGGAGCCTCGTGTGGGGCTCCCTGCACAGCGGGAAGTCTGCTTCTCCCTTTGCCCCTCCCCTGCTTGTGCTCACTCTCTCTCTCTCAAATAAATAAATAAATAAAATCTTTACGATAAAATAAAATACAATAACATACTGGTAGAATTAAATATATTTTGAGAAAGTCCCAGTCTTGCCAAGTAAGCAGAAAAAGTTCAAATATAAATTTAAAACAATTATAGGAAATGCACTACATAATAATAATGAGACAAAGGTAAATTACAAAAACTCCAAAGTCCCAAATATTACTTCGAACCAGTTTCAGTTTCTAATAATTCCCATAGGAAGTGCCCATATGAGACAACACATATGCGAAGCAGCTTTGTAAGGCATGAAGCTTTTTTTTTTTTAAAGATTTTATTTATTTGACAGAGAGAGACACAGCGAGAGCAGGAACACAAGCAGGGGGAGTGGGAGAGGGAGAAGCAGGCTTCCCGCTGAGCAGGGAGCCCGATGTGGGACTCGATCCCGGGACTCCGGGATCATGACCTGAGCCGAAGGCAGACGCTTAACGACTGAGCCACCCAGGCGCCCAGGCATGAAGCTTTTGCAATGCATTTTTATTATTTGCATTGCTGACTTCTGCTCTTGTGTTGTCACATACCTTGGCCCAGATTCTCATCCCCCCAGGGCCAGGAGAGCAGATTAACAACAGTCTCCAGTGGGGAGGACCTGCGGGGCTTCTGTAGGTGGGGGTGGAGGACGCCAGCAGCTGTGCAGGAGCCGAGAGGCTGTGTCTGTAACTTTCTGCCGCCTCTGATTCCCACAGCCCGTGGACAGGATATCTGAACACAGCGCATTAGAGTCCTCCAACCACTCTTTCTGAAGTCCATCTGAGAGAAGCTTGAAACAGTTTCTGGGATGGCAACTAGATGCTGGTGACACTGGTGTGCTTGGGAGAACATGTGGGAGGGGAGCGAGGTTTGCAACTCGCATGGTGCAAGCCAAAGGATCGAACATCAGCAACATTTTCAGTTAGAGAGTACAAAAAGTTAGTGGAAGCTTACAGTGAGGGGCTGTTTATTCTCTTATCGAACTTTGGTGCTGTTCTGCCTGGCAGCCCCCTTTATTGAGATCCCTGTGACATTGTCATTACAAGCCCTGGCTATAGAGTCCGCTGACCCGGGTTAAATCTTGCCTCTGCTCCTTACTAGCTGTGTGGTCTTGGGCAATTTACTCAACATTTCTGGACCTGCTCATTTGTCAGGCGGGCTACAATTAGTACCTACATAATATTGTTACAGTGAGGATTAAATTAGGTAATTCAGGGAAAACACCGAACCGAATATCTGGTGCCAAGTACCATAGTCAGTAACAATTAGGTGTTCTTCATTTTCTTGTGGCTGCTATTACGGTTTCTGTCCGAATCTGCATCCAGGCTCTGCCACTAATAAGCTGTGTGGCTTTGGGTATGTTGCTTAACCAATATCTCTCTGCTTCAGTTTTCTCATCTGTAAAATGGGGATGATAATATTACCTATCTTGTAGGATTATTATGAGGATTAAATAAGCTTAATAGCTTGAAAGCCCTTGGAAGAGTGCCTGGCACAAAGCAGTGCCATCTAAGTGCTGGTTAAATAATTAAATGACATTATTATCATTACATTAGTCAAATTAGAGAGACATTTCCCTTGACTTTACCTAAAAAAATCCCAAACTAAGAATTTAAATTCTAATGAAACATGCTTGTCAAGATCATGGAAACATCCAGTTAATTATGCTTGAATTAAAAAACAAGCTAGATAGTTTACAAACCTTAAAACTACTTTATTAATGAAGTATTTATGTTTTCAAAACATGAGAATAGTGTATTTAATTACTAGGATTGAGATTTTCATAAACATTTACCTATGTCTTAAAACCTCCACTGCCTAAAGCTTAGAGGCAAACCTCCGGGCAATCAAAAGACTTGCCTCAGCAAAATGTGAAATAATAATAAAAAGGGACATTGGGCCGTGAGAACTGACTACATATGCTGAAAATGGAATTATGTAAATGGATTTTCAAGCTTTAGGAGGTAAAGCCACAATATTCATGGATAAAACTCCCCATTCTCTACCCTTGTGAAGGGAATGTGGAATGTTAGGTTAATTGAGGGAATGTGAGCTCCTTCCCTCCAGGTGAGGAGTGGCCAGCAGCTGGGATGTGGTTACCGAGGTTGCTTGGGTAGGATTCCTAGGGCAGTGGATCCTAATCTTTCCTTGGGTCACATACTTCTTCGAGAATCTCCTGTGATCAGCAGACTATCTCCCATGAACAATACTTTTTTTTTTTTTTTTTTTCATCCGTTTTTCAGGGAGTTTCAAAGACTGCACCATCTCAGGTTGAGAACTCCTGGTTGAGTGCTTTGGAGAAGGCCGGGGCTCCACTCTTGGGAAGAGTTCAGTCTGGCATCAGCAGGTTGGACTCTTCTGGGATCTCTTGAACTTTTTTTATTGTGTCTGTAGAAGTGGGGCAAGTCACTCTTGAATGGCAACACCCAAGCTCCCTTGATTGTGAACAGGTAGGCTCCTGGCAGGTGTGTGTGTGCACATAAGCATATATGTATTAAGATGGGTAATTACACCACCACTTCTGTCTACTTGATAAGACCCGAGTTACAGCATTTTGTCCCTTTAAGTAGAAAATCCTTCTTCCTACCTACCTTCCTTCCTTCCTTCCTTCCTTCCTTTGTTCTGGCTTGCAGAAGGTAAGTCGAAACTCAGAAAGGATAGGTGGGCTATCTGAAGTTACACAGCTAGCCCTAGTGCCTGCTTACTCTTCTTCCTACATGAGAGAAAGAGTAATTCTCTTGTCCATTCCTTGAAATATCTTTTGAATATTTAAACCTGGGTGAAAGAAGGACTTGCCATCAGTGGAATTTAGTTTATTACCTTTAATAAAATCATTTTATTGGGAGAGATTATTGTCTTCTATCTTGTTTGTATGTAGAATTTTATTCTTACAACCTTTCATTCTCTTGGTGAGAAATAACACCAATCCAAACTTGGATTTATTTGATAATTTTAAGGAATGCAGTGATTGTAACCCCTGACAATTCTAAAATTCTTCAGTAACTTGAAAATATGTTGAGAATGTTGAAGTCAAATCATATCACCCAAAGGGTTTTCTTTACTTTTCCTATTAAAGAAAATTTTAGTTCATCTATGTTAAATCAGTTAGTCAGTTGATCAATTAACATATATTAAGTACCAACAATGTGTCTGATATTATACTAATACACTGGTTGGACTGGTTGGATGAGTTGATTTTTTTTTTTTTTAAAGAATCCAATTCTGTTATAATCAAATTTCAGATTAGCTTGAGTTTTTATAAACAGCAAGACTCCAAATACCAGGTATTCCAAAAATTGCAGTAATTGGAATAATACCTAATATTTGAGGACTACCATGCTGGCTGTTATCAGTTTGTTCTCTAGATCCATGTCGGCACTTGTTTGCCCTGCCCTGTTCTTTGGAGTGTATGAAGGCATGGAGAAGGTGAGAATGCTGGTTGGGAAATAGTGATTTTTCTGGCATCTCTTGCCATCTGTCTTCTGGTTGTAGTTGACCAGTAGTGGACCAACAGGAAATCAGAGGGTGGGAGGCAAAAGAACCCATTGTATTTATCCTCCTTCTCTGACATCCTTGCCATGGTCTGGCAGGGATGAGCTCTTCTGCTTTGTATCTGTCAGAGGTTGCCTCTTTCTCAGCTCCAGCCCTCTCCAGGCTGTGTGCATCACATTGTACATCTGTAACATTGTTTTGATTACTTGCCCTTGTCAGGCCTGGGGCTGGTACTGGCTTCCCACTGTTGCTAGTCCCTGGATGCCTCGCTATTCCTTATTGGCTCTTTTAGCTCTGCCCACACCCCTGTAAATAGTCCTTTATTTTGAATGTGCCATCTGTTCCTTTAGCATCCTGACTGATACTGCCAATTAGTCTGTGCCAAGCACTACACTACGACTTCAGCGTGGATTATCTCATATGATACGTACTCACTCTATGTGGTAGGTTCTAATATTATTCTTATTTTTTAAAAAAAATCTGACGAGAAAGAGATTTAAAGAGTAACTTGCCCAAGGGAACACAGCTCGAAAGTAGTGTGGCAAGGATTCAACCCCAGTATGATTCTAGAGCCCATCCTCTTAACCAAGGCACTGTAGATCTCTGGTCAGACTTTCTGGGAGGCAGATTCTGAGATGAAGATTTGCAGGCAGGCAGAATTTTGGGGTGGAAAGCTCTCAGGATCAACACCTGTGGGAGGGGGGTAAAGGAAGCAGGACTGAGGAGAAGGAGTTTAACTGTAGTGTAGTGACAGCAGAAGCGTAAGCTGAGCCCAAGAGGAGCTCGGGAGCTGGGAATACTCCCAAATTGGTGGAAGGGGGCTGGGCTTTTATACGTTGGCACTGCCTTGTCACTCAATGCAAAGTCTCACCTCGGGCCCTCTTTAACCAAAGAGACTCTGTTGAGACTCTGTTGAGAATATTGACTGCCAACACTTCCAGAAGCTGGGGGAATTAAGGACTAGTCTTGGAGGGTGGATCTGGGCAACACACCATGGCATCCACTACATCCTTTGAAACACATGTGGAGGTCATGAGTTGCAGCTTGCTCAAATCATTTGTGATCTTTGAAAACTTTATTAGACTCATGAATATAGCTGGCTTTCCTGGCATACATGTATATGTATGTGTGTGTTCTGATCATGGTGTAATTATTTGAAATTGTTGAATAAACGTGGAAGTAGGAGTGAAGAGACCTGGTTTCTAGTTCCTGCTCCTCTCCTGACTATCTGCATGCCCTTGTTCAATTCACTTAATGCTTCTGGATCCCAGTTTCCTTATTCATAAATTGAGGCCCTTTGATTAGATGTGTCTAAGACTACTTACGCTGTGAAGTTCTATGGTTCTATTAATTTATTAGCTTTCTAAAATCCAGAAATAGCAAAAGTAAACATGTTGGAATGCTTTTTAAGTAATGCTGGAGACTATTTCTTGCAACCTCCGGTTAGTGACTTTCTCGAGCTCTCTCAATAAATCATGATGAACTTCATGAACATTCACACAGCCCCAGTATCACCCAGTGTTCTCTGAAGAACAGAGATGCCCCTTGTCTTCCCAGAATGTCTTTATTTGGTATATATGATTTTAGAATGTTAGACACTTCTCATTCTTTCTGAGTATAGCTCAAACAGATGTTTTATTTTAAGGATTATTTTGAAATTGCTTTCACAGGGTAATTGTTAGAATTTGAACAGGCATGGTCTTAATTTGGACAGATACATCTTGACCAAAGCAAGAAGAAATGGAAACTAGCTTTAGCTTGAGTTGGTGAAATAAAACTGATTCTCAAAGTATAGAAAGGCTAGAAAAACAAATAGGTAAACAGACAAAAACTAGTAAAAAAGACAAGGTATTGATGATAGAATTCTGAAAAAAATGTTGAATAAGTACTTAACATTGTGCACTTTAACTAAAACCAACATAAATATATCTTAACAGAGTAAAGGGTTAAATACTGAACTGAGTGAATATAGAAATCCTTTAAGATTGATTTTCCTGAGCTGTGGCAAACGATTCAACGAAAATGGAAAATAACTATTATTGTCAGTCATGTATGGCCCTGCTTGTATGATTTCCCAATGTAAGCCTTATGGTCAAAGCTGCTTGGACCATAAATAAATAAATAGACATACCTTCAGTCTGGCTCCCTTACCTGACTCTCGTTAAATCCTATCAGCAACTGTAGAGGGCCAAAGTGGCAATTTCAATAAATATTTCATTACATGGGAGCCCATTTGCTGGTATTTCAAATAAATAAGTATATTTTCTCACTCAGTGGGCACTAGAAGGGAAAACTCTCCAGTTTCCATTTTCAGACTTTCTTTTACTTTCTGAGGAGGTCAGTCATTTTCGTTTTCCAGTGTACAACTCGATTATTTATTGGAAGAAAATGTTTTAAATCAGGAAAAGGAAAAAAAAAATCCTACCAAATAATTTATCGAAGACTGTCTCCTGGCAGATTAATCCCTACCACTTAGCCAGGGCTCATTCCACAGTGATCAGACTGGTCAAGCTTAAATTGTATGTCCACAACAAGTTGCATAAATAACCCCAAATACTGTGAACCTCTCTGCACTCGGTCATCTCCATGACCTTCAGAGAAAATGTCAGAAAGGTAGTAAGAAAAAATATAGCCTGAAATGCTCTAGTTATGGTATTTTCTAATAAATAAAACCCTTTTTGGCTTCTTTCATCTAAACACATTTATCAGTTAAGACACATATACTTCTTGGTAAGTGAGTAGAAATACTGCCCTTTTCCTTGTGGGTAAGCTGGAAATCCAATAAATGTATTCTAAGTTGTGTTTAGGAGCTACATTGAGAGCCACGGTTAACTGTCTTAGGTAATATCCTTATTTTTTCTTAATTTTATCAACCTCATTTGCCTTTACAATATACTGTGGTCCATTTTAAATTGCCCCCTTAATAAAGAGACTGTGTATGTGGGAGTGTTTGAAGAGATGATTTCCTGAAAATCTCCAGCTTCCATCCTGCTTATCCAAAGGATGGGCCTTGATTTAAGCTACAGAGAGACAAGAGCTCTCCCAGTTAGAGACAGCCTGGTCTCTCTTTGCACAGTAATTTCAGCTCAAAACTGAAGTCCTATTCTTGGCCAAACTTTTTCTATCTTCAAGTTTTCAATTTTGGCTGGAGACATCACCAATGTTCAAGTCTCCCAGACCTGAAATTATAAAGTTATCTTAATTCTTTTCATTTCTTTTAGTTAATATATTACATGCTATTGATTCCCCCCACCCTTTTAAATGAAAAGAGCACCGTGTTTAGAGAAGGGGACCCGCAATTCTAGTATCCCCGCTCTGCCACTCACTAATATGGGACCTGGCAAGTTACTAGGAGTTTTAGTGTTTTCCCCTGTGAGATGTGGGATAGTACTATCTGTTTTGCTGACATCACAGAGATGTTTTCATGATGAAATGAGTTAGTGTACTTTGTAGATGATTCCAATTTATATGGTGGAGAGAGAGAGGGGTAACCTGATAAGATTGCTGCCTTCTTTCGGGGACCAGAACATAAAACTGTTGCTCACCATCCACTCCTATGCATTTGCCAAATTAGAAGGTTTAGGGTGACTAAGTTGCCGTCACTTACTGCAGATACCCAGCTTTGATCCTGAGGTGTAAGCCCTCTAGAAGTTGCTCATCAAATTGCTTGCCCCTGTGGAGCAAGCCGCATCCCACACGGACTGTAGCTGGTAAGCTGACTTTCTGGGCTGTAGCTGAATCTAGTTGTGGCAAAGTAGCCACAATTCTTCAAGAGACCACAGAGATTAAATTCACCCTTCTTCACATCCCTGTTTTCCTCAACTGCCTACTGGACATGTGCTTTTGGATACCCCACAGGAATAGCATACTTGATATGCCTGAAACTGGAGTTAGTATTTCCTCCTCCCACACAGTTCCTCTCCAGTGTCCCCCATTTGAGTGAACCAGTGAGCAACACTACCACTCACTAACCTGCCCAAGGCAGCAACCTGGGGTAGACCTCTCTCTCTCCAGTATCTAATTAAATACCAAAGCTTCTTGTGTCTATTTCCTTAACAAAGTTTTATTTATTTATTTATTTATTAGATTTTATTTATTTATTTGAGAGAGACAGAGAGAGAGAGCACAAGCAAGGGAAGTGGCAGAAGGAGAGAGAGAAGCAGATTCCCCGCTGAGCAGAGAGCCCAACGCAGGGCTCGATCCCAGGACCCTGGGACCATGACCTGAGCTGAAGGCAGACACTTAACCGACTGAGCCACCCAGGCGCCCCTCTCCTTAACGAAATTTAATTCTGTTCATTTTTCCTCATCTTCATGGCCACCTACCCCGTCCTAGAGCATCATTATGCTTTACCTGAACGACTGCCACAGCTTCCTAAATTGTCTCTCAGCCTCTACTCATTCCCTGCCTCTCTCAGTTCTATCTGTACATTTTATCCAGAATTATTCTAAAATGCAAAGCTGACCATGTCATGACCCTCCTTAAAATATTCTCCATGACTTCCAATTGCCTTCAAGGTACTGACCACATTCTATGGATCCTGTAAGGTCAAATTTCTGTTATTGTCTCCAGCTTCCTTCTCCTCACTCATACTATTGTATGAGCAGCTTATAAACTTGAGTAATTACTTTCTGTTCCAAAAATGTGCCATGAGCACCTTCATGACTTTGCATATGCTATTCCTCCTCACTGGGATCACTTTCCCTTTCGCTTTGCCTGGCCAGTTCCCAGTCATCCTTTGGATTTCAGTTTAGATGTTGCTTCTTTGGGAAAGCTTCCCCTAAGTCCCTAAATTATGAGAATGCCCTGTCCTTTTGCTGTCCTAACACTTGCCACATCGTTCCGTCCTTGTGTGTTGACCTACCTGTGTCCCTCACTAACACCCCACGAAGGCAGGGATTCTGACTGGCTTGTTCGGAACTCTGTTCCCAGTACTCAGCACAGTGTCTCACATGGAAAACTCTTAAATCATTGTTGAATAGAGGCATGAATAAATGACATTTTGTTTATTTTCTTGGGAAAGCATACTAGTTCAGTTAAAAGAAATCACCAGATATCAAAGTCCCATGTTCCAGCTCCACTTCCCATTGCTTACGTATGGATGTCACAAAACCTGTCTAGGAAATGGAATAAGACCCATCTCAGGTTACTTCAAGAGTTGCTTTTAATAATAATTCCCACGAAATCTCACTGTAAAATGTACAGCTTTTTGCTAATAAAAATGTGTCATTATTATCGCATTCATCATGTTTTCAGTGGCGCGTGCATGTCTGTTAGGAGAAAGGCACAAGAAGTTCTGGTGTTTAATTAGATACTGGTGAGAGAGAGTTCTACGCCAGGTTGCTGGGGTATTTGAATTTAGTCATTTAAAAAATTCTATACTGGGTGTATCGGTTAGCTATTGCCACATAATATCCCTCTCCAAAAACTCAATGGATTAAAACAACAACTACTTACTTAAGTCCTGATTCTGGAGGTCGGAAGTTCAGGTAATTTAGGTAGTTAGGTAGGAGGTTAGTGTGGGCTCGCTCACATGGTGGAGGGCAGGGTTCCATGAGAGTAAACAGGAGAACATAGGAGTTCTTGGAGTTGAGGCTTGGAACTGGTGCAATATAACTTGCTTGCATTTTATTAGGTAAAGCAAGTCCCAAGCCAACCCCTATTAAATAGGTAAGGAAATATTTACTCTCTGTGGACACACTTCCAAAGACATAAAGAGGAGTGGGTTACAGGGACAGAACTAGTTGTGGCCATTTGCAAACCATGTACTATAGTCTGTCACTATCTTCATTTGATTATTTACCAAGTCATATAACTTTTTTATTTGAAATCATTTAGTGGCTCTCCATTGCCTATAAAATAAAGTCAAGCTCACAGCAAAGACCTCCATGAACTTCCCACATTGGCCTTATCTGCCTGTTCTTTTATGCTTTAGGAACAGAATATTTCTTATAGTTTCAACAAATCAATTGGGCTGTTCACGGCCTCTGCAGATCATGCTGTTCCCTTCCCTCCTTTCCTTGCCTGGATAATCTTACTCATCCCAACAATCAATGACATTAACAATACCACTTATATGGCAGGCACTGACTGTTTTAAACACTATCCTCGTGAGGGAGGTACTATTATTATCTCCTTACAGATAAGGAAACTGGGACACTGTGAAGTTAAGTAACTTGTCCACATTCACTTGCCTTCAAGTCTGGTTTCAGAACTGGGATCTAGAGTCTGTGAATTTAACCGCCAGGGTCTCCTACCTGTTAAGACTCAGCTCAGTTTGGCCTGTTCCCCTGTGTTATCTTGCCTTTTGCCACGTTCAATGATCTCTTTCAATGTCTGATGCCCCTTTAAATTGTGAGCTTCTCAAGAGCACAAAACAGGCCTTGCCTTTGATTATAACTGTCAAATGTGGTACCGAATCATGCCTCCGTTGCCCTCTCCATACTTACCAAGATGCGTCTTTTGCACCATTAAAAATCTCTGCTTCTCGGAAGAAAAAAAACCAGAGTGAAGACTATTAGTCCTCACAGCATCTCCAAGAAAGAAGTGATGAGTGGGAAGCTCTATCTCATTTTGCAAACAGGAAATTCAGGCATGTGGGGATGAAATCACCCAGCGCTGTGCCAGGATTCTTTTTTTGGTTTTCCGATTCCTAGTTTTGTGTTCTATCTACCAAAGAGTGGTATTTGTCTATGAAGTGCAGCTGATGGTTGCTTAATTTTCCCCAGAACAAAGTTAAAAAACATAACAATTAAATTAAATCACCCAAGAGGGATGCCTTCTTCCTTTGTCAAGTTTGGAGGGAACAAACTTTTGGGGAAACTTTCTTTTCCCTGGGGTATAGTGCTCTCTTCTCTTTCAGCAGAATATATTGTGTCTGATGGAGCAAAAAATTGTTTTTAAGAAACCCTGCACCAATCTGTCTGCCCCAGCTCAGACACATGCTCGCACAGAAAATTAAATTCACAGAAATGAGAGAAAATCAAGAGAACCAAAGGAGCATGTCTTCCGTTTCTCAGAATCATTCTCTAGTGTATTTAGTGGCCCTGTTGGGTGACAGGATGATGAGGGGAAAGGTTTGGTTGAATGCAACTAATTTTTCATGTCTCTTTGCTTATTTCATCAAAACACCATGAAAAAGTAAGCATTATGCACATTTCACCTGTATGGCTTTAATCTGTAAGAAGCTTTATTAGAACTTAGTTAAAACAGTTTTTTTTTTTTTTTTTCCAGCTTGAGTTTCATTACTATGATTTGCTTCATTAACAGCAGTAAGTTCTTGGGTGTGAAGCTTGCTTGAAATGGTAACTACTAAGAGAAAGTGGGGGGAGAAGGAGAAATAAAAAAAGAGGCTTAAAGAATAGTGCCCCTGAGACCCACTCTTGGGAAAGAGAATCGACTGGATGATCTCTGGCCGTCTAACATGGTGTTCTTCTTCAACTTTTTTGGCATTTGTCTTAAATCCTATTATTTCCTAAATCAGAATCTCTAAATCTCCTTATAATCAACTATCTTACACATATTTTGATCATGTCTTAGGTAGAATCTTTATTGGTATAAACATGTGTTTTGTGAAATGAACAAAGGAAAAAAAGAGACAAGCCGATAAACCAGACTCTTAATTCTAGAAAACAAACTGATGGTTACCAGAGGGGAGGTGGGTAGGGATGAGTGAAATAGGGGATGGGGATTAAGGAGTGTACTTGTCATAAGGAGCACCGAATGATGTATGGAATTGTTGTACACCTGCAACCAATATAACACTGTATGTTAATTATACTGGAATTAAAAAAAGAAAATAAAATGTGTTTTGTGTTGTTTTGTGTCATAGTGACTTCCCAATTTTACAGCCTTCCTCTGTCCTATATCTCTGGGAACTTACTTTGCCAGGACTACCATGCATCTGAGTACTGGGTTGTAGGCTTTGTAAAAAGAGGGACTTTGGCATGTCTTGTACACCATGCTCCTAATAAATGTTAGATGAGGATGCTGCTGCCACTGTCGATGATAACCTTTTGTAGTAATCTATTTTCCTCGAAGTAACTGTATTTGCGTCAGTGACTCAAAAAAAATCCCTCCCCCTGCCCATTTTTTGATATCCGAAGAAGGACCAAACACCTCCCAGATTTTGTTCCTTTCTACTCCTGAATTAAGAGTTTGACTGAGAAACCAGAAGCCAAGTCCCTCCGGTCATCGTGCACAATCATGAGGCTGCATATGAACTGGCAGTTAAAGCTCGCCAACTCCTCAACACGTCTCAGATTCTTCCACCCGATCTCTTCTCACCTCTATTCTCAGAGTGGCTGGTTTGTTATGAAACTAATTTTTTTCTAGGCCAAGTTTCCTTTGAGCAGGGTGCAAAGGCATATGATCCTGTGGATTAGAAGTGGGTTGTCATCAAAACGATATAGCTCTGTTCTTCTCCGTTCCTTTCTTGGAATGGCTGAGAACAGACTTGCGAAGAGAAAAACTTGTTGGCGTTTGGGAGCTGCCAGGTTTTAGAGAGCCCAATTATGTCTTTTTTGAACTAGCATTTCTTTAATAGAGTTTAATTTAAAAATGTTTTTTTTTTTCATTTTTGACATTTCTTGTAGTTTTTTAATTTGAAAGGATGAAGATATGTTTACTTATGGGGAAAGGAAAAACAGATTGCGTGTGAGTGAGTGGGGTCACCTGGTCACCAGTTGTGATGGTGTTGGAGTGGCCAACAAGTGGCCTATGTATTCCAGAAAGTACCCTTTTAGATGGCTCAGCCCCTAAAATTGCCCCATTGCTTGTGCTTGTGCTTTAAATCACTGTAGTTCCATGAGAGCGCTAGTCTTGTTAGCGGCTTAGCATCTATTCCATCTACTTGTTACGAGTACCCACAGATTCTTTATGAAAATCCTTCCTCCTCCATTTTGGAGGAATGGATTCTGTCTGAATTTCAGGACTGTGACAATAAGTCCCGTCCAGTTTCTTGGTCAGGGAAATTGGATCAGGTATGGGCACATCCCCAACTGAAGAGATGTGAAGAGAGTTTTGCTGGATTTAATTTTTTTTTTTTTTGAGTTTTTTGTTTTCAATAGGAAGTCTTAGACTTTTGATTTATTTTCCACTGGAGTTGTTGGTGGGAGGACCATGCCTTCATTTTCTGTCATGTAAGTCTTGAACTGAGGAGACCACTGAATGGAGCTAGAGCATGGAGCTGACTGTGTGGAAGGCAGAACAGAGAGCAAGAAACTGGGCCCTTTGTGACATCCTTTGAACACTGGATCAAACCTCACTTGAGCCCATTGCTATCTAGGATGCATGTTATAACTTTTTGTCCCATGAGTATCTTCTATAAATAGTACTGTCACTTAGCTCTGGAGAGTGTATGGGGTTAGCTGAAGCTTCTAGGCCTGCATTACAGCTTGACTTCTCGGTCTGCGCAATCCTGCATCTTCTCTTTTTCACAGGGGTTGATCCCAAGGACCCTCCCTAATAAAAATCCTACGTAGATGTTGGCTAATTGAACATAATAATAAAAAAAGAAAAAATAGGAAATCCCATTTTAGAGTATTATTCCTGGGGAACCCAAACTGTGACAGGGGTGGCTCCTTCTAGGCAGACTGATTTTCCATGGGCTAACCAAAAAAACAAAATAAAACAGAATATAAAAAATTTGCTATACTTTACTTTTGCACAACTGTTTTGGTAATTAATCTGTTAGATTTTGCTCCAAGATCCAATAGTCTACCTAGGAGGTTGACTTATCCCAGAAGTGGGTAGGAGGGGAAAGAAATCAGGTAGACCACTATCTTACAGGATCTCTAATCCAATTTATGGTTTATTTTTTATTTTCAACATATCTGTATACCCATGAAACTATCACTATGATCAAGATAATGAAAATATACTTTATCCCTGAAAGTTTCCTCCTGGTCCTTTGCAATTCCCCCCTTCCATTCTTTCCCTCTTTCCCATGCAATCACTGATCTGCTTTCTTTCACTATAGATTCGTTTGCATTGTTCAGAATTTTACATAGATGGAATCACAAAGTATGCACTCTTTTGGCTTGCCTTATTTTACTCAGAATAATTATTTTGAGATTCATGTATGTTGCATACATCAGTAGTTCCTTCCTTTTTACTGATGGGCAATTTTCCATTGTATGCATATATAATAACTTGTTTATTCATTCACTTGTTGATGGACACTTAGATTGTTTCTAGTTTTGGGCTATTATAATTAAAGCTGCTCTGAGCATTTAGGTACAAGTCTTTGTATGGACATATGCTTTCACTTCTTTTGGCTAAATACCTAGGAATGGAATGGCTGGATCATATGGTAGGTGTATGTTTAACTTTTTAAGAAACTGCCAACTTGCTTTGCAAAGTGGTTGTGTCATTTTACATCCCCACCAGCAGTGTATGAGAGTTCTAGTTCCTTCAGTCCTTGCCAGTCTTTGTCTGTCTGTCTTTTAAAATTTTAGCCACTCTATAAGTATGTAGTAGTATCTCATTGTCATCTTTAATTTGCATTTCCCTAATGACGGGTGATGTTGAGCATCTTTTCATGTGATTACTTGCCATCCATATATTTCCCTTGGTGAAGCGTCTGTTCAGATACTTTGTTCATTATTTAATTGAGTTAGTTATTTTTATTGTGTTAAGGGCTTTTAAATATAATATATTCTGTATACAAGTACTTTATCAGATATGTACCTTGAAAATATTTTCTCTGAGTCTGTGGCTGGTCTTTTCCTTCTCTTCTCAAAATAGTGTCTTTCAAAGAGCAGAAGTTTTAAACTTTGATCAGGTTCTACTTATCAATATTTTTTTTATTTTATGGATCATGCTTTTGGTGTCACAGTTAAGAAAACTTTGCATAACCCAAGGCCACCAAGATTTTTTTCTATGTTTTCTTCTAGAAGTTTTATAGTTTTGGGATTTACATTTAGATCTATATCCATTTATTTTTAATTTTTTATGTGATTCATTTTCAGTTAATTTTTATATATGGTGAAAGATATGGATTGAAATTCATTTTTTTTGCATATGGATATCCAAGTGTTCCAGCACCATGTGTTGAAATCGCTTATCTAATTTTAAAATATGGAGCACATAATTCCAGTGTGGTCCATAGACTATCTCGGCATAATCATGCCTAGTACTTGTTAAAAATGCAAATTCCTAGGTCTCACACTAGCCCTTTTGAATTAAAAATCTTATGGCAAATACCCTATGTGATTCCTGTGGATACTAAACTTTGGGAAAAGCTGACATAATGCCATTATTATTCATTAACACTTTACTTCAAGTCAACACTGTCTCCATCAGAGCCCAGAAAAGATATAATTTAGAAAAAGTAACTGTCCATAGGATGGAAAGAAACAAGAAAGGTTTCTATTTTTTTAATGCAAAAACATTTATACATATACAAAAGTAGATTGAATAATATAATAAATTTTCATGTACTCAGTGCTCAATTTCAGCAATAATCAATATTACTTTTTAAAAACAAAACAAAACAAAATACAAGTGAATTTTTGCTATGTGGGGAAGAACTTCCAAGCTTAAGAAGCAATGGGGAAAACCAACAGTAGAGAAAAAAATCGAATGAGCAACTGAAAAAAAAATCAAAGATCGATATATTTGCTAAGATAAGTAGTAAAGACCCCTACTGATGAAAAAAATCTTACGTGATTTAAAAGACAAGTAATAATCAGGTAATATTTGTAAACAGAACAAGTGATTAATTTTTAATCTATGAAGACATAAAATTTAAAAAATGACAGGAAAACTCACTAAGTGATAAATGGATAAAAGGACATAATATATACCATTGAGATTATAGTGAGAGGATGTTATGGAGCCAGTCATATTATCTTTAAACATAATGTTTTACAGCAATGGGGAAACGTTTATGGTATGGTGAAAAAAGCTGAGTACAAAATTGTACTTTTTGTGTGTTCTCATGTATTTAAAAAAATGGCTTAGGAAAAAAAAAAGGACTGGAAGAAGATTTGCTTCTGCAGGTGATTTTCTAAGTTATCTCCAATGAACATGTTTGTTTTGCTGATGTAATCAGAAAATAAAGTCTAATTTTGAAGAAGAAAATGTCTGACATGGGACATTTCCTTGGCAAAGCCATAGATTGGCACAGAGTACAAAGATGGACGGTGTGAAAAGGCACAGGGAAGGCTGAAGACAGATTGTATGCAACATCATCTTAAGTGCAAAGGTAGAGGTAATGGTTTCCTCCTTTGCAAGTATTACCAGTAGATGAAGACTGCTTTCACGTGAGAGCTACAGACTGGGGGGACTGGCCAAAGGGGATAGATTCTAATGGCCATGTCACAGTCTGTTTTCCTGATTGGTTGTAGACCCTGCTCAAATCCATAGAGCCCCTTGACATGACTCTAGGAGTGGAGTACAGAGGAAATAAGTTAGAGGGGTACTTTACAGCCCTTTCTTCTTGTCCAAGCCACCCAGTGGATGAAATGTCTGTTTGTTCGTGGGCTCTGAAGTGTTACTTTGTATCGTTTTTCTTCCACAGTTCAGACACTAAATCTAAAATATTTCACCAAATTGGAAACCCACTCATATCTTCTGGGTTTGTTCTTCTGAACTGAAATTGAACTCTGGCACTTTAGTTCACATGATTGTAGAACAATGTAACTTTTTGTTTTGAAAAAGAATGGCTTTTAAAGTCTCATAAATGGGTCTTGCCTGTTCTTGGAAATGAAGTAGCACTTGTAAACTCTACTTCCTAAATGTTGTGTAATTGTGAATGAATAAATATTAAGGAAGCAGAAATGTAGAGATTTTATATCTCAGATTATACACAGGTTCAGAAATAATAAAAATGTATTTGTTCTTTTAAAATCCTACTATTGGAAATCACATTAAGAATTGCAGAGAGAGAGAGAGAGAGAGAGTGGAAGAATTGAAAAAAAATATTAAAGGACACAAACAGATTATAATTCAGGACAATATGTTAATCTAAAAATAAGTAAATTAGAATGTCAAGTAAGGCTGGTGAGATCACAAAAGTACTACGAAATTTACCACCAGAAATTTTATATCCTTGTTCTTTGATGATTCTCTAATTTTATGGTCTCAGGTAGTATATAGATTAATATTTTCATGCAGTCTTCTTCTGTGATCAGTACTAAAATAACTATTATTAAAACAACTATTGAGTATCCAAAGTATGTAGAACAAATCTTATAAAATAAATTTGTATAAAAAAAGTTTTTCTCAGGCTTGTCAGGGAAATAATACGGAGTGACTGTGAACTATAAAAACTAGGCAACTTCTCTAAAACTAGGCAACTTCTCCAAAATAGCAACATAGGACACCCTAAGGAGGTTAAAAAATAGATTTAAGGATTGATCCAAGTTCTTTTCACTACTTTTGTAGAGTCTCTTTTCAAAACCAAGAACTGAAACATGTAGTATGATGATTATGATTCTACTTAAAGGAAGAACAGAACAGAATATCTGAAATAAGAACAGGATCAAACAAATAGTATGTGTTTCATTGCTTCATATTCTAAAATATGTACTATTAGATTTCTCTGACATGAAATACATGTTGGTTTCATTTACTTATAACTATTAGTGTGAAGTGTGATAAAAAGTAGACTCAAAAATAAGGTCAGATTATCATAGGATTGTTATAAGGCAGGAAAATGTAGGATTATTAATAGGGCATTGAGCTCTGGATCCCCATGTACCTGCAGGAGTAGATGTCATACTCAAATTACCAGGCCTGAGGGTCTTAACTTTTCATATACTTAACCTGTCATATGCTTTTTGCTTAACTTGAGCAGTGTAATAAATACAGTAAGCACCACATTTTAAGTATCATAAATGTATAAGGCATTCTGCAATGTTCTGTCTTTGTGGAGAAGGATTATCAGAAGGGATCTATAAATAGAATTTCGAGACTGTTTTGATCTCGTACTTATCAAGATAAGCCTGATTTCTACAATTAGTTGGTTAGATCAAAGATCTATTTCACTCCTATTACTTAGCTAGTAAATTCTGTACGTTCACAGATTCTTTACAACAATGAGCAATATGGTTGAAAACTCCTCATTTGATTACTCAGAGGAACACTGGCTAGTTAGCAGTATGTGAGCCATTATTTTAGGAAATATGGACATTCTATTCTAATACATTTGATTTGCCTGATTCCTTGAGTTTGAAAATCATATGGGCTCAGTCTCTCAGCAAATTCCAAAGTTATTCCTCCTGTATCCATATTTGCAGATAATCTGTAGGAATACATTTCCCAACCTTTAACTGTGCTGTTCCTTGTAGAAAAATTTCCTGGACTCAATTAAAAAAAAATTGGTTTTCTGATAATAAGGAAAGTACTACCTTCCATTTTAAATCCAGAGGCACTTATTGAATGAATGCTAATTTCATGTCAATTACTGTACACATAGTCCCTGACTTACAGTGATTTGATGTATGATTTTTTGACTTTACAATGGTGCCAAGTGATATGCATTTAGAAGAAATTGTACGTTTTTGAATTTTGATCTTCTCCTCGACTAGTGATATGCGGGGTCATCCCGTCCTTGATGCTGGGCAGTGGCAGCTCCATCAGCCACACGATCAGGAGGGCAAATAACCCATCCACTCACAACCACTCTGTACCCCTACGGCCATTCTGTTATTCACTTTCAGTACAGTCATCAAAAATTACATGAGATATGCAACACCTTATTATAGAATAGGCTCTGTGTTAGGTGATTTTGCCCAACTATAGGCTAATGTAAGCATTCTGAGCATGTTTAAGGTAGGCGAGACTATAAGCTATGATGTCTGGCAGGTTAGGCGAATTAAATACATTTTCACCCTAAGATGTTCTCACATATAACCCCATCATAAGTTGAGGAAGATCTGTGTTAAGCGCCAGATTAAAAAAAAAAAAAAAAAAAAGATGAAAATACAGTGTCTATTCATCAATACAGTGTTTTATATTTGGCAGCATACTAATACATTATCTTGTGAAACTTGACAAGATAGATATCGTTTCCCCCATTTACAGGTGATAAAACTGAAACTGAAGTGTCACTTGCCCCAGATCATGCTTTTAGTAGAGCCAGGACTGTAACCCAGGTATTTTTTGGACTTCAAGTTCTTTTCTCTATTATCCAATAGATATATTTCCCTAATGTTTTTCAGTCAAGATAAACCATGTAACTATTGTAATGCAGATATCCCTCTAGTCCAAAGGAAGAGCTTCTATACCTTGTCTAAATTTCGCTGGCCATTTCAATACCATAGGACCAGGAAATTATTCAATTCATGAGAAAATTCATGCACCTGTGGATTTCATCTTTTGTGCCAGATGAATAGGTGAGGTTGGATTTGATTTACTCCATGACTAAACTCTAAAATTGGGATTTAAAATGGATATGTAATCTCACTCTGATTCCATTTTTTCCCTGTAATGCTGCCTAATGGTTATGCAAGTCTCAGAAATGTATTTAAAGTAGTAACATGTCCTTTTATCCAATAACATCAAACCGAGATCTTTTGTGTTCACTTTTGCTAGACCTCTAACCTTTAAAGGCGAGTCAGGCAGCTGCAGAAAACCTGATCTTATTTTCTGCCCCTGGCAAGACTTTTTCAAGTTCATCTTTTTTCCCTTCTCTCAAAATCTGATGAAAAATGAAATGTCAGGAAAACAAGCTCTCGAGCTAAAAAACTTGTGTCTGTCTCTGTGACAGATGTCAGTTTGAAAGGTTTCAGGTCACCTGTCAGAAGTGTGCCAGTGTGATCTGTACTCACGTTGACCCGACCTCACACCAACACTGTGTTCTGCTTTTAAAGATACCCTTGAAAAAGAATTAAATGATTTGGAGTCATTGCCTTTTCCTCTTTTAGCTCTGATTAATGAGACCAAGGAGAGAGAGACAGCGAGCGAGCGAGAGAGACAGAGACAGAGAGAGAGAGACAGATACACTGACTTTTAAAAGGACAGTTTGACCTTTGGGTGCCCCTGGCAGTGAACCAATCAGCATTCTTGTAATCCAAACACAGATGCCCGAAGCTAAACAAATCCTATACTTGTGAACAAGAATTCAGTTTGCTGTCAAAATACAGTGAAGATCAGCACAGTGCTGCTTTGAACAAAATATCATGAATTAAAGTTTGAATGTTTGTGATTAATAGAGAAGAGTAATATCGAGCAACATAATATCTCAATTGTGCCTCAACTCAGTAACAAATATTTCCAGTAAAAAAAAATCATGTGTTATGAAAAGTCCTGTATACTAACTCCATATCTTGGACATAACTCCCTAATATTTTTATGCCTGAAACACCACTGATATTATTGTACAAGTCAGTAGTTTGTAATGACTAATTAATGGGGTTGAACTCTGTTCTTTTCTGGATTACTTACACAATGTTTCAATTATTTATCATAGTGATAAAATTTTTTTTCTCTCATGAACCTTTATCATAGCCCAGGAAATTTAAGGATTGAAAAAAAAAGAAAGGATTTTATTTCATCAGTTTGGGAGTATTCAGGGCTTTGCCTTGTAACCAAGAAGATAAAAGATTACAGCTCCAAAGGCATGTTTGCCAAATCTACCACTCTAAACAAGAGGCTGGATCAAAAGAGACAAGAAATTCAATGGAATATAAAACCAGAAACTTTAATAGCACTTTGGAGATGTTAGCTCCTTTTTTTTTTTTTTTTTTCCTTTGCTTGACTCATAAGTATACAATGCTTCTCTTCTTTCAAGTGGGCCCACCCTTGACATGAAATACAAGTTAGTTTATTGAAGATAGGTTCGTCGTATCCATGTCTGGAACAACATTATTTTTGTGTGTGGAAAACCTGGGGGAAATAAAGAAGTGCAGGCCCGGAAAGTAATTTGTTAGCTTGAACTAGAGATGGAAAGCTGATTCTTCACAATGATTTGTATTATATCTGTGAAATTTTCCACAGCTATGCTTTAGACCAGTGCTTCTCAGGCATTCATGGGCCCATGAATCTCCCGGATCTTCTTAACATGAGCTTCTGATTCAGTAGTTGAGGGTGGGCCTTGAGCATCTCCCTTTCTAACAGATTCCCAGGTGATGCAGCGACTGCTGAGCCCGGGCCACACTCCAAGCGCGAGAGTTTTAGCTTCTTTGCTGTCCACAGGAGTGTGTGTCAAATGCCTCAAGGGCCCCAAGTAGTTCTTAAGGCCAACCAGCATCTCTTGTTTTGAAACATTCCCCTTCTGACATATTTTTCCTGTTTATGATCTTTTTCTATGTATCTGTAACTTGATCTCTTTTTAGGAACTTCAAATTTTAATATAAAAGTCGTCATGTCACCTCAGAATGACCCTACTGTATTACAAAGTCAAGGTCCAGGACAAAGACGGTAACAGTGTCAGGTTTTTTTCAACCCCTGCTTTTATTTGTTTATTTGTTTCCTGATTTATTTTTTATTTTCATTCCAGGATAGTTAACATACAGTGTTACGTTAGTTTCAGGTGTACGATGTAGTGATTCCACAAGTCTATACATCACCCAGCGCTCATCATGACAGGTCGACCCTGCTTTTAAATCATTAGTTTTTTTCACTAGATCATGGTCTTGGCGAAGCATTTTACACTCTACCAGATAATTTCATTAATACTGACTGACATCTCTTCCTTGCTATGCAACAATCAGACTGTTCATAATCAAAAGGTTGAAGTCTTTGAAGTCTTAGCCCTTGGCCTAAGAGGCACCCGGAGGAAAAACAGTTAAAAACAAGAGTAGTCAGAACTATCAGCAGTGTTTAGACCCAGATAACCACAAACATCCTGGAATTTACTTAACCATGTCTGATTTCCCAGTGAGTCATGTTTACATCTCTAGATGTTAGTTTACTTTCCCTTCATTTTTTTTCTTGATCACTCATGCAGTGGAAAGCGGAAACGAAATCTTCCATGGCAATTAAAGTGCCAATACTTGAGCTAGCTCTGTGTTCCTGCTACTGATAGGGAGAGATCTGGTTATTAGTCAAACAAAGCTGTACCAATTTTCTCATGCTCATTATGTATTTATAATGTGGACATTCTTGTGACATAGCATGCAGCTGCGTTAGCAGGAGACTCATATCCAATGAGAGAGGACCAGATTCAGCTTTACCAAGGTAAAGCGCACAATATTTAATGCTCAATTTTCATTCCATGTGTGTGAGATATACATGTGATTGCTGAGATTTTCATACCAGTGTATTCATAATTGTGTATTCCACTATAGGTTATTCTTATCCTTGGTAAAAATTCTTACTCTCTCTTCTGTCAAATGCCAAAATCATTTAAGCAAGTGAAAAATATTTGCTAATTTTCTCAAAAGGCTCAAATTACTTTCTGCACGGAGGGTGTAACCCTTTGCTCCCTTCTAGTAGAAGAACCAAAGCAGGAGGTGGGCTGCTTACCACACAGTGAGGCTTCGGGGCTACCGTATCACCACTGTCATGAGAAAGTTTATTTTATGTTGCCACCTTCATGTGGTGTATCAGCCAGACACGCGTGAGCACAAGATTGTAGATTAGAGCCAGAAATATAGATTCTGGTCTTGCTATCATATAGACTCTCAATAACATTACTCTGAATAAGCCTTCCCCTATAAGAAAACTGCTTCAACCTCAACTAATAACCTTTTGACGAATATTGGTGGAGAAAAAAAATGGGGGATACAGCAATTGTGAAAACAGGTTTTTTTTCTGGCTGAAATTAATAATTCTGAGCAGTACTAAAATTAATTACTCTGTGGTTATAAGTAGGCAGCGGATTTATGGTAAATGACAGAGTGTTTGCAAATTTTCCTGACTACTCGATTAGAAAATGCACAAGTGGAGGCGTCAGCCGAGCATGCATTATTTAAGTGGTTGGTGTCTGGCGACAATCTGGAAACTGCAATTGTTGTGGTTGCCGTAGGAAAATTCGCACTTTCTGAGAGAAATTCTTTCACCTTTGTGTGCCCACAGCCTGGATCTCTCCTCATGGCAGCTGTAGGAAACACAGGAACTCCGTGACCTGGAAAATGTGGGACAACTGCCACAAGGTGACCCTGGAAGGCTGGGGTAGGCCCAATTAATTTAAAATTTTGCTTGGCCTTGTCTCTTCCAATTTTCTAAATCCTCTGGAAAAATGATTAATGCGTACACTGCCAATGCGAAAATATTTTTGACCCTATTAAAGTCGACCAAGGGTAAACCAAGTGTAGGCTGGCATTGTATCAAACTAGCTTTATTAAATTTGATTGGAGGTTTGTATGAGGAAGGGACAGACAAGGACATTATTTTGCACAGCGGCTCTCTTTTAAATGAAAATATCAAGAGGAATACAAAGTAGCAATATGCCCTGGACAGGAATCATTTTAAATATAGGAAAATACCATGAGGAACTTTGTTTAAAGGGTAAACCATATTTTCTAGAAAATTTTCTGCTATCTTATTGCTATGCTGGTCAGTTACCAACGAGGCTGTTTTAATTTATGGAACAGGCTATGGAAGCCTTATATTTCTTCATTTATAGATGAACTAGTTCAACCTTGCTTTCTTTCTCTTATCTGTCATTGAATTCTACAACTTAAAATGATCTGTCTGCAGTTTGAACCTTAGCAGAACAAGGCTTAATCTCACAGTGTTTCCCCAATGTGTCCATCCTGTGCAATCATCTCATTAATTAACAAAGTGATAGGTTTTTTTTTTTTTCCTAGTGGTTATTCTGTTTTGAATAAAAAGGGCACACTTCAGGCACCATTTCAAAGGAGAGAAATTCTCAATAGTGTTTCTTCCTTCTCAAAAAAAGCGAAAATCCTTTAATATAGGAGCCAACACCCAGATTTCACACATAAGGTTTCCTATAGTTGTCTTATACCTAGGAGATATTCAGCCACGTGAATGTCAACATAAAGAGTATATTTTAACCATTTATCATGTAGGAAGTATAGCGATTTCCTTTATGGCAGGCATGGATCTTAATGACGGAATGAGCAAATGGTAGAAATTGCCTGGGATCATCCACCATCAGGATGACTGGAATTATAGCTGGAATGGCAGTTTAGAGGGTGGCAGTAGCCCAGCAAATGTTCTAAAACACACTGGTCATTCTAGTCATTTCAGTCTGCTGAGCGTAGACGTGGAGAATAAATAGTCACAGGATGAAGAATCCATGACTGGGGATATTAGCTTTGCCTGAGACTTTTTAACTGAAAGACATGAAGGAGCTATCTCATCTATAAGACTTGTCATAGATTGTGCCACTCTTCACCCGTGTTCCGTGGCTTCCTACAGGAAGATTATATGTCTCTGTCCTGTTTAATGCAGATATGGCCTTTTGATGTGGTTTGGCCAATGAAATAAGAGAAGAACTGAGGTGAGTCACTTCCAGGCAGAAGCTTGAAGATCCAGGGCATACTTTGCCTATTTTCTTTTTTCTCTGCATGACAATCAGCTAAAGTCCAGATAAAGGACAAAGTGGAGCCAAGTTATGGCTGACTTGTCATATGCACAGTAGCGTGAGTGAGAAACACACCTTTGTTACTGCTAGCCACTGAGATTTTGCAGTTGTCTGTGAACCCTGCAAACATAGCCTATCCTGACTGACACAGATGTAAGCTGCAGCCTTTCAGCATGAGCTGAAGAACATGGTGTTAAATATGACTCTGAGCTTTGGCATGAAATTAGCTCTCATCTTCCTGCTCCCATTTCTAGGAACCTCCCTGCTTCCACACCCTGCTTCTTCCCTCTTTAGTGGGTAGAGCGAACCTACTCTGACCAACAGCCAAGATCTTTACTTGTGCTCTGGATCCCACCTCCTCCCAAATACTTAACAGCCTTGTTTCTTTAGTTGTCTCTTCTCTTTTGTGATACCAATCTTTCCCTCTCTAATGGATCATTCATATCTTCCCTACTAAAAACAATTCTTTCTTGGCTTCACATTCCTTTTAGCTAACCCTTTCCATTTCGCTCTTCCCTTTTTCAACCAAACTTCTCAAAATATTTAATTGTGTGTGGTGTCTGCATTTCCTTTTAATCTCTAATCTAATCTAGTTTTCATTCCACCACTGAAAACAAATTGCTTGCCCAAAGTCACCAGAAGTCTCCATATGGTCCAGTCCAGGGGACACTTTTATGTGCTAATTTTATTCGACTTCTTAGCAACATTTTCCCTGAGGTGACCATTTCCTCCCTCATGAAGGAATCTTTTCATGGCTTCCAGGACAATTCCTGGCTTTATTCTTATCTCTTTTGTGATCGACTCTTTCTCCTTCTTTACTTACCTCTAAAATTTGTAAAAAGTAGAGCTCCTATGGATCAGTATTGAGTCCTCTTTCTCTCTCTCTGTATTGGCTTTGGTCTCATGACAATTCTTACTGTTTCTGGAGTTGCCATTTTGAAGTCCCTACTTAGAAATACTCATAAAAACCCTATTTATATATACTTTTGTATTTCCCACTTCAAAACATTCTTCATGAAACTACAGGCAGAATTCATAACTTTGTTATTTTAATTCTCTCATTTTATTCTTAAAAAAAAAAAAAATCTCTTGATCATCCACAGCGTGCCAGGCACTGTAAAAAATGTTAGGGATATAAAATTGAATCAGATATAATTCTTTCTCTCAAAAAAAGTGCTTAGTGGGGAGGAAAATATGCACACAATTATGGTAAAATGAGTAAAATGAGAGCATTTCTAATAATGTATCTTGTATAACACATGGTGGGAACATAAAGGAAAGAGAATCTAGGTTTTCTGGGGCAGTAAGAGAAAGATTCCCAGAGGAAGTTATATTTGGGCTAAAACTTAGTCAAACAGGAATTTATCAGAAGCAGGGAAGAGGATACATTATTCCAAAAGGCAAAGAGATATGAGAAGGCCAGTCATGTTTAGAGAATTTAAAATAGTTCAATATTTTTGCAAAGGATGAGGGAAGTGGGGGAGGAGTGAGAGCTGAAGCTGGGCTTGGAGACTGGGCTCAGGGCATGAGGGCTTTTTATGGAATTACACTCTTTTGAGGTTTGGGCTGACATTTCTGAGCCATTGCAATGTTTCTCTTTCATCTTTCCCAACCCTCTCCGCATGGGCTCTGTTATACCAGGGGGAGGAGCGACAGAAACAATATTAAAAAATTTGAGACAGAGAGCACTGCATTCTGTCACTATTCTAGTCTTTTTATTCTTCTCTCATATCTATCTGCTTACATTCGAGTCTTCTTTTATTATCTTTTTACTTCATTTGGCTTTGAGTAGCTGTTTCCTAAAAAGATAGATGCTAAAAGTTGGAATGTTTCGACAACCACTATTTACGGTAATCCAGTGCCATTCCTTTATTTTTAATACTGTAGGGAAACAATTCTGAATATCGAATGGCTGTTTGAGGACTAAATTTCCTCTGTTTCATTATGGATAAAATCAGTTATGAAGTGTTCGAGAGTTTGGTACTGGAAGAAAATCCCAACTGATGTTGGGTGAGTTAGTGTAAAATGTAGTCTATCCAGCAGAACTCATTGAAAGGGCCTCCATCCGGGTAACTCAGCGCTGTGTTAGTAATGGCAAACACAACAATTTCCATTTTATTATATTTACATTCTAAGCCTCAGCTTATTGGTGTTTCTTGTTATGCTCATGATGAATAACAGTTCTTTAAAAATTAAAAATGGCCAAGCAAGTATATATACATGGATTCTTGAATATTTCACACTTACCAGAACAGTACAACAAAGAACTTCATTTGAAACTAAGGTAATTTTGCTTCTAAATATTATAATATAAATAATATTTAAAATATTTAAATTTTGTGATGCAAAATTCAGTTGAGTAGTATGAAAAATGTTTTGACTTTGTTTTACCTTTAAAAAAAATCTCTATTTTTCATTTCTTAATTCATAACAAGAATGACAAATAGATTATGAACAGGGCATTCCAGATGAGATCCTTAACTTCATGGATAAATATGTTGGGGTGAATCAAATCACTTCAGGGACAAACCTTTGCCATGGAGTGCTAGCAGCACCATTGTCTTACTTGAAGTATTTTATGGTTGCAACTGAATGGACTCTGATGACTTCTCCAGTAAATTAGTCATTCTAGTGAAGTGCCTACAGCATTTTTGTGAAAGCAGTAGAACCAAGAACAAAGAGACGTTAATGGTATGAATCAGATTCTGCCCTGTGACTTCCAAACTAAGTTGGAAAAAAAAAAAAATTGGGTTGGTAGGAAGGAAAGTGCACAAGCCTAATTTTCTGAAGATAGAGGCAGTTTGTAAAATTACTAAATATGCAGTGATTTCTTATCTGTGGAGCTCTAGCCCATTCAAATGCTCAGTATAATTTTCCATTAGCATTTGATAGACCAGAGCTGGGTGGGTGGCCACTGACATATAAACTGGCTCCACTAAAGTAAAGACTCATTTCTCATGTGGAACTTGAGCTACTGGGCACGAGGATACTTTCTAAATACCTTTCCTTCCCTAACCCCTCCAACCACGTGTGTCGGGGCATGTGACATCCTTAACACCAAGACAGGTTCAGGAATGAAGAAGTCTATACTGCAAATTATGTAAGGAGAGACTAAACAATTTGTACGATGATTTAAATAGAAAGCTAAGTAATTATGGGCTTTTTTTCCCCACAGTGCCCATGTCTCTTATCAGCGTTAGGTAAAGTGTTTAGGGATGTTCATTAAGGATTCCAGGCCACTGGAGTACTACTAAGATCATTAATTTCTACCACAAAGCCTCAAATGTATTACCCTAGTCGAGTGGGTACTGGGGAAATATGGTTCATTATTTCTGATAATGGAAAATGTACTTTTGTGCAACGGCAGCTACACAGCTTACAGTTGTGGATATTAAGGAATTAGGTATTAGTTTTTCCAGGTGTCTAGGGTTCTACTCTATATCTCACTTTATACGTTATGGCTCTTACAAAGCAGCCAATACACTGAGAAAGAACTTAGCTTGTTGGAAGATGGGGAGGTCCCAAAATGCAGAGAAAAGGTTGACTTGGGCCTTAAAACTAAATAAAATGCAATTAGATGAGAAAAACAAACACTCCCCATTTGTCCATTGGGTTAAAATAAAGTTAAATACATAAAAATATTTTATTAAAGTATTTCTTGTTTCTCAAAACTGTCTTAAAGGTGTAATTTGTGTGGACCAAGTTATTATTTATTAAAATTAAGTGAATACAAAAAGAATTATGGATATCTGGTATGTACAAGATACTGTTTTAAATATTATAGGGGATGCACATGTTTAAGAGTAAGGTGATGTCCTGATCTCTCAGTAGAGCTTCACTTCCGATCATGGGATGGTACCAAATAACCACAGAGCAAAGTACATGAGACTTACAGATATGCAGTGTAGCAGAGGATTATTCTAATAGCTTCTTCTGATGGTTGACTATCTCTTCTTTGTGGTGGCCTACCTTAAATGAAGTGGACGTACCAGAAATTCTTCACTGTTTTATGGAGGAAGGGATAATAAGAATTGTTTGGATAGAAATGTTACAGTGGAATTATGTATCACTGCCCACACATTCTTTAACTATATTTCTCAAGTAGGGCCTCATTCTCTTCAATGAGGCACTGAGTAATACATTAGTGAAGGAATACTAAAATTCTTTAGGAAATCAGTAGTGGGGGTCCTGGTGGACGAAGTTCCAATAAAGATGGACTTCTCATTTTCATCGGGGATGATAGGATTTCAGAGTAGCAGAAGCATTTAATCTCCACTTTAAATCAGTAATGGGGGTTGAATTTTATTAAAAATTCTTGGCATCTATTGAAATTATCATATTTTCTTCCTTTAATCTACTTCTTATACTGAATTACTGTATTAAGTTAGCTACCTAGGGTTACATCAGTCTTTCATTTCTGTGATAAATTTTATTTGATAACAATGTTTTATTTTGTGGCTGGACTGTGGGATTCATTTATTAATAATATTTGAATTTATGTAATAAGTGAAATTGGACTAGAATTTTATTTTATTGTCTTATCTTTGTCCAATTTTTGGTATCAAGATTTTGCTAGTCTTGAAGAATATGTTGGGCAGGCTTCCATATTTTTCTATTTTTCTTTGCTCATGGGGATTATCTGTTCTGGGAAGTATTTACTAAAACGTTTCCATAAAATCATCTTCTTTTGCTATCATTTTAGGCATAATCTTTAATACTTTCTTCTATAGTAGTTATTCTCTTTAGGTTTTCTACTACTTCTTACAGTGTTTGAGGTCACTCTGTAATCCATTTTATTGAGGCTTTCACTGGTATAATATAGATCATTCTCAAGTAGTTATTTTTTAGAAAAGATATGAGGGTGGTGAATTTCCTAAGTCTTTGCTTTTCTGAATATGCCATTATTTTCCCCTTATAATTGCTTAAAAATTTAGCTGGGTCACGAATTAGGTTTAAAGAAATGTCATTCCTGTTCTTTGAAAGCATTGTTCCATTGTCTTCTAGAATAAGTTGTTGCTCAGAAATCTGATACAAATATAGTGGGTCTCCTTGCTTTGTAGGTCACCTGGTTACTTCTCTATGGAAACTTTAGGATTTTCCCTTTCTTTTGAGTTCTGAACCTCTCCGATGATTTGTCTTCGTGTGTATCTCTTTTCTTTCATTCTGTTGAGCCCTAGGTAGGCCTAGAGGCATATGTCTTTTTTTTTTTTTTTTTTTTTAAAGCTCTGGGAAATTTTCTTATATAATTTTCTTGGTTTATTTCCTTTCCTTCTTTGTGTTTGTTTTTCCTTCTGTAAACCTAGTGTGACAGGTGTTAGAACTTATACTTCTATTATTTATGTGTCTTAGATTTTTGGGGTGTACAGTGTTATTACTTTGTCCTTTTGTATCAAGTTTTGGGAGAATCTTTCAGGTTGTTCTTCCAGTTTGTGAATTCATTCTTTAGCCATGTTTTCATTCCATTAAGTTTTCAAAAATTACTGCTTAAAATTTTTTTGACAATCATGTTTAAAATATCCAAGATCATTGTTTCTATTTTTGTGTATGAAAGATCACTTTGAAGTTCTCTAAATATATCAAGTATTTATATTTGCCATGTTTGCTCTGCTAAGCAAACTGTTAATTTTCAGCTGTTATTCTTTTTTTTTTTTTAAAGATTTTATTTATTTATTTGAGAGAGAGAATGAGAGACAGAGAGCACGAGAGGGAAGAGGGTCAGAGGGAGAAGCAGACCCCCTGCTGAGCAGGGAGCCCGATGTGGGACTCGATCCTGGGACTCCAGGATCATGACCTGAGCCGAAGGCAGTCGCTTAACCAACTGAGCCACCCAGGCGCCCCCTTTCAGCTGTTATTCTTGGATGATTTTATTGTCTTTCTCTGTCATGCTGATGACTTCCTCAAATGTTTGGTGATTATCTTTGTGCTCATCTTTGTGCTTAAATATCCCTGTTCACCATCTATAGATTGTGTCTGGTGATTCTAGGGGAGAGACCAAACATTGTGTTGCAGGGGGTGTGTGAGTTCTTCTAGAGATAAGAAATTCCCATTCTTCCTGGACTTTGCTAGCTGTCTGGTCTAAAGTGCTGCCTTTTCAGACCTAACACATGTATTCGTTGCATTATTGCTGCTTCCAAGTAAATACCTCTGTTGCCCACTGTTCTGGGCACTGGGCAATCAAACTAATGATGTTCCAGGAACCTTTCTTGCTGAGCCCAGAGTACCCCTGGGATTGCTTTCCTTTTTCGCCTATTTGATTGGTTATGGTCTTTTTCTCAGTAATTCCTGAGAATTTCTCATCTGTTAATGACATTCTCATTTTCACTGATGTGTATTAATACATTTTAGAAGTATATTTTCTATCATTCCAAGGATTTTAGGTGAGAGGGGGAGAAAAGTATGTGTACTGAGTGTGATGTGATGCCTTGGTCAAATATTATCTCTATTCTTTTGAACATTCTAAAAAAATGTTTTAGACCACATCTGAAACAACATGAAAGAGAATGTTAAATATAAAGTTATGGACAAAGATATATCAGACTTACCAAAAAAAAGAAGAGATTAAGTGAGGTAACTTTATTTATTTATTTATTTTTTTAAAGATTTTATTTATTTATTTGAGAGAGAAAGAGAGCATGAGAGGGGGTAGGGTCAGAGGGAGAAGCAGATTCCCCACTGAGCCGGGAGCCTGATGCAGGGCTTGATCCTCGGACTTTAGAATTATGACCTGAGCTGAAGGCAGACACTTGACTGACTGAGCCACCCAGGCACCCTGAGAGGTAACTTTAATATAAAATAGATTCAAGAAGAAAAAGCATGTAATGTGATGCTTTTATATTGATAAAAGCTAATATCCACAATAAAGTTAAATCAGTCACGACACATTATGTAACTAAAAAGATACTATCAAACTATACACAGCATAAACTGTTAGAAATACAGGGGGAGACTGACAGAAACACAATTATAATGGGGTGCTTCATCACATACTATTATTAGTCTTTAACAGATCCAAAAGTTAAAAATAAATAAGGACTGATGGACTTGAAAAAGTGCAATTAACATAATTATACTTATGTCTATATTTTTACTTATATATGATATATGGTATGTATACATACAATAAAAAGCTTTATAAAATATATATGTATCTATGTAAAAACTCTATAGTGTATAGAAAAAATATTTTCTTTGCAAATGCCTCAAAAATTTACAAAAAGTAATTGTACCCACAACCCCTCAAAATCTTAATTAAAAACAAGGAGTAGAAACTTTGTATGCTGTACTTTTTAATGGCATTACAATAAAGTGAAAACTTAATTACAGAAGTCTAAACAAAAAATTTAAACCACCTGGATATTAAAAGCAAAATAAAGCATTTTGCTAAAGAGCTTTTAGATTTAAGTAACATAATAGACTTTAGATGGTGTATTTAGAGAGACGAGGAGAAATTTCTAAACTGAAATCTCTGTGATGTTTCCAAAGTCATGACTTGAAGGCATATTTATAGCCAGGAGTCCCTGGTTTATTAAACAACAAAGAATGAAAATGAATTAATTTAATATTTAAACCAGAAAGTTTAAAAAAAAACAATAAAGTAAATATAAGAAACTCAAGAGGAAAAATATGCTTTAATAAGTGATTTATTTCTAGGAAACAACAACAACAAAAAGGCAGAATAATATCTAATAGAAAAACTTCTGGTATATCCAAACAAGAACAAAAGAAAGGGAAAGCTAAATATAGACGTTTATAATTTTAAAAGGGGATATATCAGTAGAAAGTTTAAACATTTTAAGAGAATTTTATATACCAGTCTGTGCTAATAAATTAAAAAAAAACCTCAACAAAATAGGTGAGTTCCTGACAGGGCATGAACAAAATTGGTCTCAAAAGAGGTAGAAAATTTAAGCAGACCTGCAACTGTTGGAAAAAATTTAAAAACAAAATTTCATCTTTTGTGTGTTTAAAGTTGCAATGACTAAAAATTCCCATAGTATACAAGCTGACTGAGAGCCTACAAAGAGAGAGAACATTTCTCAAGTCACTTGATGAAGCTAGTGAGCCTTGATAACAAAGTATGACAAAGTTTAGTTTCAGGAAGGTATCCAGCTCACAGTGGCAGATATTAGTTCTCTAAAATTCTAATTTTTGCTTAAAAGCACTAAGGTTTTGGGATTGATTGCTACTGCAGCCTGAGCCAAAATTATTCTGACCAATATGGAGGTCCTGGAAGACCTGCAAGCTGGCCATTTTTATCTTCACAATCAATAGTTCATGGTCCATAAGAAAAACAAACCATCGGTGATGCTTAAGCTGTAAATCTGAAGCATATGTGCATCTCTGGCCCATCAACAGTTTGTACAAATTATAATAAACATTTGAAAACTATGGCAAGGATTAAAATATTTATTTGGCAGTGTATGGAAGGATGGATTGGAAGAGAGTGGGTAGGGAAGGAACACTGGAGGGAGTAAGGAAGCTGTTGTAGTAATTTAATTGCAGTAGGTCCCAGTGCGGGTGAAGTTAGTAGGAATGGAAATGGCGAAATGTGTTCAAGGCGTTGCACATGTATGTCTTAGTTTTTGTCATCATTGTGATTGCAAATGATGGGCTAAAAGAACTTGATCGGAGATTGAGTACTGGGGTAAAAGGAAGAGAATTCATGTATGATTCTAAGATTTTAATCTGCAGGTAGAAGCAAATTTTGATATTGATATTGAGCTGGTTTAAAGAGTCTGGATTAGAGAAAAATGAACTTGGTTTTGGACATGCCAGATTTGTGAAAATTGTGCTCTGTGGGCACATGGAGACATGAGATCATAACTCAGATGAAAGTCCCCAGACCTGTAATGTTCAAAATGGGACTTCTAATCTGGACACACTAGAGCTGTTTTAGAAATGTTCTCCAAGCAGAAAAAAAAGACAGCTTATAGGAAACATCTACAGGTAAAACAAGAAAGGAAACAGAAGCATTGAGGGAAATGACAGGGGCAATCTCAACTGTAAGGAGAGGAGCATGCTGTTCCAATGCGGGGATGTGAATGCCCAGGGCCGTGAGTGGCTCAGAAGCCCAGCCTGATAGGAGCATCGAGGACAGGCCACTACAGTTCCTGAGAGGGAGAGAGCCTGTGTTCTCAGATGGGGGACATTTTAGGGACACTGCAGTAGGAAAATCATGTTACAGGAGATCGCAGAAATTCAAACAAGGAGTCGAGATTACCGACTTGAGAATGGCAAAAAGAAGGAAGAAGAAGACATTAGTAATTGGAATAAATCCTGAGGTCAAGGGCGTATTTGTTTAAAATGGCTTTTCAAGTTCCTGTTGTTTGGAAGGCAGATGGGAAAGAACCAGTAGAGAGTGAGAAAAGTTAGAGATTTGGGGAGAAATAAAACAAGTATTGTAACTGGATCCCCCAGGGTACGGGAAAGGATAACATCCAGTTTGATTTTAAAGAGGAATGAAGACTTAGATTCTGTTATATTTGGAAGGAAGATGAGAAAAAGGGATAGAGCTTGTTTATGTTGTGATGATGGGAATGTTAGGAAGTATATACCATCAGGTGTGATCAACTTAGGGAAGATGGAGGATTTAGCTGAGCTTGTCCTTGGGCATATTTTGTCTGCCATCTGCCCATGGGGAATTAGGCTGGATTTGCCCAAGGAATCTAATTTGAGCACTGCAGAATCACATCTGGTTTTATTTAGTGCTACATTGCAATTAAAAAAAAAAAAGATAAGAATAAGTCTCCATTGGAACTTCACTGTTACGGGGCTCTTATGCAACAATGTCATTTAAGAGACTGTCTGAATGGGAAGATCTTTAGTAAGAAAAGCTCTACATACTGGTTTGAAGTTTGGCCCAATGTTAACGAGGCTGATTTTCTTTACCATCTTTTAAAATTATGTATTTAGAAATTTTCTTCATGAAGTTGTATTACTAAATAAAATCATTTTTATTTTGAGAATTGGAATATAAACAAAGGTAATATTAATTTACACATTGTTTATCCTTTCTTAAAAAAATGTGCTTTTTGATTTATCCAGGCTATAAATTAAAATTAGAATTTTTAAGTTATATCCCACTGATTCTACCACCCCTTTCCTTTCCCACGTTATATTCCTCTGTAGGCTGTAATAATCACTCCCTTGCATACATAAATCCTTTGGTCGTCTCTCCTACCATCAGAGGCACCTTGAAAAGTCCCAATCCTATTTAATTCCTACTCTTCCCCCATTCTGTGCTCTCACAGTAGTAATTAAGGTAGCTGAAGAAAATCACATGTATATTAAGTGTAAACTGGGGTTTTAATGATACGGAGTAAAAAAATTCAACTTTCTCTGTTAGATTTACTAACCAAATTTATAAATAAAAACCATTTTGGTTTCCTAAATCACTTAGAATTCTCACCTCCACAAAGTCAAGTGAGGTTTTTCAAGAGCCCTAAAAACTTTTTAAAGGAATTTAATGAATGGCCATCTACTGCTCTTTTTTGCTTATCTTTTGCTCTTGCCAATTGATTTAACTCACTTGGGGTGTGGCATTTTAAGAAGTGTTCTGGTTATGTTTTGAAAGCTGAGCAGATAGAATTTGCTGATAGATCACCTATGACATGTAAAGAGAGGAAGAAAACAAGGGTAACTACAAGATTTTTGTCTTACAAAACCATTTTTCAGAGATGGGGAGATGAAGATGAGAAGGCTTTTGGGGAGATGAAGATGAGAAGGAAATCAGGAATTCTGTTTTTGACACATTAAGTTTAAGATGCCTTTTAGACATTTCTAGAGATGTGAGTCTGGAATTCAGGGGAGAGGTCAAGACTGGAGATATTACATCTCAGGTCTTCAGGAATAGATGGTAAATTATAGCCACAGGAACTGGATGAGGTTACCTCAAGTCTGAGTGCATGTAGGGAAAAGGCGTCACAAAATTGAGGCCTAAGGCTCTTCAAAGTTCAGAGATTGGAGAGATGAAGAAGAATCAACAAAGAGAATGAGAAGGAACAGACAGTAAGAGAGAAGGAAAATTTGAGGGAATGTTGTCCCAGAAGCCAAGTGGAAAACAAACAAAAAAAACAAGAAAAGAAACTTAGAAAGGAGAAAGATCATCTGTATCAAATGTTGTTAATGTTTCAGATGAGGACTAGTAAAGGACCACTGCATTCATCAGTGTGGTAATCATTAACAATCTTGAGAAGAGAAGGTTTGGTAAAGATTTGTGGATAAAAAGCATCTGGAAGGGGTTCAAGGGAGAATGAGGGGGGAAGAAGCTGAGGAGGAATTCTGTCAAGGGGAGCAGAGAAATGAGTTGTTAGCTAGCAAGCTATGGTCTATGGGCTAGGTGCTGTCCAGAGAGGGTATTTTAAAGAATGGAACATTCTTGTATGTCTGTATACTGTATACTAATCCAGTAGAGAAGGAAAATTGATGATAGAGGGGAACGAGAAAACAGATACTGGAGCAATATCTCTTAGTAAGCAAGAGGACATGGAACCGGGCGGGGGGCGGGGTGGTCAGGGCACTCATAAGAACAGACAGTTCACCCGCAGAAACAGGAGGGCAGGCAGAAGTAGGAGCAAGCTGCAGGAAGGTGTGAGGTTGCAGCTGTGAGAGTGCGATGAAATTCTATTCTTTCTGTTGTCTCACAAGGTTCTGGAGAGAATAGTGAAGAAGTTGACATATGTAAGTGAATAATGATGACACTGGAGCATGGAACCCAAAGTGAGAAGGGGGGAGGACAGGAGGAAAGCGAGAGACCTGAAAGAGTGGTAGGATGACTGAATGACAGTATTAAATAAGTGGAAACTTTGGCATATAGCATGGTTAAGACTCAAAGCAAATTATTTATTGAGTGGGTGACAATTTGTGTAAACTTAAGTAATTTTACCTTTGTTTACATCTCTTATCTCATAGATAAATTCTTAGTGAAAATTTCTACCTATAGAGTGATTAATGAAGGTTATTTTAATTTTCACAAATCCTTCTGATCATGTGTTTGTTTCAGCAGTCAGGCTCGGTGTAAACACTGGTTGGGCTCCCCTTCAGGTACTGTTGGTCTCTGTTGTCTTGTTCCAGCCTCCATGGCAGCGGGCAGCTCTAGATAGACTCTGGCTGACTTCATCGGGTGCAATGTGGCGGCAGCCTCCCGCTGCCCCTGTGGGCTTCTCACCTCCTGCACAAGCTGTTGGCTGCCAAGGCATAGGGCATCGAATTTGTGCTGAAGGGCTACGTTGGGCAACTGGGAAATCTGTAGGGAGTTAATAGGGTGACATTTCAACCCATGGAAGAGAGGATCTGGTAGAAAAGTTCTTCTCCCCTTTGTCTCCTCCAACAGCTTGTTCTGAGAAACTGGGTATAGAGCTTCTAGGGAGCTGTGGTCCTCAGGGCACTTAGCAGTGTCCAACTTCAACCACGTCTTGGCATCCTTGCTTAGGCTTTTTCTCTTTCCCAGCCATACCCTCTTGGCCCTCCCTTCTGCTCCTGGGCTTGTTCTCCCTGATAAAGTAGTAGTTGATGGGCCATCAACCTCAGGCTCTGCTCTCAAAAACCGGGACTGAGATAAACATCGTAACACTTTCTTTTTTATACTCTACCAACTCTGGTAGGGAACTAGAACTTTATACAAATAATTTGTCCCGAGAGTAATCATTAAGAGAACCCGAAAAATTTTAGCTTGAGATTAGAACCTGTAATTTTTCTTCCCTAACATAGACTCTCATTGACAGATGATTTTAGTCACTGGTGCTTGTTTATGAATTTAACTTCTAATGTTGCATTTTGTGGTAACAATATACGCGGTTATTTGGATCTCAGAAGTTAAAAGAAGTAAAACAAGATATAATTGTTTTTATTGTCCATCATATACTCTGTGCTAAGAATTCTAATTTTTCCTTTTCTTAATTTTGCTTATTAAAAATTAAGCCTTGGGAGCCTGGGTGGCTCAGTCGGTTAAGCATCTGCCTTCGGCTCAGGTCATGATCCTGGAGTCCTGGGATCGAGTCCTGCATGGGGGGAGCCTGCTTCTCCCTCTCCCTTTGTGTGTGCATGCTCTCTTTCTCTCTCTCAAATAAATAAATACAATCTTTAAAAAAAATTAGTCCTTAATGGTTCTTTCTTGGATTATTGAAATAGCTTCTTGGCTTATTTCCCTGCTTCTGAATCTACCCCCTTGCAGTTCTACATGTTGTTCTCAGTGAGTTTTCTAAAAAAAACGATTTATCAGCTCATATTTCTTGCTTAAGCCCTTCAATAGTTTTTCCTTACCCAAAATTAAGCCCAAACACTTAGGATGACCTATAACTTCCTGCTCTCTCCTTTCCAGCCTCGTGTGCATCCCATGCTCTATACATACTCAATTATTCATTGTTCTTCCCACTGGCCAATCTGTTGCAGCAGGCACTGGCCGGCCTGCTCAAATGTTTCGTCTTCTGCAAAATTTGGTTCATTAAAACTTAATACGTTCTGCATGGAGCACTGGGTGTTATGCACAAACAATGAATCATGGAACACTATATCTAAAACTAATGATGTAATGTATGGGGATTAACATAACAATAAAAAAATTAAAAAAAAATGAAGAATCCTAAAAAAAAATAAAAATAAAAAAAATTAAAAATGTGTTACAGAAAAAAAAAAAAACTTAATACGTTTCACACACAGCAAATCTGGATTTCCTTCTTCTCTCGAAGAGTGGGAAGATCTGGGACACAGGGCAACAATTGGCTGGAGCACAGCACTGAGCATGAAGCATGCATTGCCCTGTGTATTGCTGTGCTAGCCCAGCCTTCTCCTGTCATTTGTTTATTTTGACCACGTGGCCATTGTTAGCATTTGGTTTGCAAATCTTGTCTCTTGGTCGTACAGCACTTTAAATAACATTCCTTCTGTATTCGTGCTCTTGTCCTGTGAAGCTATGGCCATTATTCCATTCTAAGTCAAAATTCTACACAATTTTCTTGGTAGTTTGAGTTATTTGTTGAGTTATTTTCAGATACCATCTGATTAAATGTAAGTATGTCCCCTATACCATGTTATCACTTAACTTTTTTTTTAAATTATGTTAATCACCATACATTACATCATTAGTTTTTGATGCAGTGTTCCATGATTCATTGTTTGCGTATAACACCCAGTGCTTCATGCAGAACATGCCCTCTTTAATACCCATCACCAGGCTAACCCATCCCCCAGCCCCCTCCCCTCTACTGACAAGCTTAAGTTGAAGTCTGATCAACTGCAATTTCTCCGTCCGCTCTTTTAAGTACCAACTTCAATAAGGTAAACCAAGTTGCTCAAAAGGATTCACGTAACTCAAAATATCTGTACCATATTGTCTGCTAAAATTGAGGATTTATTTTTTGACATCTTCCACCGTGTCAGTGCGTTTCTCTTGCGTCTTGTTGTGTTATGCCGGTTTATGGTGGGAAAAAGCCTAACAGGATGTGACATGATGTAAGTGATACTCTGACATGTATAGTTTAAAGACTACACTCCTGTTGGAAGCAGACACCTGTAATTAATTCAGATCCTCAGAATTTAAAATGAAACTGATGAACAAAACTGGAAATGCCCACGAGCTGATGGCTGCATGATGCGGCTCACCAACCTGAAAGTAGGTTCTGGCATGTGAGTATGTCCTCATCACGGGAGACCTCAAAGCTTGCTAACACCTAGATAGGAGTAATTTGCTGCTTCCCAAATTTGATCAGATTCTTTAAAAGATGGTCTCAGTAGCAAACATTTAAGAAAATAATTTTCATTTTTTAAAATTTTCATAACTTGGTCATTTAAATTATTTAAATCCCAAAGCAGATAATTTAATCCAAAGCTCTCTTTGCCATACTTCTCTGAATAAATTATATTAAAGATGTATTTTGTTTTAAATGGTCATGATCAATATATTTTTCTCTTTTAAAAATAACATTTTCAGATCAAGGTATTACATGTTTATCCATAAGAACTTGGTAAGGCTAAAAGAATATTAAAAATTATTGATAAACATCCCACCCAAAGATAACTACTGCTTATATTTTAATTAGAGTATTTTCTTCCAGGTGTTTCTTCTAGATTCATATCCACCCAGCTTCATTTATCTATATCCACATCTACATCTGTGTCTAGATTTATACCTATCATTTATCTGTATATTAGCATATTAAGAATCATTTTACTGTAGCTCAAAATTATGTGGATCTGGGATTTGGTCAGGGCTCAATGGGCATTTCTTCTTCTCACATGGTACTGCTTAAGATCACTTGGTGATATTCACCTGGCAGATAGGCTGGTTTGAAAGTTCTCACATGGCTTTCATTGCATGCATGGTACCTTGACCGGATGGCTGTGTAACACTCAGCCCAGCTGGAGCTGTTGGCCGGGTGAACTAGCTGTCTCTTTGGGCCTAAGAGACTGCTTGAGCTTCCTTACAGCATGGGGGCTGAATTCTAAGAGCAAATGTTCCAGATGTGCATATATTCAAAAAAATGTGGTTGAAATTCAACTGGATACCCAGTTTTGACTCTCCCATTTAAAGTTCAAAAGCATGTTACAAGCATTTTCCTATTTCACAAAAATTTCTTGGCAATTCATTTTGATAGCTACATGATATTGCACATTCTGCTATGTAACTGACTTAGCTACTATCCTATTTTCACACAAATAATAGTATTTTATTATGTTAAGAATATGTAATAAAAATTTCTGTGCATACATTTTTTGCCATAATTTTCTATTAATTCCTTAATATATATAGTTCAAGAAGCAGAACTAGCTAAGGGTAATGCAAAATTTTAAGACTGGTGATACAAATTGTCAAATTACTTTTCAGGGATGTAGTACTTATTCATACTATCACCATTATTGTTGAAAACCTATCAGCATAACTTCATCAGTATTTTCATCTTCAAATCCTTGTACATTTGAGTGTTGTAAATATCTTATTGTTGTTAATTGCATTTATGTGATTGCTAGTAGGCTTGAAATATTTTCATGTTTATTATAAACTTTTATTTATTTTTTATTAATTTGTCCATTCATCTACACTATTTTAAAAATCAGTTTATCTGAACTCTTTATATATTATGTAACTGTTTTTAAAGACATAAGCTGTGATAAAATATATCTAGGTACTTTTGGAACAGATTCAAGTCAACAAGATTCACATAGTTTAAGGTTTCTCTCTATGTCATAAATTTGAGTTAGATTTAAAATACTCTTGAAATAATTTTGCTTATTATTGGCACAGTTTTGCTCACTATTTCTACTTAATCTGGGCTATGCAGAAAGATAATAAAAATTAAGATGATTGTGCAATTTAAAAAGATCCCTTTTTCAAAAAAAAAAAAAAAAGATACAAAATATACTCTGGAATCAGCATAAAATTTGATTACTTTGACTTTTAAAATAGCAAACAATTTTTTTAAATGTTTCTAAAATTCTGGAAGTTATATTAACTATGTATTGCCCTTTTATTGTAGAGTGAAAAATCATTATTTCTGATTTATATGTTTATAAAATAGTAACAGTTTGAATATTATTTCACATTACTGTTATATATATAGTTGCTCAAGACAGAAGAATGACAATACATTCTACCTAAAAATATTTTTGTTTAATTTAAAAAGCTGTTTGAATTACTTAAAGGATATGATTTCACTCTTTCCTTTCATGTTCATTTCAGGACACTGTAATAAGGTTATTAAAGTAGCAAAAGTAAAATGGCTGATATATAGATAGGTGTAATCACATAATAGGTGTGTATTTTGAATGTGAAAGGCTGTGAAACTTATTGTGGAAATTCATTCCACAATTTCAGTAGCAGTATCACAAATTGCCTTGGAAAAAACAAAACATAACGAAAAGAATGCAGGAAATCTCAACAAAGAAATGTATTTTTCTTTTTTTGCTGTAAAATGAAAGCATTTCATCATGATGTCCTGCCAAGATTTGTCCTCAATAAATTCAAAGTCCTTCTTTTTACTTTCCAAAATTCTGTAAAGTGCATTGCTATTGATTTTGAAACATATATTTTCTCACATAATTCTTACTCAGAGCCAGTTTGTTTGATGCCTGCTAATTTGCCTATTAGTCATTTTCCTATATCCTTCCTTTTCTGTCATTGCTTTGTTATGCCAAGTGTTCCTCTAAACTAGCTTGACCACTTATACTAGCCTGTCATTGATTTGGATTACAAGGCTAGTTAATACACACATAAAGATTCTATGTGTATGTGTGTTTGTGTGTGTTGTGTGTGTATTCTCTTTTCTTCTTTTCTTTTCTTTTTTTTCCTTTGCCTTCCTGCCTTCCCAACTTCCCTTCCTTCCATCCTTCCTTCCTTTGCTATATTTGGCAACCCTAAAAGAAATGCTTGCAGTAAAGTTACATTACCAGCTACATAATGTGATGCCATGTTAAACTGTAATCACCCCTCCACTGAACCTAACAAAGGCAACATGCTAATTTTTGTGTTAAGACACAGTGCGATGGCACACAATCACATGATGCTGTTTCATCCCCTTTCTTCTCGAGACTTTCATAACAGTCCTCTTTATTGCTCATGGGTTTCTAATAATGGTGTCCATGTGGCTTTGGAACAACAGCAGAATGTTAATTTATTCCCCAGTGTTACCTAGAGGCCCTGATGTGGGTCCAGGATTGGTGATGCCCTAATTTAAATACTGGGTAGGATCAGGCTGATCAGGTGGCTCAGGGCTAGCACAATAGGCTGTGAAGGGAAGTCCCACTCCCTGATCAGGGCAGATCAGGAGGATTCCAAATGTAATTGGCCTCCGGGGAGTATGTAAGTCAGTCTGTACACCCCCTTCAGACCTCCTTAATGCCTTGCCAGCTGGAAGGAAAAGTGCCTGCTTGTATTGCCCACAAAGGAAGCGGGGATTGAGGGGAGTAGAACTGGAGAAATTAAAAAGGAGGAAAGAGACAGCGACACAAATGAAGAGGTGGGTAATAATATTGTACATCTAAAAGCCGGGTGAGTGTGTCATAAACAAATGGGCTTGCAATGGTCAGTAGACAATTATATCCTGTTACCTCATTTCAAATGCTGACTAATTATATAGAGCAAGAGGAAATTAGCACAGGAACCTCATTCTTTGCCAAGTCCACATCAAAATGCTGTAAAAGAAAACATGAAATCAATCTTCTGTGGTTTTTAAAGAACTCCTAGTTCTTGAAGTTTCAATTTCTGCACAGAGTCCTCCAAAATATTCTAAGACTTACTGGATGTTCAAATTTCAGCAATTAGACTTGTAAAAAGAAACCTATGGCTTGCACCTTTTTTGGTGATCTGGACGACAAAAAACTTTTTAAAAAATTCTTGTTATTAATGCCTAAATCCTCAACTTTCATCCGACTTGCTTTATGTCAAAAAAAGATTTGCTGAAGTGGGAAATTGTCTTCTTGGACAGCGCCGTCTCCTGAAATTCTCTTGGTGTACATTTGGCTTGTTTCAGTGTTTAACTGAGTTCTTGAACTTCCTATTCACAGACATCCTGGTCAATAATAGAGCTGCATTAGTAACTTTTCTGACTCTAAAAATTTTGAAAATTGGATCACTTTCTTCTATTGCTTTACAGCTTATAGATGTATCACCATTAAACAAACAAACAAAAAACCGAGTTCCCAAAATTACTTAAAAGATATTTAAATAGTCACCAAAAAAAGCCACTTTAATTAAAGCACCAGACCCTTGTTAAAATACTCCAAAATGTATGGAAGCATGATATCGGGGAGGGAGTCAATAAGCCACGCCTGTAATGACCTTTGGCAGAGAGAGGCCTCCCTGACTTTAAGTTTCCTGGTCCCTAATGGTGATCATCAATGCTTAACAGAAGATGCTTAACTTTGGGATTCTGCTGTGCCATGTATCAGAGGTCACTGTGGGTCAGGCTCCAGGACTCCATCCTGATTTCAACCAAAGTAATATCATTGCCTATTCAATATGGGGTTTTGAAGCAAGATTTCTCTTGGGGGAAAGAAAATATTTCATAATTCTGCTAGTTTAAAAATATTTTTAAAGGACTGGACTAGATGATATTTTGGGACTTAGTCAGCTCTCACATTCTGTGCTTCTGTGTCAGATACTAGTGTGGAAAACCCACCACAGACTACAGTACTGTGTCGGAAATGGAAGTTGTTGGTGGGGAAAATTAGGGGTCTTATTACACTTGAGCATAAAACTCAGGTTTTCTCCTGTGTTTTAGGAAACCAATTTAAATAACCCTTCTTAATGGTAGTCACATAGAGATCTTTCACTTGCTTTTTTAATGGGCTAGTTTGTTGCTGGCAAGGTAAGGGGAAGATGATCTTTTAAATATCATCTTCCTTCAGGTGTGAGACTCTTACCGCCCTCCTGTTTCCTTCCTGCACCATTCTGGTGAAGGCAACGTTGCCATAGATTCATTTGCTATCATAGTAGTAAAAAATAGAGGAAAAAAAAGCAAGAAAGCCAGCACCAAATTAAGACAACTAAGAAAGCATAATGAGGTTAATATTTTTGAAAGTATTGCTGATGTCTTTAGCAAGTTGCTTAGTAACTCCTCATCCATTGAACCAATAGCATTTATAGTTTCCATCTGAATCCCTGGGAGTAGAGGCCATTGCTCAGTTTAGGGGAGCGGCCTCAATTCTTAAGTAGAAGCGTGTTCTAAATTCCGTAAGCTTCATTCCACATGCAGAGACATGGAGAACATGTAGGCAAAATTCCCATTAGGGGGAAGTATTAAGCCTTCTAATGGTGAAAGGGGGCAGTAGAGAAAAGAGACAAGGGGAAAATGCAAGAATTGAGACATTAGTGTCCAGGCTTACCTCTGCGCTTCAAACCCTTGGGGCCAGTAGGAGGGGTTATAAAACCGAGGGTCTTGGTTTGAGAAGGATGACTCAGCAGAGGGACACTGTGCGTATTTGGGATTTACAGTTCTGGGAGGAAACTCTTATAGAAAATCCTTCATAATAGAAAGTGGTTCTATTGGAGGAGACATGGCTGAATGGCTTGTTGAGGCAGACACAAACCTGAGACATGATCTCAGATGGGTGCGACAGAGATGAGGCTGTTGGCTGGCCAAGTACCAAGGCGGTCAGTGAGGTGATGACCGTGCTGACCTGTGGCAGAGGCCTGCAGCAGAGCAGACTGCTCGAGTTGATGCTCAAAAGAGGGTCACATCAGAGCTCAGGTAATCTATAGCCTAAAGAGAGCCAAGGGTGTGGCTTGTCCTTAGCAGAGAAGGCTGAGCTCCCCAGAGAGCTGCCTCTGTGTGCTGTCACTGCCAAGAAGAGGGACTACAAATTTCCCCAGCTCAGATCAGCAGTGGGAGTCAAGGAAGACAGAGTTGGGCGCCCAGAGATGAGCAGGGTTGGACCTTTTTATGCCCACTCTGGCTCTATGAGCTCCACATGTACTCAGACGCCAGACCGAGCAGGAGTAGGAAGAAACGGTTGCCTGGATTGTCCAAATTTTAGCACTGCGAGTCTGAAACCTGGGGAATGCCTCAGTACTGGGCAGTCTGGGACAGTTGGTCACACTCCCTTCAAGTTCAGAAAGGTAAGAATAATAGAAAAAATGCTTTAGCTTATAGCACAGTGACAGGAAGTAGAGTTGCCCAAACTTTGTGGTGTCCCAAGGGAAATGCCCATCCAGTAACTAAATGCCGCTGTCATCATGGAGATTTGCCCATTAAAAAGGTAACGTAATTTTTTTTTTTTTTTTGAGTGTTCCACATGAGTTAAGTGAGAGGTGTTTTCTCCCAGTATTATAAAAGACCTTTAAAAAAAAATCTGGGTTATTATCCTTTCTGGTAATTTCTCTCATTTTAAATTAGATTTCACTCTTTCTTTTAATCTAGGTTGAAAGAGCCCATGATTTAGGGTTAAGAGTTTTAAGTTACACATCCAGTTCTTTGGAAGGGTGAAGGTAATACTGTGTCTTTCTCTAATAGCATTTATACATTTCCTGCCACATGTCCTAGCCATAGTTCATCTTGGCCGTGTAGCATGGTGGTTGAGCAAGTGGGGACAAGCTTCAGACTCCCTGAGTTCAAATCCCACCTCTCCATTTTCGCTGGCCATACCTCGCAGATCTTAACTCGTGGTGACTTGATGCTCTCATCTATGGGGTGTGCTGATGCCAGTAAAGGGAATAATATGCACCTTGCAGTTTTTTGTGAGGATTCAATGAGATAATGAGTTTGGAGTTTTTCAGTGTGTCTGGGAACATAGAAAGCCCTGAATAAATGTTAGTGTGTATTTTTTTAAAATGAACGCCTGACTCCTCTACTAGGTTGTAAGCAATTTGATCATAGGAATACTTTCCACTTTTACCCATCTTTATATCCCTAATATCTGGAACGGAATAAGCATTAAGTAATTGTTAGCTATTATTAGGATTTTTTGAAAAAAATATCCAAAACTTTCATACTCCTCTTTCTGTCTGGATTTCTCTTTCTTACTATTTCTCCATAGATTTAAAAGTCAAATGGAAAAAGAAAAAATGAAAACTAATTGGGGGTAAAATATCTGGGCTTTTTTATGAAGACATGGGGTATATATGCAATCCCAAATGAACTGTCTCCTCGGATATCTGAGACAGGCAGAAGAGGGTCACACACCAATCTGGGAATCTGAAAATCTGGCTCCTGGTATTTTTCTCTGCCGGAAAACTTTTCCATAGTGTTCTCTTTAAAATTGCCAAAATTAGAGGGTTGGACTACATAAGGGCCAAGTTCATGTCCAGCTCTAGACTTCAGCAATTCTAGTAGAGAACAGAACAAGACAGTATACAATTAAGTGCTAAGTTGTGAGCTGAACAACACAGTAATGCTTTTTAAAAACTTCACTCTCTTCTCTAAAAAAAAAAAAAATCTTTCAAGTGTTAATGTTCCCCATTTCCTTTTGAAAACCTGCTTTCCTTGTGCAGGACTATTCTGGTTTGGATGAAAAAAGAGAACACGCTTGTGTTGCTCGCGTAGAAGATTCCCAAGCCGCTGAGAACACCTGACAGCAGAGACTCAGCCAACATTATTGCGCACCTTGCGCCAATGAGGGCATAAGCATAGCTTCTACCTAGAAGCTGAAGGAAGCTGGCAAATTGCTCTGTAATTACAGCCACCCTTGCAGCAGGGCAGAAACGACAGGCAGCATTGTCTGTGTATCTCGAGGTAGCTGAACATCGCGCCACCTCTCGGTTGGCCTCTTTCCTCTTGTCTGTCTACTTTTTTCCCCATGTAAGACAAATTGCTCTAGTCCTCTTGCTGAGAAAGGAGGAGGTGAGCGGCACAGCTCTGAGTCTGATGGCCTAGGATGCTCTCCAACCCTCATTTGCTAAATGTAGGCAGGAGATCATTTCATTTCTTCTGAGCTCCTCTCTTAAGAGGAGTCTCACGAAAATCCTTCATAGGCTCTAAGTTGTAACTTAGGATGTACTGTCCTTCCCCTGATGACACTGACTTTTCCAAGTGTTGCTGCTAAGATCAGGCCAGTCTAAGAAGGGAGACAAATACTCTAGTCCTGAACTCTCACTCCATTTGGAGAGGCAAGGTCACTGTTTGTTCTGGCACTACCTTCTCTGACATAAACCACAATCTTTTTTGGAGTAAGGATGCACGCGTAAAGGCAGAAAATTTGGTTCTAGTAGAAATTCCCTTTGCTACTTGAATTTTTGAGGGATTTCTTTGGTGAGTGATGTGTAGGTACAGCTATTTCTTTAACCTAAGGCACATGAATACTTTTCTGCAGAGCTGTGGGCCATGTGGGCTCTATATGGGCTCTAGGGTATGTTGGTAGCACCTTGGCATTCTATTAAGCACCTTTCTTACTGGAAATATGAAGGGGTGGAAACAAAGCCTGCATCGGACAGGAGATTGTGCACAATTTTATTTGTCTGAGAACTGATGACAAATAGAAGTTGATTTAGACCAAATGGCAGATCTCCCATATTTCTTTCCAGTGGCATCCTCATGACTCTCAATCTTACTCCTTTCCTCCGAAGAGCAATTGGGTAGAAAGTGATGCACTCTGGAACTACTGGCTTCTTAGAGTGGCAGACTAGTCAGAGGTAGGGGGCCTTGCCTCCGAATGTGGCATCTCAGAAGACTGGTCCCTACCCTGTCCCCTTGTCTTCCTCTAGCCTCATCCAAACTCCTTGTCACAAGCACCACTGTCCTTTTCCTCAAGACCACGTAGCCCAGAGTCCTTTCTCATTGGTATTCTCTCTCATGCTACTTCTGATCCTGTGTGTGAATTATGATGTTGCCTACTCCCCAGTAGGTGGGCAGGTGGGCATGTATGGTTTAAACCTGTCAGGGTGTTTTCAGAGGAAAGCCAGGTGTAATTTTTTAGACTGGTAAGTGGGAAAGGGAAGTCTGCTGTTATGGAGTGAAATCTAGAAATAAACTCTTCCTTAGTCTTTAGAACACTTTGTATTTTGTGTTTATTAATTTGGTCACTAGCTTCCAGTCTCTCCAATGGCTTGTGCTTTGTGACAACAGAGACTCTAAGTAATACACTGAGTATCTAGCCTGTAACTCAGTGCCTAGCTCAGTAAATATCTATTGAATGGAAAAAAAGGAATGAAAAGAACAAATCCCTTTTAACTTCTGTGTCAGAGTGTATGTGTGTGTGTGTGTGAGAGAGAGAAAGAGAGAGAGAAAGAGAGAGAGAGAAAGGAGAAAGAAAGGGGGTGGGGAGAAATATATCTGGGAAAACTTTACATCTGAAGTTTTCAAACTTTTTGGTTGACAGTGTTCTTAATGTCTCAACATTTTTTCTCGCAGCATTCCTAGGCCAAAAGAAATACATAACAGTTCCATTAAGTGGGTGGGTACAAATAATTTCATAAGCATTTATGTCCTAACAACTTAGTGGCCAACATAAGTTGAAAAAAATGTTTCATTCTATTCTTGTCCAATATTATGTACAAACGGCATATACGTGCCTAGTGGGCACTGCACAACTCCTCAAACTTTGGAATCAGGTTAGACATTGTTAGCCTCAGTTCCTGTTCTGCATTCTGCAATGATTTTCATGTGGTATTTGCTCACAGCAACTGCCAAAAACCCAGTTTCACAAAGACATGATGTCATCTAAAGGAATCTAGCACGATATCATAACTGAAACTGGGAACAACCTCAAGCAGATAGTTTGTGGGGATATGTGAAAGATATAGAATATCTCTGTGTTTCCCTCTAAAATAAAAAAGATAAGCCATGGTGAATATGCTGTGGCATCTTGGGGTGCATTGGTACAAAGATTGGGAACTGTGTAGTTACATTCATGTTGATTTCAAATACTGGAAGAATCGTAGTGAAAGATATGTTTTCATGATGAAAAGGTAGTACAAGTTTTAATCACATTGTGAGCTACTTACCCAATATGGCTAATTTTCTTTCCCTAACAGTCATCATTAAATATGTCTTGGGTTAACTTTGCGAAGTTGAGTTTGATTACGCTTAAAGGCCATGACACTAGAGCAGTGAGACCAATTTCTTACATTACTCACATGAATTGGGCTCCTTACTTTACATCCCGCAGGTTTAACCTTCACACTTTGTGGCCCATGGAGCATGTTGTCTGCTTGCTACTTAAAAAGGGTGTGGGGGGTCACACTGCTGGTCTTGCTCACAGCCGAGCATCAGAGGGCTTACGGCATCTGCAACACATCACAGCATTGTGTCAACCTACAAATTATGTGTTGGAACTGGAGGAATTTACTTAAAAGGCTTCCAGTGAAATACTATGACAAATAGGTACAATCTAATGTCAGCCTTCGCACTAAATGCTTTATTCTTGGCATTTATAAATGTTCATTACCGTTGTGCATTCTTGAGTAAATTTGGGTCTTAGAAGATAATTTGTAATCCTTATCACTCCTTCTTTAGAATCCAGCTAACCACTGCTCTCTCTTAGCTGAAATGTGAGACCTCAGAGGGTTAAGTGAGTTTCACCCACACGCAAAGTCAACATCAAGTATTTCTTTAAATGTGGACTCCTTGACAAACACATCTCTCCATTTGCAAGGCCCATGAATTTAAAGCATCCGGTAATAACAGGCCTGTTCTCATTCTTGGAGCTGGAAGCTCCCTGTGAAATGGTATCCTGCCAAAGTGCCACTGCAGTAAAGCTCTGCGTCCTAATGTTGGTGTCAAAGTGCCAGTGAACCAAGACTGGCAGCCAGCTAATTTGGGAGAGCTGTCTGCCTCAGCTCCCCCTGCCCCCCGACTCCTACTGATCAACTCACCCACATGAGCTATTCAGCTTGTCAACCATTCATGGGTAGGGGGAGAGGGGGTGAAAGAAATTAGGTTGTGCCTTCTCTCATTCAATCCCCAGATTCCTCTGGGTCACTGGTCCAGCCTCTGAGAACCCTGGGAACTCTGTTCCTCCCACTAGATTAATGGCTCCATAAGCAGACCCTTGAGGTAAGAGATATACCCTTTGCTAAAAGTGGTATTACTCATGACATACAATTTTCTGGCAATATCGAACACTTTCACAGACATCCTTAAATAAACTGAATACTTAGATATATGAGCATCTGTCCTAATAGATAATATCTAATTATCTTTCCTTTTATTAAAAATGATCAAGAACATTGAAGGGAAGTAAGCAGCTGCATCGCTAGGGATGGTTGGGTGGGTGAGAACCTTTCCGCAGTGTCTGAAGTTTGGGGCAAGGGAGCTACAAAAAAGCAATCTGTGAGCTACGCATGCTTACTTTTCGGTAGACTCAGCCTTGGCTCTCCGTGGCCACACTTAAAGTCACAAGTATACAAATTTTATTTCCTTCTCTCAGTCCATCACAAATCTATATAATGGGGACAAAAATAATCCTGGCTTTGTTGGCATGAGGCTCCAGTGAGCTAATGCACTTAAAGATCTTAGCATCTAGAAAGCATGAAATAAATGATTTCTCCCCCTCCTCTTTTCTCCTGATTTAAACAATGCTATGAAATAGGTCTACCGTGATATAAATTTGCAAATTGGCCCCAAATGTTTGATCTTAGTTGAATATAGCAAGAGAAGAAAAATAATTAAATAAAGAAATCCTACCTATCAGGAAGAAATTATGGCAAAATGAATATGGCCCTCAGAGGCCGTCGTACGTAAGAAGGACTTGTGTAAGAATGACTTACCTTGAGGCAGCGATACTGTGCAGCTTGTGAACTGTTCATAACACTTAACAAGCAGTTTGGGGCTCACTATAGCCTAATTTACTATGTGTACCCTGTGGGTGTGCTCCCGTCCCTCTCAAAAAGCGCTTCAAATAAAATGTGTAGGTTCCACTCTTTTGGCACGTGGGTATTCCTCACCATGAACAGAGAGTACCTGGTGCCTCAAGGTGATGCCTTAATTCTCCCTGGCACGCATGAAGGGTAGATGTAGGCATGCACCATCCTGGTACGTAGCTCAGTGAGTTATAAATGTAAACATTTTACTCAAGCGTAATAGGAGAAGGAGCTGAGATTCAGAACCAATGCAGCGGTGGTGGTGGGGATGGTGGGGAATCGGCAGGCTCCTGTTGTTGGAAGGGTCCCATCAAAAAGAAGAGAAAGCTTGAGATACGTGTGCTTAATTCAAGAGTTTCAGAGATGGAGGGAGCAAGGTAGAAACTGTGTGTGTCTAAAAGAGAGGTGGGGGGAGAGGGAGGGAGGGAAGGAGGAGGGGGAGAGTTTTCACGGGTTTTAAAGAGTGCTCACTTTCTCTTTCTCTTTTTAATACACAGAGGGTGTTCTGCTCTGGACTACTTTCTGAAAGCTCTCTCTTGTGCAATATGCATGTAGTAGGTACGATTTTTTAAACGCAGTTCCTTGTAGAGTATGGCAAAAGAGTTTTTGAATCTCCTAGAGGCCAGCTTTTTCTATTATATTTTTTAACCTTATTTTGTTGGTTCACACTGTCAGGCTTCTAGACCATCTTCTTCAAAAGACACCTCATTTTCATTTTCAATCAATTTCTCTCCACGATTTTTCACATAGCTTCCTTCACACTACTAATTTCACTTTAGAGCTGGCATCCTATCCCACATCCCTGGGCTTGCTGTGCTAACATGTTTAAACATGATTAATCTTTATTAATGTAAGAGAGACAAAGCTCCAAGAATCACACACCTCTTAATTTGCTATAGTTCCAAAGGGGGTCTTCAGCCCTGGAAACTGAAAATGAATGGGCTCCTTGAGAGGCAGACATACTGGGCATTCTGCTAAGTGCAAAGTTTTGCTTTATGGCTGCAGACAGGATCTTCTTTAAGGTGCATTCTAGACCAAATCTTTGATATATCAAATGCCATGAAATGTCCAAATAATGAAAAAACATTTCCTGATCACAGATAATGATTGATTTACTTTCAGCAGTGTTTGTTACACATTTAGTTCAGAAAATGAACTATAAAATATATTAAATATAAAATGTATATTATGGTTGCATTTTACCCCCATCGTAATTTTGAGAATAACATTCTCTCAATGTAATGTTCATTTATTCTATTATTTGGCAAATATGGGCCAAGAGCTGGGGTAGGCACTTAAGAAAAGGCAGAGTTGTATGAGACTATCCACAAAGGAGTTCTATAGTTTAGGTGAATACTTCATCTCTTTAGCACTGTCATGAAAATTCTGTCTAAGATTCAAAATATTTAGTATTATGTATACATACAGATATCTGATACTTGATAGATGTTGCTTATTTTAGAAACATTTGCTGTGGGTTGCACATATACATTAAGATATTAGAATGTGGCTGAATTACTAAGGGCCATATAAAGGAGTGGGGGAGATTACTGGATCTGAAATCTAAGCTAAGGATAATTTCTACAACTGCACATTACATTGAGTTCCTGTGCAGGTCACAAAGGCCAATAAAGAAATTCCATGAGTCATGTAGTATTCATTTTCTAATAAAAGGATATATACTAGTAGGTAAGAAGAAAATGTTCCCGGAAATAAACTGTAACAGGAATCTAACCCCAGATTACTATAATAAAAGAAAATATCTTTAATAGCGGCCTTTGGAGAAGATGAAGAAAATGTATTCATATGGTCATTTCTTACACTGACCCTGGGTACAAATCAAGAGAAAAATACTATACAGCAATTATATGAATGTGCTTCTACAGGGAATAAAATGACATAGTCATCAGGCAGCTGGGGCCTGATGTTTTGTGTGCAGTCCATGTTTTTGGCTGGATATGGGTTTGAAAACCGGCATTCCTTGGATGACTCAGTCTCAAGAGCCCGAGCCCAGGCCCCTGCTGACAGCGTGGACACCAGTGTCACCCTCTGCAGGCCCTCCGACACTGGGCTGTTCCTGAGCAGTGGGCGGGCCCTCTGCCACCTCCCCTGCCGCCTGTCTACGCAGCAGCTGGGTACATTTTCTCCTCACCAGCAATGTGCCTAGACTCTTCCTGCTGCTGGTGCTCACGGTGGGGCATCACAGGTGACTTGTAGCCTAAAGAAATGGAGAATTTGGAAGTATTTCAAAATGTTAACAGCAGGCTGGTTATGCCGGTATATGTCACGTGTTTCTCCATAAAAAAGGCATCTCTTCTCTCACTGAACTCACTTAGTAATGCAATTTCCTTTCTCATGGGCATTTATCATATATATATATTTGTTATCTTCTCTGCTAGACTATGAAGTCTATGAGGGCAGTGTCCATCTCTGGTTTATTTCTATGCCCATAGCCCTTAGCACAGTCCCTCATGCTCACTGAATAGCTGTTGAATGAATAAATGAATGGGAGGCATTTAGCCAAATCCTTTGGGTCTACAAATACGGATGGAAATAGGGGAGGTGTCTGGTAATATTTTCAGTCTCTGTTGATTTTAGCTAGATTAAACAGTTAGAGTACTCTATCTCCTGTTGTATGAAATGATTTTTGCATTTAATTATAAAGATCTGATTCTTGAAAGTGAAAACTTGGGAAAAACTGGGGATATAACCAGACCCCAATCCTTGACATATTTCCTTTTTGAGATTGAGTGCCAGCAGAAACCTCATATGAACTCAGGTTACTTTAAGAAGCTCAAAGCCTTCTCTTTTCTGATTGATAATAAATAGGATCGCCATATAACTTATTGTCTAAATTGGGACATTTTTGGGAGTGAACAAAGGCACTTCTAATAATTATGTCTAGACCACAGGCATTAGCTGAGGCTGTCTTGGGCAAATGAGAATGTATGTTCACTTAGTTATAAATATATTTTTATTTTGAGAACCGTTGGTTGCCAATGTGACCATGTGCCTTCCATCTCCTTCCATGGCCACGAAAGAGGCAAGAAATTTTACATTTCCCCAACTTGCCTTTTTTTAATGTATGGAACAGATTGGGATCTTCCTTACACTCTTTATCCTACTGCAAAGTGCATTCACCATTCCTAGGCGTAAAATAGAATAAAAGAAAAATAGCATCTTTTTCATCCTTGAATACAGAAGGTAAAAACTGACACAAAGTACCATCAAGCCAAGTAGCCAGTGACCTTCTCAGAGAAAAAAAATTACTTCCCAGCAGATGACACTTTTAACTGTAAGCTTCAAAATTTGGTAAGATTCTCATCGAGAAGAGGGATTCAGGTTCGGAGGAACACTCATCAACACTTTTTCCTTCATTGAGAGGGATATTTGATCTTGGCTTAGGGGAACAGAGGAGAAGGCAGAAAGGCTGATAGGAAATAAAGCAGAAGACTAAATACATGGGGGTACAATTCCAGCTATCTGATCAGTCATTTGCTTGCGGTATGAAGTGTCTGGATTTATCACAGTAATATTCTTGTTGGTATTTCATAGACCATGCAGGTCTCATTATATCTATGCCAATGGCCTTGTCATCACTGCTGATGATCAGACTTCTCTTTGTTGGCCTTATGTGACTCAGCGACCTTCAGTAATTGAGGATGGAACATGGCATTAAGTGCTGAGGGTAAAGCAAGTGTCTACGGTGAGATCTTCCTCCCCTAGTAAGGGACCAAAAGTATGTCAGAAATGATCAGCAGGTTTTCTTGGAACATTAAAAGGAATGGAAATAAAGGGGCCCTCCCTGTCTTCATAAATTACACAAGAGTATCCAATCTGCTCATCTTCACCCTGTAATTTGGAATGGAAAAATCTCCTGTGCATAAATTGCCTTTCCTGAATCTAACACAATTAATCCAGAAGAGAAGTGGGAATGAGTAGCAGGGTTTTTTTTTTTTCCCCTTCAAATTTTGTTGTTAATTAAAAAAACAATTATCAAGGATTTCTAATTACTTTATAAGTGCTGTATGGCCTGTACCTGCTCCTCAGCAAATTAGTAAGATAATGCTGGAAACATCTTATTAAACAGAATTACTCTTTCTCTGCCTTCAGATTCACACATTTACTTAATAGGCCTCTTCTCATGCAACACCTTTGTGAAACATTTATATCCATTAAGTTATCTCACAGTTATTAGCATTGTGCATTGGTTTCTCCATTCCCCCCCCCGCCCCGGACCTAATAAATTGATAGGCTACTATAAGGGTGAGTATCTTTAAAGATACTTCCTTAGAACAAGCCAGTATTTTGGAAGTAATAAAACATTTCTGGTGGACGAAGACAGTACTTAAAAGATAAGTACTTAAAAGATAGTACTTAAAGGGAAATAGAGCCCAGAAGTCCATAGAGAATCCCTGGAACAAAATGGGAATATCTGTAGCCAGGGGCTGGCAATAGGACAAGAACAAAAATGTAACCCATTGCAGAGTGCTGACAGGGCTCGCGTGAATGGGAGAAGCACCTGTACTCTAGTCAGCAGATCTGTGTGAAACACGCTGTTCAAGGATCGTGCTAGAAGGGGATTCATTTACTTGAGGGTTTCGTAGACTACATTAAGTTCTATAGCACGTCTTCTTGAATGTGAGTGGAACCAAGTCGAGACTGAGGAAGCAAGCAGCTGAAATCTAGGAAATGGTGATCTCATAGTGTTTTTAATTGAATAAATGTGATGTGTAACATTGTGTACATTTAAGGTGCACAAGGTGTTACTCTGATACATTTATATATGGTAATATGATTGCTGATGTAATGATATCGCCTTGCATAATTATAGTACAATATTATTGTTTATATTCCTTATACTGTGCACTAGATCTCTATGGCTTATTTACTACTTGTAACAAGTTTGTACCTGGAAATACTCTTATCTCCCACTCCATCCCCTAGTAACCACCATTTTACTCTCTGTTTTTTACAGGTTTAACTTTTTTAGATATCACATGTAAGTGATATACAGCACTTACCTATCTGAATCTGACTTACCTTGTTTAGCATGATGTGCACAAGGTCCAACCATGTTGTCACAAATGGGAGAATGTCTTCCTTTCTTATGGCTGAATAATATTCCAATGTGCCACATCTTTTTAATCCATTCATCTGCTGATGGGCATTTGGGTTGTTTCCATATCTCTGCTGTTCTGAATAATGCTGTGATAAACATGGGAATACAGAGATCTCATTGAAATTCTGTTTTCATTTCCTTTGGGTATGTACCCAGAAGTGGAATTTCTGGGTTGTATGGTAGATCTGTTTTTAATTTTTTGAGGAAACTCCATATTGTTTTCCATAGTGTTTGGACCAATTTGCATTCCCAGCAACAATGCACATGAGCTTCCTTTTCGCCACATCCTTGCCAGCACCTGTTGTCTCTGGTTTCCTTGATGACAACCATCCTAGAGCTGTGAGGTGATATCTCACTGTGGTTTTAATTTGCATTTCCCTGGTGATTAGTGATATTGAGCATCTTTTCATGTGTGTGTTGGCTGTTCTGATGTCCTCTTGAGAGAAATGTCTTTTTAGTTCTTTTGCCCATTTTTAAATTGGATTGTTTGTATTTTTGTTATTGAGTTGACAGAGTTCTTTATATATTTTTGGATATTAACTCCTTATCTAATCCATGGTTTGCAAAAAATTTTTCTCGCATTCTGTAGGTTGTCTTTTCATTTTGTTAATTGTTTCTTTCGCTTGCAGAAGCTTTTGAGTTTGATGTAGTCGTATTTGTTGATTTTTTTCTTTTGTTGTTTGTGCTTTTGGTGTCATGACCAAAAAATTATTGCCAAGACCAATATTGATGAGCTTTTCCTCTATATTTTCTTCTACAAGTTCTTTGGTATCAGGTATTATGTTTAAGTCTTTGATCCATTTTGAGTTAATTTCTGTGAATGCTGTGAGATAGGGGTCCAATTTCATCGTTCTGTATATGTTTCTCCACTTTTCCCAGCACGACTTGCTGAAGAGCTTATCTCTTCCCCGTTGTATATTTTTAGCTCCTTTGCTGAATATTAGGTGACCATATGAGTACACCTTAGAGGAAAAGTCTTTCAATTTTTCTCCATTGAATTTAATGTTAGCCGTGAGTTTGCTGTCTATGGCCCAAATTATGTTGAGATATGTTATTTGTATACCTAGTCTATTAAGGGTTTTTATAAAAGGATGTTGTATTTTGTCAAATGCTTTTTCTACATCTCTTGAGGATGATCATGTGATTTTTATCTTTCATTTTATTGATGTGATGTATTACATTTATTCTTCTGTATTCATCAGGAACATTGGTCTATAGTTTTCTTGTGGTATCTTTATCTGGTTTTGGTATTAAAGTAATGCTGACCTCTTAGAATGAATTTGGAAGTGTTCCCTCCTCCTCAATATTTTTGAAAAGTTTGAGGAGCATTGGCATTAATTCTTCTTTAAATGTTTGGTAGAATTCTCCAGTGAAGCTGTCTCGTCCTGGAGTTTTCTGTATTGGGAGTTTTATGATTTCTGATTCAAATCTCTTATTTTTGGTCTGTTTGGATTTTCTATTTCTTCCTGATTCAGTCTTGGTTGGTCGTGTAGTTCTAGAAGTGTATCCATTTATTCTGTATTACGTAATTTCCTGTATATAATTGTTCATAGTAGTCTCTTATGCTTGTTATTTCTGTAGCATCAGTTCTAATGTTTCCTCTCTCATTTCTAATTTTATTTATTTGAGTCGTCTCTCTTTTTCATAGTCTAGCTAAAGATTTGTCAGTTTTGTTTACCTTTTCAAAGAACCAGCTCTTAGTTTTGTGGATCCTTTCTATTGTTTTTCTGGTCTCTATTTCGTTTATTTCCCCTCTGACCCTTATTTCCCTTCTTCTGTTGATTTTGACCTTAAATTGTTCTTTTTTTGTTTTTCTAGTTCCTTGAGGTATAAAGTTAGGTTGTTTATCTGAGATCTTTCTAATAATCTTTTCTCTCAGAACTACTTTTGCTGCATCCCACAATATTTGATATATTTTGTTTTCATTTACATTTGTTGCAAGATGATTTTTTATTTCCCTTTTGATTTATTTTTTGACTCAGTGGTTGCTTAGAACTGTGTTGTTTAGTTTCCACATATTTGTAGATCTTCTCACTTTCCTTTTGTTGATTTCTAGTTTCATACCATTGTGGTTAGAGAAGATAGTTGATATGCTTTCGATCTTGCATTTGAGAAGAATGAGTATTCTGATGCTATTGGGTGGAATGTTCTGTATATATCTATTAAGTCCATTTGTTCTAAAGTGTGGTTTAATTCTAATGTTTCCTTGTTGATTTTCTGTCTGGGTGATCTATTCATTGCTGATAGTGAGGTATTGAAGTTCCCTACAATTACTGTATTATTTTCTATTACTCCCTTAAGATTTGTTATTTATTGCTTAACATATTCCAGTGCTTGGTGTTGGGAGCATATATACTTATGATTGCTACATCTTCTTGATGTATTGACCCCTTTATTTTTTTAAAGTGTAACTTATTTTATTTTTTAAATTTAATTTAATTTTATATAAATTCAGTTAATTAACATATAGTGTATTATTAGTTTCAGAGGTAGAGTTCAGTGATTCATCAGTTGTATATAACACCCAGTGCTCATTACATCACATGCCCTCCTTAATGCCCATCACCCAGTTACCCCATCCCCCACACCTCTCCCCTCCAGCAACCCTCAGTTTGTTTCCTATGAACAAGAGTCTCTTATGGTTTGTCACCCTCTCTGATTTCTTCTTGTTTTATTTTTCCCTCCCCCATGCTTCTCTCTTTTGTTTCTTAAATTCCACATGAGTGAAATCATACAATAATTGTCTTTCTCTGATTGACTTATTTTGCTTAGCATATATAATACCCTCTAGTTCCATCCAGGTCATTGCAAATGGCAAGTAATATTCCATTGTATTTATATACCACATCTTCTTTATTTATTCATCTGTCAGTGGACATCTGGGCTCTTTCCATAGTTTAGCTATTGTGGACATTGCTGCTATAAAGACCCCTTTATTGTTATTAGTGACATTGCTGCTATAAAGACCCCTTTATTGTTATTAGTGATCTTGTTACCCATTTTAGCTTGAAGTCTTTTTTGTCTGATATAAGTATGGCCATGCTTACCTACTTTTCATTTCCATTTGCTTGGAATATTATCTTCCATCCTTTCATTTTGAGCCTATGTGTGTCCTTAGACCTGAAATGGGTCTCCTGTAGGCAGCATATAGTTGGATCTTGTTTTTTTTCCCTCCATCCAGACACTCTGTGCTGCCTTTTTTTTTTTTTTTTTTTTAAAGTACATTTCACACCCAGCATGGAGCCCAATGCGGGGCTTGAAATCATGACCCTGAGATTAAGACCTGAGCTGAGATCAAGAGTCAGATGCTTAATGAACTAAGCCACCCAGGGGCCCCACACTCTGTGCCTTTTGATTGATGAGTTCAATCCATTTATATTTAGTGCTATTATTGACATGTAAGGATTTATGACTGCCATTTTATCTTTTGTCTTCTGGTAATTTTGTCTCTCTATCATTTCTTTCTCCTTTTGTTTCTGTCTACCTTTGTAAGTTGGTGGTTTTCCATGGTGATTTGCTCAGTCTCCCCCATTTTTAATGTTTTGTGTCTCTGCTCTAGGTTTTTGCTTTGTGGTTAGCATGAGGTTTACATAAAACATCTTGTAGATAAAATGGTTCTTTTTCTGCCAAGAGCAATTTATCTTCATTCACCTTTAAACTTCTTTCTTTTTTCACTTTCCCTTTTATATTTTTGATGTCACAAATGATGTCTTTTAATGCTGTGATTTTATTACTAAGTTGTAGTGGCTATAATTATTTTTAATGCTCTTTTCCTTTAAGCATTATGCTACAGTTAGGAGTTTAATATACTATTCTAAAAATGGGTTGCGATATTCTAATTCTGACTTTAACTTTAATCAGAGTTTGTGTGCTTTTGTCTTTTCATTTCAACTTGGAGAGCTCCTTTCAGCATTTCTTGTAAGGCAGGTCTAATGGTGGTGAACTCCCTCAGCTTTTGTTTGTCTAGGAAAGCTTTTATTTCTTCTTCATATCTGAAGGATAACTTTGCTGGATAGAGCATTCTTGGCTGGCAGGGTTGTTTTTTTTTTTTTAATTTTATTGAAGTATAATGGCTGCAGTTTTTATCTTTTAGTATTTTGAACATGTCATTCCACTCTCTCCTGGCCTGTGGTGTTTCTGCTGAGAAATCTGCTGAGAAAGCTGCTTATACCCTAATAGATGTACCTTTGTAGGTTACTGTCTTTTTTTCCCTAAGTGCCCTAAAATTCTTTCTTTATCATTAACTTTTGACAGTTTTAATAAGATGTGTCTTGGAGAAAGTCTTTTTGTGTTGAGATAATAAGGTGTTCTATTAGCTTTGTGAGCTTGTATATTCAATTCTTTCCCCGAATTTGGGAATTCTCAGCTATTCTTTCTCTTTTTTTCTGTTCAAGAATAATTAACATATAGTGTTCTATTAGTTTCAGGTATAAAATATAATGATTCACAATTCTATACATTTCTCAGTGTACATCAAGATAAGTGTGCTCTTAATCCCCTTTATCTATTTCACCCATCCCCCCACCCACCTCCTTCTGGAAACCACCAGTTTGTTCTTTATAGTTAAGGGTCTGTTTTTTGTTTGTTTCTTCTTTCTTTCTTTCTTTTTGTTTTGTTTCTTAAATTCCATGTATTAGCAAAATCGTATGGTATTTGTCTTTTTCTGACTTATTTCACCTCACATTATACCCTCTAGGTCCATCTGCATTGTTGTAAATTGTAAGATATCATTTTTTTATGGTTGAGTAATATTCCATTGTGTGTGTGTTTGTATCATATATATATGTATGTGTATGTATATATAAATATGTATGTATAAATATGTATATACACACACACACAGTATCTTCTTTATTCATCTATCAATGGACACTTGGGTTGTTTCCATCTTGGTTATTGTAAATAATGCTACAGTAACATTGGGGTGTACACACCTTTTTGAATTAGTGTTTTCATTTCCTTTGGGCAAATACCCAGTGGTGGAATTACTGGATCATGCAGTAATTCTGTTTTGAATTTTTTAAGGAAACTCCATACTGTTTTCCACAGTGGCTGCACCAATCTGCATTCCTACTAACAGTGCACAACTGTTCCTTTTTCTCTACATCCTTGTCAACACTTATTATTTCTTATGGTTTCTATTTTAGCCATTCTGACACTTACTGACAGCATAAAGTGATACCACATTGGTTTTAGTTTTCATTTCCCTGATGATTAGTGATGTTGAGCATCTTTTCATGTATCTGTTGGCCATCTGTATGCCTTCTCTGGAAAAATGTCTATTCAGGTCTCTGCCCATTTTTAATCAGATTATTTGTTTTTTCAGTGTTGAGTTGTATAAGTTCTTTATATATTTTGGATACTAACCCTTTATCAAATATATCATTTGCAAATATCTTCTCCCATTTAGTAGGTTGCCTTTTTATTTTGTTGATAGTTTCCTTTGTTGTGCAAAAACGTTTTATTTTGGTGCTGTCCCAATAGATTAATTTTGCTTTTGTTTCCCTTGCCAGACATAACTAGAACAATATTTCTACAGCTGATGTCAAAGAAATTACTGCCTATGTTTTCTTCCAGGAATATTATGGTTTCAGTTTTCACATTTAGGTCTTTAATCCTAATCTATTATATCTTTAAATATATTCTCTGCTCTCTTTCTCTCTTCTTTTTCTAGAATACCCGTTATTCTTATGTTGGCTTTTCTAATTGAGTCAGATAGTGCTCATAGGGTTTTTTTGTTTTGTTTTGTTTTGTTTTGTTTTTTACTTTTTAAAGATCTTGTTCTTGATCCTTTTCCACCTGATCATTTCTATATTTTCATACTCAAGCTTGCTAATTCTCTCTTCCATATGATCTGCCCTATTTCCACTGCATTCTAATGCATTCTTCATCTCATTTATTGAGTTCTTTAGCTTCAGAATTGTCATTTGGTTCTTTTGTAGAATTTCAATCTCTTTGGTAAAGTGCTACTTCTTTTCACTAATTTTACTGTTGAAGGTCATTCTGTTGCTTTTCGGAGTTTTCTTGTAGCTTGTTAAATTTCTTCATAACACCTATTTTAAGTGATCAGATTACCGTAGTCCATGTTTTTGAGTTTAGTTGTTGGAAAAGTGTCATTTCTTTCTTTTTTTTTGATACCATATTACCATGATTTTTCATGATGTTTGATGAGAGGTGCCTCTGGCAGCATTTGGAGTAGTGAACCCCTTTTTTAATTAGGCAAGGTTTTGTTTACATTGATTCTAACAGTTCAACAGGTCGGTAGTTAAAAGCCTTCCTTTTGTCTTCCAGAAGGTGGCGCTATAGCACAAATTTTTGGTTTCTCTTCTGGGAGCTAATTTGGGCTAAGGTTGAGAGAGGGCATAAAAAAACCCCAAAAATCAAAGATTGGCAGTAGGGGTGGGTGGTGAGGTATATACTTAGCACCTGGGGCTTTGGATGTGCCCACCCCCTGGTAAGGGGATCTCCAAGTGGGGAGGTCCTAGAGGTCCATGGGACATCCTCTGGCCTCCTGGGTCTGACAGCAACAGCCATTTTCCTTCATTTCTATTTGTCTGCCTACTTGTCTTTCCTTTCCCTCTCCCCAGTCACTGCATCTTTCTCTAGAGAGAGCAAGTGGTCTCTCCAACTGCAGCACATGCGGTTGGGCAGTCCCCCACTTACCGCCTTCACCCTCTGCCTCCTTTGCCAGAAAGCTTGTGCTGGTGTGCGGCCAGTCCAGCGCTGCCTTCTCGGCCATTACCACCTCTACTGCTGCCAGCTCTGCCGCCACTTGCCTCCCTCTGGTCACTTCCATGTTCCCAGAATCTCCTGCAGTCCAATCCACCCACTTTCAGGTGCATAGATGGATGGGTCTCTTGGGTGTCTTGGTATGCTGTGCAGAAGTGCTTTTTTTTTTGGTTATGGGTGTCCACTGAGTTGTAAATCAAAGGGGACAGAAAGGAAGAAGGGCTCATGTCACCATAAGGCTCACAGAACTCCCATGATCTCGCAGTTTTAAATAATTTTTAAGACCCTTTACATGGTACAGTCCATTCTAGAACTACATAATACTGGAGACTTAATATGAAGTTAAGATATATTCAAAGATTTCTTTCATTTAATCTAAATATATTTTTATTCTTTTATATAGCAGTTCACATAAGGTTCATGGTGATGGTACTCCTTGCAATTTTTTTTTTCCTTTGTTTTTAGTTCAGTACTCTGTAGTCCTAAGAGCTGTGTCAAGATCACAATATTGTTATACTAAATTGTTATGTGGGGTTTGCTAGCTTGTCCACCAGCACAGTATATACAGGGGATCTGAGATTAAGCCTAAAATTTCCTCCCTTCGTGTCTACATCTGCAGTAACCAGTCCCTTGTGCCCTGGTATCTAACAGGTATTATCAAGTCTGTAATGCTTTGATGTCACATATGCCAAGCTGCTATTTACCAGAACAGGAGGCCCATTTTGGCATGTATTGCTCATGAAATATTTGTGGAGTGTTCGGGAAGCTATGGAAATCCTTTTATTTGTAGGAATTTAAAAGAACAAAAACAACAATTTGTCATGAATAAATGGTACTGGTAGAGACTTTAAGAGAACACTGGGACATAGTTTGAATTTCAGGTTCAACTCAGAGAAATTTCACAGAGATAGAGGGAAAAAAACACAAATATATACTTTAACAACTATAAAATAAGCATGATGACTAAAAGTTAAAGGATCTGGGATCACCAGGTAGGAAGTGAGAGTTGAAAAGTAGTTTATAGACTTCTGGGGAAGATGGTGGATTAAAAAAGTTAGAGAATCCAATGGCTTAATAACCAAACAAGCAATTGGAAAGGTATTAAACATAGCAGTTAAAAAGGAAAAGAGTAGGGGTACATGGGTGGCTAAGTCGGTTAAGTGTCCACTTCAGCTCAGGTCAGGATCTCAGTGTCCTGGGATTGAGCCCAGCATGGAGTTCCGCCTGGAGCCCAGCCCAGAGCCCCAGGCTCAGCTGGGGTCTTGCTTGACTCTCCCTCCCTCTGCACCTGCCCGCTGCTCACAGGAGGAACACTCTCTCTCTCTCAAATAGATAAATAAATCTTAAAAATAAAAAAGGAAAAGAGCACAACAGTGTGAATATACTTTACTGAACTGTACCCTTGAAGATGGCTAAGATGGTAAATTTTGTTATGTATTTTTTGCCACAATTAAGAAAAAATTAAAGGGAAAAAAAGTAGTTTATAAATGACTTTCATTAAGAAAGTGGATAAATAAATGTTGGGAGGTCCTGACAAACCTCATTGCAAGCTTCTTTGTGGCTATTAAATTTCAGGAGTCATTGGTTTCTTGGAGATGGGTTGGGTTAGGATGGGTTTCTTTGTGCCTGAGCGCACCTGGGACAGGGGTTTCTGGTATTTTGGTGAGGTACACAGCTGGGAGCAGCAGAGCAGTGGCAGAGCGGAGCAGGGAGCTGGGTGACAGCCAGTGCACCAAGACTGGGAGGGGGGCGCTGTGGGTACTGGGTGGCCCGAGAGGACTAGCAGTGAAAACTCTTCCGGGGCACCCCAGAAATGTTCCCTCTGGACTCTGCAGGGTGCTGGTGAGGCAGGACACTCCTATCACAGTCATTTGGTACCATCAGCAAGTTCCTCAGTCTCCTGGGGGCAGTAACAAAAGAAGTCTTCTCTGCCACTGTGGAGTAAAGTGCTCCTTTCACCATTGTGCTCCACCCGTGGACCTTGGGCGGCATGGAGTTAGTTATGATGAAGGTTACCTGAAATAGATGCAAAAGAGAAAGTGAAGCGGGCACAGACATATTGAATTTCCTTACATAGTTTGTGAAGGCCAAGCAACTCATCTAGATTATTTGGAATGTACTTTGTCTCCATCCTCCAATTATAACTCCTTTAAGACTTTCCCTAGAAAGCCTCCACTCTAAAATTTAATCCCCTTGGCATACATACATCTTCTTATTTTTGCATACTGATGTACACTAGGGCATCCTTCCCGATGGGGTGGGGCCTCCATCTTTTATTTTTTTGGGACTTTCTTTTTTACTCTACATTTGATTTATAAAATTTATTTATAAAAATTTAGTGTTACCATAAATACTTTGGACAAAATAGAATCTCAATAACTATTTATTTAATAGATGAATGAGATGGAATTCCCCCCACCAACATTTTATCGAACAAAGAGAGGTTATGTGGTTATAAGTGTAATGTTCATTGTTAAAATTTTTGAGATTTTAGAAGATCGATTGTCTTCTTCATGCAAGCCTAGTTTGTTATTGTGGCCTTTTTTAAATCACATCATAAAAAATATTTTAAGGTATTTCCCTCTTGGCTAAGAAATGTATTATATTAAATTAAAAAGGCACTGTAGAAATTAGTGATTTGTCTATAATGCAAAGATACTTTATGGAATTCTTGTTCTTTTGAGAACCTATGAGTGTATGCTGCGCTAATATAGGGTGGCATGAGTTCAAAGTTGTTTTTGTCCCAGTAAAAGACTTTTCTTCAAAATGTACTTATTTCTGAGTTACAGTTTTCTTATTTTTATGGGATGGGGATAATAACATCTCTTCCATTGACCTTTTGTTTATTTTGGTTCTCAAATAATGGCTTAAATTCTTTTGTAAAGTGTCAAACCCCATACAAGTATTAGAATACAAGGATTCTTCATTTATTCATTTATTAGTTCAAGGCATTTTCAAGCCCTTATGTGTGTGAATGCCAGGGCAAGTGCTGTAGAGGCTTCAGAGATACCTAAGAACTGCATTTACCCTCCTCTTAAAACAAATGCCCTTTAACTTTATAACATCCAGAATTGTTAGTTCAACTAGACAGTCTTAGAGTTTAACCAGCCACCCAAATAGGAGTGGGCCGATTTCAAAAATTCAAGGTAAGTCTGAGTTCATGAGGAAGACTTCAGGAGGTTTGGAAAGCTTTCAGTAATAGTATTGTAGCTATAAACCTGCAGATTAAGCCAACAAAGAAGAAAAGGTGGTGGTATTCGAAGAAAACTATCTTCCAATATTTGAAGGCCCATACTCTGTAAGAAACATTAGATTCATTCTGTGTGGTTGGCTCCAAGGGACTGAATAAGACCAATGAGAGAAAATTACAAGGATGTGAATTTCAGAATATTACAAGAGAGAAATTTCTAATAACGCTAAGTTATACAAAACTAGAATGGGCTATCTGAGTGGTAATGAGTTTCTTGTCACTGGAAGAATTCAAGCACAAAATTCACTACCTCTAGCTTGAGCAGGAGACCCTTAGGGTATATTCCAATGATGATATTCTGACTCAATGGTTCTACTCTCAGAGTTGGTTTCATTAAGCTGTGAGAATCCCCTCTCCCTGCCCTTTTTGGCCCCCCTCTCCTAGCTCCCTCCTCCTCAGAAGGCATTGGAGTAACAGGACGAATAAGGCTCCTTTAATATTAATTCTGCTATTAAGCATGGAGAAATTCTCCCTTAAGATGAGGTTTCTATTTAAGGATAAACCCAGGGTCACAGATTTATGTTTTTACTTATCTTTCTTTTCATTTTAAATGGAACCATAAGTGTTTAATATGGTGCTCATATCATTTCATTTCATTTTCCAAATGTAAGTATGTAGGGATGGAGTGAGTCTGTTTTGCCTTGATACAGCAATTGGTTTTCCTCCTCTGTTTTCAATCAGACAGTTTTAAATTTTGGTTAGGCGCATAAACACACTGTGATGGACGACATTAATAAATAAGTATTACATCGGCTCTGCTTGAGCATTCCCTCTTCATCTTTATCTTTTTTTGTTTAAATCCTGTGGGGTCTCAGAATGCTCTTTATGGAAATCAAGAAGATTAAGCAAAATTAGCTCTCAACTACATAATGGGCTTTCCTTTCCTGGCATGTGTCTCCCCTCTCTGCATATGGTGACTTCCTCTGATAGCAACAGGAGATTCACAGATGGGGGGCAGAATTATGTTCTAGGAGGGCACACCTTGAGATTTCAGAGTTCTTGCTCATTTCTAGCCGTGTATATGCTTGAATTGGAATAAAAAATGAAAATGATAAGTAAATCAGCTGGCTACTCAAAGACACCTCCAAATTCATCTATCTCCTAGGGCAGACTGACCTTTTCAATCTTGGAATGAAGGGTAGCTTTTCTAGTCTTGAGAACATCTAAGCCACAGCTTCATAAATGGATGATACCTTAAAAGAGGTTATTTTCAGAAAGAACTATACTTCACCCATGTCAAACAGTGAAATTCATGCTGTTTATAAAGTTCTCCAGAGAGAGGCTGGCTTACTCATGGGCAGAGTTGGCAGCTGCCTACATGGAATAATTTGAGGATCAATGAGAGGCCCCCGTGCTTTAAAATCTATCTCCCTCATCAGTCTGCAGTGGTGCCTGAAATTTCCGCCATTACTGTCATTTCTTAAAAGCTTTTAAGAGGACATATGCCCTATTATCTTGAGGGAGGTAACATTAATTAACTATATAGCATATTAGAATGGATGAGTTTTCTTGTTAATAACCCATTACAACCATTGACACCCAGTAAAGATCAGGGATATGAAGAAATAAAAGCAAGGGCAGGTAAGTTTTAATAGAGAAATAGGAGATGGTGATTCATAGTGTGAGTGTAGGGGGTAGTTCAGGTCCTATAGATGGGGGAAGGGGAGGGAGGGTTCTAATATAGGGATAACCAATGGGGAGAAAGAAGAAACTGGGTATTTTGTTCCAGGTAGTAGGGTGCACATGGCTCCAAAATGTGAGAAATGGAAAACCAAAGGAAGGGTAAAAGAGGACAAAATTTACCGCCTTATCATACTGTTAACTTGGGCCCTACCCCTCCCAAAGAAGTTCATGGTTTTAATAATCACTTGTAGAGTGATTTCAAACTAAATTAAATGCTCTCATTTGAGGGTGAAGGATGTGTCTTTAATCCTATCTCAATAAAAATGGAGAACTGGTCATCATAATTTGTATGGCAATACTTCACTAGGGTTCGTATTGACCCTTTAGCTGTAGTATCCATTGGCTAAATAACTTTTTCTTTAGTGTTTTCTTCAGAGGAATTACTTAAAAATTTTTTGTCCCACCTGCAGTATAAGGTATCTATACTGTTTAATTGTAATCAGAGAAGTTTAAGAGCTGTAATGAATGATTTGAGATCTCTCAGTTCAAGCTGTTACTTTAGAGATGAGAAATTAAGACACAGGTCATGAAGTGTCTTTATTTATTCCTTCATATATTGAGTATTGACTATGTGCTAGGCACAGGGATACAGCGGAAAGTACATATAGTGTTTTCCTCATGGAGCTTATACTTTAGTGGGAAACACTATTAACTAAATAACTTAATTAAAAATAACAAAAATACATATAAAATAAAAGCCATGGTGAGTGTTATTAAATGCTATGTTTCATTGAGAGTATATTATGGGGGAATTTGACCCTGGTGGGGATAGTGTTACTTGTTAGCAGAAATAATGTTTGAATTAATATCTGAAGGTGAGTGGAAGTTCACTAAGTGAATAGAAGAAAGGAGAAAGACAGTTCTAGGGAATGGGTAGAGAATGGGCAAATGTCCTTTTGTAGTAAGTTATGGCAATGCTTAAGAAATTAACAAAAGACCTGGCTGTTTGGAGCTCAGTTACAGGGGGAGAGTTTCTAAAAATGCTAGAGAAGTAAACTGAGGCTGATCAAGCAGGGCTTTGTTTAGGATTTTGGACCTTATTCTAGGGGCAGTGCATAGAAGGGACTGGAGCGGGATACATGTGGGTAAGGAGGCTAAAGCAGTGATCCCAGAAGTAAACTGTTGGTGACTTGCCCAAGGCTAGAGAGATATGGGAGAATTAACATTACTGCTAGGTTCCTTGATTAACATTTTTTTTACTCATATTATGTATTTGTTGTGTTTTAAACTCCCTGTCATCCATATATCCCACATCCATTTTAGTAGGAGTATTTTATTCCTTCCTACAACCAGTTCCTGTAATTTTATTGGAGCTGACTTGAGCCTCAGCTCCAGGAGCATGTGACTCAGACTTGACCAATGAGATCCTCAGATTCTCTTGGAACTATAGCATTTGGTTCAGGAGTGGAGATGTGAGCCATTGATAGCAAATGAAATGTCATGGAACTGTCACTAGGACTTCGAAGACAGAGAAAACTAGTAATATGTGGCCTGATGAAGTCATTTAAACAATAGGTGGAGAAGAAACTGAAGCTAACACAGCAGAAGCCTGATGTGAGAGATGGAAAAAAAAAAATGCACCCAGGTGACATTGCTTGAGCCCCAAGGCCAGTCATGGCAGAAGTCAGCTGTGCCTTGAATTTTTCAGTTATGGAGTCCGTGAAGTCTCATTTTATTAGAACTGGTCTTTTTTTTATTTTTCTACCAATTGCAACCAAGAGTCCTGACTAATCGAGGACTAAAATTCTTTGCTCCTTTCTGACTTATAGGACACCGTCTAAAAAAAAGAGGAAAGCTATGATTTTCAATACAAACTTTATTATATATACATATATATACATATATATAAATCTTTATATAGACAGAATACTTTCACTATAAAATCAGGTACTCTGGATTCATTTGGATCTAACATTAGGAACTTTAGTCTTAAGTCACTTTGAAGCTTTTGAAAAAGGTTAAATTTTCACATGATATTTTACTCTATATAGAGGTGTTTTTCCACAAAATAATTATATACTGGAAATGTTTTTATCATATGTAATACTAGGTAAGTAGTATTTATTAAATTTAATGTCATTAAGGGAAAACAGCCAATTGACAAATATTTCTCAAATAATATAATGACATATGATATGCTAAGTAATTTCATTGTCCCTCGAAAAACACCTGTTCATTCACAATCATTAGTAAATCATTCTAATATCTCTATTATAGCATTTTATGTATTATTTTTGTTTCCTCATATGTAATACATATATAGTCTGCTTTTGTTCTCTCACTGATTTTAGTTAATCTAGGTAAATGATACATACTTTCCTTAAGTCTTTTGGGAGTACTTAAAGATCTTTTATGTTGTTTATATGAATGGATAAATATTACAAATGATAATATTTGTTTAAAAATAATATAAAATTTAATTAAAAAGGTAAGATAAGGCTTTTGTAGGGAATTTTAGAATGGAGGAAGACTCTTCAATTAAGTGCTTCTTAAAAAATTTTTAAAAATTCTGATTTACCTTCTAAATCATACAATTCCATCCAGAACAAAAGCATCCATTCATAAACTTTAGAATTTGATGGGTTTCAAGAAATGTTTGCCACTGACAATATTTGCTCTGATGTGTTTTGTACCCAAACAGGGATATAATAGGAAGTAGTCACAGCTCAGTGTTAGCTCTTCTTTAAGCTCTGACTCACCGGTTTCAGAAGTGAGCAGAACAAATATTTTTATCAATCTGAAAAGTTGAAGATTAGTATTAGTCTAACAAACATTGATACTTCTTTCTTGCATTCATTTTTCTGCTGGAAATCTGAGACCTATGGCATCTGTGGGTGAAATGGGTGCTTATGTCTGATAACCTAAAAAACTGAGCAGTGTTGATAACCAGTACAGGGGTAACATACAGCATTTGTCCAGGTAAGTCCTGGAGGATTCTAAGCCCTCAGGAGGTCCTCCAAATAGGGGACAACCCCACAGATCTGGAATACTACCCTTTGGCTCGTAACCTTGTTGTTGGGCTAGAAGAGATGAGCCTCCAGGGCTGGCAAAGGGAGCTGAGAATGAGGTAGTAGATTTTCCTTGTCTTATGAAAGTAGAATAATTAGCCTGGGTGAGACATAATGTACAGTCCTTGAATATGTACATAGTTGAATAAATGGTGTAATAGGTATGCTAATATTTAGTGAAACCAGGGAGAAAATAGAATTGTAAAAGAGCCCAAGGACCAGTTTTCCATACATTCATTCATAATGATCAATATTTGCTGATTATCTATTATATGCAAGGCATAATGATACTTCACCATGTGAGGAAATGAAAATGAATTAGTCAGGAATTTTGCCATCGATGTACACGTGATCTAACAGGCACACAAGTTATGAGAATAAATAATATAATTATTTGTAATTATAATGTATATTTATTTAAATATTTTTGTTTTGTAAATAGTTTTATAGTTTTGTAGTTTTGTAGTTTATCTTTGAGGCAATAGGGAGCCATAGATTCCTTCAGAGCATGAAGAAAAGACTTAAGGAAGATTGAGATGTTTTAGGGAATGGGGGTCTACTGAAATAATCTAAGTGAGAGGCACTAAAGTCTATTTTAGGGAAAGTTGAAAGAACGGATAGTCGGGAGAGATAGTGGAATAGTGAAAGTTAACTGAATGAATATGGGAAAAGGGCAAGAAAGAAGTGAAAGATGACTCTGAGGAGACAAGCAAATGTAGTTATTAAAAAAGCAGATATAGTAACAGAAAGAGTCAAAAGAATGTGATTCTCTTAAGAATTGCAGTTAACTATGGAAATAGTAGCTCTGGATAAAGCTACTACACTAATTTTTGGTTACACTATAGCATCATTATAATTATGATACACTCATATTTAGAAAATTTTATTTTTTTATTTTTATTTTTTTAATAAAGATTTTATTTATTTATTTGACACAGAGAGAGAGACAGCTAGAGAGGGAACACAAGCAGGGGGAGTGGGAGAGGGAGAAGCAGGCTTCCTGCCGGGCAGGGAGCCCGATGCGGGGCTCGAACCCAGGACCCTGGGATCATGACCTGAGCCGAAGGCAGACGCTGAACGACTGAGCCACCCAGGCGCCCCTCATATTTATAAAATTTTAATTGAAATAAACTGATTTTTTTACTCTGCTTGTGCCAGCTGCCCGCACCAAGTGAAGAAATGACCTCTTTCTTTCAAAAAACTACTTATTATACAGATACAAGACCTATGTATTTCACTTCTATATGTGCTCTGTCAATTCATGGGACATTTCAGCTGTAGGATTTCTTTTAGTAGAGATAAAAGCCACTAATGTATGAAATAGACATTATTACCAACATGACGTTACAAAAGATGAGGCAAAGAATATATTTAACATTATAGAAGCTGTGTATGTGTATATACTCTATATGTATATATATAATTACATATATTATTTTCTTTTTTTTTTTTTAAAGATTTTATTTATTTGACAGGGAGAGACACAGCGAGAGAGGGAACACAAGCAGGGGGAGTGGGAGAGGGAGAAGCAGGCTGCCCGCGGAGCAGGGAGCCCGATGTGGGGCTCGATCCCAGGACCCTGGGATCATGACCTGAGCCGAAGGCAGACACTTAATGACTGACCCACCTAGGCGCCCCTACATATATTATTTTCTTTAAAAAATGTAGTTATTTCCTCTAGTGTTAATAATGTTTCTGAACCCTCACCAGGTATGTGGCCAGCCACCCAAAGGAGAGTTTTAAGCTATGGAATCAAAATCGTCTAGAAAGGCCAGTGAGTGTCAAATAGGAGAGGTGGTTTTATATACTTTTTAATAAGGTCCTCAAGAGTTGAGGGGTTCTAAATCTCTCTTAAAAGTCTCCAGTAGACACAAATAAATGGAAAGGTGTTCTGTGCATATGGATTGGAAGAATCAATGTTGTTAGAATGTCCCTATTACTCAAAGCATTATACAGATCCAGTGCAAGCCATATCTGAATTCCAATAGCATTTTTTACAAACAGTCCTAAAACTTATATGTAACCACAAAAGACCTCAAATAGCAAAAGCAAAAGCAATCTTGAGAACAAAGAACATAGCTAGAGGCATCACTCCCTGATTTGGAGAGTATATTACAAAGCTATAGTAAACAAAACAATGTGATATTGACATAGAAACATACACAGATCAATGGAACAGAATAGAAAGCCCAGAGATAAATCCACACATATATGGTCAATTAGTTTATGACAAAGTAGCCAAGAATATAAATGGGGAAAGGACCATGTCTTCAATAAGAAGAGTTGGGAAAATTGGACAGCCACATGCAAAAGAATGAAACTGGACCACTGTTTTTCATCATACACAAAAACTAACTTAAAATGGATTAAAGACTTAAGCACAAAACCTGAAACCATAAAACTCCTAGATGAAGATATAGATGTTAAGCACTTTGGCAAAGGTCTTGGCAATGGATTTTTTAATCTGACGCCAAGAGCAAAAGCAACAAAAGCAAAAATAAAAATAAATAAGTGGGATAACAAACTAAAATCTTCAGCACAGCTTAAGAAACTGTCAACAGAATGAAAAGGTACCCTGCTGAATGGGAGAAAATATTTGTAAATCTTATATCTGATAAAGGGTTAATACCCAAAATATATAAAGAACTCATATAGTTCGACAGCAAAAAATCCAAACTGATTTAAAAAATGGGCAGAAGATCTGAATAGACATTTCTCCAAATAAGACTTACAGGTGGCCAACAGACACATGAAGATGTTCAACATCACTAGTCATTAGGGAAATGCAAATAAAAACTATAATGAGATATCACCTCACACCTGTCAGAATGTCCTGTTATCAAAAAGATGAGAAATAACAAGTGCTGGTGAGAATGCAGAGAAAAGGGGATGCTTATACATTGTTGGTGGGAATGTAAGTTGGTCCAACCACTGTGAAAAACAATATGGAGGGTCTTCAAAAAATTGAATAGAGATTCATCATATGAATCACCATATGATTCACCATATGGATTCATATGATCCAATTCCACTTCTGGGTATTTACCCAAAGAAAATGAAAATACTAATTCAAAAAGATACCTGCATACCCATGTGCATTGCAGCATTATTAACAATAGCCAAGACATAGAAGCTACCCAAATATCCTCAATGTATAAATGATAAAAGAAATTGTGATATATATATTATATATTATATATTATATATATATGTATACACACACACACACCTCTCTCTCTCTCTCACACACACACACACACACACACTGGAATATTATTCAGCAATAAAAAAGAATGAAATCTTGCCATTTGTGACACTATAGATCAACCTCAAGGGCATTATGTGAAGTGAAATAAATCAGAGAAAGACAAATACCATGTGATCTCTCTTATATGTGGAATCTAAAATATATATATAAAACAAAGCTCATAGATACAGAGAACAGATTGATGGTTGCCAGAGGTGTGTGTGAGAGGTGAGAGATGGGAGAGATGGATGAATTTTTTTTGTTTTTGTTTTGGTTTAAATCAATTGAGTTAAAGAAAGTCACCTGTGTTTTATCACTCCCCTAATGAAGAAGTTCTGCTTATGTCCTGTTGAAATTTTTCCTGCTCCAGTTTCCATTAGTTCTCCAAGGAACAACTACATTTCCCTCCCTGGTTTTGGTGAAGCCTCAGGTGTTGGTCCTCCCAAAATATTTTGTGGTTGTGAGCTGACTTTGGAAGCACATTCTCTTCCTCGTTGTTCAGTATTGTTTGATGAAGCAACAGCCAGGGAATATTCTGGAACTTGCAGCGTTGTGGTGCAACTTGTGGTGTAATCACAGCAGGAGACAGCAATGTATAAAGCCTGAGGAGTGAACTGGGCAATCCCTCAAAATCATCAAGTGTCCTTTGTAGCCTCTGTTGCTCACAGATCCTCACATCCAAACCAGGACATTGTCGTATCTGGGAAAGAATTGGTGCAGTATGAAGTCCTGTGGGCCTGTAGCCAGAAACATTTCCTCTTAGAAAACACAAACCTCTGTCAAAGAGCTGGACAAAGGTGAGACAAAGACGTGTGTACAACACTACATTTTAGGAGACAGTCTCAGCAATGAAGCCTGTACTCGTGTGACCATGAAAGCGAGTGCCTTCTTCCATCGTGTGCTATAGGTGCCTGCTGGCTTTACTCTAGTCACAGACCCTGGATGAAAACAAGTCTTTTGAGGAGAGCATCATGCTTCCCAAGATGTGCACTGCATTTCTATTATGCTTTTGCCCTGTAGGCTACAAAGATAATAGCAGGTGCTTGGGATGGGAAGAGAGGATTCTGCTGTCCGGGGGCAAGGGTAGTGTGTTGATTAGGACCCTATCGTTGTAAGCAACGGAACTGACTTTTTCCAACTAAAACAAAAGGAATATTTCTGGAGAAAATATTGGGGTAGCTCTTAGGGTAGAAAAGAAATCTGCAGAACCAGGTTTAGGAAGGACAGGGAACGTTTGGTTGGTAAAGATGTGGAAACATTGGAGCCCTCGTGCACTGTTGTTGAGAATGTAAAATGGTGCAGCCACTATAGAAAGTGGTATGGAGTTTCCTCAAAACAATAAAAATAGGACTATCATATGTTTCGGCCGCTCTACTTCTGAGATTATTCAAAATAATTGAAATCAGGATCTCAAAGAGATATTAGCACTGCCATATTCATTGCAGCACTATTCACAATAGCTAAGATCTGGAAACGAGCTGAATGTCCATTGAAAGATGAATGGATAAAGGAAATGTGGTATATACATGCAACGGAATATTAGTCAGCTTTAAAAAAGAAGAAAATTCTGTAATATGCCACAACATGATGAACCTTGAGGACATTATGCTAAGTGAAATAAGCCAGTACAGAAAGAGAAATACTGCATGATTCCACTTTTATGAGGTATCTAAAATAGTCACATTCATAGAATCAAAGGGTGGAATGGTATTGCCAGGGGCTGAAGGGAGGGCGAAGTGAGGAGTTACTATTTAATAGACAGAATTTCAGTTAAGCAGGGGGAGTAAGTGTTAGAGATCTTCTGTACAACATTGAACCTACAGTCAACAATACTGTATTGTACACTTAAAAATGTGTTAAGAGGGTAGCTCTTATGTTAAGCGTCCTTATCACAATAACCTGTAATTAAAAAAAATTCATGGGGGCCACTTAAGTGTCTGACTCTTGATTTCGGCTCAGGTCATGATCTCAGGGTCATGAGATTGAGCTCCGTGCTGGGCATGGAGACTGCTTAAGTTTCTCTCTCTTCCTCTCCCTCTGCCTCTCCCCCACCCCTCTCTCTCTCCCTCAAAAAAAAAAAAAAAAAAAAATTGTCTTCTTCAAATTAAAAACAGAAGAAAATGGCTTAATGGCTTTGTGATTGGAATGCTACCCATTTTACCACCTCATAGGGTATGATTAAATGAGACATCATCTACAAATCATTGAGGACCATGTCAGCACAAAGAAAAGGAAAATAAGTTTTAGCTATCATAACAATGTTTAAATACCAACTTGAATCATTTTGGAAAGTAATTTGAGCCAAGCTTCTCAATCATTTTTTTACTCATTTCACAAATATAAGCATTTCCTATATAATTAATTTCTGGGTACTATGTTAGGCAGTGGGCATTGAAGAATTAAAGATATCGTTTCTGCCTTCTTGGCACTTACTGTCAAATGGGAGTGGAATTTGCGGGGCAAGCATGTAAATAATGACATAGCCAATGTGGTGTTACAGATACTCGCAGGGTGGTTGAGACTGATGGGGAGATTTTTGGGGAGAAGAGGGTGGAGGGCAACAGAAGGCTAGGTCATTCTGGGTTGATTCTAGTACTAGGACTTCATGGAAATGAATTATAATAAGAGTTCATGAATGCAGCATCTCCACAAAGCAATAAAAATCTCTTTGAACCAAGCTTATCAATCCTCCATGTGAAAATGCTTCATGAATCACAATCACAAGAATCAAAACTTTATTCAAATTATTACTTGCATTCCCACATTGAGCAAGGCAGTATTTTCTTTTAAGCGATTTTTAGAAGATCAAATATGTGCCTAATGCCTTTTCATTTTTTCCCACACTTTCAAATTTATTCTTATTTAGTTCTCAAGAGAATTTTTAAAGCAAGTAATATTTTTCTATTCAAACTGAGGCTCCCTTACCTAATCCAGGCTGTAAGGAAACCTACTGATCACTTAGGCTGAATTAATCTTTCTCTTTTTCTTTCTTTCTTTCTTTCTTTCTTTCTTTCTTTCTTTCTTTCTTTCTTTCTTTCTTTCTTTTCTTCTTTTTCCCTTTCTTTCCCCTTCTCCCTCCCTTCCTCCCTTTCTTCCTTTAATAGATAAAAATTAATTGAGCCCCAGTTAGGGTAAGGGACTTTCCTGTGTCATGTATCTTTGACATGAATAAGACAAAGGCCTAAGAGCGTAAATAATTTAAGGTGGGTGATGCATTCAGGTGTTGAACAAGCCGAACTGAGTATTGCCGGATAGCTGAAGCCCAGACTCAGGCTCCTTTGTTGCAAAGCAAGCAACAAAAGTGGTTAGGGATAAAACTCTTTCCCTTTACAAAATGTGTATATTTTGAATGGCAATCATTTCTCTTTTTTTCCTATTATTGTGTTGGAGATGCAGTCTATCCTATCCTAGCAGTGGAGAGCTCAGGTTCTGAAAGGGCCAGACCTGGGCCTGCATCCTGTTTTTGTCACTTACTAGCTATTTGGACTTGGACTTTGGACTTGGACCGACCTCGGTAAGCCTCAGTCCCTGTCCGTCAAATGAAGATATTAGTATCCTGTATGCACCTGTAATGCATGTAGCATAGTACTTGGTACATAGTAAATATTAGATGTAACTAATTAATTAGCAGAAAAAATTGAATAGAATCAGAATATTGATTTTGTTCCAGTATTAGGGCTCTCCAGAGAAACAGAACCAATAGGTTTGATGGATTGACTGATTGGTTTTAAAGAATTGGCTCGCACAATTATGAAGCCTGGGAAGTCCAAGATCTGAAGTTTGGGCAACAGGCTGGAGACTTAGGGAAGAGTCCAAGTTGCAGATCAAGTCCAAAGGTCATTCACTGGCAGAATTGCCCCTTGTTGAGGGAAGTCAGTCTTTTGTTCTTTAAGGCCTTCAGCTGACTGGATGAGGCCTGCCCACATTACAGAGGGTAACCTGGTTTGTCCAAAGTCCAACAATTTAAATATTAATCTCATCCAAAAACACCCTCACAGAAACATCCAGAATTATGTTTGACTGCATATCTGAGCACCGTGGCCCAGCCAAGTAGACACATAAAATTAACCATCACAGGTCCAAAGCACCTTAACCATGTTTTAAAGTTTTTGTCATCTGGTCTGGCATTAGCGAAGCTACCTACCATTTCAGTCATAGAACTCAAGCCAGCTGTTTTTTTGACAGGTTTGGATGCAGATCACCGTCTCTTCTTGATCATAATGAAGCAGTCGTAATTTATGATGGGCTCTGTCAGTTTTTCTTCACAAGCTGGTTACAGCTACGGACGTTCACTGGCTATTGCATGCTGCCTTCTTTCAAAGTAACGTCTGCTTGTATTGTTCCCAAACTAATTATAGAGGCACCTATTCAACCATTGACAGTCACAGCCAAGTCCCTTGCATTTCTCCAGAGGAATGACATTCCTGTCAGTAGCCATAGCTGGCCATTAGTGGTTGTTAATGTTATTCAGATCCTGGCCAGGAAACCTACACTTGTTTCGGAGTGAGTCCCATGGGAAGTAATCAGCTGGTGTGGAGCAATTTCCATTGGGGCTTTGGTGGTTAGGACAGGTCTGAGAAAAGCTGTGCATATTTTTAGGCCAGCCCTCTTCTGTCAGAAGCAGGAGAGAAGGCTGAGGAGCATCATCCATCTCCTGTTGGTCAGGCTGGAGCACAGGGGATGCTCTAGCCAGAATGGCCTGGCTGATGCAAGTGGCATTATTTGCCTTGTGCTATGCTACATGTGATTAATGCCGCCATTTCATGTTCTTTTCCAAGGAGATTGTCTCTGGTATTTTTATCATCCAGGGAAATGTGGTACCAGAAATGATCACATTCTTGGCAATTTTCTTTGAAAATGGTAAACTTGTGCAGAGTTTACCCTCTCTTCTATTAGGGTTGATAATGAGAAATTGTGAGGATTATTAAACACTCCTAGCTTTCAGTAGGAACTTATTTAGCACAGATGTTTCTATAATTGCAGTTCACTGGGAAAATTCACAGTGTTCAATGGCCCAAAACTCATTATTACTTATTACTTCTACCTGTGTATTGTGGTGCTCGTAAGCTGGGCTGAAATGTTTAATTTAGCAGGGGCTATAGCTGTGTATCTCAGCTGTTTTAGAAAGACTACTGAGAAGAAATTAGAGGATGTTCTGCTCAAACCCTTACTACTTATTAATTTTTGAACCGTTACCTGGTACTGTGATATGTACTTTATTACGGGTTTAGGCCACATCACTGTTAAGATTTCTTCCGACAATTCTCTAGCATATGGCCATGAGGAAAAAAAAAAATGGAATATAAGAGACTTTTAGAACAAACAATGTAGCTAACTATTGTGTTTTATTGGGATAGAAAAACATGGGAAGCATACAACCGAATTCAGCTTTCTACCACTTTATAAAGCACAGCTCTTTTGTTTCAGCAGTCTTGCTTGTCCTTGTAACAAAAGCATGGCAATGTTTAAGAACAAGGCTTCAGAAGATGCAAAGACAACACTTAGAAAAGGCCATTCAAGAGAATACAAAATCTCTTCATATTCCCTCGTTCTCTATATTCTTAAGACCAACGCTGTAAAAAAAATTCCCTGTCACATCGTTTATTTCCCTAAGGTGAGGAGAAGTTCTTTTGGCTTGGCTACAAGTCTGCTGGGGGAAAGTTTGATAAGCACACCTATGGGAGTTCAGTTGTGCTGTCTCCTTGGGTGACCAACTTGTTCTGGTTTACTGGGGACTTTCCCAGTTTTAGAGCTAGGCACTCAAAGTCCTGTGTTCCAGGAACCTGTCTTAGTTTTGGGCAAATTGAGACTGTTAGTCACTCTGTGTCATGACTACTTGGGGTTCCTGTGTTCTGCTAAGGTTGGAGCTACTGTCCCAGGAGTTGAAGATTTCCTGGGCATGTCAAAGACTGCTCGTTTTTTCTTTGTACCTGAAAAAGTCCAGGATTCACACAATTAATGTAAAATAAAGAAGAATGTAAACATGAATTCAACTGCCATTTTCACTCCTGAGAGCCAACCATAGAAGCCAGCAGAGACTGAAGAATGCATCCTGTTAAATTGGAATTAGATCTCAAATATATAAATGTCTGAGCTTTAAAGCAAAGCCAAAAAGTTTTGCTTTTTATATACATTTGCTATAACTAAATTAATCCAGGTCACATTTATCTGATAGTGGCAAAACAAAGGTTATCAAATGACCTAGTGAGAGGATCATAGGGGAAGGGAGGGAAAAATGAAACAAGACGAAACGAGAGAGAGAGACAAACCATAAGAGACTCTTAATCTCAGGAAACAAACTGAGGGTTGCTGGAGTGGTTGGGGGGGTGGGAGGGATGGGGTGGCTGGGTGATGGACATTGGGGAGGGTATGTGCTATGGTGAGTGCTGTGAATTGTGTAAGACTGATGAATCACAGACCTGTACCCCTGAAACAAATAATATATTATATGTTAATAAAAAAATAAAAAAAAATGACCTAGTGAATTTGGATAACTTATATATCTACCTTTATCTGAATAATCTTATACTTTAAATTTGAAGGTAAGTTTATTTTTCATCTTTTATTCTTTGCCTCAATTATGTTAATTGCCTGCTTGGATGAGTCCCCTCCCCCTTATTCCACTGCCCTGCACACCATCACAAGGTAAGAGTGATGGTCCCATTTCTGTTTTTTTCCCCTCCCTTTTGCCAATAGAATGCAAATAATTTCTGAAAACACTATGAAGTTTTAGTAGGTATTTCAAACTCTACCTAGATCAGTAAATTAAGTATAACAAAAGATAATGTAAATCATATTTTCCTTAGAAAGTGTATGGAAATACTTCCAGAAACTAGCACCTTCTGCCTTATGTTGAGTTATTCTGGGAAATAGCAAAAGGATGTCCATTTTGTTGATGTTCCTATTCCACACTTATGCGAGTTGTGCATGGTGATAAAGTACGTGGACGAGAGTGGACTTCTTGTCTTTAGCAGCAGCGGGAGGAGAATTGAGCCATTTGCCATTGGTAGCTGAATTACAAAGGAATATTTCAAACCCTAGGAATGGGATTAAGACACATTTGTTTTTGCACGTCAAAAGACTAATATAACTATGGCGTGGCTTTTAGGAAACCAACAGACTTGGAGCAGTAGTTCAGAATACTCCACGGCACTTAACTGTCTCATACATTAGTAACCAAAGAGATGTTCTATTAATTAAAGTGCTGGACGAACTTCTGCATGTTTATTTATTTTTAATTATGACAAGGCATTTCAAGGTTAAGGTATTTATGAAAATCTTCTCATTAGTATTCAAACTTTTTAGGTCTCAGAGCTTTCTAGTGAGATCTAAAATGTTTAATCCACTTGATCATGAAAACAAACTATTAGGAATCAAGAAATAGCCTCTGTATTATTTGTAGTTTCCAGCTTCAGATGGTACTTAGGAGCGCAAAGGTCTGAAAAGTGTAAAAACTAATTAAAAGTTTTTACCAAAGTTATTTGAATATCAACTTAACATCAATCTGACTCTGTGCTGAGGGGTCAGATTTTTAAAATAGGAGGACAGAAGGGAACTTGACCTCCTCCTTAAAAGATTTTTGACTGTGTTCACCTCTCATTCATTTGGACTTGATTTTTTGAAGTTCTCAATCAAGTTCTTTTTTTGAGATGGAAAATAAGTGACAGAGATAAATCCAAAGCTAGTGACACTGCACACAATATGCCAGCCTCAGAAGGCATTATCAGCATTTCAACCACGCTGCCTTGTGCTGAAATTCTTCTCACCCATTCCTTCCCTGGGATCCTCCTGTTGAAGAGCCGTGATAATAACTACTCTGCCAATTAAGGTGTTCTACCTGGGGCCAGCCAGAGCTTAGTTTGGGGACAAGGTCACTTGCTGGGATGGAGTTGTAGTTTCCCAATTACTAGTAGTCCCACTACCTCTTCTAACTTGTCAAATAATGAGGAGACTTTGAAGGCTAAATCCAGCAGTAGCTCCTAGCGGGGTTAATGCAGAGTGAATGACAATGATACCTCAGGAGTGAGAGTCTGACAATGTCTGTCAAGCTCTGTTCACAAGGATGACGACGTTCATTGTTACTCAACACTACTTGGGAAAGAGATTGGTCTTGATCTTATCAGTGAGAAAGGACCCCATTCGTTGCTCGCTTTGGCAGAAGTTCATTAATGCTTTCACGTCCCCTGTATAATCTGGGCATGGACTTCGTATCCTAATGACAGAAGGTGAACGTGCTACCACAGGGCAGCTCACCCGCAAAACCTTGTCTCTTGTCTATTCCTCGTGTCTTGAGTCTTTAGTCAATGTGTGTGTGTAAGTTTCTAAATTCTGAGCTTAGTGGTGAATAGCAGTGGTTATACAACAATTATTTTTAGTACCCATTGACAACACAACTGAGAGAATAACAGAATTATGCTCCCAAATGAAAAACAGAGAGATTTTATACCAATGATAACAATGTTCACTGCTGTCTCCATTGGTGAGTCATTTAACCGAAGACTGAAAACAACAATAACTCAACAAAAAGCCCGAGAAAATTATTCTAATGATTAGCCATTCAACATTTGTAGGAAATTGACTAGATGGCCTGCAAACTAATGTTTCCCAAGCCTAAATCGTATTTTTAAAACTAGTGCTCAAAACTGAATATGTAATGTAGCAAAGGATTTTTGTGATTAGATTCTTTTGCATGTGTTTTGCTATCACTCATGTTTATTTATTGAAATAGTGAAGGATACTGCTGTCCTTTGATTATGCTTGGATTCCACTGTGTAAAGGATTGAGACAGCAAATGGCCTTTTTGGCTCCTAGGGATGTTCTGACTCACTCCTCAAATTCTGCTGAAGTTTGCTTTGGATAAATGGACAAAGCCTCACTTAGTGATGACAAATATATACACAAGTATTTAAAGAGATGCAAGTAATTACTTTTGACTTACCTCATAACTAATCAATTGGTTCAGATCTGAATATCAGACTTTTTTCCTACTGAGAAAATAGTTCTGCATCCTTAAGATAATTTTACAAAAATGAAAAAGAAAAATATTTGAATAAAAAATAAACAAATATATTCTATCTTATGGAACAGATTCCCCCTCCAAAATTCTAGTTATTGAGCTCCAAAATATTGTTTCTGTTAGCTTTTGACACAGGTGGGAAATTCACTAAGCGTAAGGAGGGCATGTTTTCATTATTTTTATATTTACATCATAGCAAGTGGGCCTGTAATGACCTCTCAAGTTCCTTGTTTCCTGTGGGAAATTAGATGATGCAAAATAGCTACAACAATTTAATTAGCATTTTGATAAATGAACAAAATTTCAGTTGAGTAACTTATTTACACATTTTAAAGTGGCTCTTTTAATATTACTTGAGATTTTGTTAGCTCTTTGGAATATGTTCTGGATGATTATGGCATACATACCATCTTGCTTTCTACCTAGTATTTTGCTGAGTGTCGGTGGCCAAAACTATGCCAGAGAAGGCGAAAGGGAGACTCTGGTATTTGCTATGTAACGGTGCATCTGAGGCATTTTTCTGTATGCATTTCTTTCTCTTTTGTTTCCCCAGAACAATATTATTCTTTACCTTCAGATCTCATTTTCCTGTAGAATATTCATATTACTAAAGAGTATTGGAAATCATATAAGTAAAATACTTTCTCTTGAGTGTCCTTAGGCTGGTTTGTAAGGAGGAGATCATCTTTACCATCAGTTAATGATTTATTTTTTCTTACTGAGTTATTGGGACTTTGTCAAGGATCTATTTTAATTCTCTAGCACTTCTGTAGAGAGACCCTTTCCTTCTGGGTCAAGTGTGGTCCAGTGGACTTCGGTATTGCTGTTCCTCTCCTCTCTTTTCAGACTCTCCTTCCTACGCTGTTCTGGTGCTTGCGCCTGCCCTTCTCCCTGCCATTCTGCTCCTTTCACAGAACGTTTCCTGCTCTTTGCCTCAGGGCCCCAAATGTCAGCTAGCTCATCTGACAAATTAATCTATGCTAACCTGTTCTTGGGGAACCCTTCCAGGTAACATAGGCATGCATTTTAAATAACTGAATTGTTACCTGTTCTGAGCATCCTAACCACCTTTTGTTGTATAATCAGTTGGTGATATTCAGAGACAGTGATAGGGGACCCCTGCTTGGGCAAAGGGCCTTTTGAGGCCTCACCCATGACACTCCCTCATGGCCTGTCAGCTCTCAGCAAGACTGCCTGCTTCAGAGACTCTTAGACACACATTTTGGGGCAGCCACTCTACAGATTCCCAGCCTGTAGGACTCTGGGGATATCTGAGGTGTGTAAAGCCAACTCTCTCCAAGTTGGTAGGAGATGGATGACTCTTTTGTTTGTCTCCCTTTTTGTTTTGCCAGAAAGCACCCTTTTGAAAAGCAATTTCCAGACCTTCTGGAGCAAAAAGTATAGAGACAAGTCTTAAGTAATCATGAAAATATAAGAAAACATTTCTGGCCATTTCTGCTCAAGAAGATGGCATAAGATTTGGACTGATTTTCTAAATATATGTCCTACTATAGGCTGGGTGTTTAATGATACAAATAAATGCTCATGTTTAGTATTTCCACCATAGTGTCAACTTCATTACAAACATCATCTCATTTAATTCTCAAAACAGGTCTAAGAAGTGTAAAATTATTATTCACATTTACAGATATGAAATGGAACCTCAGTGATGTTATATAACCTACTCAGATTTGCACAGTAACAAAAATAGAACCAGACTGCATCTGCATCGCTCTAAGCCTGGTATCTGTGCCCTTTTCTCTAGACCACAGCTGTGCTTTCTTCATTTTAGGACACCTTTATGTTCTGTTCTGGCATCATCACCCTTCTTGCATGATTAGAGCAGGTTTCCATATAAGCTGGGACTTTGGCTGGACCCTGACTTCCTCCAGTTGCTCTCCTATGGATGAAATAATCCCTTTTTAGGACATTAGGGTATCAGCCATCTCTTCTGATTGGCTAGATTATTTCATCAGATTATGCAGATAAAAACCAAGGATGGCGAGAAACAATCCATGGTTCCGTGTTCTATAAAGAATTAGAATGGGGCGCCTGGGTGGCTCACTTGTTAAGCGTCTGCCTTCGGCTCAGGTCATGATCCCAGGGTCCTGGGATGGAGCTCCGCATCGGGCTCCCTGCTCCGCGGGAAGCCTGCTTCTCCCTCTCCCACTCCCCCTGCTTGTGTTCCCTCTCTCCCTGTCTCTCTCTGTGAAATAAATAAATAAAATCTTAAAAAAAAAAAAAGAATCAGAATGGAAGGTTTTCAGTGAGTTTTTTCTACTCTTGTGTCAATGCAATCTACATGCTCAAAGCTGGTTTCTTCGATGTCATCCCCAGTTTTTGAGAACCTAGACCAATAGAAATTCAAATTTAATCGGTGGCTATAATTAGTGACATGTGAAAGAATTTGGGGGCATTCAGAGATATTTTGCCTAACCATTACATGAATTTAGTCATCGGGTATTGGCTGTTTCATTTTTGTGTTTCAGAGTTGAGTTAACACACTGCCTCAAATTTTAGTAACCTCTAGCTAACTTCCTTCTCATATAATCATAAATAGAAATTTAGTGGTTGAAAAAGTTCCCATGAAAAGAAGGAAGAAGCAATTTGTTTTACATAAACCTAAAAAAGAATCAGAAATTAAACCCCAAGACTGCTTATACAGTTTAACATTCACTGTTCCAGTTTTCTGTGTAATGGATGTACCGGGAGGTCAAAATTCATTGTCTTAGAGGCTGCAGCTTCTGGTTTACCCGCTAGCTTCTCTGTAGACTAATACCGATGGAAAAATATGTCTGTTTGGATTTAGATATAGTCAGGAATGTGACATAAACAGAGAGACGAAATGTTTCCTTCTGGCTCCCTTCAGAGGTTTGCTAATTGGGTCTGCTATAACTATTACTGGGTTCTGTTTAAGATCAGGCTTTCTTCTTGATATGTAAGATGTTCCTTTTTGTAAACAAAACACTGGATTTTCATTCAAAAGAAAATGTGTTATAATCAGTACATTTCTTCTTACTATTTCTATTTGAAGATTCCCACCAGGTCTCTGACATGAAATACAAAGGGGTTTGCCTCTAGCATGAATAATTTCATAAACTGAAGAAGTTCATGTTTTAACATTCTTAAATTCATTGAGCCTAACACATTTTTATTTTAAGAATCATAACACCCTAATCCACATAAAAGGTCCAGAAATGTCATGGTCAAACAAGAAGGAAAAGAAAACATTTGACACATGCATCTAAAAGGTGGATAACATTTTGAGTAGTGCTCTTTTATATTTTGGATATTTTTTTTTCTCCACAGACTGTATGGTCCCTAAGAGGCAAGATTATACTATCTCTTGCATCTTAGGAATTATTAGACATGAGAAGTGTATTAATTCTTCCATGATTAAATGAGCAACACACAGTAAGAACATGTGATAGCTTTTTAATCACCGGACATATTCCAGTAAAATGTTCTTACACACAGAGCTTACCTACTGAAACAGCTATCAAAGATATCAGAATATTTGAATATTCATCTTGAAAAGCAACAGACTTGTTCTTTTTCAAAGTACAACACCAATATTTATACAACACTTCTTCAGCTAGGCAAAATAATGATGTGCTATTTAAGAAATGAAGGGGGCTCAATTTCAAGGGAACCTCACAATGCATATAAAAGATTAAAATATTTATATTAACTTAACTATGCTTAAGTGCCTTTTAAACTGCCTTTATAGAATTTATGGGTTGCTGTTGTTTTGTGTGGTTAGAAAAAATACCCTGCCCTTTTTACTAGGCAGTGATTACTGGCTGAACTATGTTCATTACTGTAGACTCTATAATTACAACTGGTCTAGTTTTCTATCTTGGAGTCTTAGAGAATAGATAGATTTTTTTTTTTTTCCTCTCCCTCCTTCCCCCCTTCCCTTTCTCCCTCTCCCAAGGTTAACAATAGTAAATGACCCTATTGCTGAAGACTTGGGATATGTTCTTAAAAAACATAAAATAGTGTGAGATTTCTGACCATAAGTGAGAAAATTCTGTATTTGCTTTGGTTCGGGGTTCAAGCTTAGAATTAAAAGGACAAATTTAATCCAAAGCCACTTTAATGAATCTCTCATGAAAGTTCAGCATCTTTATTTTCTTAATGACTTGGTCATTTCGTTGAAGAAGTCCAAACTGCAGAATTACAGAAAAGAACCAAAAAGTGGGAGGATGTAAAGACAATTATGTAATATATATAATATTTTAATATTCATGTCTATTTTAATAATATATTCTTTACAGTGCTAAAAGATGAGTCCTCTAATATATCCCTGGTGACTTAGGTCACCAGATTGGTACGGTCTTTTTGGAAGGGTAATTTAATGGTGCCTATTCAAAGTGTTACAATAAATATGATTTAACAGAACAATTCTTTAATAAATTTATTCTGAATACAATTAAAGTTGCATACAAAAATATCTTCAGTAATGTTCATGTTAGTGCTATTTTTAAGAATACAAATTTGGAAACTACCTACATTTTAAACAAAAAGCGATAAATCAGATTATCAAATAATTTACATTATAGCCATATAACAAATTATCATATATCTCATATTTATGTGTAAAAGTATACTTACTAACGTAGAAGGATGTTTATGATAAAGTGGAAAATGTAGCTACTAAAGCGAAGAATTAATAACAGATCTCTCTGGGTACATGGGACTAGGAGGATTTTTTAAAAATGTGATGTGTCTGTAATGAGCATGCATCCATTTTATACTGAAACAAGTCAACTTGTTTCTAATAAAAATATCTTTTAATATCTAAATTTGAATATAAGCCTGAAATTCAGGAGAAGAACAATTTGAAGCTGAAGTCAGACTTCTACATTTAAACAATTGTTTTTGATATTTAGAAAAAGTAAAATTTCTGGTAAAATATTGTAGGAGATAAAGCACAGCTGTGGTATTCCTCAGATGTGGACTCTTCTCTGGCTTTGTTCTACATACCTAAAACAAAGACTGGTTCTTTATGGGGAATGTTTGATGTTTTGTTTGCTTGTTTGTGTTGTTTTTCTAAGGTGTAGTAGACTAATTAGCAATAAATGTTTAGCTGGTGCTGTACTGGTTAATGTTTAACAAGCGGCTCTGGAAATGAGGGGGCAGTGGGGGAAGGCTTTATTTGTAGCTTTTGCAAATGGTGTAAATATTCTCACCATGGCTGATTGCAAGCTCCCAGCATGACATCACCGAAGGGGGAGAGATATACAAGCCTAGCTCTCAAGCGCTGGTACTAGCTAGCTCCAGCATTACCACTGAGGCAGTCGGATCTTACGTGGGAGGGTCTGTGTGAGGGTGCAAAGAGACAAATTAGGTGTAAAAGCACTTCAGATTTAAGATTAAGCTTGAAAAGTTTAGGAAGTGGAAATCCCCCTAGTGCAAAGAGGAAAGAGGAAGTATATAGAACAGTGATATATAGAAATATAGCACATGGGACAAGACTCTTCAGAATTCTTGAGAGTGGCAAGGATTGGACTTTATTGTTCAGAAGAATCAACTGCAGCACCTATTAAGCATTGGGTTCCCAGTTCCCAAGACTCTCCCCAGGAGATGTGTGTGGATTGGGGCCTGGGAATTTGCATTTTATAGAGACCTTCAGGGAACTGTTCTTACCAGTCCAGAAAATCTGAATTAGGATGCCCGTTGTGATTCCATATGATGTTTTGGAGTACTAACACTTGAGGATATCTTATAATTAAATTGAATATGTAATTTGTCTTCTGAACTAGGATACTTCAGAGCATAAAAGGGAGTATTCATTATGACTTCAAGTTGACAGGTATAGCCCAGGACTATCATGGGAAAACAAAGTATGAGCTGAGCCCCCTCCCCCATAAGCACCCCAGGGAGAAGTCTTTGCAGTTATGTTGGACTGCCAACTGTAATACCATAGGATGGGTGAGTACGCAGATACCCAACGTCTGCTTCGGAGTACTCTTAAAGAAGCACAAAAAATCTCTGACTCTTGCCTCAAACATGATGGGAATCATTGGGTTTCCTGGAATGTGGGAACTCTTTTTTAGCACCAGTCCATTCAGTGGAAGGGAGTTTTCCTACAGTGGGGGCAAAGTCAAATTAGTGGACTCCAGGACAAGAATTAAGACCTTATACTTCTCTTTGTGTTCAAGTTTGCCTCATTTTGGGGAGAATCTCCAAACAAAGAGTGTTTTGGCCAAACTTGCTTATATGGAGAACTGCTCACGTGGCACATTCTGAGAGCCACAGAAATGATTTTTTTCCTCCCCATCTGGTATGATGCCTCCTCTCAGTATTCGTTCACCCTATAGGATTAGTCTATAATGACCTTTTAATTCTCCCCCATTTTAGAACCAGGAAGAATTGGGACCCATATCAAGTAAATTTTAGTGTTCACAAAGAAGGGTCAGTGTAGTAGTGGGCACTGCAATTGAAAGGCAGCAGGGACAGCTGTGATGGCAGCAAGAAGAGGTGACACTCAGATTCGCCTAGTGCTAGTATCCATCCATCTTGTAAAAGCACTTATTTTGGATGAAGATGCTGATTTATATCAGATTTGTTGCCCGAAAATGACCAAATGCAGGGGGTCTGCAATGGTCAGGGCAGTGGTTCTCTGCTACTCTGGGTTGTGTGTTCTTAAGTAGTGATGTTGGGGCCAGAGTTAGTACCAGTGGCTCAAATACATATATACCAAAGTCTTGTTCCTATAGAAAAATAATCAAGCATACACTGTCTTTAAGCTATGTGCAGATCCTACTGTGATTAATACGATACAGTTTAAAATAGACAAAAGTTGTACTGAATTTACATATGTGAATATGTATATGTCTATACATTTATTTACACACACACACACATACAATACTTTCTCAAGAGAGTAATGTAAAATCAACCATTCAGGGTACATGAAACTTTTGTAGGTTAAAATATATATCTTCAAATGGAAGATGTTGTGGGACCCTGATGCAAAAAAATATGGGGACAATCTAAATGATCTTCTCTGGCCTCTGTCTAAACACTTGGTCTAGCAAACTTTGGTTTCAGGATTGTTGGAGAGGGATATAAAAGCTTAAGTGTGAAACATGAATAAGACATGAGAATGACAGATAATGTAAGAGGTAATAGAGACAATAATTTTATTAGCTCAATGAAATGGAAATGATAGACTGGTCCAGAAGGAGGACCCTGGAGATAATGTCCTGAACCTTAGGAATTCAAGAGTGGCAGACATCAAAAGATTAACCTTTGCGGACAATTTACATTTCATAATCCTTTGGGGTATAGAATTATACATTTTCCTTGGTGTGTATTTTCCTACAAATATCAATGACATTGTAGTAAGTTTTTATAATGAATCTATTTATTCATTGTACCTTCTTTAATAGGACTGATTATTCCTACTGACCCTGTTGTATAAAGAGCCCATAGCCTCCCCAGACAGCCCCTGCAGTGATAGGGAAAGCCAACCGCATGTCTGTTCTCCTATTGGCAGGTTATTTATTCCAAATTCTTTGTCTACCTAAAATGCAGACCAACACCTGGATTTATTTACTGGCCATGCCCACTTATTTACATTTTTTGAGTATGCCCTCACTTTTGCACATTTTTATTCTAAGAAAGTTAGACTTCTGCCCTTGCAAAAAAAGGACACTATTTTCTCATCTCTTCTCTTACGGGTTTATGTACGTTGACATTCACTGTGCCTCTTCTCTCACTCTGAGCTATTTGAAAGTGCTTGCCCAGGGTCTCCTTGGGGACCTGGTTTCCAGACTGAGGGCTGGTGTTGCTTTCAGGGTGAAACCTCCCAACCTCTTCAAAGAACAGACAGGGTTGACCCCAGAGCCCTTATTTATAACAGCTAGTAACAAGGTGGCCGTCTTACATGACCTATGGCATGTGCCTGGCACTATTCTCAGACTCCATAGACCATGCTCAAGGGCAAATGACACATTTCCTGATTAGGAATGAATTCCTGCAGCAACATTATTAAATATTAAGAACCACAAATAGATCCATAGAATGGTTATGTGACCCAAAAAGAATCTTTTAGCAGTACTTTTGCATTCTTAAAATCCACAGTGGTTTAAATTACTGAGGAATTGACATATTTCTTTAAAATGTTGATCTTGTTTGTTTTTAACTATTTGAGACACCTGGAAAGGATAAATATGGAATCCTAAAAATGACGAGTGTATTTTAGAGGTGTGCAGCTGGAAGATTTTTTTTTTTTTTTTAACCTTCTAAGTCTCAGTTCAGGGTCTGTATGTGTTAATGAAGACAGTAGTGAATCATGCAGTAGCACTGGGAACAGAACAGTGAACACAAATGTTATGTCTTCTCTTCAGGAAGTTTAGATGCCTGAATGATAGTTAGGTCTTTATTTTAAATGCATATTAACAGCGTGATAATTTAAAGCTTATTAATTTTATTATTTTGAATTGCACAGCTCTGTAATAAAACAATAAAGGGCAGAAAAATTTTAAAAAATGCCATCCTCATTCCCTTCCATTTATACAGTGTTAGACAATAGCCTTCTAAATTTATTTTTCAAGTAGTTTGAAAAGTTGGTTTTGGAAATATTGGTGTATTGCATGTATATGTGATATTTACATAAGAAGAATTTACTATACTTTCAAACAAGAAGTCTTGTGGATTTTACCAATTAGTGAATGTGCACTTGAAAGATTAATGTCCAATATCTGCAGAACTTGATTAATATTTCCCCCCTCTGTTTTTTTTTTTAAAGATTTTATTTATTTATTTGACAGAGAGAGACACAGCGAGAGCAGGAACACAAGCAGGGGGAGTGGGAGAGGGAGAAGCAGGCTTCCTGCTGAGCAGGGAGCCCGATGCGGGACTCGATCCCATGACCTGAGCCGAAGGCAGACGCTGAATGACTGAGCCACCCAGGCGCCCTCCCCACTCTGTTTTTGAAAGCATACTGCAAAATCTCAATCTGAATAGTTACCAACAATCACATAATTTGGAATTTTTACATTTTTGAAACAAGAATTCACAAATTTGTATTTTCCGAGTTGAACCAGAGGATTGATGTACCAGGATGTGTTCAGTGGACCTACCAGTTCCATTAACTTGTTACTATGTCAGTAACAACTACTAGAAATTAAGAGTCTTCTCTTTGGGGTTGGGACTCCAGCAGTAACTTGATAGCCTTCTCTGTTATCTATTTAATTTATCTGAAATAATCTGTCTGTGGAGACAGATGAATTCTCCTTCTCTCCTCCTTCTTTGCTTCTTCCTCTGGGCAAGAGTAATGGCTATAGAAGTGAGTGATTTAGTCATTTGAGTATTTGAATTCTAATTGTTAATTTTGGCTCTACTACCATATACTGCTTTTACTGAATAATCATGTCTTCAGATATTATGCATAGATTTCTCTTGTTGTGGACCACATCATTATATTATCTGCCCAGAAATTATCTGCCCAAAAAAGAATTATGCCTTCTGAGAATCCGTGGAAACTTCAGGGAGGAGATAAATTATGATTATTTTTTGAGGGGGTGGGAAGAGATAAATTATATCAGAAGAAAGACATTTTTGGAAGCAAATGTTAAAGGAACATTGTAAGCTAGTCAAGACTTACCACGGAACTGCTATTTTTAAGAATAATGAAAATTTACTTCCAAATGGAAAATAGAGAAACGTAGACAATGTAGAAGATTCTGAATGCTCCATTATTTTATTTCAACTACTACAAATGTGAAATTTGTTTTCTACCAAAAATATGAGGAGAAAATGTGTTCTGGATCAAAAAGTGCTTTTTGTAAGGGTAACATAACTTTATTTGAGGAATACGTGAAATAGCATTGCATGATTTAAGAGCAATAAAAATTCATCACAATGTAATAATTCTAGTCATTATTTGTTGCTGGCAGTTTTAGTTGGCTTGGTTTGTTGTAAGAAATTTCCATGACACCTCAAGAAAAGAAAGCATCCAAATGACACATCAACCTTTCTTTCCCTCCTTTTCCCTGACCCAGTGCCACCCCCCAGTGCCCTTTTTCCGAAGGGCAGTTGAATTCCTGGTGGAATACAGCCTGACCACGTTCAGGCTCCTTTATCTGAAGTGTAAACTTTAATACTATAGCTGCCTATATACCTTTTCTAGATGAATGATGCCAGTACTATTTATACCACTACAGTAAGGGGTCTCTTAACATTTCCATTCTAAACACCTATTTTCAAAGGTTATAACTCAGCTATAAAAATGTGCTCCAGGCTGAAACTTAGCATACAGGGTCCTCGCCCAGGAGCAGTCTTTTACTCTTTTATATATTAATCTTGAAAAAAATGGTGTGACTGTATTTTAAAGAACTGGAGTGTTCACAGTAATAGAAGTTAAGGACATAGGGTATGAGGAAAGATCACATGCCAACAAGTCCTCCTCGTCTGTAATAGGTTTATCTGAAATTCAGTTTTACAACATCTCCTTCCTGCCTGTCATTCTCTCTTTCAATTCTCTCTGCTCAGAAATAAATCTAGTTTTATTGCTTTTATTATTTGTTTCAATAGCCTCATTTGTGGGACTTATTTACTCATTGCGCCACCTTGATCTATGGTCCTGTCCACAGGTATGAGTTGGCCACTCCAGGGCCATGTCGGATTTGGGAGAGCAGGGTTGTCATGATTATTTGTGTTTGTTGTTGCTGTGGGTGCCGTTGTTATTTAAAAATGAAGAAAAGTGAGAAGATGCTCATTCATTTTTATGGATGGTAATTAAGAATGAATAAAAAGTTAACAATACAAGTTATTACATAGTAACAATTACCTTACTCTTCCAAATTGCTTCTCAAGACATTAATTTCAGTAGTCATACTTTTATTCTAAATCTTGCTGTTTCTTTCTGATCCAAATTGGTAAATAGATGGGTTTTCCACCATGGATCCAGTGCATTAATAACAAGTAAATTGGTGATGAAGTGTTCTCATAAGCATCTGATAATTTGATTACGTTTGCCTGGGTTTCATCTCCCACAATAACCCATGGGTTTTCAAATCTAGATGATTTTAGACTTTTTGGTATTTCAATTACAGATTTAAAACCATTGGTTAAGGTCCTTTAATTAGTAGAGGTTTTCTTTCTTTCTTTTTCTTTTTCTGGTGTGTTTTATGTAGCTCCAAACCTTAATCTCCCATAACATTAATATTTTTCTTGGATGTTTTTGTCATCTATAATAACTACCATAATATTCATTATTTGAAAAAAAAAAAAAGGACTTCCTTTAAATCCAGATTATTTGGAGTGATACTGAAGATTATCAAGGCATATGGCTTTATTTATACTTTAATCATTAACAACTGTTTTGTGAGTAAAGTGTCACAGGTGGAAAACCAAACAAACAATAAAAAACAAACAAAAGATACCACTCTTTCTAACGATGCTACATGGGAGAACAAACATGTATGTCTATGTCATGGCAGGCAGAGAAGATGGGAAATATGGAGTGGTTTTTTTTTTTTTTTTTCCCTGTGAAGTTTGCTGCACATCTCAATCTATGATCTGACATGATGGATGGGCACTGGGAAACTCATTAGCTGTCAGGATTGGTTAATAAGACTGCTTTTTCCAGCATGTGCTTGTTATTATATAGAACAGTACACTTTCTAAGCCTCTAAGACTACAAGGCCCTTCTGTACCCATTACCCTCTCCAATGGCACCCTTTTCAGCTTGCCTTCTCTGATCATGGAATTGGCAGGGTGGGAAGATGAAAAGTGACAGGCTTGGTGGGGCCAGGAAGGCATAAGCGAGGCAGAGAGAATGAAGGAGAATGTGTGAGCGCATATGTATCCTTCAGGATTCTCAGTTATTCTTTACCATCTGTCCATAGTGTGAATTCTTTAATAACTATTTCAGAATGTGTAACATTTACTTGGAAATTCACAGATGTATTAAATTACAAATATACTTTAAATCAAATATAATCAAATTTACTTTCATATTCAATGTATTATATATATGTATATATGTAAATAAATACATGTATGTATACACACATACACTCATTCATTCATCAAACATTCATTGAGCATCTAGTCTATATCCAGCACTGCAATAGAAGCCAAGGAGACTTGTACAAAATGAGCTGGCTTTCAGAGGGTGGGGAGAAAGCCTTAGAAACAAATAATTATAATGTGATCAGTGCAAAGTGATAATTAGAATACACTGTGAATATACTCTATGAGTGAACAAAGAGGGAGGAACTCTTTCTGGAAAGGCTGGGAAATGCCTCAAAGAGATTAGTGTCTTTGTGTTGGGTCTTGAAGGATAAGTAAAATTTTCTAAGAACATGTGCAGACACCTGAGCATGAAGGAACTTTGGAGGTTTTGTAACCAAAGACTAATTCAATATGGGCTGGAAGGTAAGGCATTTTAATTAGAAGGGATGGAAGATACAGCTAGGAAGGTAAACGGGAACCAGGTCTTGGAACATGTTCCGTGTTATATGAGGGTGTTCGTTCTTTATCCTGTAGGTGATGGGAAAGCACTGAAGATTTTTAAGCCATGATGTAATGTGATCTATCTAGGAATATAACTCTGGTGGCAGTGAGGAGGCTGGGTTGAGGGGGTAAGAGCTAAGTGAAGGAAGACAAATTTCAAGAGTTCTTGTCATAATCCAGGGGAGATATATATGGTAGATGAGAATCAGAACTAGTGTGGTGACAGAGCAATTAGGAATAGAGAATAGATTTTAAAAGGAGCCAGAATAACGGGATCTAAAGTTGGAATGTGGGGACTGAAGAATCTCTCAAGATAACTCTCAGATATCTAGGTTAAGTAACATGGTGGATGGCAGCGTTATTAGGATAGGAATTTAGAAAGTTTGGCAGGTGTGAGTGGATATATTAAGTTCATCTCCAAGTTTGGAGTGCCTGCACATTATCCAGAAGAGCTCCAATAAGCAGTCATAAGTATTACATAAGTTCTTAAGAGAGAGCTTGGTGCTATAGATAAATTCATTTGTTGACACATTCATTATGTGTGAGGCACAGAAGGTATAGTAACATATAAGATAGAATCCTCCTTCCCCTTTATGAAGCTTAGTTAGAGAAAAAGACAATGATCAAATGCCACTCAATGTGGTAAATCCAAAAAAGGGTGAGTATACAGTGGTATAAAGAAAAAAAAAAAGGATATATAATCTTATCTTTCAAGGCTGATGGGAGGGGTGTCAGAATAGATTTTTCTGAGGAAGCTACAACTGACCTGACACCTGAAAGGTAAGTGTAACATTTACTAAGGTGAGAAGTGAAAAAAATTAAGATTGATCAATAGTAGATGAAAGTGGGAAGAGATGGCTTAGGGTGAGCACATAAAATAAAATGAGATAAGCACCTAAGGAAATCCTGGGGACATCAAGGTTTGAGGTGCAGGGAAAGGAAAAAATAAACAGTGTTGGGTGGGGTAGAATTGAGATTGGTGATACCATGAATGTCCAGAAGGGAGAGAATGGTCAATAAAGTCAAATGCTGCATAGCGGAAAAAGCAAGAAAAGAAATTTCTGATAAACTTCAAGTCAATAAATATTAAATACCTGTTTTCTAAAGACTATGCTATATATCCTGGGTTACAAAAGGGTGAACAAACCAGACACAGTCCCCACTTTGAAGGGACTTATAGTCCAGCGCCTGAAGATACAGAAGTTGTTCTTAGGGATTTGATGAGTGGAACCAAATTGATAACTGACATCAGTAACTGCTCCCCATTTCCCCTGCTCCCTACTTTCTCAGGCCCTGGTGCCACTAATCTTTCTGTTTCTATGGATTTACCTCTTCTGGATGATAAGTATAAATGGAATCATACAGTGTGTGTCTGATTTCTCTCAATTAGCATAACATTTTTGAGGTTCATCCACGTGTGGCATGTACCAGCACTTTATTTCTTTTGAGGGCTGAGCAGTATTTCATTATATGGATGTCTCATATTTTGTTTATCCATCCATCAGTTGATGGACATTGGGTTGTTTCTGCCTTTTGGCTATTGTGAATAGTGCTGCTATAAACTTTTGTGTACAGGTTTTTGTTGAAATACCTGTTTTTAATTATTTTCTCTTAAAGAGGGAAGCTGGTTTTTATTTATAATTGCTGGGGAATGAACCCTTGGAGAGGAAGAAGATACCAACAAAGATGTGGGTAATTGATGGAGGACAGTTTTGGAGATAAGGGAAGAGATGAAGACTATAGTGTTTGCTTGGAAAGCAATGTGAGAAATAGAAGAAAGAAACTGTAGCCACCAGTTCTACTTGAGACAGGGTCAAATGTCAGATACTTTACTGAATGATATTTTACTGTATGTCAGATATTTTAATTTAAATGAGGACATTGATTCTTCCAAATGTGTTTTGTATTACCAACATGGAATGAATCTTGGAAGTATCTGTCTATAAAAGAGGCCAAAAAAAAAAAAAAAAATCCCACTCCAGAATATTTAGAAGTATTTCTAAAATCTTCATTGACAAATTTAAGAGAGATACTTATTGGTCATTGCTTAAGAGAGGCATTTAATTTGGATCAATTTCCTGCAATGCACTTAGCAGACTTTCAAATCCATTTTGTTGGGACACCTCTGAGACCCCATGCTAGATAATAAGGACGGCTGGAAGCTGATTTCATAATTTCTAAGTGCAACTGAGGTAGAATTAAAGTGCAAATGCAATTTTTGAAGTGCTTGACATGAGAGAAGCTATAAAATTGCTCTTTGCTCTGACTTGTTTTAATTTCTATATGAATGTTTTATACAATAGTCCTTTTACTGTTTTTCAAGTCATGAGCAATTATATTTGATGAAAGGGCAATTATCACACATAGAAACTCAGCATTCCAAAAGCTATCAAAATCCCACCATTAGATTAAAACTCCCCCTACCATTTCAATCTGCTGAAAAAAATCATGGAAACTTTTGATACTGAAAGTTTAGCTTGAATGATTGGAGATGGCAAATTGGGGGATTTTTCTAAATACAGGAATGTTCTCTTCCTGCGAAGAGATGATATAATTAACTTTTGCTGATTAAATATTAACATTACTATGGTTTTATAGTTTCAATCCTTATAGCTTCATTTCCAGAAGTTCCATTTATTCTCCAAGAGAACAAATGACAAAGGCAACACATTCTGCAGGTGTAGGCTGGAGCAATATGGCGGCACTGATTAAATGCATGGAGTCCCAACTGTTCTCTTTTGGGTCCTGGACCCATTGAGTCACTTTCTGCCTCTGACTTGTTCCCCTCTCATTTAAAATTAAACGTAGAACCATTGGCAGTTTTCAGGCTTGATTTTCATCCCAGGCCTAATGGCTTACAGGTGGCAACTTTTTTTCCCCCCAAATGACAACTACATTTCTCCAAGCCCATCCGAGGATAATGCTAACGAGAACATTATCGAAAAAGGACAGCGAAAGAGCCATTTAAAAATAAATAAATAAAACCTTTTTCACTTTTCTTTGTTCCATAAAAGCCCTTTTCGCTCTCTTTTTTTCTTATGTTTGATATATGGAAGCGATTCCATTTATAACTTGAGCTCTTTTGCTTCAGGCTCTTCAGATGTTTTGATGTTGTTTAACTGTTATAAACTGACCAGTATTCTGTGACTTATCTGTGAAACATATTGGGCTGCTTTTATGATCAGCACACCCAGAACTTAGCCCAGCAAAAAGATAATACTGTGTAGGAGTTATTCTCAACAAGTTTTGTGACATATAATATGGCCTCTGAATAGGTATTAAAGTTATATTGTCAATACGTTCCTGTTTTTTTAAGACACTGCAGAGTGGTGGAAGTGGGCAGGATTCAGTGAAAATATTGTGTTACACATACTTTCACCGCAATTGTCACTAGGGAAAATGACCTAATATTTAATAGGAGATCATTGTCTCCCCACCATCCCTGAGGTTTAGAAGTCAGAATTTCTAACGTATTGAAATCTGTTAGGGGGAATGGTAAAGAATTGCTGAGAAGATTAAAATTTCAAAGTGATTTCAAATATTTTAAAATAAAAAATTGTTATTGAAGGTAGGCTGCCATTAATAGCTTTAGCATATTAATAAACATAAACCCATGAAATGGTCTAATAGGTGGTTCTCCTAAGAGAATTTAATATTTATAAGTAAATATCTGAGATGTGATTAAAGAAAAAAATCACCAATGATGTTTACTGTGTATTAGTAGTTACATTGTATTAGATATTTAACTCAGGATATATTCCTTGTCCTTGTCTTACAGAGCACATTTTATAAACCTTGCATTTATGTCAATAGGACTGGCATATGTATATTAATAACTGATTTCTTTCCAAAAGAAGAGAAAGCTAGGAATAAACTTGCATATTATTTTAGGAGAGAAATAGACGTGTTGGCTTATATAATGTAACTGCTATTTGCATATAAATTACTTCACAGGTATAATCAAGAAAGATATTTGCAAATAATCATGAAAATAAAAATATTGTGAAAGCACAAATATTCATGGGTTTATTTTCTCATTAATATATGTATATATCTAGATTGATACATATGCAGAGAGAAAGAGAGAAGAAAAACTATACACCTGCACCCTCTTTCCAGTGAGGTGGTGGGTGCATGCCCACCACCCTTGGGAAAAATCTTCTTTTCTTGACTTTTCCCTGGCATATTTGTTGTGATTCCATTTCCTCAGAACTGTGCAATTGATAGATTAATTTATGCCAAAGTTGAAGATGGGTGATCGATTTCGCAGGGAACATAACGTTTGAATATCACCAATAGCTCTCAAAAGATCATGGGTATAATCCTATAAAGTGAGTGGGGTTTTCATGCACCAGAATAGCCTCCTTCTTAAGATATCTTGGTGTAATAGACAGATGTTTGATGTCTTTTCTATTCCATCATGAAAATTATTTTTTATTCTTCATAAATATTAGGACTGTCCTTCATTGACATGCACACACCTTCAGGCAAGTACACCTAACACTTGCTGGTGCAGAGAGGGGGAAATAAACACCTGTGTGTATTTGGTCAGTAATAATAAGATAGCCATAATGAGCAGTCTTGTTTTAATCTAGAACTTTTTCTATATCCTGGGGAAGACATGAGGTAAATTTTGTTTTCGCAAGGCAGTATTTTTTACACTTGTCTATAATGCTGACCCAAGGTGCTTTTTTTTTTTTTTTTGGTGCATCTCATAAGAATTCTATTCTATAAGAAATTTATACTGTGTAAGTATAGAATTGAATAATCAGTCTGTCATTTGGGGTTTTGATCTGATGAAGGAGAATTGTTAGTGACTCTAACAAGAAAAATCCCCAAACTTGCTGTGAGATAAAGATCTAGACCTTGTGAGGATGCTTGGAAAGGCTAATTTAAGTCAGGTTTCAAACAAAGTGGAAGTTTCTTGGAAACACAACAGAACAAAATATATTTTAAAAAGTTCTGAAAAAAAAGTTCTGCTTAACTGATAAGAGGGAACCTTAGGGTTCCAATTCTATTATAAAATATAACACCACAATGGATGGTAATGCCTATGAAAACATGCCTCTTGGAAATCTGTTGACTTGGAGAGAGATCTGAAGCTAAGGACGTGGGCTGACAAATGAAAGCTATTGTAGCTTTAATTCGCATATGTTTTTCTGCAATCCCAAAAATGTGGTGGGGTGGGATGGGAAAGAGTTCTCTCTCCTCTTATTACTTGTTTTGGCTTCTGATTTGTTTAGATCATTTTATCTGAACAAAGTTTTCTGGCAGTAGCAACGCAATGGGAGAACTCTCCCAAGGCTTTCTGTGCTGAGAAGCATTGCACTGCCCCGTCCCAAGTTCTGCAGACTGTGAGCTCAATTCTGGAGCATTCTGTATGGACCCTACTTGATTTAAGTAGAAGATACATGTGCTGGTGTTATTCATGACAATTATGTTAAATTCCAAGATGCATGGATACATATAATTGAAAAATAAACCTTTATTTTAAGCTCATTCTCACTGGCCTCCAAGAGATTAAACTATTACTGTAAGCAGCCCATTGTTTCTTGCATGTATCTTAGATTTTATTTCCTGTCAGCTATTGCAAGAACTACTAAGAAGAATTAGTTTCACCACACAGTAAGTAAATGCTTTAATGCCCTGCATTATTGTTTACACTAAGCTTTGCAAGCACTTAAGCCACAACAGATAATTGTCAAAATGATGAAGCAGTAAAATCACACAGCCAGCAGTAATGGTGGAGATGTTGTTCTAGGGAACAGCTAGTAAGACTTAGAGCTTACACTTAGTTTGCTAGTTGGTTAGGGAGAGCAATATTTTATGAAAAGCTATCATGAGTGCCGAAAAGAAAAAAAAAATGCAGGAAGAATTTTATGCCCTAAGTACTGTACAAGCTGTGCTTGCCTATGCTTTCGTGTTTTCTCTCTTTATCTGATTTTGTTTGGCTTAAATCAGGTATTGGTGTAAATACCGCTTCAAAAGGGCCTGTGAGAGAGACTAGATTATCAGGTATCTTTGAAAAAAACCTATGTCTCTTGTCAGCACCCTGTTAATTTTAAAACGAACACAAGGTAAGGGCACAGTTGGCAATTTCTGCTCTGAAGTAAGAGTTTCACCACACAAATGCACATTTTGATCTACTACTTTCAGTTGAGTTTTATCAGTTTTTTATCCTGTGGGTGGGGGTAGAGGAATGAGATCTATCTCCTCACTTGGTTTTAACCACAGAATGTCTGGATTGCTCTGTGTTTTCTTTAACAGGAACATCAGTGAAAACTGCGTTCTGTCTGTGGTGATGTATCTGAGTGCAAACAGGACTCTGTTAGCCATTAGGTACCTATTAGCCCTGATTACCTTGTGATAGCTCCTCACCAGTTGGTTTCACTCACTTTGACAGATCTAGTACTTTGTTTAACCTTTAAACCAGTAGGGCAATAACACAGCTGACAGAAGGGGAGAAATAATTAAGGAAAACTTAGCCAGGACATTTAAAAAATCTCTAACAAGGCAGATATTTCTGTTCAACTTGAAAACTTGTCAAAGGATACATACACTTTCCCATAATTGCTAGAGCAAAATGTTTTATAATTTTTGCTGGCTTCAAATTAATTTTAGCAATGTAGCTTAATCAAATTACTAGGTGTCTTACTTTAAAATATCTATAATTTACACTCTCAGGAAGCAAGTTTTAATATTTCAGTACTTCACAGACAGTGATATCCAAGAGAAATTCATTTCTAAAAGAATCAGAGAGAAAATATTAAAAATATTCTCTAAAATTCTGCCAACAGTTTGAGCTTTACATTTTCTGAAATGGCTGACTCATGGTTTTGGAGAATAACACATGTGATAAAAAACACCTAGGTCCATATTATTAACTACTTTCAGCATTGAAGCCTGGTCAACAGTAATTAGAAGAAAACAAGACATCCTGAACTTTGTCAGTTTATATTTTGAAGTACTTTTTGTGAGCCATTTCAGAGAATAACTTGCTCGGGAAGGAGTCAGTACTCTGTCTTCTTCTTTTCAACATTCTTCAGCATTAACTCCACCTCTGAAGGCCTGACCCCATCACCATACTTATTTTACTTTGGAGCCATTTTTGTGACTTCTGTGAAAGGGCATATCCAAACTCTCTCAGTATTTCTCCCATTAATTCACATGCACAAAGCAGAGAAATAGAAAGAGTGCTTCATTGTTGCATGAAGATATTTAATTAAAGTCGGAACAACTTCTAAATGAGAAAGTACAAATAGTCTCTCCAGATCATTAATAATTTGGCAGTTTATAAGACATTAAAATATAATGTGTTCATTATTTTCCTCAAATCTATTGAGAGCATTACATAACTCCTCTCGCTTAACTGTATTCCTTTTGGTTTAGATCATATCAATTAATATAGGTAACCTACCCTTGTCAGTTATACGATATTGACATCAAGAAACAGCACAATGGTCTTCTAATTATGTCTGACAACAAGTCTAATTTAGCATTCTTCCATACATCATTTATCATAAGTCTTAGTGTTCCCTGTTATTCCATTCTTAGGTTAATTGATTACTATCATGTTCTCTACTTCATGGTTGCATAAATATTTCTTAAGACACAACTTTGGCATTTCTGGTAGCTAAAGATCCCTGGATCATATTAAAGAAACAATATTCTCAGTCATGAAGATACATGCCATACTATTATTTAATTTTAAACAAGATTTTAACATAACAACTGAGCTAGGACATTATTTTAAGCCTTATTATTGCTGACTTTATTAATAGTATATATTTTATACAATAAAGTATATAAAAGATGAGATATCTCCTGTTGGGAGTTTCGATGAGGGAGGAGATATCCACTACAAATTAAAATAGGAAAAAAAGAAAATGATTATATAAATGTAACCAACTACTATTTCATATTATTATTGCTGAAATGATCACCATGGCTTAATCTATAAGTTTGCATAGGATAGTTTTGTGGAGAAGGAAGCCTTATGAAATATTAGAACAATGGGGAATGTTTGAGGATGGGAGCAGGGTGGGAGAAGACATCCTGGGATACACATATAAAATGATAGAAGATCCAGAAAGGAGAGGATTTGAGCTCTGCAATGAATAGTACTGGTTTTTCCTGCTTGAGTTAGACAAATTTAGGAATGCTATATAAGGAAATTTCCAAACTGATAAAGAGAGTTTTGGCCTCTGTGAATAAAAATTTGCTCCTACTTTTGGGGTACAAATTTTAAACTCCTGGAGGTTGCTAATATGCAGTCATCAAAATAATACTAAGGTAAGACTTATTTAATTGATGAAGGAAAACTGAATGTAGGAAATCAGGCTAGGAAGAAATACTAACCATCCAGGTCTACTGAGGTTAAGGTCTAGGTCACGGTTATGGCTATCGGCTTCCTGAACATCTAGGTCATGGTAGTGGCTATGGGCTTCCTGAAGAAAGTGACATCTAATCTGGGTCTCAAAGGATGAGTATGTGTTAGGCAAGGGGGGGAGGAGGAAGCAGAAAAATATTACAGGTAGAAGGACTGACATATGAAAAGGCTATAAAGTAAAAGGACATGGAGCTTTGGAAGAAGTTTTTTAAGAAGCTCATATGACTGGAATTTAAAGAATGAGGTGGTGAATGAGGAGAAAGGAGACCATGAAGGCTTATTATGTCATATAAAGGAGTCTGGACTCTATCCTATGAGAGCTATGGAGGCTTTGGAGAGATTTAAGCAGAGGAGCACCATTATGATCAAGTTTGCATTTTAGGAAGACTGTTCTGTCTAGATTGGAGGTGAGCAAAACCGAAAGGACACTAAAGTGGCAGTGTAGGATTTTTGGCAAAATGGTGACTTGGTGTAGGCTGGCAGTTGTGGGGAAAGTCTAGCTATATAACCAGGAAAAAGAATTGGTGATCCTAGCAATTGATTTGATGTTGGAGAAGAGGAGAGGGAAAAGAAGAGATCCAGAATAAGGCTAAAGTAATGGACTTGGTGAGAGATCAATGTAAAATTAAAAAAAAAAAGAAAAAGAAAACAAAACTGGGTTAGAAAGTCTGTAGGATTTAAGAAGTTAAAGGTCATGTTATTTCTTTTAATGAGGTAGTCTGGTAGAAGGAGAATAATAAAAACCGGTTTAGATACACTTAAAGATACTTCAATGGAGATATTTTGTAAACAGCAACAAATATGAACCCAGAGTCACACACAATTAGAAACTGGATAAGCAAAATTCTTCAGGGAAATTCAGAGAGCCATGACTGAACCTTACTGTTCAATGTTAATGGGCCACCATATTGAAAGGGTCCCTTAGAAGAAAAGATGGAACAATTAGCAAGGAAACCACAAAAATATGGAAAATAGTCTATCAGTGCTTAAGGAAAGGTTGAGGAAAAGAGTGTTAATAACATGACGGGGATGGGGAGGCTTTGGTTATCTGTTAGTTTTGTTACACCTGGATTCCTCTGTTATGTGACATGAAGTCATCAAAATACTACAGCAGTAACTATTGATTGCCTATCAAATATTCATTTGCTTCCCTTTTTTTACTAATAGAATCCTGATTTTATTGGTGGTGGCAATATGCTGATTTCAAAAGTTCTCTAACCTTTTCCTAGCCTTCTCTGAAGTTATATCTCTCAGACTTCTCTGAATCTAAATCTGACTATGTGATATGGTTTTGGCCAATAAGAGATAAGTAGAAGTCACTGGGTGGGGCTTTTTCAAAACTTTTAAAAAGGGTTGTAGATCTAACTTTCATGGGCCTTTTTGTTTTTCTTGCCTGAAATGTTGGTGCGATATTAGAAGAGGGAGTGGGGAGGGAGAAGGAACCATCTTGAAATCGTGAGAACAAGAGTCATATTCTATGGGTGTCTGAGGAGAAAGATAGAAGCCTGGGCCATTGTGGACAATGAGGCTGCTACATTGGTCCTGGTCTCCCTATCCCTGGACTTTTCATTAAGAGACAAAAATAAAATTTCTAATTTGCTTAGAAGCCAGTCCAGCAGACTTAATAATATTTAAAAAATATTATTGTTAATAATATTGCCAATTAAAATAGTTATGACTTTTTTCAGTATTCTTTATGTGAGAGATACAATGCTAAGCTTTTTATGTGTACTGTCTAATCCTTACAAGGCTATATAATCCTATAATCCTATAAATTATATATTTTTTATCTCTATTTTGTAGATGAGGAAAACAAGGTTTAGAGAGTTTAGTAACTTTCCTAAAATCACACAATAAGTACATGTACTAATCTGGCAAGCCATAATTAAAACCAAGATCTATTTGATCCCATAGAAGATTTTTTAATTTCTACATTCCACAATTTTATATAGTAAACAGCTGTTGAATTCATGTTTTTTTTTCTGTTTTGCTTTTACTCATACCTGTTTATGATAAAAAGGGAATTCTTTTTATTTCTTATTTTTTAAAAAATTTATTTATTCGAAAAAGAGAGAGAGCATGAGAGCAGGGGGAGGGGCAGGGAGAGAGGGAGAGAATCTCAAGCAGACTCCCCACTGAGTGTGGAGCCTGTCTCGGGGCTCAGTCTCACAACCCTGAGATCATGACCTGAGCCCAAATCAGGAGGCAGATGCCTAATTGACTAAGCCACCCAGGTGCCCCAAGGGAATTCTTTTTAAAACAAAAATAAGATCTGCATTACTGCTGAGTTCACTGAATGGTTACATGACTGAGGAGACGGATGCCAATCCACATTTTCTGACATAAATTCAACTAAAGAGTTTTCATTGAAATCTCTTAAAAACCCACTGACCTCCTGCCAGCCCGTAGGGTTTGAACATAAACCCTGCTAGGGGCTATCACTTTGTCTTCATGGGCTAAAAAATGGGATGTAATTATTACATAGTTTATTCGCTGTTCAGAGATGTACATTTGCCAGATGTGGACATGTTTGTTTTTTGTTTTTTTTTTTTTTTGCAGAGCTACCTGATGTCTCTCATTTCTGCCATGCTGGGGATTTCTTAGATGATGTGTATAGAATGCTCTATTATCTGGAGCTCATGATGAAGTTCTCCAATAGTACTTCTTAACTGAACCAAATTAGACATTTACAGTATAAGAAAGCCAACAAAAGACATAGAAACAGAGATGAGGAACTCTTCAACTCACCACCGTAAAAAGAAGTTGAGTCACTGTTGTATGAGGCATTCTTAATTATTGACTTGATCACCACACCCAAACTCTAGATCCAAGACATGGCAATATTAACAATACTGGTTTGTGTGTGCAAGATGCAATCAATTTCAATTTCAATGAATCCATAATGGTTGCATATATCCATCTAATTTTCTCAAAAGAAGATTCGCAATAGTTGTTGTCTTCAGTTTTCAAGATAGTCTTTAAATTAGGATCAGGTTACGAGTCTTTCAATAAAGACTTTACTAATGATATAGGCTTGAAAGTGGACATTTCAGAGGGATTTCTCTCCAAAAATGGATTACTGGGAAGAGATTAAGATACTCTGGTATGCCAGTGTTTTAATTGGCATATTAAAGTTAGGAAATTCCAGATGTATCTTTATTTGTGCAGCCCTTCTTCCAACAATCCTTCTGTTCTTCTAAAACACACAAATCAAGAACTTCAGGACTTCTTGTAATTACTGAATTCATATCAGGTTTCTCCTTGTCCCTAAAGTAATTCATTTCTTCCTGGAAAAAATAAAACCCAAAGAATTTTCTATTGAATTTTACTTTCCTGTTGTATTAGTTTATTATTTCTGCTATAACAAAGTACCACAAACTTAGTAGCTTCAAACAACACAAATGTATTCTCTTATAGTTGGAGACCAGAAGTCTAAAATCAAGGTGTTGTTGGGGCTGGTTCCTTTTGGAGGCTCCTGAGGAGAATTCATTCTATGACTCTTACAGCTTCTAGAAGCTGTTGGCTTCTAGAAGTCCTTGGCTCATGGTAGCATCACTCCAATCTCTGATTCCGTAGTCACATCACTTTCTCCTCTCTCGACTTTCTTATCTTCTTCTTATGAGAACCCCTGTGATTATATCGAACCCACTGCAATAATCCAGGATAATTTCCCTGTCTCAAGAAACTAAATTTAAGTCCCTTTCACCATGTAAGGTGACATATTTATAGGTTCTAGGGATTAAGATGTAGAAATCTTTGGGGGCCATTATTTAGCCTACCACATATGTATAAATATATATTTTTAAAACATTAAATAGTACCTGAGGTTTTGAAGTGACTATAAATTATCATTTTTGTTTAAACCATAAACATTTCACCTTGTGATGCTGGATTTGTCTTGGATCCCAGAATCCTAGGGCATACTGATTTTCCTATGGCTCCCTACTAAAGGCTACTGGTATCTGCTAATTGGAACCATGAGTGAATTAACACAGAAATTCTGGGTCTTGGAATTGAATCTGATACTCAAAGGAACACTTCTGGTGTCATAATTCTTGGACTCAAACAAACCACATGCTTTCTCATAATAGTGACCAAGATGCTGTGGTCAAGAAATTTTGCTGACTTTTAAAGATCTGTTCTGGAAACAAAATGGCAATTACAATGATTGCAAACTATTTCCTGAAGAGACGTCTGGTTTCATCTCTTAGCTTTGCTTTGACATTTACAATTTTGCACCTGTTACTTGTGATATTTGTTTTTCTCTTAGATGTGATGTCATGATTGCATTTTACCTTTATTTATTTTCTGTAATTTATGGAAGGGAGTGTTACCTATGCTTTCTCCAAACATATGGTTTACTAGATGGCTCGTGAGTGGGACTGAGTGGGTTGTTTCAAAGTCTGTAAAGAGATGCTTTCTGGCTCCAGTTTCCTCCTTTGAAGAGGTGGGGATCAAGAGGTCGACATGGACTTGGCCTGAGGTCAACTGTTGAAATGATCTTGCCACCTTATGACTGCAGAATCTTTTTTTTTTTAAAGTTGTGACCCGGTGAAATGTCATCAGGAACCTCAGGAATTTATGGTCCGTTAAATAGGAACTTTTGCCCTCTTGGAAGTATTATTTGGAGGAAATCTTCCAGTCTCTCTCTCCCACAGAGTTGGAGGAAAGATCGCTGAGCATGTGTACCTCCGGCTCTTGGTTTCTCTCAGATCTTTCTGCCAGTGACACAGCTTCTTTTCTCTCTCTTTAGAGAGTCCAGTAGATCGAACCCATTCCACAGAAGAAGGTCAGCAGTTGTTCAGCTGTTCTTCCTGTTACTACCTGGGAAATTCTGACACAGACTTACGAGTAGGGAGCTCATTTGTACTTAGTTCCAGACTATGTTTTCCAACATATTTTTATCAGCAATAAAATAAAACAAATATGATCTTTTTATACCTACCTGCCAAATCTCAATTGTTTCTAAAGAAACAGATTTGATGAATTAGTACCAGAAATCCAGACAGCAAGGACTAAAAATTTTTGTAACTAAAAACTCATCTTTCATGATTTAAAATTTAAAAATACATCATTTATAAATTGCCCCATTTTCAATATAAATGGTTTATAAACACCACCCTTCAGTCCTCTCTCTCCCTCTTGCCCCCCAACCCCCACGCACACACTACAGAAGCAGAGCAGACAAGCTGGACAATTTAATTATTTTGCATATTAAATTTGTTTTGGTTATGATCATACCCTTGGGTCTCTGGAAGTCCTGAAGAAGAGCCATTATGTGTGCCATTCTGGCTCATTCATTCAATATATCTTTTTAACAAATATCAAGTACCTACAATACACAAGGCACTGTTCTAGGTGATTGGAATATAGTGATAAATAAAAGAGAAAAAGATCTCTGCCCTCATGGAGCTTATATTCTCAAAGAGAGACAATGAGCAATACATGTAATAAATTCATAATTTATATGATTTTGCAAGGTGATAAAGAGATACGGAGAATAGGAAGAGCAAGGGCAGGGGAACTCGGAGTGGAGGGGGGCAGGGCAGTTTGTGGTATTTAGTAGGGTGCTGAGGTGGGTCTGTACATGCGTGTGTAGAGCAGTGTGAGGGGGGACAGAGGTGCTAATAAAGAGGACCTTATATGCGAGCGGAACACAGCAAAGGTGCTTGGTTTGGTTTCTGACATCCTTTTATGGCGGGAAAGAGTGGGCAAATCAGGAGCTCATTGCATTCAGCAAACATGTCTGAGACACATATCCTGCCACTCTTACAGCCCTTCACTGCTTGTATTCTCATTATGCCCGAAAGGTCTGAAAGCCAGTTTGCACTGTCAAGGACAGAGTTGGCAGAGATTATGGGTGTAATGGAAAGAATGTAGGGTTAGTTTCAAAAGACTTTCAGTTTAGCCTTGGGGTTCTGCTTCCAGCTACTATGAGATGTTGGGCAAGTCACTTAACCTTTTGGGTCTCAATTTTTTCATTTGTAAAATAAGAGAGTAGCCATATAATCTCACTTAACTCCCTGCTTCCTGCAGTCAGTGGAGGCAAACAGGAAAATGGGGCTAAAATAAAAAGGAAAGAGGAGAAGGAGAAGAAAACCAAATGCAAATAAAACAGGAATGGAATATTTAGATAAAGGGAGAAAAGGAAAAAGATAAAAGAGACAAGCATAATAGGTAGCACATGGGATACAAGTACAGACACCTGGGCAATCACCTTTCTCCCCACTGACGCTTCTGGAAAGCTACTTCTGCTAAAGCGTAGTTTTGTTCAGTTCCTTGAAGGAGCTACTCCCTGCATGGGGCTTTCTGGAGCCTCAGACTGGATTTGGAATGCCTTTTTTAGGGCCGAGATAAAATTATGGTATGAATTTTTATATTTTAGATGTAAAGATTAAGTAAGATTTATAGCACTTTGGTAATTGATCCACCTTGGATAACACTATTTTAATGGGGAAATAACATATTTTTATAATCCTACTTGCTAGTGTCTTAATTTGGACATCATCCTAGAGTATATTTGTTTTCAAAGGGATTAATATTCAACTTTGCGGGTCGGCTCGGTGGCTCGGTCGTTGGGCGTCTGTCTTCGGCTCGGGTGGTGATCCCGGGGTCCTGGGATCGAGCCCCATGTTGGGCTCCCTGCTCGGCGGGAAGCTGGCTTCTCCCTCTCCAACCCCACTCAAGCTCTCTCTCACTGTCTTTCTCTCCCTCTCAAGTGAATGGATAAAATCTTAAAAAAAAAAAAAAAATTCAACTTTGCTTACCTGGCTTACATATTTCATTTTATAGGTTTTTCTTGACAAACTCCTCTCTTCCTTGCTTGGCATTTTCCTTCCTCCTGGCCATTTCTCTATTTATTAGCACCAACCTCCAGAGGAAAGATAAGGGGGAGAAATAAAATATAACTCACTTCATTTCTATAAACTCTCGCAAAAACTGGCAAAGGGCAGATGTTGAAAGCAAAGGCTGAGAAAAGTTTAAGTTACAGAGGAGAAGAGATAAGACTTTTCCTACTTTGTGCATTAAAATTGGTCCCACGTAACAATGACAGTATCTTAATGTATTTGTGAATTCTATGTAACAACTCTGCATAGAGAATGATATAAGGAACATAGACGGCAGAGTTAGCCTAGGGCACTACCTCCAAAGAAAGGGAAACAGTAAAGGTGGATGAAGTTAGATACATATTGAGAGAGGAATGGGTTGGATGTTGAGATACTTGACGCTCCATGGACTATTTTTTTTTCTGAAAAGGAAGAGGCATAGCCACTTTCTTAGAGTTGAGCCAATGGAGGTTTGGAGAATGGGAAGGGTTTGGATTAGCTGGTGCGAGGATGAGGAAGGGGAGTCAAGTAAAGATCCAATCATTGTGGGTGGTATTGAAAAATTTGTAGGCGTTCCTAAATTTGCAAGATTAATAGTGCAGTCTGTGATTTTCTCCAGGTGCTTTCAGCAACTTAGGAGCAGGAGCAGGTAGAAGTGGAGAAAAGCATTCATCCCTGATGAGGGTTTTATAGGACGAATAGAGCAGAAGAGTAAGGGAAGGAGAGGGAGAGGAAGAGACTGATCTGAAGAGGATCTATCTGTGTTATCTCATTCAGTTGGCAATCTCTGGAGATAGTAGTTTCTCAACAGAGTATTTGCTAGGTGATGGGTCCAATTTACAGGTGAACCAAGTGAGGCACAGCAGCTTTCCCAAAGTGGCAAAAGCCAGTTTTTGAGCCCATGTCTCTCTGAAAGAAGAAGATGGTATTCTTTTCCTTTATGCCTTGCCTGTAGAGAGCAAGTGAATTTGGGGGTTTGGTAATGTTTTCATTACCAAGGTAGGTGGAGTTGGGAACAAAAATATGAAATGGGGAGAATTTATTGAATTTGAGGAATGCATTTTCATACAATAGCAAGAGAGGTAAGTTAGAACACTGTGGAGACAGGAGGAGATCCCATCAGAAGTGGGGACAAGGTCCAGGGTGTACACAAGACATTGGGTTGTTGAGATGGAATGGTGATGGACCCAGGAAAAGAAGATTCCCCTGGGAAGAAGAATGATAAATGCTGAAGGGTTCGTCTACTTGGTGTGGAAGTGACTCAGGATGATGGTTGGAGATTGGGAAAAGATTGCAAACCTTGTGCCAAAACTGTCAATGAATATGAAAATAGGATGGAGGAGGGGTGGATGGTAACCTAGAGGCCACTAGAGAGCAGGAATATATTCCTGCTTTGTCTCTGGCCTCGAGCCAGAGGATCCCCCTCTACATCATGCGTTGGCTGGCCCTTACAGGTTAGTAGTAATCACCTTCAGGTTTTACAGTAAATTCCTAGTTATCTACCATACTGCTTTGTCCTGACATTCTCTGATCCTATCTCTGCATTCAAACTCTTTGCTCTGTGACTCCAACCACCATCCGCCGCTGGCCATGCCTTGACTTCCCTTGTATTCCTACCTTGGCTTTTTTTCTATTAAACTCCTCCTGATGAGGCTGTGTCTTTTGTTGTGGTCCTCCTGGTTTCTTGGGAGTAGAAATCTCAGCCCTAGTTTTTACCTCAAAGCACACCACTAACTATATCCTAGAGAATGGTATACCTGAAGGGCAGGAGCTTCAAAGCACTGGCCTGTGAGTATAGCATCAGAACATTTTTGGGCTGATTCAGAACAAAGAGTGCCATCTATTGAAAGACCACTTAGCTCTCCAGTCATTTATTTAGCTGTATGAGTTATTACAAAATAGGCTCAAAATAGCATTCTGGAAAATTGACATGGGGGGAAAAGACATGAAACGTTATAATAAGGTCATTCTACTATGTGGTGACCAAAGGTGGAAGTCAAGGTCCACCCTGAACCACAGAGGAAAGGGACTCTGGGGCTGTTTTTCTCCCTATGAGATCCTGTGTGAAGTTTCCCATAGAGAGCCCCCTAAAATGAGGAAGTGGCTTTTTATTATTAAAGATGAATATTTAATAATAATTGTTTAGAGGAATAAAATGGTTTAAAGTGACAAAATGGACCAAAGCGCACTGGGCATATAACAGAAATGAGTTGTTCTGTGGACAGCAAGGTGACGGGACATGAATTCATAATGCACCGTGGTCCAAGCAGATTGGGGAGAGAGCAAGAGCCACATGCATTTTGCAGGGAATGTCTCTCACCCTGTTGCCACTTTTTTCAGTGCTCCATATGCTAGATTGCAACTACAGATTTAGCCCTTTTGCCCAAAGGCATCTGAACCTGTGAAAAGCCTAGCTGGGGCACTGTCTATTGTTCATTGACAACTTGTCAATTTACTTCCAGGCAAAATAACTCATAAACATGATAAGTAAGGCAGATAAAACAAGAATTCTTTCACACTTTGCAACTTTACTGCAAAAATGGCTTATTTTCCATAAATGTGTGAAATCTCCCCTCTGAATTGTGACTGTGCATTGAACTTTAAAACTGTTTAGAGACAGCACAAGCATTTCACAATTCCTGTCTGTAATAAGATGGATGTTAAATATTAAACATGCATTAAAAGTGATAAAATAAAAGATTTTCAAAGGTTCACTAGCATCACCATATTTCTCTTTGATTCCCCGAGTTAATAAAAGTTAAGTTTAACAGTACTCTCCAAAAGACAAATGTTTAAACACTATCTTCTAAATTTGACATTTCATATATTTATATTAGCTATTATCTAAACCCTTATGTCAGTTAAGAAAAAAAAACCCACAGATACAGTAAACCATATCAGTATTAAATTCAAAAGCCAGTATGTGGTGTGTTAGCATATGTTCATACTGTAATGAAGTGGCTTTTATTTCTGATATTTATAAACATTCCATTTCTAATGTACTGTTTAAATATTGAAGGCTAATTGTGAATTCTTTTAGGTAAAATATTTTAAGTAGATAATAATTTTGAAATATATTAGTCTCTAAGGCAAAGCCGTCTGTTTATGTGTAGTTATTTATAAAGTCATACTTTTTAATGAAGTCATGTTCCCCGGATTCATTTCCCTGGTAATGAATTTGATTTTAAGCTTCTTGTTTACTGTAATATCATCACAGAATTATACTTGGTGCCCTACTGATTTTCCCCAGGTGATCCTCTATAACACCAAACATCCTAATTTTGGATAGACTGAAAATGGAGGGGGAGAACAGGTGGGATGGAATCCAACAGTGCAAGACCAGATCCCGCATCCCAGATGCGGCATCCTCTGGCGACCTTTGCCCCCGAGGCACAGAGCATACTCCCAACATTTCCCGTTTGAGGGTTTGAGGGTTATGGTCGCCTTTCCCTCAACATTTCCCCATATTTTCTTCACTTACTGTAGAATATTTATAAACAGGAACACATATGCATCTGTTACATAACAAATGGCTTTTGGGAAATAAGTGAAAGAACATGAGAAAAGAAATTTAAAAGACTGTAAAAAGGGGAGTAAAACAAATCTGTGATAAACAAGAATGCCTCAGAAATAGGACCTGTTTTTCAGGAGGCAGTGTCGTTCAGTGGAAGGAATCCTGAATTGGTGCCCCAGAGACTTGGGTTCAAATAATGGCATTAGCACTACCTAGTTCCGACCCTCAGGAAGCCCATCTTCATTTCTGACCTCCGTTTGGACCAGTATTTTTTCTTCACGGTGGAAAGGAGGACTCTGCTGGCTGTGCTCCGGATCCCCTACCAGTTTTTTTTTTTTTTTTCTTTTTGAATGTGGAGAGTCCCTGTTAAGATTTTAAATGAAGAAAGTCTTCCACTGCTGTATAAAGAAAAAAAGAAAGGTACTCACAGCCAGGTCTAAAATTATATTTATTATGTGAATGATGTATTCAGATGGTATAATAATAATTTAGTTCATAAAAATTCTATTCTCTCCAAAAGAAACCATGTCGATTACAGAGGACTGCTGTGCTTGCTTTAAAATAAGAAATGAATCTATTAAGAACTCTATCACCTGATTTTTGTGGGAACATGGAGAGCATATACTTGTACCTTTGAACCTTAATTTTAAGTACTATTTTTTCATTTCCTGTTTTTCCAGCAATCTTATCATAGAAGCTGTGGATTCCTAAATGTTATATATTAGAAAAGAAAAAAACAACAAAAAAACAACCTAACAGAGATCTCACGAATTAGAGATTGTATCATTCTCACATGTCTACGTGATGTTCCAATTTCTGCATCCTGGTATCTTGGGTTCTTCACCACTAATTCATCACCCTGGCAATTGGCTTTTATGTAGAAGCCGGCCCACTTCCTCCCCACTCCACACCCATTGTAGCTAACTGGCCCCCCTTGTCATCCTCCATTTGTTCAGTGTTCTCTTAGTGTGAATGATCATGTATTTTCTCCCATGAAACTCAATCCTGCTTATGTGCCCAATTCTCTAACCTGTCAAGGTCATTTGGAATTTGAATCTTTTTTTTTTTTTTTTTTTAAACTGGCCATTCCACCTAATCTGGCATTCTTGGCATGTTAATGAGCACATCATTCATAATATTTCTAAAATTGTTGAATGTTGTCGCTTGGGAAACCTTGGAAAGAGAAAGAGCAGTAACCTAGGAGCCAATTGCTGTTGGAGACACAGAGTATGTGCTGCAGAAGATTTCCCACAAGCAGATACTGTAAGAAGTTAGAAGAAAAGCAGCGAGCTAAAATTAAGGGAAAGTAAATAATAGGGACACTTTAAGAAAGAGCAGGAACAAAAAGGAAACAGAAAAGAAGGAAAAGTAACACAAAAATAAAATTGTACACCTTAAAAATACCCAATTTTTATTTGCTAATTATACCTCAATAAAGCTGGGGACAAAAGAGAAAAAATAACGATATAAACAAACTATATTTGGGCGACATTGGGTATAGAACCCAATATTGAATTTGTGAGTTTAGAATGTGTTTATTTCATCTGAAGCATGTTGTTTCACTCAAAAACACAGCAAAGAGGCTGCTTAGTGCTGGACGTCAATTAATATTCTTACAAAGGACTGGCAGGAAGCCACGGTGGACGTCTAGTCAGAGACAGTGTGTCACGCTACTGTTGACTGTAAAATTAATTACCATTTCTAAACAATAACTCTGTGATGCATATTCTTCCAGGCATACTATATTGCCCTCTTGGCATTAAAGGTTATAAATAATTATGTTTTTTTTTTTTTAAAATATGCCCTGTAGAGAAATCACAAGCAAAAATATTAACAATCCCAATAAAAATGATAAAAAGAACACCCGTGTGTGGTGGGACAAGTCGACATTGTGAAGACAGGATTGAATATTAAGAAGTGTCACCTACCTAAAGTAAGTGTTAGACATTCGCATGATGGCATCAGCTGCTGATCTAATGCATCTGGAGCTGCCCTGTCACTAAGGCATTGCTAACCAAGGCAGAGACACAGACAAAGCTGCTTCATCATTAATGTCAGTAAAAGGATCTGGAGGAAAAATAGAGAGTCTCTGGAGACCTTGTCTGGACTTCTTGGAGCCTGGACAACAGTCCTTTCCAACAACAGTCTTTTCCACCCCAATAGCAGCTGCAACAAAGGAAAAAAGGAGAGCATTGACTTGAGTTGTCATTAAGTTCAAAGAGGTGAGAATAGTAGCCCACGATGAACCTTTATAGTCAGAGTTATTAATGGGGAGTTCTTTTTATGGCTTTTTGAAAATATCACATTTATGAACAGTGCTAAATTATCCTGGGTTATTGTTTGGCATATGTTGACCGGTCAGTTTTAAGCTGCTAAAATTAAAAAATCTTTTCTCTGAGAGAAAAGAAGAGTACAAAATTCCTTCCTCGGGGTTGTAGCATATAGATTTAAAATAGCGCTATCAATCTAGGGAAATACAGCTCTGGCTCTTAGTTGGGTACAGACTGGTTCAAGGATCATATTCAATGAGAAGTTATTAATGTTTCAGAGGCAACCTAAAAGGACACATCAAATGATGTTCTGCAGGGTCTGTCTAGGGTGGTAATATTTAACATTTTATCAGTGACTTGGATGATAAAATATGGAACACGCTCATAAAGTTTCATGGAAGACTCTAAGTTGGGAGAAGTAACAAGAACCTTGGAAGATCTACTTATAATTCAAGATGACCTTGAAAAGTCAGGAGAGGAGTCATTAATGATTGGGTTTACATCTGCTGGGTAGCCTAACAAGTGAGGTTTGAGCAGTTGGCAAAATGAGAGAAAGAGGGGCAAGGACAGACAAATATGACATGTGCTAAATACAGCTAACCTGATAAATACCAGTCCTGCTGGATAGAGCCCCATATGATACTACAGTATGTAAATGACATAATATAGAGGATTATGGAGCAGGCTCTATGATTTAATTTAAGAACAATATAAACAGATTGGGGACTGTTCAATAAAGGCAAAAGCTAAAGAACTTTAAGAGGAAACGTGAATGTCTTATGATTTCCGAGCACAGAGAATTGAGACCAAAGGGTGGCCCATTTACCGTTCATTGCTAGTAACTCTTGCTTTGTCAGAATGACCCAGATTTACCATTTATTTCAGGTATCATTTTTGATTCTCCCTTCCCAGCTACTCTTCTCATCATCCTTCCGGTTTTGTTGTATTTAGAATTTATGCATATAGTTTATGCCGCTTAGAGGCCACTTGTTTATGTGTGACTTTGTTACTGAATGCCCACCTATGGTTGTACACATGATTCAACCATCTATTACTGGCTGGCTGCTGTCAGGGAGGATATTTGACTGGTCAATGCAGAAAGTAGCATGGGGGCTATAATTGAGGCTCATTCTGAGATATTTTGGAGGAGTAATATTCAACGTGGTTGCTCTCTTTTTACCAAAACACTGGCTTGCATATATCATTCTTCCTGATGCTGCAGAAAAGTGTGTAAAGAAAGGAATGAGAGCCTGTGCCTACATAACAGATGACAGCCATGCATTGAAGGGTGTGCATTGGAGGGGGAATAATCTTTAAGTTTCAAGTAGTAGATTGAAAGCAGTAGCAGAAGAGCCATAAAAGCCCAGATGTTGAAGACTGTTTCAAGTGTGAACTTAAAACAATGGCAGAAAGGCTTGAGATTTTTTTAATTGCTTTTTAATTCCCAGTAAAAGAAACTAATCCGCTTTGTATATCCATTTATACCATTGGTTCTCAACATTGGCTACACATTGGAATCGCCTCAGCTACTTTCTAAATTACTGCTTGCCTATGTCCCAAATCCCAGGGGTTCTGACCTAAGGTGTCTTTTTTTTTTTTAAGATTTTATTTATTTGATAGAGAGAGACACAGGGAGAGAGGGATCACAAGCAGAGGGAGCAGGAGAGGGAGAAGTAGGCTTCCTACAGAGCAGGGAGCCCGATGCGGGGCTCGATCCCAGGACCCTGGGATCATGACCTGAGCCGAAGGCAGATGCTTAACGACTGAGCCACCCAGGCGCCCCAAGACCTAAGGTGTCTTGAGTGGTGCCTGGGAATGGGGATTTTGAAAGTTCCCTCGGGGATTCCAATGCAGAGCCAGGGTTGTGAACCACTGAGCTATACCATGTCTCACACCATGTGACCAGGGGCCAGTGACAGCAACTTACTGGTGGTAACATTTCTGTACTTCTTATAATGCTCCTGTCCTTGCTGTGTGCTTCTAGCTGTTTTCCCCTTGACTTAGACTCTGACATTTGTCTCCATGTTTGTTTCCCCACTCTCACCTGGGTGTAACTACAGACTTTGCTTTTCCTGATTTTCATGTTGTTAGGCATTTCCTCTCATTTTACTCAGCTCTTAAAACATTTGGCATTGGCCTGCCTTGTTTGCACACTAGCTTGTCCTGTTCCTGGAGAGTGAGACCAGAGAGTAGCAATATTCCAACACAGGACAACATGGAACAATGCATAGAACTACTTAGGTCATATATGTGGGCCTATTTAAAACTATCAGTGAGTGAAATGAAACAGGACTAAGAAATCAGAAAATTTAGGGGGCTAAGTCACCACAGAGATGCATCCCTTAATTATATGTGGCTTAGGTTTTTACTTCCTTAAATTAATACCAAAACAATAATCTGTATTATTTGTGATTTTCTTAGGTACATAGCTATGCACAAGTTAAACTCTTTAGTCAAGTATAGCATGTTCATTTTGTCATATTTATTGGTCAACCTTAACCAACATATTTTATTTATTTTTTATTTTTTCTCCTTTAGCTATTTATTTATTTATTTATTTAACATATAATGTATTATTTGTTTCGGGGGTACAGGTCTGTGGTTCATCAGTCTTAGACAACACCCAGCACTCACCACAACATATACCCTCCCCAATGTCCATCACCCAGCCACCCCATCTGCCTACCGCCCTCCCCTCCAGGAACCCTCAGTTTGTTTCCCATGATTAAGAATCTCTTATGGTTTGCCTCCTTCTCTGGTTTCGTCTTGTTTCATTTTTTAAAAAATCATTTAAAAAGCAACTCCCAGGATAAATTGTCTTTCACATTTCATTTTTATTATGATCAGGTGGACTCAAATGATGGTGTCCGGGGTTACAGATCAGGATGAGGCATCCGTTACAAAATGGTATCTCATCAAGGTTTGTTCTCTCCTGGTTGGGCCATGTGGCATAATGGCAGTTCTGATAATATATTTTAACAGCAAAATTAATAATAGTCTCACATTACACCAGTAAGATTGCAGCTTCTTTGGTTCAGATGTCACATCAGCTAATGCTTCTTTGATATCATCAATAATGCTTCATTCAATGCAATCCACATAATAAGTATCTAATAAAATCTGAACATTTGTAAGTATCTTAAAGTTTGGATTTCTCCCAAATTATCTCTGTTCTACTCTCATCCCTTTTCAATCTCTTCTCCTCTTCTCCTTCCATGCTACTGTCATCTGTTTGTTTTTACTCCCTGTTTTTACTCCTTCTGCTTCAAAGGGAGAAAGTTGACTGATATCCTTAAAATTTCAGATAATAACCGCTTGAGACAGAAGTTCAGCTTCTTATCTTCTTGATTGAACTTTGGTAGTTCAGTAAAATTATCTCCTTATGATCAAGGTTCTAGATTGTTGGCCTGCCTGCTTACCTTGCCCCAATTCATCATCAGGGATGATTCATTAAGTAGTAGATAAGGTCAGCCAGTTTATCTGGCACAGAATCTGGGATCCAAGATTTCTCAACTAGTAACATAGCTACATGGGAATTATTCTGTTTTAATCTTTACATGCTGTATGAGTTTTTCCTCACAAATTTTATTCATTAGTATATATCGTGACTACAGTAGACTTTAACATCAGAATCAGACTTGTTGTCTGTGACTAACCCTGCAAAAGAAACCAATGTTTTGAAAGGATTGACTTCAGCAAAGACTCTTAAGGTAAAATATGAGTAACATATTTTGTTATCTCTTTGGCTAGTCCAGAGTGAAGACAGGCAAATTTCCTTTATGATTTTTCTCTAGTGATTTCTGTGGCTCCCCCCCAATTTTTTTTTTTTAATGGTTTGGTTTTTCTTTTCTTCATCCAATAAGCCACTATCTTCTGTTGACTCATACTTTGACCCTAGAAGATAGGAATCTAAAAAATTATTTCCATAAGCATGTTCAGTTTGGGATGTTATCATTATCCTAACAGAAATGTGCGTCTTAAAGGAAGTACCTACAGCAGGCATTATTAAGACAAAATAAGGAAACCCTAAAAGAAAAAAATGTGAGATACTGTGATAAGTTCTTGTTCTAGGGGTCACTGCTCAAATAATATTGTCATTTTGTCCCTTCAGAAGGCAGAATCAGTCTAACGGACTTGCTTGGGCTCCCTGTGGTTTGGAGGACTCCTAGGCTGAGTGAGAGCATGTAGATGTAGAATTATTATATTGTTCCTGGTTTCTGCTGCAGCTCTGGAACTCCCTCAGGGTGTTTTACACCTATTAATAAAAAGATAGGACAAAATTGAATAATGGTGTCTGTTTCCCTAAAAAGGAAATAAGACTCAACGGACCCTGTTCCCATAGTGCTTTCATAAATAACAAGAAATTGATGCCCACCACTAATTTTCTAGTCTTTTTTTTTTTTTTTTTAAGACTAGAATCATATTTTCCAGTTAATGGTGACCTATTTTTGAGAAAGAGTCTCATCTTACTCTAAACCTTAGGGAGATAATTACCACACAAAGGGATCTCTATTTTTAGCAAACTGAGGAACGTGTCCATTGTGATCATGAGTTTGCTGCATTGTATGCATTTTAGGTATTATATCTACCCACTACTTGTACCCCCCTCTTTGGCTGGGGCTGATGAAGGTACCACACAGAGGATGACTAGTTTGTTTTTTTTTTTTTTCCTGATTATGTCAATAGTTTTTTCTGTAAGCAGTTTTTACAAATGCGCACACCCACTGGTCATAATGGGTTTATGATGCACATAGAGGCTGCTGATGAACTTGAAAGAATTCTAGGAAAAGTACTCTGAAAGTAATTTAGCCCGATTATCTAGATCAGCAATGTCATTTTTGTATACAAAAAATAGCCTATTTTCCTAAATTTGATAAACAGGGAGTCTGCTTTATTTCATTTAACTCAAACCTCTGAAAGCAAACTATTTGTGCTATTCCAACTTATGAATGATGAGGTTGTTTCTTTTAAGAGTAAGTGCAAGTGAGGAATACACAGCGATGTTACTTTTGCACAACTGGTTAAAATACTACTTCATATGGTACATGTTGGAATGTAGTATAAATCCACAGATGGTAAATTGGAATGGTAGCACTGGCCAGTTATGTAAGTAAATTAGAATACCTACATTTCAAAGGGCATGGGACTCAAAACAACAAAGGCTATAAAGTACTATGTATTACTTGTCTGTTGCTGTGTTATAATATCACTACAAAGTTAGCAATGAACACAATAAATTTTTTATTTCATAGTTTCTGTAGATTAGGAATCTGGGCACAGGTTAGCTCAGTTTTCTGCTTCACGGTCTAACAGCTACAATCAAGGTGTTGGTGGGGCTGTGATTTCATCTGATACTTGCCTGGGGAAGAATCCATTCCCAAGTTCACATGACTGTTGGCAGCATTTGATTCTTTGTAGACTGCCAAGCTGAGGGTCTCAGTGTCTTGTTGTTTGTTGGTGGAGACCTACCCTCTCCTTCTTGATGCACGACCCTTTCCTATGGCAACTCACAACATGGCAATTTGCTTCATCAAAACCAGAAAAAGAGAGGGAATCTTCTCTCAAAATAGACATTACAATCTGTATAATAATCACATATCCATGATCATGTGCATCTCGACCATAAAAAACAAAAATCAGATAGAATGAACTTAGCAGCAAGGTGAATGTGATTATCTATGTAAATTATGTAGATAGAAAGTGCTCACTAAGTGTTCTGAATCAGATAAGAATCTTGTTACAGATGCATTTTTGAGCTAAAATCTTTAAAAAATCAGCTGGATTATTTATGGTTTTATGGAACAGATGGATGAAGAATGGATTAAAACTTTCCTGATCCTAAGAATCTCCTAAGTTCCTTGTTAAGGTACACATTCCTAAGTCCTGTCCTTGATTATAATCAGGTAGGTCTGATTAGAGTTGGTAGTTCTTATGATCAGACAACTTTGGGAGAAAATGTTTTCAGTGTTAGAAACCGCTGAGCAAAATAAACAAGTGAAGTAAATTAGAGTATAACTAACCACGATTGTACATGAATTATTATGTATGTCAAACTGAGGGCATCATTTAAAATCCCAAACAAATTTATTCAGCAGAATGTGAGGTGAGTGGTCTATGGCCTTGTTCCTTACCAGTTGGTAAGAAGCTGAAGAAGATAATAGCAGGAATTGGTGATTTACAGGAGGATTATAATTGCTCAGTTATAAAAAAAAAAATCAGTCAAGGGCCAAAGATATAGGAGAGGAAATAAATAAAAAGCAAAACTGAGTGTTTTATACCTAGAAAAACTGATACAGACTCCTTTATATACCTCATTGAGGAAATGAGGTGCTGAGATGGTGAGATTGGACATAAGGGAAGAAGGTATCAGAATATTGGTATATGTGACAAGAAAGGCAAATCTAAGAATAGAAACAGACCAGTGAGTCCCAAATGCGGAGCTCCAGTTAAGTCTGTTTTGAATTTCAGGAATATTCTATCTAAAGAGGAATCAAGCATGGACTTAACTTAGCTGACTGTAAAGAACACAACCTGAAGCTGGCAAAGAGTGTGAGGTTTTAACCCATGTAAAATGTTGAAAAATCAAGTCAAGCAAGAACAGTCCAAAAAGTCCAGATATTTTTCAATTCAAGACCACTTTGAACACTGTAATATTTTATGATGGTCCTGTTGTCTGGAAAGATGTACTTTATCTGCCACATTTGAAAATAAGAAAAATATATCCTCATGGTTTCTCTTCCAGGCATTTCTTCTTTTCCCTCCCTCCCTCCCTTCCTTCCTTCCTTCCTTCTTTTCTTCTTTCCTTCCTTCCTCCCTCCCTCCCTTCCTCCCTCCCTTCCTTCCTTCCTTCCTTCCTTCTTTCCTTCCTTCCTCCCTTCCTTCCTTCCTTCCTTCCTTCCTTCCTTCCTTCCTTCCTTCCTTCCTTTCTTCCTTCCTTCCTTCCTTCCTTATTTTGTATACTGCATATGGCAGGTTAAAAGGGCTGAGCTGTGTTGATTAACTATCTAAATGTTTAATCAATACAGCAGTAGCAAGATACATTCTGGCTGTGAAAGACCTTGGAAAGGTCCCACTTGCCTTATTCTCCACCCCCAAGTGGGACATCAGTGAACTATTACATGGTCCCTGCATATCAATGCAGTAGGGCTTAGACAAATACAATGTTAATGGATAATTGTGGGTCACCTTGTCAAAATATGTTAAATGCCCCTTGAGTACATTTTTTCCCCCTATTAAAAATGACAGTAAACTGCGACCTTGTTGATATCATAACGTGCTTTCAGGAAGCAAATATTATTATTCAATCTGTAACAGGTTCATTGATTTATGGGTCAAAAAATTCATTAGGACTAAATTATAAAGCACACTTTCTCTGTTGATACAACCCACGGTAATTATGACACAAAGTGCTAAAGAGTCGTATTTAGTTAAGGCAAAATACCTTTACAAACATTCATTCAGAAAACATTCAGAAAACACACATAGAGGCAGCTTCTAGCAGAATGATTCATAAGCAAGGCCTGTATCGCTGGATGTCTGGGATATCGACATAGCATGGAGTCAGGGAAAGTTCACTAGGTGACCAGGGTCCTTGGACCCTGGCCAAGAATATGCCATCTGTCAGCATGGTGGTACATGCCGGAAGCCTGAGCCTTGGATTCCTGCCTCCTACCAGGTCTATTCACAACACCACGAACACCCACCCGGATCCTCCACTGTTGCTGGTGCTGTTGGAGGACAGAGGCTTGCTTGTCATCTGGTGCTGTGAGTCACAAGGAGACGAATTGTGGCACTTGGTACTTCTAGATTCCAAGTTCGTTTCGGCAGCATGACACACATAATGGAATGGGTTAGATTGGCAGTCATGTGTGAGGTTTTCTTTTCTCTTTTTTAAAAAACATTTCTTAAGAGGCTGGTAAAATGAAGAGTCGATGGCCAAGAATGTAGATTATGCAGGGAATGTCAGAATTTATTTGTCATTTTATCATTTGTTACTACTAAGCCTAAGATAATGCTAAGTTGAAACTGAGATAAAAATGACATAATTGGCCAAGTTTTTTTCTTCACTACAAAACTCATTTTTTTTCCTCTGAGAAAGAATGCAAAAATATTTAAAACTATAGGTTGTGTGCTAAGAGATGCATGAATATAGAAAGCATTATGCTACTTTAATGGGTCATGGAAAGAAAATATGTTGTACAAGTATAACACACATATTCAGAATGTGTAATAAAGGATAGTGTCATCTTTAAAAATGAAAGAAAACAGCATAAATAACTAAAATGGGAACCTTCTTAACATGTCAGTGGTTTTATTAGAAGAGTAGCTTCACTTTGTATATGCATCTTCAATTTACCTCTGGGCACTCGAGTGTAAAGTAACAATTTACACATTATAATGAAATAGAATAAATGTCTTGATTTAAAAATTTACTATGTGGTGGGAATTTATTTTATCAGAGCACCAAAGTAAGGTATACCACTCTTTAGTACATATAATTTGTTGGTACAGTTGCTTAAGAATACACACAGTTAGTTCTGAGAGCGTGGGAGTCAAATGACATTCCATCTGAGGGCCTGATTCTATTTCCTTGTAATATCCCACCCTCTACATGCTCCTGGTTGCTTGTCTGAATCCTTTAAGAGGTAGAAACGAACAAGTGAAAAGGACTCACCCTTAGGAGCATACACCATGCAATGGCGGGCAGATTACTCTTCCCTAGGTATCCTAGATAAGTAGATGTTTCGAGTTGGGAGAGAGCCTAGAAGTTCTCAAATTGAAATAGATAAGGCAGAACAATAAAGTGCACCAATGTTCCGTGACGTACCCAAGGCCACACAGCAAGGTAATGGCAGAACCAGGACAGATGAGATTTCCAGGTTTCTTTTGACTCTCCAGTATGTTAACTTCCCTCCTGCAAAGATAGCCCCTCCTAACTAAATCATGTCATGTTCTCTGGAAGTCGATTATTGCTGCTGCCACCATGGTTTCTCCTGCCTGATTTTTTGCTTTTGTGACGTTAGTGAACATCTGTTGAGAAATTATTCTACCAGGCATTATTCTAAGTGTTTTATATGTAATAATGTATGTAATCTTCAAATGAGGCTATTATCCATTTTTGTAGGTGGGCAGCTATCTCCTTCCTCCTCCTCTACCCTCTCCTCTACCCACTCCCCTTCTCCTTTTTTTTTTTTTTCCTCATAGAAGGGGTAACCAAAGCTAAGATAGTCCACAAATTGCCCAGGGTCACAAGCTGGTAAGGGGTGGCCCTGCGATTCTAACCCAAGCTGCCTGGCTTCAGAGAGGTGTTTTTTTTTTTTTTTTTTTTTTTTTTTTTAAGTCACTAAGTAGATGGAGTTTCTTTTTCTCCAGTAGATAGAGCTTTTCCTGAAGCTGATTCTACTTCTCCCTGGCACCATCCATCAACTGCAACCGGCAGGAAGATAAAGTATCAATAGAGAGCCTAGTTCTTCATCGTGCAGCCCCTGGGTGAAGCTCTATTGCATACATTCTCTTTTTCAGAAGGTGCTTCGCCCAAACTGCCCGAACTGCTGCTACGTAAAGGTCTCCTTTGCTACAAGATGTACCATGTATAACTTTCGGAACTCTGCTCCCTACCCCACTCCCCCCAACTCACTTGCCTTTTCAACAGATCATAATGTAACTAATGGTATTTAAATCTGTTACTCTGATGGAGACAACATTAAGTATTCCAAATTAGTGCTGGTCATGTAGAAGCATCTTTTCAATTTACGTAATTTTAATTTTTATACATAAATACCTTCCTTAAGTAAGTTGATATGCTTAAATACAAGAAAATTGTCCAGCCAGTTATATCATTAAAGTTTTATTAGGACCAATATTTAACTCTTGACAATATTAGGATATTGACAATATTAGGACCAATATTAGCATATTGACAATATTGGGACCAATATTAACTCTATTGACAATTGTTATATTCTATAAAGCTGGGATGGAATTAAACTAGTTCTCTTGGCAAAACTGCTCAGAACAGTGGTGTCAGGGTAGATACCACTTCCAGAATGGAAGAAAAGAAGCTATTTTTTAGAGATGATTTAGTGTTCTTTATATTTTTCAATAAATGAGATGTAGTATGGTGTTTTGTGATAAAACGATCAGTCTGTGGCTTTTTATGTTTTTTTAAAATTTATTTCATTAATTTTTTTCCTGGGATCTTTATGAGGAAGTTCTATTTTTCTTCTGGTGATACTTTTTTTGGTTTTTTCAACTTCATTTGGTGAGGTAATCCTAATAAAATATTCCAGAAATTTTAATTTCCCATAATTTCCACATTAAATAATTCAGGTACTCTTAATTATTTGAAACTTGTATGGTGCTTCTTATTGGCAAAGTGCTTGACAATTATATCACTAAAATGATTCTCACTATTTCGTTACTTTTAATATCAGTCAAATAACAGGAGTGGCATTTGTAATACATTAAAATTTAAATTATTTGTATTCATCAGAAATTAGAAAAGGCTATGTGATTAAAATTGTGTAATATTCAATATTTACTGAACAAGTTAGTTACAAGCATAATTATTGATATATATCAATACAGTATTAATACACTTATTGATATTTATAGATCAACATATATGAAACTATTCTCTGCTTTCTCTTGTAGAGGGTTTATATTAAAGAAAACTGAGCGTCCGGTTAGTATATATTTCCAGATTTGACAACAAACAACAGTTTGTTAAGGAGAATAGATTTGCAAATTTGTGAAATCTAAAAAAAGTATGCTATGGATTCTTGCTTCAGTATAGATTTGATCTGTCTCCTTGTAATCACCTAAGGTATGGGAAGCAAATTTGGTGCTAGATACGTAAGAGAGTTTCCACTTAATCAACAGCAACAAAAAAACATAAAAACCTTTGCTATTCTGTTTAATTATTAATATATTGAACACATAAAAGCATGCGATTTCAAGGTGAAAATGTTATCGCTGAGGTGGAGCTATGTTGAATTGGCTTTATGAGTTTGCATGGGTGATTTCCTATATACCACTGACTTGCCAAGATATGTTTTGTATGAAAAGAGTCACAGAACTATCTGTAAAATAATCTTGCAATTCCTGATTTTTCTCTCTCAATTTTCTTTCTAAACAAGGAAATTATTTGTGATATTTTGCTTTCAACTGAATGAAGATTTTCCATGGAATAAATAGAAGGAATGCTTTCAAATTACATTCTCTGTATTTTCAAGAAAGCCAAATGCTCCTTAGATTTGCTTTGTCCTCTTAATAATTCTCGAGAGGGAAATTACTACCTAGTGTTTTATGACTGGGGAGAAGAGCGTGACAAAAACGTAGGTGACCAGAAGCAGATACTGTCAGAAGACACGCGCTCAGCTTTTGGTGTCTTTGCTCCATCAGTCAAGCTTTGCCGTTCTCTAAGAAAGACCCGAGTGGTAGAGTCACTAATGTTGTTGATGTTACCATATAGCAGAGAAAATAGATGATCCACCTCTTTATCATGTACTGAACATTCAACATAAGTAAAGCGTTCTTCTAGACTTCTAGATTCTAGATTTTTCTATACTCAGCCACCCAGGGATTAATATTAGAAAATGAATTTTGCTTTCTCTATACCTCTATTAGAAGTAATAAGAACTCTGCAGGGGGAATGACTAAGGGTTCCTCTTAGGAGAGGCCATATAATAGGAGAGGCAAGGGATCATAGTTAAAATATTTGTTTGATGCCCATCAAAGTTCCTGGATGCCACAGTTCCTTTTTTCTCTTTTCTTGACTCTTCCTTTTCATCTGCAAAATGGTAAAACTCTCCAGTTTGCTTTTATTCTGCAGACGTTCAGTAAAGTATATCACCCGCATTATTTCTTAAAAGCTGTATCAGTTTTAAAACAAGCAAACAAACCAAACCAAACCCAATCCAGACTCATAGATACAGAGAACAGATTGGTGGTTGCCAGAGGGGGGCAGTTCCGGGGGTGGGGTATGTGTGGCAAAATGGGTGAAAGGGATTAAGAAGTACAGACTTCCAGTTATAAAATAAATAAATCATGGGGATGTAATGTACAGCATGGGGGGACAGTCAATAACATTGTATTAACTTTGTAAGGTGACAGATCCTAACTAGGCTTACTGTGGTGAACACCTCACAGTGTATACAAATGTTAAGTCACTGTGTTGTGCACCTTAATACAATATTGTATGTCAATTATACCTCAAAAAAAAAAAAAGTTGTATCTGTCTTGCCAACCAGAATTCTTCCATGTATTTCTTCATCCTAACATATGTAACTATTCTGTTTTCAATCCCCAGAATGAAAGATAACATTGAGTTGCTCCACGCATGAGATATTGTTTTCGTCAAAAAAAAAGAAAAAAAAAATTGGGCTAGAGCTGTTGCGAATGAATACTGTGTTTTTAACATGGACAGAAAGATCATGAGATATGATTTCCTGAGCAAAGACCATTTTTTCAGTAATACATCATGCCTCTTTTCTCCTGTGTGTGCAGAAGGACCTTCCTTCGTTATACTTTAGAAGGTGCATAACTCCAAAAGAGATGGAGTTTGATGAAAAAGAGCTATTCTGAACTCTACTGATTAAAATAAATGTGCTCATAAAAAAGGCAGGAGAGTAAATTACTACATCCCCAGAACAGCAGTAACTTATACACCAACAAGTTATTTTCGAGTTTGCCAGAGGAAATAATCTGCTATCAACAAGGGGTAATTGCCTGAGCAAACTCATCTTTACATCTTGCACACACTGTCACCTTGTATAAAAAAGGCAAAATGCACTACATATCAATTCAGAAAAGATTTTCTGAAATATTTTTCTAAAGATTTCTTCCTTCTCCTAGGCAACTAAAAAGAACATGAATACAGTTCAGAACACATCTAATCTCTGCTCCTGCCTTATCATTGAATAGCATCGGAACACACCATGGATTCCATACCTCGGAGGCCTAGGGGCAAGATGAGAAAGGATCCATTTAGATTGGTAGAGAAATTCCAATCTGAGATTTACCTAAGACCGCCACAGGTGAAATAGGCTAGCTAAGAAACCCTCCAGGAATAAAGATTGCTATCATTAGGAGGGAAATATCAATGTGACGTGTATGTTCAATTTTACACAGAATAAAAAAGGCAGAAAAACAAAGGCAGGAGGAAGGAGGGAGAGAGAGGATGGTTAAGTAGGAAAGAGAGAAAGGAGGTGGCATTTTGAGAATAATATTTCAGGTTTGCACAGAGGACAGAAGAAGATATTGAAAAATCAGATGTATAATTAGTGTTTCAGTTCTGCCTTCAGTATATTCTCTTGAACTTGGTAAATATAATTTTAATATCTGAGATAGTGTGTGTGTGTTCAAGTTGCTAAGGATTTGGCAAGTCATCAGGGTGTTAGGATGTGTGAGTATGTGTGAGTTAGAAAGAAACCAGAAACTCTAGAAGACAATCGGCCCACAGGCTTTTTTTTTTTTTTTTTTTTTGCAAAGTGCTCTTTTTGTTGAAAAGAAACTTCAAGAGGACGGGGGCTGAAGTTCTCTTACCTAAGGTGATTTCTACTCACTTGAGAAAAATTATCTGAATATGGGACTTGAGTATATGCATGTATCTGAAGACCAAGTCACATGATATACTATTAATACTTATATTCTATTTTTAGAGAAAATACTGTTTTAGAGAAAATACAGAATTGTTTCCCAGGATGGATTGTCTGATTCTAAGTAAATGACATTCAAAGAATCAAAGCAGATAGACATTTTAATTTTTTGTATTTGTCTAAAAGTGCAAGCTGGTTTTTTTTGTTTTTGTTTTTTCTTTTTTGTATGTTACAAAATATAGCATTTGACATTCTGACCTGACTGCCTGGTCCTTCTTGCAATCTTCTCTTGCCTTCTTGGACATTGCTATCTTATTCTCTCTCTGGTCCTAGGATTGTTTCTCCTCTATTTTACTGATGGTTTTCTCTTTCTCCCTCCCTGCATGTTGACATGTCCCCTGGCCTCCCCACTATAAACCCAGCTCTACATTCTCTCCCTTAGTAATTTTGTTTGTTCCCACAGCTTCAATGATCACTCCCACAAGATGACTTCCTGTTTTTTTATTGCCAGCACCAACTCCCCAGAGCCACATACTCGTATTTCCTGCAGCTTGTTGGATTTTTTTCTCTTGGAGACCATTGCCATCATCATAAAGTGAACATTTATGAAACCAAAGCCAACAGCTTATGTCCTAGATGAATCCTCTATTCCAGCCATATGAGACTTACCCATGACTTTGCCTTGAAGGTTTTTACCCTACCTGCTCTTGAATCTTTGTGCTTCATTCAACCTTTCCTTAAAATTCCACCATATTGTCGTCTATTGAAATACTACTAGTCTTTAAGGTCTAACTCAATATTTACCTTTGAGACTCTTCTCTGCAGCTAAGTTATTTTGGGCCTTTGGAAAAATACTTAAATGATTTGAGCCTTTGTCTCTTCACCTGTGAAATGGAAATGATTCCTATGCTTAGTAAGTGAACATGAACTACTATGAAACATAGTGTTATGGTTTAAATGTTTGTGTCCTCCCCACATTTATACATTGGAAACCTAATTCCCAAGGTGATGGTATTAGACGATAGGGCCTTGTGCAGAGGCCTCATGAATGAGATTAGTGCCCTGATAAGAGAGGTCTCAGAGAGCTAACCATGTGAGTTTACATGCAAAGTCTGCTACTCAGAAGAGGGCCCTTTCCAACCATGCTGGCACCCTGATCTCAGACTTCCAGCCTCTATGCACTGTTGTTCATAAGCTCCCCAGGCTATGGTGTTTTGTCAGTGCAGTCCACACGGATTATATATAGAGAGAATATAATTATTACAGTGACTGAGATGATAAAAATTTAACACTTGACAAAGAACTCTAAGGAAAAGCAAACTTCTATGGGCCTCTTGCAAATTCTTATCACAGTGGAACTTAATCAACCCTGGTGAGAAATGTTCTTCCCTATGGACACTTGATTATTAGTTTCCTTTCTTAATTCTCATTGCCCACTAACTTCTATTTGACACAACATATAATTTTGCTTAGAAAGGAATAGTAGTTCAGCATGTGGACCTGGTGGCCAGACAGTTTGGGTTCATTTCTGGCTGTATCATTAATAGCTTTGTGGTTTCTGGACAAGTCACTTAATGTCCTTGTGCCTTGGTTTCCTCATTTACAACAGGTTGTGGTGAGGATTAAATGCATTGATAGAGGTAAAGTGCTTAGGGCATAGTCCTTAGTAAGCGCTAGATAATATTATTAAACAGTCACTTATAGACCTATAATATTTTCTTCACTAGATTATTTGTTCCTTGAGGAAATGATATTAAAAATGATTCGTACAGTGTCGCACCTCCCACAAAGTCTGGTACATTGTCTAGCACAGTGACTTTTATCTAGTTGATGCTTAATAAGCATTTGTTGAATCAAAATTAATTGTGTACTTCAAATTATTAGCTAAAATTTTAGCATTTCCATACAATGCCTTCAGACAGAATATAGTAAGAAAACTTGTAGGCCTTACCTTACTTGTGCCTCCCCTTAAGTAGAATTTAACACACAAAGATTTAGACATTTTTTCATTAATTCCCAGTTTGGCAATTCAATCATGGATGTTTTCTCTAGAGTAAAGCTTTATTTTTTTTTTTAAGTGTGTTTATTAAAAAAATATTCTTTTAAGCACATTAAAGTAGGACTCATAGCTTTGAAACGTTTGTTGTGTTTTTATTTTTACCCTTTGAGTGAATAGAGAAAGTAGGAAGGTTTCTATTTATAATTCCAAGATACCAGATGGATGGTCCAGTTATAACATTTTCAGGAATATGATTTTGGTGTGAGCTTCCCCCCAAATTCTGGCAGTTCATTGTGTGTTCTCACACAAAACTTTGGTTTTATTCAGGAATCCCTCAAAATCTTAGTTTTGTGGTCTGAACTGCTTTTGTTATTAAATGAGGGATACCTTGAGCAACAATTAAATGTACTCAAAATCATTTCAAGGGTACTAGATACCCCTGCGATAGCTTGATGAACAGAAAAGGAAAAAAAAACAAACCTAGAATTATGACAAAAATGCAGGGAGAAAAGATAATCTGACATCTCTTGCAGCCAGGCACTTACCCTTGTTCTGGCCTTGGGCCTTTTACTTTCATGTATTTATTTATTTATTTTTTGCCACTAAGGAATTTTTGACACAAATAACTTTCTTCCTTCCTACTTGTTTCCAAGAAAAAGATCCTTGGAATCATCCTAAGAGTTAAACCAATCAGGATCCCGGTCCTTATTAAAAGATAGAAAGTAAAGAAAATGTAGGAGAGAGAAGTAAAAGCAGAGGCGTCTCTGAAGGCCCAGGGCTGCTGCCATATTTAACATGTTAGAGATGTTCTGAAAAGAGAGTAAACATTGAAATCACTAGGTTTAAAGATGATATTTAGCTCCTTGGGGACTTGACAGACCACTGATGAGAAGAGGCTACAGTGTGGCACACCGGACAAATGGCAGATGAGATTGGGGGCAAGACCGAGGGGAGAAAGAACCCCAAATATCCTCCTATGTATAGCTGAGCCTCTGGACTTTTGGAAATCTGTTTATGGAAAATAAAAGTTCAGCGCTTGCTTACTACTTCAGATCCTTATTGGTGTAACTCTAATGTGGAAATCAACAAAATATGGACTAATAAAATAGTAAAACCAAACTAGAAACAAATTAGAAGATAGTATTTTCTCCTTTTGAAAAAAATACGTTGTTTCCACGCTGATAAAATTGCATCAGCTCCACGTAATCATTTATTTTTGTATTTGATAAATGCTGTATTTATTGCTTATTGTCCTCAGTACTTTCTACATATAAATGAAAATATATTTTATTGTATTATACAAGCATATAATATACCAATATGCTTATGTACTATTAAATAACATTTATTATATGTTATACTTCATGTATAAATATAATACTTAGAAAAGTTACGTACTACTATAACATCCAGTTTACAGATGAGGAAACAGAGGTATGGAGAAGTTGAATAAAACATGACTAATACAACTGAGGTGGTGGGGGAGTTACCAAACGTTTGCCTATTGAAATATATAGTACTCCATATTGAAAGAGAAGACTTACAAAAAACACATTGAGAGAATATGATGCAAATGAAGGCTAGTGGTTTTCAAAATATTCTTAGCAGAGTCCTGAGATTTTGGAGGCATGTAGGGGGCTGGGAGAGCCAGGAACGAAGCTCATTGTTCGTTTATCTGGTTTTTACGCGGGGCTCTGCTCAGAAAGAAGGTATTCTGTCATTTAAAAGTTTGAATGTCAGTGGTATAGATCAGATATTCCTGTATGTATTTGACCATGGTCATTAGCATGTTTCTAAAATGCTACTGTTTTTGGAAGGACACTGTTTGTGGTACAAGACTGGACAATCGGGGCGCCTGGGTGGCTCAGTTGGTTAAGCGACTGCCTTCGGCTCAGGTCATGATCCTGGAGTCCCGGGATCGAGTCCCGCATCGGGCTCCCTGCTCAGCAGGGAGTCTGCTTCTCCCTCTCCCGCTCCCCCCTCTTGTGCTCTCTCTCTCTCTCACTCTCTCTCTCAAATAAATAAATAAAATCTTAAAAAAAAAAAAAAAAAAAAGACTGGACAATCAGGCCTGATTAAGAATATGATGATCATGTATGTTCACCAAATCTCATATTTCTTTTGGTAACTCACATAAGCTACAATCGTACCCCATGATATCTAGATATTCCAAGAAATGATGTACACTAAATATAGAAACAGGTGTACATGGGACTTATATTTCTTAGATAAATGCATGGTCACGTTAGCTGACGGCTAGAGGGCCTTAATGTAATGATAAAGCTGTCATTTATCATGTAATATTAATGTAAGTAATAGTAGTGGCCCGCTGTTCAGGAAACAAAGATAAAGTACAGGTGGGTTGATCTCCAAGAGCTAACGGGCAGTCTTTCTCTCTATGCGAATATGCTCAGGATTTAAAGATGAGCTCCAACAGTGTATCTGTGGATCTGTCAATGCCACATGTTTAAACAGTACAGCAAAAACGAAGGATAGATGATAGAAACCTTGTGGAAGAAAAAGGAAGACAGCTTTTTCCCTCATGCTACCCACTTTTAGATGTTTTCTCAGCTTCAGAATAAAAAAATAATATAATAAGGAATTGGAGTTCACAGTCCCTCCATTTGATACTTAAGTCATTTAAAAATAAACATTTCAAAAGAAGCTGAAGTACGGGGTTTTTCTCTCATAGGCTATAAGGCAGACTCACCCATACAGACACACATTTAATTGAAAATACTTTTTAATTACTGTGAATTATCTATTTCTTTCTTTACAGAAATACCTTCAGGAAAGGCAGTTGAACTAAATTTTCATCTTATTTTGCTGAGACAATCTATTCCCGACTTGCTCTATAGTTAAGGAAAGACCCTCTGGATGTACTAAAATGTTTTCCTAAATGTATTTTTACAATGTAAACAGAACAACTTTCCCTCAAAAAGCCAAATGCTTGTATTTACTTGTGAAGTGAAGAAGTTGGTCATTGCACTGAACAGTCGTTTGTTAAAATCCTGTCTCATATGAATAGAGTTTGAATGAATTTATAATTTCAAATTTCTATAATTTGTAGATTTCAGGTCATCCTTCATTTTAATCTTTGTTTCTCCTTAGGAAAAATAACGCCTCTCTTTGTCTGACTCGGAAAGGATGCTGGTAATTTGCATATGAGATGTATTTTATTAACTATATCTGAAAACTATATCATCTTGCTATTATGTTGAGAAATACAGGTGAAGATTTATTGACTTTTGTCTCTGGTTATATGTTAATCAGTCTTAAAATGGTAGAAACATGCTGTCATGCTACCTACACACTGGGGAACAGTGCTGCCCACAATCCTCAAAAAGTTTAACCTAAATCCAGATCTAGATCTCAGAAAAATATAGCGTGAGATTCTGTTCCTTATGCCTGCTGTGGTTACAGGGGAAAAAAAAAAAAACCCTGATCAATTAATTCTGCACTAATTCCCTCAAGACTCTATCCCCTTGGGGGGGATGATATGAATATGATTTTACTTATTTGAAAAAAGGATGTGCTTATATTCCTGAAAATTGTCCCATTTCTTGGATCCATTTAAAATTTTACTGTTGGCATAGCAACAGATTAACAGATCTACCACAGTTTTTACCACTTGCTTCATTCTTAAGAAAACAAAGTATATATTTATTTTACATTTAATTACATCCTTTCTGTCTTCTTCTATCAGCCTATGCATGTGAGACTAACTTCCTCCCTCATTCCCCTAAGACATTCAACCATATAGTATGTGTTTATAATTCAAAACTATCATGCTAAAACAGCTCTCTTAAGAAAAAAAAAGTGTTTCACTGAGGTAGTTACTAGGTCATGTTCTTATTGTGAAATGTTTATATGTAAATCACCAGACACTTTTAGTATCTGACCTGGAAAAAAACATCTCATTGATTCTATTTACAGTACTGGATTTGAAAGCTTCTATCAAAATATTGCCCAAGTATTTTTTCTCCCTTCTCTGATATATGATGTTAATAAATTCTTGGGGCATAAATTTATGTTTCGAGAAAGTACCCAGAATATAATGCCTAAGTAGCTTAGTATATTTTCCCACCTTGTCCTAATAAATCAGAATCTTAACATCCAGGAGCTCAGAAAGCACACCTTTTCCAGATCTCACCATCACTGTCAGGGAAATATTGCTCCCTATCCACGAAGCCCACAGAATCTGCTTGGGACTGGGATTCTCAACCCTGACTGCACATTGGAAAAATCTGTAGAACTTTTTAAAATTGCCCAGATCTCTTCACTTTACTCACACCAATTCTGTTTTAATTATTCTAGAGTGGGTTTCAAACACGAATATATTTTAGTGCCTCCCCAGTAATACTAACGTGCAGCCAAAGTTGGGAACTGGTAGCTTACGACAAGAGAATCAACAGAGATAAACTGTGGACAGATTCCTTCCCACTCTGCCTCCTCCTAGCCATGGGATGGGGAGGCTAAGGAAAGCTGGAGGCAGGTCATTGAAGATGAAAAGATCAATAAACTAAGAGGTCAGAATGTTAAGTCATCAATCCTTTATCAATATCATTTTCAAAATGAGTTGCCTAGAATGAAACAGTGTCTAGATTTGGTCTGCAGTATATAGAGTAAGGGAGTTAATACTTCTCTTGTTCTGGTTGGCATTTCCCATCTTAAAGTCTAGGACTATACTCATCTTTCCACAACTACATCATAATGTGTGTGGTTAACTCTCCCCTAATTAATAAGGTAAAATTAAATAAAACCAAAAAAAAAATTAATAGCAGTTATGCCTGGTTTCTCCCATCTTGAATTTGTAGAACTTAATTTCCAAAATGACATAGAATCTTCTTCTTTGTTTTTTTAGGATTTCATCCTATTCTGTCATCTAAGCTTGATCTTTTGAAACACTCACTTCCTCTACTGTCTTGTGTGATATGCATGGTCTCCAAGATAGGAAGATGACTCCCTAGAAACCCCAAAGTTTGGATTGTTTTCTGGATGTCATATCCAAAAGTATGTGGAAAACTTGCTTAAATCTTATCATTCATCTTATTTAGGAAAATAAGAGGTGTCATTCTGGGCCAGACTAATTTCATGTAGCCAGGAAATGGCATCATGGAGTATCCTTCAGAACAAATACTGTAATACATTCATTCAATTCCCCAGATATCATTAGTATATAGCATAAACATATTTATGGCCTGAGCGAAGGTTTTAAGCTTCTCAAACCTCAAAGCTTGAATATTTGTTGAGTGAAAATTTTAAAATTACATACAATTGCTACCTTGTTCACTTAAATTAAAGAAAGGGCACTAGATTTTTCTTCTTCTTTCTTATATTAAGGATTTGGCTACTATGACTTCTAGTCTTATGCCCTTCTTCCCCAGTTGTTTTCTAATATACCTTATCAAGTTGTCATTTATGAGGAAATGCCAGATTTTAAATCTGACACTCACTGAACATAGCTTTCTAAGCAACTTCAGAGATTAGTTCTGGTAACCCCCCAAATAATAGCATCATAATTAGTGCTAAAAATAAAACTAGTGAGTGAGATTTAGGATTTTTTTTTTTTGTTCTTAGAATATATCCCACAAAAGATGTGCAGAAGGTTTTATTCAAAAGGCTCTTAGAATAAATCTCTCCTCTAGATGATATTACCAATTTAATGCAGAATTGGGTTCACCTGTTTTATTCTTTTCAGCTTTAGAGTTAGCTTTTCTTTCCTTTTTTTTTTTTTGAATTAGTTTTTTATTCAGTGCCATATTTACATGGTTTTATGGTCACAATTATATTTAAAGACATATTCAGAGAGGTCTCACTTATATTGCTATTGCCTTCACTCATTTTCCTCCCACAATTCATAGTTGTTTCTTTTATCAAAAAAGAAAAAAAAGAAGATAGTAGGAAGGGAAAAATGAAGGGGGGAAATCGGAGGGGGAGACGAACTATGAGAGACTATGGACTCTGAGAAACAAATTGAGGGTTCTAGAGGGGAGGGGAGGGTGGGGGGATGGGTTAGCCTGGTGATGGGTATTAAAGAGCGCACATACTGAGTGGAGCACTGGGTGTTATATGCAAACAATGAATCATGGAACACCACATCAAAAACTAATGATGTAATATATGGTGATTAACATAACATAATAAAATAAAATTAAAAAAATAAAATAAAATACCAATAAAAATATAAATAGGGGTATTTCTCTCTATATACTTTTTTCTTATACATACACGTGTGTGTATATTTTTCTCTTCTCTTCTTATGCAGAAGGCAGCATACTGTACACATTGTGTTGTATCTTACTTTTTCATGTCATAATATGTCCTGAAGATCACTCAACAGTATGTAGAGATCTTTCTCACCTCTTTTATGTCTGCATTTTGGGGAGCTGCCATAGTTGATTCAAACCATCTCCTATTGATGAACATCTGGGTTGTTTGCAGTCTAATGTCATTACAAAATACTACCGTAATCAATAACTGTGCAAATGTTGTTTTATGTATGTAAGGAAATATCTTTATGTGGATTTCTAGAAGTGAAACTACCTAAATCAAAAGGATCTTGCCTCTGTTGTTTTGGCTGGTAACTTTATTCTTGCATTTCTGAAATATAGTCTATTTAGTAATGAATGGTATATAATTATATTTTTCTGTTATTGAATTGTTTGATAACATTTTATTTAAGAGTTTATTAAGGACTGAATTGTGTTCTTCCAAAATTCGTATGTTGGAGCCCTATCCCCCAATGCGACTGCATTGGGAGACAGGGATTTTAAAGAGGTAATTAAGATTAAATGAGGTCATAAGGGTGGGCCTCTAATCCAATCTGACTTGTGTCCTAATAAGAGGAAGAGACACCAGGGGTGTCTGTGCACAGAGAAAAGGTCATGTGAGGGCATAGCAAGAAGGTGGCCATCTGTGAGCAAAGGAGAGAGGCCTCGGAAGAAACCAAACCTGTCAGCACCTTGGTCTTGGACTTCCAGCCTCAAGGGCTGTGAGGAAGTAAATTTTTGTTTAAACCACCCAGTCTGTGGCGTTTTGTTATGGCAGCCCTAACAAACTAAAATATAATAAATATAATATAATATAATATAAAGATAATAATATAATATAAAAGTGACATTTGATTTGGGTTGCTTTTGCTTATGCAGTTTTTTTTCTCAGATTGGATATTTATATTATAGTCATTTCATTTAAAAAGGTACTTATGTATTTTTCCTTGTTTCTATGTTCTGGCACAGCTTCTGTGAGATTGAGATTATCTGATTTTTTTTTTTTTTTAAAGATTTTACTTACTTATTTGACAGAGACACAGCAAGGGAGGGAACACAAGCAGGGGGAGTGGGAGAGGGAGAAGCAGGCTTCCCGCGGAGCAGGGAGCCCGATGCGGGGCTCGATCCCAGGAGCCTGGGATCATGACCTGAGCCGAAAGCAGACACTTAACGACTAAGCCACCCAGTCGCCCTGGGATTATCTGATTTTTAAGTGTGATATATTTCCCCTGAGAAATCATCTGCGGCTTGTGTTTTTTGGAGGATAGCTTTTGGATACCTTTATTTAATCTTTCAAATTGGACTCTATTTTTTGTTTTGCAGTAGTTTCCTTTGTTTTAAAATTTATTTGCATAAAGTTGTGCAAAGATTTTTAAATTTTCTTCTACTTAAATGATTATTTTGTCCTTGTCATTTCTTGATTACATGTACTTACTTGTTTTTTTCTTGTTTAGATTAGCTGCTGTTTGGTATATGTTATTAAAATTTTCAAAGAACCAATTTTATTGATTAGGTGTCTTATTTTTCTAATTCTAACTTGGTAATTTTTGCTTATTTTCCTTATTCTTTTAGTTAAATTTTTGTTTTCTTTCTGCTTTTGAGTTAGAAGTTAGTTTTATTTATTTGTATCATTTTTTTTATTAACATAAATATTGAAAGCAATGAATTTTCCTCTGATCACTGTTTTACTTGTAGCCCATGGATTAGATATCTGTGTAGTTTATATTAATATTATTTTAGACATTCTGTAATTTATGTTCACATTTTCCCTTTTCCCCAAGAGGTATTTAATAGAGTTTTCTAAGTGGAAAGGCGGCTTGTTTTTGTTTATGATTTTGTTATTAATTTTAATTATATTGTACTTTGATCAAAAAATACTGTTTCTGTTATTTTTACTTAATGGAATTTATTGAAGCTTTCTTTGTGGTCTAATACCTATTAGTGTTCCGTACACACTGGAAAAGAATATTGGATGCAGGAGGGATATGGAGACTTTCTAGGTTTCTCAGTTTTAATTGTTCCCTCCTTTTCTGCCATAGTGGAGGAGGAAGGGCTTTAATTTTTTAAGGAGTACCCCTCTTGCCTTTTACTTTATTTTTGGTGTGTCTCCTAATTTTCCTGCAATCTTTCTTCAAAGGGGCACTCATGCTAATTTATTTACTTCTTCCGCTCACCTCTAGGGGACGCTCTAACTGCTGTATACCCCCATTTCCAGGGTGTTGCCTTTCCCCAGGGTGCCATATCTATTTACGCATAATTTACAAGGACACCTCCTCTCCCCCCGCCCTGGCCCGCCCGCAACAATTTGCTTGGATCTACCATGTCTCAGACCTGGAGTTCCAACTCAGGATAGGGGCATTCCTTTCTGTGGTGGAATCCTAGTTGAAGTTATCTTTGTTTTGCCACCACTGGGGCCCCAAAACACTCTTCTCCCTTCCTCATAGTCCCTGCCTGTGTTAAGAATGAAGAGTCTGAAATTCTATGCTACTCCTAAGCTAACCTGCAAGTTTCATGGATGCTGGTAGAAGACACAAGACTCCTGGATCAGAGATGAAAGACTTTTTTATTAGTCATAGCAATAGCAATGATTAGAGTGTCAGTGCTTTTTTGTGCTGGTTCTCTAAGCCCAATTTCCACAGAGCAATGTAAAAAAGGCCATAGTGTGTCTGCACATGAAGTTGGTTGTTGTATAGGATGGGGACCATAAACTTTGCAAACCCAAATCTTAATACTGGGCGGTAAATAGGCTACACTACATTCCAGATGGTGACACTATATTTATCTTCCAAGGCAAACCAGACTTTTTTCTGCCCCCATGGGGAAATACTGTCTCTGTCTTCTACAGCTGTTTGCTATACAAACATCATCGAAAAGATAATCTGGAACAAAGTGCAATTCAATCCTTGCTCACGAAATGTGCAGAAACTCAAGACCTCATGGGGAATTGTCTCCCAACGCTGACTCCATACTGGAGGATGCTCAGAGGCTACCTCTGCTAGTGTCAGGTTTTAGTTTTCCCACTTACATGTAAATTGAAATTTTTTTTCCTGTCTCCTAGTAAAGCTGTTGGCATGGGCTATAGATATTATGTGCTTTCTTTTCATCCTAAATGGGTTTTGGAAGATGTCTGTGATTTAAATTTGGGGACAACCATTATCCTACAGAAATCTGGAAACTCTCTGATAACTTAATAATTTCATAGCAAAAATTATCTACTTAATAGTAATTATATAAATACTATACATTGTTCTAAATTTTTAAATCCATCTGTAGACAAAATGTGGAAAGCAAAAATAAATATAGAATAGAATGTAAATATTACACAATTCAAAAGATGAACAATTACTATTATTTTTCTTAAAGATTTTATTTATTTATTTGACAGAGAGAGAGAGACAGTGAGAGAGGGACCACAAGCAGGGGGAGTGGGAGAGGGAGAAGCAGGCTTCCTGCTGAGCAGGGAGCCTGATGTGGGGCTCGATCCCAGGACCCCGGGATCATGACCTGAGCCGAAGGCAGACGCTTAACGACTGAGCCACCCAGGTGCCCCAAAAGATGAACAATTGTTTAGCCAATAGAAGTTGATAGAAAATAGGCAGAAGAGATGAAGATGTAGATGTGTTAATTTCCTCATCTTAAATAGTGTGTAGTAAATATATATTGCTTACCAATTGTAGATAAAGACCAAGTGGAGGGTTGAGGTTAATATTTCACGGTAAAATGTGCTATTGAAAAATTAGAAACATAGAAAATATAAATATAGAAAAATTGAAATTATGTGACATGACCAAGAAAAATAAGAAGTGGGAGGAAGAGAGAGGTGAGAGATATAATTGGTTTAAATTCTTTATTTTCACAGTTGGGACATTACTAGATGCTATCTGAAAGTGATAAAGACATAGAGTTATAAACATTTTATTTAAAAGTAATGAACATAAAAAATAAAAACAAATTATTAAAAAGAAATTTCCTCTGGTAATGGAATAGGAGATGGTTGGGGAATGGAACATATAGGTTTTTATTTTATACTCTTCTGTACTATTTTGAATATTTGGTATGGTTTTATAATTTAAAACAATTTTATAGGTTAAAAAAACAATGTTTTAAGGGCTGAGGATTTACCTCTAACAAAATAGCAGTCAACGTAGAAATCATTAGAAGCCTAGAGGCTTCTTCTTCAAGAGATCTAGACTATGGTTTGCTATCATATAGAATCTACAGGTTTTCAGCTGATGACACATAGTCAAAGGCTGAATGAGACATTATGTTTATGGCCTTAGGCTAGAGAATGAGAGACTGGATCAAAACCAAAACACATTCTGTAGACAAAGTGTGCCATTTCCTTGACTGTTGCAAATGCAGCCATGAAACTATGCAAAAGAAATGCAGAGACTCTCACTGGCTAGGAGAATGTGGAAGGCGAGTGGTACCCAATATCACAATTGTGCTGCTCAGAAATGAAAAGGGAAGATGAAATACTACACTCAGTTGATCTTACTTATTATTAATTTCTGGAATTTTATCTTCAGCCCCAAAATGCATTATCAAATGAGGCCTTGTCTATCTTAGTAGAACTTTTTTTAGGAAACCGTAATAAGCAGAAAAGAATGGAGTAATTATATCTGTGTTTCAATTCCAGTCTCTTCTCACTAGAATTCTTGTGCTACTTAGATTCTCTTAGGCTTAACTTTTTCATTAGAAAAATGCATATGGGGGAACGCCTGGGTGGCTCAGTCGGTTAAGTGTCTGCCTTCGGCTCAGGTCATGATCCCAGGGTCCTGGGACTGAGTCCCGCTTTGGGCTCCTTGCTCAGTGGGGAGCCTGCTTCTCCCTCTGCCTCTGCCTGCTGCTTGTGTGCTCTCTCTCCTTCTCTGTCTCTCTGACAAATAAATAAATAAATAAATAAAATATTTAAAAGGAAAAAAAGAAAAATGCATATGGTACTCTTAATTTCATAGGGTTGTTTTAAAAATTGAACGAGAGATAGTGGATCCATGCAGCTGCTTTCTTAGCCTCATTAACCTGACTTTTGCCTTTGTTATAGAAGATGTAAAGTAGGAGATTCTATATTGTTAAAATCAGAAAATGGTGAGTACATTCATCAGTTCTTTCAATACATATTTACTGAAGGATTACTATGCACTTCACTGTGCACTGCGCTAGGAACTGGGATATATGCTTGAGAAAAACAGGCAAGATGACTGCCCTCATCAAGCTTATCCTCTAGTAGGGAAGATGGACATTGACCAAAGTATCCTGTAATAATTTAGACTGACATAAGTGCAGTGAAGGAACCCAGTTTTGTGATACCAGGTAACAAAGAAACAAGGTTTAAACTAAACATTCAGGACTTCTCAGAAAAAGGGATAGTTAACCTGAATATGAGGAATTAATGAGAAATATATAGAAAAAGAAAGGAGTTTTCCGGGCAGAAGGAGCAGTATGAACGAAGGTCACGGGCTAGGTCACGAACTGTAACAAGGTCAAGAATGCCAGAGAAGGCTGTGTGAGTAGTGCAGAGAGTGAGGGTAGAACAGTGAGGGTGTGGCTGGGGCAAAGGGTGTACTCTTTCTGGTCCCCAAGGACACCTACTACTTTGCCCTGTAAACATTTGATACATATGTGATGAAAATAATAATCTCTGGGTATTTTTTAAGCACTTTTTTCTGTGTTAGGCACTTTACACCTATCAATTCATGGAAATCCGTCAACCCTCAAAATGCCCTTGAGAAGTAGCTACATCCCTGTTTTACTGATGAGGGAACAGCTGGTTATGTGGTGGAGCTTAGATTAGAAGCCAGTTGCTAAGGTCAGTTCTCTTAGTCATCACATTGTAATTAATGCCTTTCAGGAATGAATGAGTGAATGAATGAATGAATGAATGAATGGAATCATTTTGATTTGAGATCCTCCAGACTAAAATGTGAGCATGTTTTCTTTGAACTTTTGTACATTAGTTTGATGACTTGCTGCGCTTGGTGAGCACTTTATTACGAGCTAAAATAAGGACTATTTACTGAGCACTTATGTGCCAGGCACTATGCAAAAACTATACATGCATTATTTCAGTTGTTTATATAGCCATAAAGCAAGTTAGTCTGTGAACTCGTTGAGATGGGGGCCTTGACTTATTCATCTTGGAACCAACAGTGCTTGGCCTATTGTTTGTCTTCAATAAATCTGCTTTTCCTTTTCTGTCCTTTTACTCCATATTTAAGTGCAATTTTAATTGCTTAAGTGCAGGGAGAAGGAGTAGGTGACCTTTTAAGAACTTCCAGAAGCTGTAATTCTGAATGTCCAATCAAACTGCTGTTAACTCAGACTGCATTTTAGTATGTAGCAGCAGGCTTAGTTAATTGAAAGATTGTCCTTAAATTCAAAAAAGGCTGATGCAGAAAGATGCTTATAATTTTCAGCCAAATGTACTTTCTCTAAAATGTGCTTTCACATGCCTAATGAAGTTGTTTACTCTTGATACTCCATCCACACTGAAAAGAGTTGGAAATATATATTTTTAAAGAGGAGATATTGTTGCAAGACTTTTATGGTTATTTATCTGGGTTCTAATCCACCTGAAATGATTCTATCCTCAGGCATGCCTCAGGCCAAAACAATGTGAGAAGAGCTAAGGCTGACCACAACCCCCAGTTCCCCATATCCTTCTATTTATAAAACTAACATCATAAAGAGAGGTTGCAAAATATTGAGGTTCAAAATTAGTTGCAATAAAATAAATTCTAAGCATATAATAGGGCATTAAAAAAAGTGATTGCTACAATACAAGTCAAATCACCTACAGTTAAATATATACATATAATATATATTACTTATAAAGCTATTAATCCAATTTAACAACATCTAGGGCATTTATGTTAAGAAATTGCCAAAAAGCACTAAATGGAATTTACAGAGATGAATAAAAAGCTTAATTATGAAGTAGACTTGGGATATTCCAGTTGGTAAATGAGGCTGTGAAATTGCCTTTTGTTAAAGAGAAGTATTAATGACCATGTTAGTACTTGACTAATATTTTATGATACTTAGTCTGCTGGTATGTGAAATGCTTCATACATCATCCTAAATGATAGTTTAGAAATAGTTTTAATGCCTATTTTATACCTTGCTAGTGAATTACAATCTGTTGATACTGAATATCTGTTAGAATAATTAAAAAATGCAATATGTATGGTTAATGATAATCAAGAGAAATTATTGAAGCTTGCACAGTGTCCTTTTAATCAGTGCATTCTGATTTGCGGTATGTATGTGATATCTGATCAGATGGAAAGCTGTAAACCGTATCCTGACAGTCACCAACACACATTTAGATGCCAAAAATACTCACAATTTGATAATAACATGACAGAGAGGGCAAGGGAAACTTGATGTCTACCAATATTTACTTTCAAAGAAGCTGCAGTTTGAATATAAAAAGAAGTAAACACAGTATTCCTTGCAAAGAGAAGCTTTGTAAAATGAATTTGCATAAAATTAGATGAATTAGTTGTGTTCATTCCTTCTGGGGTCTTCCACAGGGTAGTTCTGTCTCCCTTTGCTTCCTCCATGTGGGGTCAGTCCACAATTTAGCTCTTAGCTCTTTGGTCTCTTGTTGTTACAGCTGCTTTGAACTTAGGGGTTACATCTTCAACTTATATCTTTATGTGAATAATACTTAAATCCCACATTCTCAACCTTGGTTTTCACAACTTCAGTCTCCTACCTCTTGCTTCTAGAGGAGCATTTCAGCTTGATTTCCCAGCTATCCCTTCAGTTTATTTAGTGTCTAAAATTGCACTTGTCCTTCCTGGCTCTTCTTTCAGGCATCTCTCTCTGTCAGTAACTCCCAAGCTAGTGTTCCAGCTCAGCCCCGGAGTGCTTATTTCTGTCAGAATGGCCACCTCTCTTTCCCACCCAGGCCTGAGAACCTCAGGATATCTGCTCAGCCCGTGCTATGAATGTTAGTGTCACAGCTAGCTGGGACTGGAGTAGATGCTGGAGATAAACAGATGAATAAAATCTACTTCCTGCTCTCAAGGAACTCTCAGACCTGCACATCGGTTTCCTTCCCTGTGTAGTTAACCATACAACACTCCAGTGTGACACTGTATGAATATGAGCAAAGTGCTTCAAAGGCCTTGGGCCTAGAATTATTGGAGGACTTCCATAAGAAGGAATCCCAGAAGAGTCTAGATGTATACAAGTTTTGAAGGCTAAGATTCCCATTGAGAAGTGGGTGGGAAACTTTGCAGACAGAGAGACTTGCATGACAAAAATTAGATTTTCTCTGTAATTTCTCTTGTATTTTTTCACTCCTGCCTGTATACTGCTAAAACCTAGTCTAGATTTTAATACACTCACGACTGGCTGTGGCAATCTCTTCAAGTTCTGGTTTTAGGCTTAGTCTTCTTCCAACCTATAAACATGGTATACACTAATTTGCCCAAATTTGTTTACATTCTATAATGTTTTATCATAATATGATTCAGAAATCTTAACCTGGAAATCAGTGCCTTTACAGTCTGACACTCAACTTCCATTGTAATTTTATGTCTTATCAATAGAATGCAATGAACAATAAATAAATAAAACAAGAAACCCAAGAAAAGTTGTATGTTCTCCAAAAGGGGCCTACTTGTTGTTTTCTAAGGATTCAGTGGGGGGCGGCAGGGATTATGTAGTTTGTAGTTCTGGAGTAAAGAGAGACCTGAGTTCCAATCCTGGCTGTGTGACTTTGGGCTGGTTATTCCACCTCTCACTGCATTAGAGTCCTCATTTGAAAAGGAGATGATTCATAAATACATCTTTTGTGTGACTCTGAGCCAGGAATTCTTTCAGGCACTAGGGATATTGTGCTTGAACAAGTCTCAGCCTTCCTGGAGCTTGCACTAAAGAAGTAAACAAGTTAATAAGTGAGATAGGTTTCCATAATGAAACTGTCATGAAGAGAATGAATCAGACTAATATGAGAGTGGGAGACAGGACAGAAGTGGTGGGAAGGCCATTTTAGATAGGGTGGTCATGAATGGGCTCACGGTGGTACTAATGTCATAGAGTTTCTGTGAGGATTAAATGAGGTAATAGTGCCAGGTTTATAGTGGCCCTCCAAGGAACCCTAGCTATGATATTATCCCTGTTCTTAACTCTCTGAATCTTGGCTTACACTATTTTCCCCATCTGGCGTGTGCATCCTCCTCTCTGCTCATCCCCTGCAATTTCTTCAAGGCATGTTTGAAGCCCTGCCTCCTTCGCAGCCTTGCCTTCTTCATGCTCTTGCATTATGCATTCCAAACCCCAGGAATCAACAATGCTCTGACTTAAAAAGGACTTGCATACATTTGGCATTTAATCATGTGCAGCCTTGAGAACTCTCTTGACTCACATTACTTTGAATTTTTGTATTATGATTTAACTTTCCTGAAATGAGTATTTGTTCTTCCCAAGACATATAATAAGTTCTCGAAGAACAGGGGAAGACCTGTGCTTTGGGCTTAAAAAAATGGAGAGATTATGTATATTAAAGAGATTTAATAGATATTTACCTATACATTAACAAAATACTTTCAAGCCTTGACTAAAAACCCCCAGAGTAGAAGGAATTACTCTGCATAGAGTTATGTGGCCTGGAGACCTGGAGATCGGTATGGGCAGTTTAGATCAGTATTTAGATTGGCCTTCAAAGTTTGAGGATATAAATTCACAAAAAATTCTAGTTTGATGGCTTTTTCTCACTGTGAAAATGTGTCCTGTTTTGTAGCAGTTTCAACAGTATTTTATATGTTTATCAGAATATTGTATTATAACCACAAAGGTGATGCCACGCATAGTGTGCTGAGAGTAAGATTTACATTCCTAACTGGAAATGCTGTTTATTTAAAGAACATAGACAATTTGAAGAGCATGGGCGTTTAGGACTGTACATTATTGCTTCGCTGCAGGAAAAAAAAGCTGAAAAAAAATGGCAGCCACAGCACTTTATGTCCACAGCTATCATCTCGATGAAGTGTCTGGTTCATTTCCCAAATTAGGTAATTGCAGCCATGAAGAAATACTGATGTTTCCTCAGTGTCAGGGAGTCAATAACATCATCTTTGTCTACAAAGCACAGCCCATAAATGCTAAAGTTTCTCTGTGTTTTTCCGGGTAATTCTTTTTTCATGAAATGAACTCTTACCCACCAGAGCAAGCAAACACCGCACCAGCTCTTCATATACACAACCAGAGAAGGGCAAGCAATTATTCAGTGTCTGCGGCTCAGTTATCATCGTTCTGTGTGTGTGTGTGTGTGTGTGTGTGTGTTTAAGTATTTGTCTAGTTTCTTTTGTTTCATGTTCACTTGGTGTTTCTTACAAATAAAACAAAAGCTTAAAAAACCAGGATCAATATGGTAGAAAAAGAAACTAAAGAAAAACCGAAGGGCAGAAAATAAAAACCATTAAAAAATCATCATCCAGGAATAACCATTTCTGGTCTCTTATTATATATTTGCCCACATTAATTTCTGTGCATGAATGTATACAGTTTTATAAAGGTTGCATTTTATTCGAGCTGTCGGTGACCTGCTTTTCCCTTAAGAATGTTCTGTGAACATTTCCATGTCCCCAAATACTCCACAGTAGTGTCCTTTTTATGGCTTCTTGGATCTCTCTTACAGACATGCCTGAATATATTGAGCTAATACCCTGCTTTTGTTCATTTATTATGTTTTCAGTTTCCTTCTCTATAATACAAGGATCATTACAGATTGAAGTTTAATATAGTCTTGATTTTTCTTCTGATTCTTGTTATTTCATTTGTGTGCATTCATGAATGTCTATATATATGTGTGTGTACACACACACACACACGCATTAGGCATAGCTTCTAAGTTACTACTAGCATTTAGCTACAGAGTTATCAATCCGTAATCCCATATATGAAATCTTTGAGGCCATACGTGCTATCATAATTTAGAATTTTTAGCATTTAGAGAGTGGGTATACCATGTATTATGTGCATTGCCGGTGGGGGCTGAAGCAACATCCGGAAATCAAACTTACAAATATTTCTAAAATAAAATGTAGGAGCATTCACACTAAATGGATAAATAAGCCCATGTGATCTGAGTCACATTTTGCCACCACAGGAATTTTGGAATTATCTTATGAAAATATTTGGTTTTTAGATCTGTTTGGGTTTTAGAATTGTGGATGGAAGATTGGAAACCTGTAGTACTGATAGAATGCATTCCAAATGCAGACTGATATTTAGAGTCAAATGAAACTATAATGCAGTTCACATTTTACACTTTCTTATTTCAATAAAATAATATCAAAAATACCTGGAGGGGAAAATCTACTTAATATACCTCTTTTCTTTTTTTCTAAATTTGGTCTTAGGATGGTGCACAAAATTCTTCCCAGTCTCAATCTAATTGAAATCACAAGAGCTTTTGAGCTTCTTAAGGAGCACTCCTTTCTTCTTTCCTTCCTTCCTTCCTTCCTTCCTTCCTTCCTTCCTTCCTTCCTTCCTTCCTTCCTTCCTTCCTCCCTCCCTCCCTCCCTCCTTCCCTCTTTCTCTCTTTCTCTCTCTCTTTCTTTCTTTCTTTCTTTCTTTCTTTCTTTCTTTCTTTCTTCCTTCCTTCCTTCCTTCCTTCCTTCCTTCCTTCCTTCCTTCCTTCCTTCTTTCCTTCCTTCCTTCCTTCCTTCCTCCCTCCCTCCCTCCCTCCCTCTTTCTCTCTTTCTCTCTCTTTCTTTCTTTCTTTCTTTCTTTCTTTCTTTCTCTCTCTCTCTCCCTCCTTCCCTCCCTCCCTTCCTTCCTTCCTTTCTCTCTCTCTCTTCCTTCCAATTCTTTCCTTCTTTCCTTCCTTCCTTCTTTTCTTTTCTTTTCCTTTCCTTTCTTTTCTTTTTCTTTCTTTTCTTCTTTTTTGACAATTAGCCCTAATCTAGAATAATCAAATTCTGTATCGCACATAAACTTTTCAGATTAAGAATTATTTAAGGATACTAAGCAAAACATATAAAGATGACCAGCAGGAAGGAGAACAGAAAACCCAACTGAGTGTGATACTAGCTGCATGACATGGTCTGAACAGGACTTACAGGAAGAGCCCTACCTACCACACAGTGGATGGAGCCCTCATCATGAATGGGAGGCTCACACCAGTGGTCATACAAACTTGTGTCTACTGGGGGATCCTGCAGGATATGTAGACAGGGATCCTCTAGCTGCTGGGGGTAATGATCCCCAATAAATGCCTATAAGCACAATGCGAGACACCCCAAGTGTAGCTCTTCTGAGCATCTGCAGCCGCGGCAATAACACATGATGAGAAAGAGGCTCTGTGTTGCTGCTTCATGGAGCATCTCCCTGGTCTAGCCTGCAGCAGAAGAATGATGTTTTTCAATCCCAACAGAAATGAATAGAAATCTGAATACTCCTTGGGTTTAAGTGAAAGAAGATCAAATGGGCAAACAACATTTTTTTTCTTATAGATATATGGACCAGGGGGGTTCAATGACTGCTCTCTACTTACCTGTGTATGGTAGAGATTCCATGGATCTTGAAGTCGCTTCACTGTTTCAGAATTGCCAATTTGGAACATAATTGGTTCCATCTAAAAGCTTAAAAAGTCTCATAAAAAAATAAAGGCTATTACAGCCCTAGTATCGTATTTCTTTAAGGGGAGGGCTACTGGTCCCCAAACCAAGATTTTTGAATTATGGTTAATAAACATACAAATCTTATCAATCCAAATGTAAGTGAATAGATCACATTTCCCAAAGGGAAAAATAATGATACGAATGCCATTATATTGTTATTATATATTAATATGTTATTATTATTATTATTATTATTATTATTATTATTATTATTATATGGTCCTGTTATCTTTAGACCAGATTTTCTGTCGGAAATGGCTGTGATCAGTTCTTAAAGCAGAGGAGTCTGAAGCCTGATGACATGCCAGGAATTGGCAGAGACCCAGAGGGCATGCTCTAGGAAGATTCTGGGAGATAGATGTGAAATTAAAAAAATGGAAAAACAGGGGTTTTTTGCCTTTGTTCATTGTCACGTACATTAAATTCCGTAAGCGTTCTAGTATGCACATGTAGCTTTCTTAGGTGAAATTTAGATACGAATCATTAGAAGTTTTGAGTCTTTCTTCATAGAAGTGTATGATCATTGAGGCAGAGGGAAAAAACAAACATGTAAAGACAACCTCAAGTCAGTAAGATACATGATTAGTTACATATGATTAGTATGTAAGTTATGGCATGAGTGATGTTGATTCTAACTAATTATCTTTGAAATCCAGACAGGGCAACTCTAGTTCATAATTGTCTCCAGGGACTCAGGGTTGGAGGAGCAGAATCGTAAGGGGAGAGGACTGGACATTGGTAGGAGGATGGGCAGGAGAGGAGAGGGGTCATTCCAGGCGGAGAGGAGTGTTGGGTGACCAGGTGAGCTGCACACAGCTAAAAAGACAAGAGTGCTCTTGTGTCTCCTCCCACAGCAGTCTCCATGTTGCGGGTGACGAGTAATTTAGCTTTGGGTCTTGAAAGTAATTTGATTTCATCATTTTTGGAGGCACAGTCTTTGTTAAAAGGCACACCAATAACTTTAAAAAAGGTATTAAATTAACTGTGTATTATTTACCGCAAGTGTATTTCTCTGGTATAAATCTGCCTGATTTATGCAGCAGGATGAGAATTTTTATTGCCATTATATATTGTTTAGGGATGAAGGTTACAATCTGTCACAATATCTCTTTGAGTCCAAATTCTTGCTAATTAATTCTTTTTATGATGATAAATTTCATTTTATGCTTCACTTGTATTATATTTTATCTCATAAAATATAAATGTAATAAATGTAATAATAAATGAATATAATAAATATAATATAAACAAATAATTATTTTATGATTCACTTTTATCATATGACTCATATTTTAGTGGGTGTTTCTGATAATGTGCTAGGTTTCCTAATATTTATTTTTAATAAAAAAGAGATTGCTGAATTGATTGTGTTAAGGTATAGTGTAGTGTTTAAGAACAGATCAGAAGGCTGGGATTTCAATTGCCGGTTCACCACTTGCATCTCTATGATTTGGGCAGGTTATTTAACTTCCCCAGACCTCAATTATCTTATTTGTACAATAGAAATAGTCACAGTAGCTACACTTGCTCTGAAGGTGAAATGAAGTAAGACATGTAGTTGTACTACCTGACCCATAAGATATTTTCAGTAAGTGCTGATTAGTTCTGTTGTGATTGTTGTGCAGATGTTGATTATGATGCCTTTAGTTTTAGCTGCTATAGAATCTAGTGACTTTATAAATGATTTCACTTCTTTGAGTGTTGTTTTCTCCAGTTGTACAATTTTGCTAGAAGGTCTTTCAGTTTCCTTAGCTGGAAAGTACTACGAATCCATTCTGCATTTCCACAAGCCCTTCAACAAAATCCTTAAGTGAAAAGAGAGATTACCTACAATAACGTAACAAATATGTTTTGAGATTTGGCATTTTTTCTGGGCTACGAATAACTGCAATTCTTTGGGGTTAAAGTAATAAAAATGTAAACTCTCAGTATCTGTGGAGCTACTGAATATGCTCCATTCTTTGCAGGTTGTCCTGATTTCTTAAGAACATGGGCATTCAGAATAAACCGTATTAAAACCTTGAAATGACATAATCGACATTAGTATTTATCATATGTCATGTTTTCTTATTATAGAAAGAACAGCCCTTCAGTGTCAACTGAGAAAACTTCCATTTGGAGCTATATTGGGGAGTGACTTTTTAAACAAAATATTTTATTAAATAAAATCAATCATCACATGAGGAGCAAAACTACCATCAGCAGAGTCAGTAAGCTTAGTGGGGATATGTGTGGACTTTGGAACCAAATGCCACAGGTTCATTTCAGGATACCCCTTGCTGTCCCTTTGGGCAAATTGTTTAACCTCTCTATATAGTCCTTGCTGTCTAAAATTCTGCATATATAAATATAGTAAAAATATATAAAACAGCTTTATTGAGATAGAATTCACACCCCATACAATTTGCCCATTTGAAGTGTACAAGTCAATGGCTTTTAAATATATTCACAGAGTTTTGCAATGTTTGCCACAACCAATTTTAGAACATTTTCATTACCCTCAAAAGAAATCTCATACCCAATAGCAGTCACTGTCTGTTCCTCCAACCTAATCAGTCGTAGGCGGCTACTACCCTACTGTTTTAATAGCTTTGCTGATTCTGGATATTTCATATGAATTAAATCATGTGAAATACATCTTTTGTGTCTAGTTTCTTTCATTTAGCATAGTATTGACAGGGTTCATCTATGCTGTAGTATTTATCAGCAGTTAATTCCTTTTTATTGTCAAGTAATATTTCTTTGATGGATATATTATATTTTATTTACCCAGTCATCAGTTAATAGACATTTGGATTATTTCCACCTTTTGGCTATTTATAAACATCTCTCTAAGTTTTTGTGTAAACATGCATTCTCATTTCTCTTGAGTATATACCTAGGAGTGGAATTGCTGGATCACATGGTAACCCTATATTTAATCTTTCAAGGAAGCGCCAGACTGTTTTCCAAAAATACTGCATCATTTTACATTCCTACCAGCAGTGTACACGGGTTTCAATTTCTCCACATCCTCACCGACACTTGCTATTACCTGCCTTTTTGATTATAGCCATCATAGTGGTGTGAAGTGGTATCTCATTATCGTTTTAATTTGCATTTCCCTGATAGCTAGTAATCTCGAGCATCTTTTATGCGTTTATTGACCATTTGTATGTCTTGGATAAATGTCTGTTCAGATCCTTTGTCCATGTTTAAATTGGGTTATTTCTTTAATATCATAAGTTTGGGATAATTATGTGAGTGCATTAAGTACTTAGAATGGTGTCTGGTATGCAGTAGATGTGCAATAATATTAAGTATTAGTATTATAACCTCATTTAAAATTATGCTATTTCACTGAAAAGTCTATGAAACTTAAAGGCTTTATTTTGAGAAAAAAAGATGACTAAGGGAACTCAACTGCAAAGAGGAAATGAACTTGATATTTAGTGTTCCTTATTCAATGTTTAATTGTTTTCTCCCCAGGGATTATTGTAATGGGCTTAATTAAAATAAATTAATAAGAGTTTTTGTACTTTTCTTTCTTTAAAATAAATCCAACTTACTAGTTGAAAGCCATCCTAAAAATAAACTGTTGCTATATAGAGTAGAGAAAAGCAATTCAATGAATAGATTTGTTTATCCTGATAAAAAGATTTTTAATAATGGAAAGGAAATGCTCACTTTATGTGTATATGTTAAAAAATACAAGCTATTCTGAGAGCAAAATGTTTCACTTTAATAATTGCAACAAGTCTTCTTCTTACTATTTCAAGTTATGAGATGTTTCATTTCTATTTTATAAACTCAGAACAAGATTCTTTTTGAGAACGCTGACACATCATGGAAGGCATAGATTAAAGTCATGTTTACAGATGCAAGTTCTATCATTTTTAAAATAAAATAAGATATTTTCATTTTTAGCAAAATCATTTCCTGTATAACCATTATGATCACAGAAAAGAAGATGGAATGAGCATTTGGAGTCATAGAAGGTAAACAGGAATAGCCATTAGCTGCTAATGGAAAAAAGTTCAGCAGGGGCATTAAATCTGTATTACAGAGCCACCAATTTGTATTTTATCTTATTGATAATGAATGCCAGCATTACCATTGAAACGAAACTGGGCATTCTCCCTTTAATCCCAATAGAGAGTTTAAATCAATAATGCCCACATTATCCATCTACGTGCATATCTATATATGCACATGTACTTTTAAACTACGAAATCATATAATGTGTTTCACTTTCATTTCAAATCTTTAACACAGTGATGTACTTCTCTATTCTTCCAATCAATTTATTCTGTTAGTGTTTTTCAGCATTTTAAATCCCTGAGCTAAGTCAATAATGTTGATTACTTACCATAAGCACCGTAAACGCTATTCTAATACAGGTTATTTGCAATTTGACATCCTCATCTATATGCATTATTCTGCTAGGAAAATTAAATGAAACCCTTGATTTAGAATCTGAAACACTTAGAAGTAATGATCCTGTTTACTGATTGACTGAAGTTGTGGTTTTTAAGCACTACTTAATAGAGGAAACAAAAAGCAATATTCAAATAAAATGGAAGCATCTGAGTTACTTTAGAAAGCATTCATAGTCAAAAAATAATAGGCTTTTATTTTATTTTTCCCTGCTTAAGCCTCAGTGCTGCTTAGCCAACAGTTACTTAGCTCAGTATTACCCATTTTTTTGAGATGCACGATCTTTCCAAACTTAAATTTAATGAATCCTATCTAAAAGCAATTCTAAGATTAGAACATTATTTGCATAAATCAAGTTTTCTGTTACATATTTGTTTAAAATACATTATTAAAATGTACTTCTAAAATATCTTTAATATGTATCTTTTAAAAAGGGTTAGTTTTATTTACAATCTAACTTATCTTTTACAATATTATGTATATGACATTACAGGGGCATTTATCATAGATCACCTTCTTTCCACGTTCAGTGAGATACTATAATGTTTATGGATATTTGTAGAAATTAAAAAAAAATAAAATTGCAGAAAAGCCTTCCATGAAAATTGAAGCAACATTTAAAATGCCTTTGTCTTCTTTATCTTCTGTCTATATAGTTGGTCTCAATCTTCTATTTCAAACGGGAATATTGTCGAAAATCAACCATTCACATTCAATTGCACCAGGTGTAGTTAGATATTCAGCATTTGACTTAGTCTCATGGATCCATTGAAAACTGGAAAGGAGTAAACTTATTTCAGAGAAGACAAAATAAAAATAAAGCTCCCAAAGTATAGTGTTTTGAGTTGAACAAAATGTAAATAACAAAATAATTGAAGAAATAAAATAATTGAAGAAATCTATTTGGTTCTAAATAATTTCTTGTATAAAGGATTAATTTACATTGAGTTGAACATTTGAGTTCACTGATAATTCCAAACAGTAAAACATCTTTTGTCTCTGCGACTAGTATCTTCCGGTTGAAGTACATTAGACAAAATAGAGGTATTATGCATTATTTTTAATATTTGCTGCCATAAAAATTAAGTAGACTATCAAATACTTGAAATAATTAAAATACTAATCAGTATTTTAAAACTACAGATATTTAAATTCTCATTTCTAGATCTATAATATCTGGTTTGTGTAGTTTTAATTTTTTTATTGTCAATTTCATTAATTTTACTTTAATTTTTTAAAAAAATAATTGACGTCCATAGTGGAGACATGAAGACAATTTACATGCAAGTATTTACATTTTGGCAATAAAAAAAATATGGGTAGATAGTCTTCAGGAGGATACCTTTGAGGGAAATAAGCAGTTTTAACTTAGGGCGGCGAACAGTAAACATTTCTCCTCTCTCATTAGGCTGCTGTAAAGATTAAAGGAAGAACTTTAATATGGCAAAGTGGAATGACTGCTCACTAAGTCAGGGAGTGATAGACAAAAGTTGTCATTGAACTTTACCTGTAACGTATAATGTTGGAAGGATTTGAAGGATGATTTTGCTTTGTGTTTTAATGTACTACTTGTTCAGTTGGACATTCAAGGGATATACTGTATTAGAACAAGAAGCTGGAATTTAAAGTACATACTATACAAACACACATGTATGTATGTGTGCATATATATTTAATTTTGAAAATGTTGGGTCAAGAAAACAAAGACTTAGAATAAATACGTCAAACCTTTCTAAAACAATTCAAAAGTTAAACAGTGTAAATTAGGACATGCTTTACACACATACACACATGCCTGTGTAAAGTATATTTCCAATTTCTAACAGGGTGGGTCAAGAAACTGAAGGTTTAGTATAAATAAGTCAAACCTTTTTAAAACAAACAATTCAGAAGTTAAACAGGTTAAATTAGGACATGCTTAGTGGATGATGACAAGTATTTCTTTTCAACACTATTAATGGAAAAAAAATAAGATAGGAGACACCTAACGTGTACTTTAGGCTTTGAAGTGGAAATGCCTGTAGGGGTTCTGTATTTTGTTAAGTACTTAGAGTTGGTCAACACCTAGACATGATAAGGAGATTAAGTCCTGATTAAACTCCTATCAGTAGAATTCAGATACGTGATCTGGCAGGACAAGAGCTCTAATCAAGTGCTCTTGTTTGTCTGTCATTGGCTCAATATCAGATACAATCAGTCACCCTTTCTTCTCTTCCAAACACAGCTCCTTCAACTTTGGTTGTTTATAAATTAAATTTGAAAGTACTTGTTTCAGCTAGGTGTACGGATTCCATCTATCCATGCTTAGGTGAGATTATGGCATGGAATAATAAGGACAGATACTAGGCTAGAAGATGCCTATAAAGATTAAGTTATTTCCCCCCTTTCCCAACAATTAGCAACACTAGACTGTTCAGCAGAGATCAATTGTAATTGAGGAACTGAGAAAGGGCAATAAACAAATTACTGGTGCTTTCACCGAAGTCTGAAGCCTGTTGGTTTACAGAACCTCTGTTATTTAATCCAGAAGCCCTGTAGGTTGTAAATTATCCATTACAGTTGTCACTAGGCCCTTAAACAGAAGTTATGTACTAGTTTAAAGACACAGGAAAAGAGAGTCTCCTGGTCTTTGTCTCACACAAAACACACTGTATAGAGTTGGATCAATTTAAAATTAAACACTGATCTTTTCAAGTGATGTAAAAAAGTTTAGAGGTTCAATAGGATAAATAAGAAAATATAATTGGGCCTGTTCTTCTAACTAAAACTCTGATCCAGAAGCTTTATATATATATATTCTATCTGGAAGTTGTGCACCAGAATTTTACTTATGGTTAATATTGGCCTTTCTAGTGTTTGTTTTCAGTGAATGTGTATCATCAAAAAAAAAAAAAAAAAAAGTAATTTTATGTGTAGAATGGATGAAAGTATATTAACAGGTGCTTGTGTTTTTTTTAAACTGTAACTTCACTGAGGTAGATATACTTTGTTTAATTTTCATAAGAAATATTTTATAGAATACCTTTCATAAAGTAGCAAACTTAAGTTTCCATATTCTTAATGGAAAATTCCTTTGGCTGAAGAAAACTCCCTTATATATGCTACAATTAGTTCACTTAGTTGTGAATTTCCCCTTTAACTGACCAGACGCTTCACTTTAAGGACATTCATCCTTAATAATAATTTATAAAGGATAAAAGAACTTCATAGATATGCTCCTTAGAAATGTGTCAATAATCATGATAGTAAAATGACAATATTTCCACAAATAAGCAAAATGGGTATGCTAGATAAAATCTATAGCATTGCTTAGCATATTCCTTCTGTGTTCCATAATGTAAAACTTGAGATGCCACTTTTCTTTTATAAGTCATTGAAGAAGAGCCATCTGTCATCTCCAGCAAATTCTGCTCTACCCTTTGCTTTTATTTCCCCAGCAGATCTTAATAGAAAAAAAAAAAAATCATGGAAATGAGAAAAAACTTGGTGACAGAAGCAACCCTTTGGAATAGGGGCAAAATCCTTTTCTCTAATTTGTGCTGCAGGCTTTTCTCTTTTTTCTTGTTTTTTAATAATTTTTTTTTCTGCATATTCTTTTCTCATCTAATATACAGACTTGCTGTTTATTGAGGTGTAAGTTTTGTTTGTCAAATGAGTATCTGCACAATTGGGAGTCACAACAGATATGTGACAAGTCATCCTGGGAATAGACAATGCAAAGTATTACCACAATTTGCAATATAGATTTTTGTTTTATTACAGCAGAATAGAATAAGTAGTCCAAAGTAATTTTTTTAAAAAGAGAAATTTCTGGGCTTTTGAATGTTGGCTATGTCTGGGGGAAAGGTACAAACTGGATGTCAGCATGGCCAAGAAGGCTGTTGTAACCCCCAGAGGTCTTAATGGTTATGAGTGGCTGCACATTAAATTTAAGTGGGATGGTCCACGTTGATTATGAAGATGGTCGAACAGATTATGTGAACAGAGTGGGGCAATCTATCGGCCTACTAATTATATATGAATCTCTTTACTGGACCAATGTGGGTGCCCATTTAATTAAATTAGTCATGTGAGCGCAATCTTTTCACTTTGGTTGTATTATTTGCCCCAAATTATTATCAGATGGCTTCCATGAACTACTTACAGATTCTCAGGAAGAAGTAAGATGCACATTTTACTGTCTATTGATGAAAAGTCTTTGATAATTCTGAGCAAAAAAGAGATGCCTTCATCTTCTTTCTTCCTCCTCCACATCCTCCTTCTCCTCTTCCTTCCTACAGAAGTAATAATAATAATGATGATTATAAATAATAAGCAATAGTAGTAGTAACTAAGATTTTACTTCCATTTAAAAAGTAGACAGGCTATCTTCAATTGCATCTACCTTGGAAAATATTTTCCTTATCAAATAATAATTTTACCAAATAAATATTTCACTTGGTAAAGTTCAAATAGGTTAAGAAGAAATTTACAAACCAAATGCTTGTTTTATTCAGATGTGTTTTGAGTGGAAAGACAAATTTTGATCATTGTGGCAAAAGACTACCTTGCGGTGTGAGCACAACAGAGTTCATTGCTGTTAAGGACTAGCCCCATGGTCCCTGCGAGGTGTTCTTACGTGCCAGCGATGTCTACTCATTAGAAATCGAGCAGACTGTTAGCATGAATTTGCCTGATTAGGAAGTAAACAAACATTTCATACAGCAAAAGCTTCAAAAGCATTCTCTGCTGATCTGTCCTGACAATACTAAATTTGTCAATGGCTAAAGACTGACAAAACCGTATTTTCTTAATGACACAATTTGACAATGGATTTTTTGCAATTTTAATTCTGAGAGACCTTCTGAATGGTGTAGTGCATATGCTAAATCATTAAGATGTCTAGAACACTTTGATCTTATGGGGAGACACCTGAATAGCATATCTGGTATTGATAGTTTATGCTCTGTCTTCATAAAGGAAAATATGAAGTATGTGGCTATATACTTACATAAAATAGAGATTTAGGTTGAGATAGTGACTTTACAACTCAATTTTTCAATTGTGACATCTATACTGATTAATGAATTCAAGAAGATTCACTTAGTTGTGATTCATTAAACTATCAGCATTTGTTCGTTTCTTAATTTAATTCTTAGTAACTTTTTAAAAGTTTTCATGCATAATTGTGATGATTTTTTAAACTAAAAACATAAAAGTGATGATTTTTTAAACTAAAAAGTAACATTAAAAATCAACAAAGGATAAAAAGGTAGTAATTTGATTCATTTACTATGATTCTCTGCCTCATGGAAAGAAAACTACTAGTAAAACAATCTCAGAACTGACAAACTTTTAGTGTTTGTTTATCTATAAAAATGCTTTAAATCTGTTTGTTATATATATATGTTATATATGTTATATATCCAAAGTGCATTCATTCTTTGGCAAAATCCCTGATTTTTAAGGGATGATTCCAAATCCCAGGGAAGTTTTAAATTGCATAAAGAGAGACCAGTGAGACTTTAAACTATGTTCTTTTTTTTTTTTTTTTAGATCAGGTAAGGCAGAACCAGTTATTTGCCTCAAGCTGGAGGAACCCTGGAATGTCACTTCCCAGAATCCTATGAGGCTAGAAGAAGTTATTTTCCCTTGACATCCATTTCCAGCTCAGAGAAGTCCAAGGTCAACCCCTAGAGATGCCTGACATCAGATTGAATACAGAGCTTGATACCACAAACTTGTAGGTGCATCTGGTAGCAGAGCCCGGTCATTTCAGCCCCAGTGGTCTGAGAATCTTCTCACATACTATTGACCCTGAATTAAGAATTTAAGAATTCCTCCACATTACTCAGATAATCTGAAGTAAGTCTCCTTGACATTTTTTTCAGTCAAGGGGTCCTAGAGCAAATGGCACAGTGGACTCCATTCCTGAGCAGCTTAAGGAAATTTTTGAATATCGCTGCCTGATGCTAATGGGAAATCTATGTTGTCAGTTTACTGGAAGAAGATCAGAAGTGTCTCAGCAGATAGAGGATCCAGAATTAGCCATTGAAGAATCAGGGTTTCTTTTAACCCTCTAAGAGCTCAAATTCTCTCTCAAATAGATGGCACTGAGCCCCTTGGAAGTGCCATTCTTGGATCCCCAGTCTACCCTTTGGAATGGCCTTATATGTAGTGATAGGTGCAGGGAATGTAACAATGATTTCTCAACCATCTTTTGACAAAGTCTCCAATGATACTTGTGTATCTAAATGAAAATGAGGAGCCATTAGGATCTAAGATGGACATTTCAGAGGCTTTCTTAGATATTCTGGAGAAAGTGAGGGTTTTTACTCAGGACTTCTTTATTAACTTGTCAAAATGCTGAGCTGTATATTTTGGCTAAGATCACCTGAAAGTCCATCCTCTAGGGGGATGATGGCTCAGCAGCAAAGAAGACCAGAGGGAGCTGGGAAGGTCAATTAAAATGTATTTTAAAAAGTTACTTGATGCCAAGCACTAGCTAGGTTATTCTCACAACTCTATCATGTCTTCATTAAGGAAAGGGGAAAAAACTCAAAGCACTTTATGACTATAATAGTGATCATAACAAACAAAAATATATTTGATGTTAAAGGAAGTAAAACTAAGTAGCTCACAATCAAACTCTTAAAACCCTTCTTAACATGTTGTTGGATCAGGGATTTTATAAACTCATATCATTTTCCTGCGGGCAGTTACCTTTAGGTCATCAGTTGAGCTTGAGACTGCCGATGCAAATCATTCCTCCTGATCTCGCTGAAGTCCCTGTGGGCACCTGACTCTTTTTATAGAAATAAGGGGTAGCTTGTTGAGCCTGGAGAAAAGCCAGTGGTATGTCAGGAGTTTGTGAAAATCCCAAGGGCAAAGATGTGAAGTCTCACGTGGAGAGATGGGTTTTTTAAAACTGAGCTGGAACAGACAAAGTAGCAGGGTTGGAAAAGGCCTCCTCTGACAGATTTTTTGATGGCAAACTCTATGTTATTTTAGAACGGGAATAGTGACTAACCAAACCTGGCTGATATCACTCTATCCTTAACAGCAAACCTTCACGCTCAGAAGTTGCTGTATGAATACTTGATAAGGCAGTGCATGAGAAGTTAGAGAGGGTCAGGAACTGGGCAGAAGAGAGTGTGGGTCTCCCAGACCCCCTCACTTAAGAGTTTTTGATTCTGGACGGGATGGCTATGCTAAGCTAGGAAACAAAGTCACCAGGGTTAAGGACTTCCTCCCTCCACTCTGTCACAAGTTCCGTTGTGATTTAGTGCAAAGCACACTCTACTGCCCTCTCAGGAGCGAGGAGCCGCATTAGACTGTAGACTGTGAAATTGACCCATCTTAGTGTTGCTGAAATGGTAAGAACTTCAAACTCCTTTCTTGAAGATGTCGAGCTCAGTCTCTGCACACAAAAGGGATCATGTGACAGCATTAGTTCTTACTTTCTTGATTTGGAATCTAATAAGGGCTTATCTCAATATAAAAGACAGTATCATCATCTGGAACACCAGAAATTATTAAAAATTCATTTCATATTTTTTGCAGTTTTCTTGGGAGCATCAAAATCAAGGCGGAGTTAGTATGGAACAGTTCCGTGCAAGCACTGTGATCTAGGGAGTCTGCCATTTCTTCTGCTATGGCTGAGTACATAATCACTCCCAACCGTGCTGATCACATTTTAGGTTTAGACCTCATTTGCATAATACATAAGCATGCAGAAAACATCCTAGAGGGCAAATAAGCACATCAAGAGAGAACGAGAAGAAACACTGAAAATTATTATTTTATTCATTTTACTCGTCTTTTTTTGGATCCCCGATTTGGAGCGCAAGCTAAGCTACCAAATACTTTTTCTCACGAGCCCTTTCGTTCTTTCTTTTTTTTTTTTTTTTAAGATTTTTTATTTATTTATCTGACAGAGAGACAGCGAGAGAGGGAACACAAGCAGGGGGAGTGGGAGAGGGAGAAGCAGTCCTCCCGCTGAGCGGGGAGCCCGATGCGGGGCTCGATCCCAGGACCCTGGGACCACGACCTGAGCTGAAGGCAGACGCTTAATGACTGAGCCACCCAGGCGCCCCTCTCACGAGCCCTTTCAAACAGAACGCATCCAGTATACTAAAGTCTAATCCAGTTACTTTCACTCATTTCCCATTTGTAAACTAGTATGTGGCTTCCATCTTCATGAGTATAATTCCTAGTGTTTTTGGGAAGTTCCTTGGGAGATGCTTCAACATGAGCATGTTATTTCAGAGCACTCACATCCAAATAGGTTCTAGAAAATGTCATCCGCTCAGCTTTTAACCATTCTTATTAATTAAGAAGCACAAAGGCAATGCTTAGTCAATCATGGCTCCTTTTTAGAATGTTGCCCTACGTTTTTTTGCATGTTTCAAGAGTTTTCATCCATATCATGGTGTCACACTTTTGTGACCAAAAAAGAGTAATAAAAGTTTCAGAACTTAAGCCAACAAATAAAAAGATCTAGTAATTACCAGAGGTCCCCAGGCTGGCTGACTTACTTTCTTTCTTTCTTTCTTTCTTTCTTTCTTTCTTTCTTTCTTTCTTTCTTTCTTTCTTTCTTTCTTTCTTTCTTTCTTCTTTCTTTCTTTCTTTCTTTCTCTCTCTCTCTCTCTCTTTCTTTCTTTCTTTCTCTCTTTCTTTCTTTCTTTCTTTCTTTCTTTCTTCTTTCTTTCTTTTTCTCTCTCTCTCTCTCTTTCTTTCTTTCTTTCTCTCTTTCTTTCTTTCTTTCCTTCTTTCCTTCCTTCCTTCCTTCCTTCCTTCCTTCCTTCCTTCCTTCCTTCCTTCCTTCCTTTCTTTCCTTCTCTCTCTCTCTCTTTCTCTCTCTGTCTCTTTCTTTTTTTCTTTCTTTCTTTTGTGCCAACTGGAGTAGGATAGAAGCTAGAGGAAAGAATATTTTAAGAGCAAATCTTTAGGCAAGTAGTGACAAAATCCTTGTCCTTGAAGCTTATATAAATAACTTTCTAGTGTTTTTTTAACCTTTTCTCTCCCCTCCTCAGTCCCCTCAGCAATGAGGCATGTCACTCCACTCGTTCACATCCATCTTTTTTTATTGATGTCCACTTTGGTGTCTGTACAGGTCATCAATTTTGCTGCCTCTTAGGCAGCCAGTGGGAATGTACAAGTTAAGTCACTGGACTTTGTGTGTCGAGCTTGAGGAGGAGGGAAAGGGAGGAAGTGTCAGCTTTCTTTAGCACTAACAGTCCCAATCAGATACTGGCACTGGGCCTCATAAATCTTGTGGCTGACCCAGGTGAACCCTGAGGCTCAGCGCTCACTGAAAACTGATCAGGCCTCTGCTTAGCTTAACAGGCTGTTCTCAGTGACAAGTGAAGGGTTCAACAAATGCACAAAACAGATATATATTAGTTGAAAAACTAATGGCTTTTAAAAGAATGTTTGACAATTGTTTAAGGCTGTCTGTAGATCCATTATACTGATAAACGACCGACGTGGCATGATACCAAAGTGGAGCTGCTTAGGAGGACACCAACTTAAAGTTTGTTTTTTCTTTCTCTCCTTTTTTTTCTTTCTCTTTTGGTCATCTAGGTGTGGACTCCGTAAGCAGCACATCCCCAGACCTGGGTAAATACCTGTGCTGCATAAATTTAACCTTGCCGTCCAAGTGGAATTAAAAAGATTCTGAGACTGCCCTCAGTGACCTGCAATTGACCGCTTGAACTTCTAAGTTAGGGTCAGTTGGGGCCCAGAATAAGAGGTCAGAAGCTGGTCAGCTTTCTCTAGCCCTAACATGCTGAATGGGAAGACTTTATAGCTGTGATTTATGCAATTTGCCGAGACAGGTTAAGGAGACCTTAAAACACACCACGGGGCTCACTTGCATGGGGACACCCTCCTCTTGGAAAATAAATTCTGATTGTCCAGCGGGAAAGCTCTTGGGGATATGCCTTGAAGTATTTTACCCTCTGTGTCTACAGATTCATTCCCACACTCGACCCCTGAACGTGACAGGGTTAGTGTTTCCAGATTTATTTAAACAATACAAATGCACCAAATGAAGCACTTTCAAACCTGATTAATTGCATAGGCAGAATAACCATTGGTAATGAATTATTTGGGGGAGCAGTAAACGCCTACAAAAGTTAACTCCTAAATCAGTTGCTTCAGAGGTCCAAACACAATAAAAGCTACGATATTTAAACCTTTCCAAAGAAAATATTTTGGGATTTGTGTTTGTCTTTGAAGCCTGGTTCTTGTGAACCATATCAAGTCATTTTTTGGATAATATAGACATGAAAATTATGCTGTTTTTATTAAAGAGTAAATTTTAGAGCTCTTACAGATAAGTTCCTGTTCCTAGTCTGTGCACAGTGGAGTCAGAAACAGATCAAGACTCAGGATTTCCACTTTTACAGAAATTTGCAATGTGTGACCTTTTTTGTTCGGCTTCTACATTGGTTAACAAACCAACAATCTGGTTTTCGTGATGCAACTCATGATAGAGCCATGAACTCAGCCTGAAAGCAAAGAATTGAACCCAGGTCTTTTACAGATGAAAAGCTACTTGGTGCTATAAACCTTCAAGCTACCTTTCTGCTTTTTTCACAGGGCATTTAGTGCTTCTGGGTGCGTATGCCTCTATAACTCAAATTGGCTCTGATTTAATAGATGCAACTCATGAGGTATTAGTCTGTAATGTGGTCTAATTTCATTTGGTAAATGAGAGAAAAAGGTAAAACTGGGAAAGAGCCTCACTTTGAAAAATGGCTAGTGTGTAACATTCAGCAGCTAATTTCTGTGAGGGTTTTAAAGACACACTTTAAACAAGCCATATGCATGCCCCAACTAGGTGTTTATGCGTGTGAATGGGATGACTTGCTGAGTTACCTATCCATTGGTCGGGTAGCTAATAGCCAACCAAATTATGTAGATAAGCTTATATCAGGACAAGCTCAGAGCTTATAAATTAATAAATTCTGTGGAAAAACTTTTCTGCAGAAATATTTAGCTGATTGACCTCAAGACCACTTTGTTTTATCAAGGTCACACTGATTTTTCTTTCTCTCTCTCTTTGACACTACCCAATGATGAATTTTCTTGAAAATAGGACCTGGCTATAAAAGGCACATCTTTAACAGGCCTAGAAAATCCTCTTGTATATTTTTTGAAAAGATGTAAGATTCTACTGTGTGGGGACAGAGGGAAGCAAAGGACCCACCATCTTGCACACCTTACTATAATGTTTTGCTTCTGGTGGTAGAAAATTGATCCTCACCCAGGTTAGAGCACTTGTGGAGGCGAATGGGGCCTGTTAAAAGAGTTACTCAAGGAAAGTTAAGGAAAGAACAAGAAGCTTTGAACAGGGTCTCTCCTCTCAGATCAGGCTGTCATAGCCTTTGTCTTCTTAGCAGCACAATTGACTTTTGCCAGTGGGTTCCCACACTTTAGTGTGGTTAAAATGTTGTTTTCCTGCTGCATTTACTCTGTTGTAAAAAGGGTATCTTCATTCTTGAACAATAAAAATTAAAGCTAATGTTCCCAGTTCACTGTAAATAGCTTTTTGGAAACTCAGTTAATTAAATCTTCCATTATGAAGTATTTTCTATTACTAGAAGAAATTAAAAGTAGACAGGGAGTACAGGGCAGCCATTAATGAGGTTACTGAAGATCCAAAGGGAGGCTGCATTATGAGACTGGCTCCAGAGAAAGTCTGTGGTTAAGCAAATCCCTAAAGGAATGAAGGTTCGCCGTACCAATGATCACTATTGATCAATTAGTATTTTTGAAAGCTCTTGTAGCAGTCAATGGGCAGTTTTGTCTTTTGCCCTGGGTACTAACTGTTGATTGATTCATGGATGACCTTGTTAAAAATAAACAGATAAACACCAAAAACGTGTTAGTGAGTAATGAATTAGGAATTTGGTATATTCTAGTATGGCCTTCTTAATGGCAGTTCAGTCCTTCCCATTCTGCATGGACTAAACCTCTTCAACTTTTTGTGTTATTTCTTTAATCTATGCCAACTCAGTCTGTGGGATTTCCTCATCACTTGTGTTCAAAACCATTTCTATATTGACGAATATTTGGAAGAGTTGAGTCCTTTCCAATTGCTTTTCCTGCCAACTCTGCTGGGGTTTTCTCTCTTTGGGTTAAAATTAAAATATAGAAATATGGTCTTGTTTTCTTATCATCACCAATAATTTTTGCAATCTTAAGAACATTAACTTTAGGTATTATGGCCAAATTCCAATTCAAACAACATGCAATTTGCTTTTTCCAGAATGCAAGCAATATAAATTTACTGGGAGAAAATGGTTGTCTGCTTAGTCTGCTGTGAGGCATTACTGGCAATAAATAATTGGCCATTGTGTTCCAGACCTGAGACACAGCAAGTTGCTTACTCTTATGCTTGGCAGTTGGCTTTCTTCAACAGCTGCAGGTCGCCAACAGGGGCTGGGAGGATTGCTTCTTTTGATACCTTAAGTATGATTTCACCCCTTGTGTATTTCTCAGCTCTGCAGTTCTTGAATCTTATATTTAACTTATCTCGAAGAGACTGCCTAACAAAGGAGAAATGCTTAAACTGATAGGAGGCTAATTTTCCTGGAAAACCAATTTAATGATTGCAATGGAAATATTTTTATTAATATACTAATTCAATATTTTGAAGGTCCACAATCACAAAGATGATATCCTCACTCTTTCTTTATGTAGCCTGGACAATAGGTTGATACACTTTTCATCATTTATTCTTACGGAATAATAAGAACCAATACATTAAGGCTTCACTATGCTTGCTAAGTGTTTTTACCTGTATTAACTCTTAATCCTCATGACAATATTAGATAGGTATCACTATTATCTTCATTGAACAGATAAGGAAACGGAGGCACAGAAATGGTGAGGCTTAAGGACAGTCAGTAATTGGTGACAGGATTTCAACTCAGGAAATCTGTCTTTGGAACCTGTGCTTATGAACATTCCATCCTACATCAAATAATTAATCTACCTAGAGACAAAGTCAAACTGGGAAAATCATGCAAACTACTCGACACCTTTTAGTGTCCTTTCCCAGTACCCTTCCCTTGTATTCAGGAGCAGTCTTTTCTCCATCTGCTTACTTCTCTGCCACCATTTACACCTTAGCTAGCAAGAAAGAATGTAGTATTTATCATTTATCCAGTGACTAAATCCATTACACTGTGATACCTTCTTTTAAGAAATTTGTATTCATTCATTCACTCCACAAATATTTATTGAGACTTTATTGTATCCAGAAGCCATTTTTCCTTCCTTCCTTCCTTCCTTCTCCCCTCTCCTCTTTCTTTCCTTCCTTCCTTCCTTCCATCCATCTCTCTCCCCCTCTCTGTCTCTTTCTCTCTCTTCTTTCCTTCCACTGTCCCTAACTCTCTTCCTTCTCTCCTAATGAAGTCCAGGGGCTCCTGGATGGCTCAGTTGGCTGAGTATACAACTCTTGATTTCAGTTCAGGTCATGATCCTGGGGTCCTAGGATGGAACCCCACATCAGGCTCCATGCTCAGTGGGGAGTCTGCTGGAGGATTCCCTCCCCTGCTCACGCACTCTCTTTCTCTCTAATAAATAAATCATAAAAAAAAAAAAAAAAAAAAAAAGAAGTCCAGACCTCAGCAAACAAATGGAGGAGTTGCAAGGTCTTCTCCTTACTTTTGAAATTCTGCCTAAGTACAGACTGGACTCAAGGTAAATCGTCTTTAACCATTTTGGGAAGAGGGAGACCAACAGGGTCAGGAAGTCACTCACTCCACAAGGACCAGATAGTGCTAATCCCCTGGAGAAGCTTAAAACACACACACACACAGATCTCTCTGAAGCCTTTACTAAGTCCTCTTGATTTTAGAGGCTTAGATTCATAGACTTGGCAGACAAGCATTTCATTCAAAGTATACCAAGTACAATGATTTCCCAGTATGAACTGGAAGAGTACTTGCCCTAACTTCTTAAGGGAATGACGGGGCATTTTTGTTAGTGTGATATAGTATTCTAGTGTTTTGCTTTTAGCTGTGCATTTTACGTGCACACTTTCAAATAAAAAGTTAATTGAAACTATCATATTTTACCAAACTTTTATGGCAGCTATCCAAAGCATGAATCACTTCATTTGAAATAATCCCAGGTTTGCAACAAGATTTGTGCTTTTAATGAACCTGGTCTAAACCATGGGTTTAATGCAGAACCAATTGAGTTAAACTTCATGCTTTCTCGGATCCTGTTGTAAATGTTTTTTATAGTTCTAATGCTTAAGAGACTTTTGTCAAACTTTTTGGTGACAAGTAGATCAAAAAACCCACAGTTATTTGGCTCTGTCCTTCTCCAGATCTGGCAGAGAACAGGAATTGCAGAATGCAATTGGCAGAGCCAAATACACACAGAGACAATGTAATAACATTTCAAAAGGACAATTCCATGGGGTTCTTTGTTGAAAGCATTATTTTGTCTGCTTTCAGTGATTTACTGTTTTTTTTTTCTAGATTTTATTCCAGAGCTCAGAAAATATCAGATTTAGAAATAAGAAGAAAAAAATACAGTGCTTTATACCTTTCACAGACCATAAAACACATATAGGAAAAGACAAAAACAATAACTTAAATTGGAATTTGTTGAAATGTTACATTTTTGTGACTTTGTTTTGTATTTAACTTAACTTAGGCATTTATATCCACACTTATGCCAGTAATGCCCTAAGTTTCTTCAATAACATGGAGAAAAAGCAGAATTATGCAAAAAAAAAAAAAAAAAGGAAAAGCAAAAGTGGACTTAAAATTAAAAGGACCGAGGAAAAATTGTACATGAAAAGATGTATCATATCCTTAGCTTTTAAAGAAATTCAGATTAGAAGCTCAGTGAGATAATACCATACATCTATTAGAATGGCTTAAATAAAAATCTTGACAATACCAAGTGCTGACAAGACTGAAGCAAATGGAACTCTCAACAGTTTTGGCAGTTTCTTATAAATTTGAACATATACCTACCACAAGAATTAGCAATATCACCCCTGATTTTTATCTATAGGAATTAAACCTTATATTGATATCATGTCTATAGTTGAATGTTGATAGAAGTTCTGAACGTTACTGTTGCAAACTGGAAAAAAAAAATCCCAAAGCCTTCCAATGGGTGAGTGTACAAACTATGGTATACCCATGCTTGTGAAAGAATACTGAACAGTAAAAAGGAACAAACTACTGATGCATGCCACAACCTAGATGAGTCTCACAAATGATGTTATGCTGAGTGAAAGAAGCCAGCCTTAAGAGGCTACTTAATAGATGAGTCCATTTATATGACATTTGAGAGAAGACAAGTATAGTGGTGGAGAACAGCAGAGGTTGCTGGTGTGGTGGTGGAGGAAGGATGTCATTATTTTGGGGATGGTGAAACTGTTTTGTGTCCTGATTGTAATGGTCCATACATGTGTTAAAATACATAGAATCATGCAACACATAAGGAATAATAAGTCTGAAGTATTTAGGTTCAAATCTGGCCCCAGGTTTTCTAATGGGAAAAAGGAAATTTATTCAGTTACACAATTTACAAGATCCCTAAAGGAGAAAAAAATCAGTGGGAACTCTGAGGAAGTTCAAATACTCTTCATGTTGGTACCAGATGGGCCTTCGCAGAGGGACCATGTGTTAATCACTGGATAAGGTCCTATATGAACAATGATGAGTTTCACTGAAATGTTTTGGGTCCCTCAATATAGGCCAATAACATCATATCAAAAGACAGCTGAGTAAAATTAATTTGAGGTGTGTCAACTCCATGTAATCTAAAAAAAAAAAAAAAATCCTTCTTATTTTGCTCAATCCAGAGGTAGATTTTAACATATCCTTTCAAAACTGGCAACTTATGTCATTTCTGTGAAGCCTCCTTCATCTGTGGCAGAGTTAGGTGTGACATTTGTCTTGTTCCACAGCATCCTGTGTCCAACTTTAAAGAGAAACTGTGACTTTTTTTTTTTTTTGACTATTCATTTATTTGCCAATTGTTCTCACGCTACCAAATTTTTGGAAAATAGGGATTTTTTTTTAAATCTTCGTATTTCAGCAGGCTGTCTGGTATATAGTTGATGTTCTCTTAATATTTGTTGACTGAGGCAGATACGGGTGGCAGTGGTAGTAGTGGGAAGGGGTAGTGCTGAGGATGGAGAGGACGGGTACTCATTGCGCAGCTTTCCCTCTGAGGACTAATTTGAGAAGACTCAACACACAACTGTGAAGAAGATATTGCACATGAGGCTATTGACTGGGATTTATGAACTGTGCCCAGAGAACAGCAGGATTTTTAAGGCTGTGTGGACATAACTATTCCATAATGTTTTAGAAGTAAAAACAAAAGAGTTGGGAGTCATTAAGGTGTCCACACCTTCTAGTCTGAGTCTTAAATTAATTTGCCCATTTTTCTTTTTTTTTTTTTTTGGAAGCCATTTACACTGGATGAACTGCTATGAAATTTCTCTGTGACCTTGGGAAAGTCATTTAACATTGCTAGTCCTCAAAATGCTTATCAAAGAAATGAAAGGGATTTAGTATTCACACAGAACCAATATTTTGTTCTTCCCTGACATCTTAATAGTTTAATGAAAGCCATATTTTACAGGCTTAATATATAGAATCTGACTTCTTTCTCTGACTTAACTGATGGGCTGTTTAATGATTTCCCTACCTCACTTGTTTTTTCTCATCAGCTTGCTGCAATATTTAAAATTCCCACCAGCATCTGCTTGGGTTCAGGATTCCCTCTATAAGGCTCCTTTTAAAATGCAAACAAATTGTCTAGAGGATAGACACATAAACTCATTAATACATATTCAATATGGATTAGTGATCTTTAAAACTTAAATCCAATCAGGTCACCACCTTACTTAAAATCTTTTAGTGGCTTCCCTATGGGCTTAGGATAAAGACAAACTGCTTATTATGGCCTTTGAGCCCTTGCACATTCAATCCCCACCTTCCGCCCCATCTGTCCAGACTCACCCCCATGATACTCCTCCAGCTATAGGGCTCCAACCACTCCACCTTCCTTTAGTCTCCTGCCATCATCCTCCTCCTGCCCGCCACTTGCCATTCCCCTAGGCACTTTTCTCTAGCTTGCCTAGTTAATGCCTATTTATCTTTCACTTGCCACTTAATTGCTTTTTTTCTCAGGGCAGTGTTCTTGACCTTCATAACTAGGTCACATTTTCCTATTCCGGACTTCTGTAGCATTCTGCACCTCTGCTGGATTGTTCCTCACAGCGCTTCTCCCATGACTGTCAGATTACTATCTGTCTTCCTCACTAGATCATAAACTCCCTGAGGACAGGGATTATGTCTGGTTTTGCTTACTCTTAGAGCCTCACTGCCTATCATGAGACCTATTATGTATTATGCCTTCCATAGGTGTTTGTTGAATAAATGAATAAATAAAGAATTAAATGAATGAGTAAAAAAATATATCATCAATCTGGTCAACTCTGAGTCTTAACAAAGCACAGAACTCTGTGGGATGGGATTTAATACAGATTAAAAGCCAAAGCTTCCTAGGGACTTATTTGGATGCCCACTCCTCCCTAAGCCTGGTTTGTTTGTTGGTTTTTTTCTTTTGTAATTTTATTTTATTTTTTAATTTTAATTTTTTTTTGTTATGTTATGCTAGTCACCATATAGTACTTCATTAGTTTTTGAGGTAGTGTTCCATGATTCATTATTTGCATATAACACCCAATGCTCATTGCAATATGTGCCCTCCTTAATACCCATCACTGGGCTAACCCATCCCTCCCCCCCCCTTTTTTTTTTCTCACTTCTTCCCTTATTCCTCTCCTTGTTCACTCTCTTTCAGTCACAGTGGCCTCCCTGTGGTTCCTCATACACATCAAGCATACTCTGACCTTAGGGCCTTTGGGCATTGGCCTTTTCTTCATCGAAGCTCTCCTTCGTACTTCCACATGGCTGACTTCTTTACTCAGAAGCTGCCTTCTCAATGAGGCCCATCTTGGCCTCTCTATTTGAAAGTACAGTCCTCTCTCCCTATACTCCCCCAGCTCTATAATCCTCATCCTCTTACCATGCTTTTCTTTTTTCCATAGCCATATTATCTGCTGACATCCTATATAATTCATGCATTTATTATATTTATTATTATTTTTTTCTGTTTCTCTTCTTAGATATAAGCCGCACGGGGCCGGATGTCTCTCTTTGGTTCATTGATATAACTCCAGTACTTACCTAGAGCACTGCCTGATGACATGTGGTAAGTGCTCAATAAATATTTGTTGAATGGATGAAGGGAGGAAGGTGGGCGGAAACATTATCTAGGTGAGGTATGGGATGAAAATACCAGGCAATCAGCAGTCACTAGATTCTCAATGGAGGGCAACAGGAGGGAGACAGGATTTTCTAAGACAAAGCCATCCACCCCTCCACTATGCATTAGGCCTGATCCTGCTTTTAAGTTAATGAACATTAATGGAGAAACATTCTAATTTACTTCAAAATAATTTATATTCTAGATAGGCTTATGGGCATGGCCATGATTCTGACAAATGAGAGATTTCTGCCTTTGAGTTCTGCTACGTAAACATGGCAGATGGTTATATAAACATAATACTTAAGAACTGTATTTGGCAAAGGAGTAAGAAATCGTCTCACAAGGACATTCTGCACTTTGTGTTACAAGAACTAGAGAATTGTATAAAGACACAAAGTCCCATCCTCTCAAATCTGTAAAAATTATCTATTACCATGTTCACCCAAATCTACCAGATTTCCAAACTGATCAAAAACTTCCAAGGGGGGCACCTGGGTGGCTCAGTCGTTAAGCATCTGCCTTCGGCTCAGGTCATAATCCCAGGGTCCTGGGATCGAGCCCCGCATCAAGCCCCGCATCGAGCCCCGCTTCAAGCCCTGCATCAGGCTCCCTGCTCCATAAATAAATAAAATCTTAAAAAAAAAAAAAAAAACAAAAAAAAAACTTCCTTGCTTTTACTCCAGTTGGACAACATTGACAAATTTGGTATTTATTACCTTATACTTAGGAGAAATGTATTTGAACTTTATCCTTTAAAATCGACAAGGTACTTGATATTTAACACTTGCAAATCTGGATACTCATAAAGTACAAAAAAGGGAGAAAAAATAACGGAAGTGTCTTGAAAGTATTCTAAGTAATATGCCACCTTGAAAGGAAAACTTGCTGAAATTTTCTATTCAGTAAAAAATCATAACTAAGTGGGGTTTAAAAACCAATTGTATCAGACTTAGAGGAGGTTAGATAAATTTTAGGGTCGAACTTGAAGTCACGGGGAAGATAATACAGACTTTATTCTCAAGTACAGCTGCCAGGAATGTATTTAGCCTATTAATAAACAGATAAAGAAGGATCCTTTGTTTCTTCCACTGTTACTCTGGCTCTTTGAATCTTTACATGATTTCTCTGCTCACATTTCCTTTAAATTATTTTTTTCCAAAGAATGGTTTTACATGGCAGTTTGCCTTCTACATCCTTCTACCCCAGTGGTCAATCTTTTTATAAAAATAGAAAGAGAAAGAGAACTAATCATACAGTCAACACTGTGATCTTCTCAATGAAATTATTTAGGCGGCGGAAGTACTCTCTATCCACGTTGAAATTGTAAAAATTATCTGCATTAAAATTTCTTATGACTTATATTATATTGGCATTCTTATCCCATATTTCATAGAAAGATTTCTCATTAAAGTCCAGTGGTCTGGATTTCAAGTACCTAGGCAATGACTCTTGTTACATAATAATAGCAATTTAAAGCATTAGCTCAAACAAAACAAAACAAAACAAAACAAAACAAAACCTAAACCAAACAAAATAAAACGGCAGGTAGGTGGGATCATGAGAGATGTTAGGTTTAAGTAGGAGAGTTGCAAACCTTGTTATTAAAAAAACTGGAAAACTGGGAAAGCTTTCTTCTTTCCATGAATTTTAAAGAGTGCACAAGCTTAACCCACTGAACACAACTCTGAAATGTTTCTAACTCCCTGATTATCAATGAAGGTAGACCAGAGAATGTGAAGAGAATTTTACCTTAGGGAAATGCCCTGCTGTGCATTTTCAGTAACTGTATAGTCCATGTCTGCCTCTATGCCTGAAAATTAACAGCATGTCAGCAGGACGGCTGCCTACACTGTGCCACTGTCTGTTTAGGCTTAGGCCATTAAATATTGATGGAGACAGTTGTTCCTGCGCTTGAACATCAGAAAGATGGAACTAAGAGTAGTTTAACTGGCATTTGCCTTTCTGCTTGGTAAATAGAGGGCTGGATTTCAAAGTATAGCGGGATAAGTATTACCATGTGCTCAGTTCCACAGCCAAAGCGTCATTGATCAGAAACTGTGGTTTGTAAAAATGTTATAGTAAAAGATCAGTGAAACAATTCAGCTGAGCTTTGTTGGAATTTACTGAAAGAGAATCTGATAGAACTGCATCTTAAGAACATGCAAGCAGGATTTCTTGCCATTTGTCTGGTTACTTTTTTTAAAATTTTGAAATGATATTTACACGTGTTATAGTATTAACTGCTATGGTACTTAGCGCATAATCTAGATTTCTTACACTTTCGCTGAAAGTAGCAGGGTAGTTGGTGAGGGCCCCAGGGTTGGACTGCCAGTGTTCAGATCTCAGCTGTGCTCGTGCCCTCCTGTGGCTTCCTGTGCCTGGTTGGACTGCTTACCTCTCCCAGACTCCGCTTCCTTCTCAAAATGGAGGTTTCAGTGTGTTCCTTTTATAAGTCATTGTAACATTAAATGAGATGATATGTGTGACGCTCTTAGCACAGAGACTGGCACACAGTAGACTCTCAAGTAATGTTAACCTTTGTGATCATAGAGCATCTATTTCGAGGAAGCAACGATGTGCTTCAACAGCGGCTGAATTTTGTGCCAAAAATACGTGGTAGAAAACTAGTTGCCTCCCAAAAGCTGCTAAGTTGTTGCTTTATTTCAGAAGGGATGTTAAGGTGAATTTCATGTCCCTTATCTTTGAGTGGGGCCAAAACCCCCAGCAGCTAGTCTTCACCTAAGAAAGTGGCCCTGAGAGTTATAATGAAGCATTTCTCTCTTGCTTTTTGATTTTTTCAGCTGAAGCCTCTGAAGTCTTTACATGAGTATGAGGCTGTTCAAGACATTCTTCTTTTTTTTTTTTTTTTTAAGATTATTTATTTATTTATTTGAGAGAGAGAGTGTGTGCGAGAGAGCATGAGCGGGGTGAGAGGCAGAGGGAGTAGCAGACTCCCTGCTGAGCAGGGAGCCCGATGAGGGCTGGATCCCAGGACTCTGGGATCATGACCTGAGCCAAAGGCAGATGCTTAACTGACTGAGCCACCCAGGTGTCCCTCAATATTTCATTCTTGATCTCATTTTGATACTAGAAATATGTGGACTTTGGGTGGGAGGAACAGAAATAACTGAATGCATTTCAACAACATTCATTTGGTTCTGCTAAAAAAGACTTAACATCTGTAACCTTTCCATTCAGCTTCCAACTTCTGACGTTCTTGAGGGACAGGGCAATGCAAACCCAAAAGGAACAAGTTTGTTAAGACTGATTAAAAGTGCATTCTGCCATGTATGAGGTGGAGATTTACCAATTCATTTCTTTTGGACTGTTTTTAAAAGTTTTTACCCACTGATCTCAGGAAGGAGTCACCACTGCTTGACATAAGAAAGCACAAATCCTGTGGTCCAATGTGCCGGTCTTAACAGACCTTCATGGTGGAATGAGTCATGTTCTTACTCATTTTTTGTTACATTTGTTGACTAAGCTGAGAGTGTTCCTTAAGCTATAATAAAGATAAATATTAAAGGCTAGAAACCGTTTTCTTTTACACTTATTTTTGAGAAATGCTTAATGCATATTCAATTTTATAATCTCTTTCTTTTCAACTACACCAAATTTCTACTGTCAAAGCTAGAAAACCTCTGTAGAATTAAAAGAGCTAAAATTTTATTTCGAACTTTTTTCTAAGTAGATGGAGTTTCATTCACAACCAGATAAAGATATCTTTGTATCCTACTTATTGCAATAATAGACCGGATGGATTCTTGGTAAAACCTGAATATTTTTAAATGCTCTATATGTTCTAGTTCTAAATTGCATGTTTTAAGCATATTGCTTTGAAATCCTGAAAAAATGCATACTGAATTTTGATGTGTTCTAAAACAGTCATGAAAATTAACATCTTCCCTCAGCCCAGGGCCAAACAGATTTTTTTGCAGGGCCAAATTAGAATCTGCCTACAGGCTTCAGATAAAAAAAGGTAGCAAGCAGGCAACTTTTTAAAGTCAGAAAAGGCGAAGTAATCTTATATGGCTATCTTTTTTGGTAATCTAAGTAGCTGGGGAAGGGAATAATCTTTTAACTTAGGCTTAACCCTCTAGAGTGTGTGGATGTCAACACATTTTTTTCCAGAATGTAAGCCAGCGTAATGGTACTTTACACCTCTAGAAAACAAATTGTTTTAATGTAGATATATAAGTTACTGGGAGTGGAACTCGCAGGGCATGTTAACTAGGTATTTTTTTTTAGATACATGTTCTTTTAGTGTTTACATTTGAGTTCACTAGCTGGATATATGACATTGGGAGGTCAGAAGTCAAAATCATGGATTACTAATTGCAGATTACTACTTCTATCTCCTCTGAAATTCCGTTGGTGAAACTAACAGCATAGGTTATAACAACCATTAGGCTAATTATAACCCTAGAGAAGCATTGCCCATAGCATCAGGAAAGGAAGGAGAACCTAGAGCAGTCTAGAAAGAGGAGGCCTGGGAACGTGAGCATGTGAAGTTGGAGACTTTATGATACATAAATGTTGATATAGGTACATAGAGTGAGGAACCAGTTCAACATTCAAGAGACAGTTATGAGCCCCTACTCTACTGAGAAGGTACTAGATATTGAGAGTCAGAAATGGATAAGGCACTCTCTCTGCCCTCAAAAGAGTTCAAATTCTGGTGAAAAGGCTATAAGAAAATGAAGGAAAGATGGCCTGGCAAAGATGGCAATAAAAATAGTAATATCAGCACACATGTTTTGAGTGCTTGAAATGGTCTAGTGTCTATTTCAAGCCTATTAGCATTCATTTTCATTTATACAACAACTGATTACGTTAAGGACGATGATTATTTCCATGTTGCATTTAAGAGAACGGAGTCTGGGGGAGGTTAAGTAACCAAACGAAAGCCATGAATCTAGTAAGTGGTGCTGCAGCCAAGAGGAGGGAAACGTAACGGGAACAAAAAGAGAAGGCAGAGATCGATAGGTAGACCTGCTTCTCTATGTGTTTGTCTATCTATTTATATCTATATGTCTCAACATGTGTATATGTCTATGTGTGTCTGTATGCCTATGTCATTGTATACATGCTCAACATGCTCACACACACTGTAAATATGCTTTGTGTTCCTGCTTTTCCAGGTTTCCGTGTTCCGTTACCATATCTGGGCCATACTTCATGCATTTCCTCATTCTTTGTGTCTGTGTAGCTACCTGTCAAGACCAGCTCAGATTCTACTTCAGTCACGAGTCCTTCTCTAAAGATTTTTGATGTAAATGATCTCTGCCCACTCTAAAACATCATTAGCTTTATTCTTGTTCATTTACTCACTAATGCTGTTTTACAAAGTACACGATAGCTAGTTGCTTTGCTCGAATGTAGCAATTTGAAAAGTGTGTCCCATCAGTGTTGCACATACAAAGCACATAAGTATTTTTTGATGCCTCAGTGCATCGATTGATTGGAGCAAGCAGACCCGTCATTCACATACCACTGCTCCCTTGTGCCAATGTCTCATGTGCCATTGTCATTAGTGGGTCCCCTAACGCTACAGTTGTAAACGGAGCTGTTCAAACGACGTCCACTCTTGTATGTTCTCTTCCGGGAGAACTGATTTCCAGCATGTTGTTCTGCTGGGTCCTTTGTTGGGTCACTTATTGGTTTACTTTGATAAGCTCATTTCACAGATTTATATCCTTTCTAGTCTGGTGAACAGTATCTTACAAGGAGAGTCTGGAAAGGAATCAGCCAGCCAGCCAGCCAGCCGGGATGTTTTCCTTACAACAACATTTTATGCTCTTTTACAAACCTGCTAAAATGGGAATCATCCTTTTGCAATTCTCTCATCAGATTGCAGTTTTAATGCCTGGGGTTTTGGCCATATTAAAATCCAGAGACCCTTAGAGTAGATGAGATATCTCTCTTCTCTGGAGTCCCCACAAAGCTTAGCCTGTCGGATGGTCATTTTAACGGGCAGAGTAGGAAGGACTGAAATCTCATTGCAATCTTTTCAGCCTCCTTTGAATTCCTTCCCAGAACAGTTACCCCTAGTAGTCTAAGCTCTAAGGGGTTGGTAAAATACCCCAATTGTTCTCCATTCCACTCTTTTTATTTACTGTGCTGACAGAATCAAATGGCTCCACAAAGACATCATGTAAGCTGCAATTATTCCCTCCCGACTACCTCCAATCTTTGTCTTTTCTAAGCTATTTCAAATCTTTGAGGAGTGAGTCCTAGGGGAAACCAAAGTTCAGAATTCTTAATCTAGTGAACTTGAGTTAAAAAAAAAATGGAATTGTAATTATCTTATTTTTGGGTTGGAACTGGCTAAACATGAAATTCTTTGTTGAGGAGTACCCAGATTATGGGTATATTAGACTGTAATAGAATTTCATGATCTGTTGAGTCAAAGCCAACCCGCTAGGTGTGCCAACTGTGGAAGAGTTTTATGATGAGAATGCTCATGGTCTAGTGTATCAAGAAAGATGTGGCACAAATCTCTGGGTCACAGTCCATCTATAAGGTCCATCTTTAAGAAGTTTGAGAAACTCTTGTTAACCTCTTGTGTTAATGTAGTGGGTGAACATACTTACTGGATTACATATTGAAGATCAGGGGGTGTATGTGTTGCCGCTTCTACAGAATATAAGAATCTCTGTGGATTATCCTAATTTATCCCCCTCCAGTGAATAAATTATGCTTGCTAATTGTTGAGGGGAAAAAAAATTCCTTTAAATCCTCTTCAGAAACTCTCTTGAAAGACTCTGTTTGACCTAACTGGGAGTTCTGTGACTGACAGTGCTCAGGTTAATACTAGAAAAACTAGAAAAATTCTTAAAGGTGAAAAAATGGATCACACATTCTCTCACTCTGCCCTCCCCCATCACCCTCACTGACTCCTTTGTTCATACCAGGATGTAAATGAAGAGTTGTATAGTGAAAATAAAATTGAATGACTGAACAGTTAGCAGAAATATATATTAAGCTTTCCCACTATAGACCATGTACTGTGTAAGGAGCCAGAGAAAGGAAGAAAAGTGGGTGACTCTCCCTGTCCAGAGTCTAATAAAATGAATAGAAAGAAAAAGAGAATGTACATGAAAGGGTAGAATATGAAGAGTAAGGAAATGAATAAACCAGAAATCATATTGGAAAGTAACTATGTAGAAGGAAAGGAAGTTTTCACAAAATACTCTAAAAAGGTACCAAAAAAAAAAAAAAAAAAAAGTTGTTTTAAAAGCTTAGAAGAGTTTATAATGAGGAAGATTATATTTTTTGCCCTGTAAAAAAGAAGCTTGACATTCTCATCCATCAGAGTAGGACATGTGTTGTTTGTTATCTTTTGTTTTTGTTTTTATGAGATAATGAATTGTACTCATTCCCTTGTGATTTGGAGCATAAGGTTTCATATATGTGGGATGTAGCAGAAATAGTAACTGTTCTAAACAGAGATTATCCTAGCAATGCTGGTCTTATTAGCTCAAAATAATCAATGTCAACTCTAAAAACTGAAAGAAATCAAACAAAGAAATGAAGTTAAGCAAAATGTAGCTATTTTGGACCATAAAAATTAATCTGGAAATCTCTAATTAATACTTTCCTATTTTTATTAAATACCTCATTGTGAGTCCCTGTCAAGGTAAATATCTATATGTAGGTAACATCAGAGGCAGAAATAAGACAAATTTTTATTTTTTTTATTTTTTTTTTTTAAATTTTTTTTTTTTTAAGATTTTATTTATTTGCGAGAGAGAGAATGAGAGACAGAGAGCATGAGAGGGAGGAGGGTCAGAGGGAGAAGCAGACTCCCTGCCGAGCAGGGAGCCCGATGTGGGACTCGATCCCGGGACTCCAGGATCATGACCTGAGCCAAAGGCAGTCGCTTAACCAACTGAGCCACCCAGGCGCCCCGACAAATTTTTATATTTTCAAAATTTGGAAAAGGATGATATGAAACAGAAATGTTTTCTAAAGCATTCAAAGCAAAGGTCTTTCAATGACCACTCAGCAGAAAAATAGCTTCTAATAAATCTCTTACAAATACATCGGCATATTTAAAATCGGGTGGTAAATCTTATCAATTACCTTAACAATCACTGCTCGAACCCAAACCCTTTGAAGGTTTTCTCAAAATATTTAACAAAGCATGCACATATTTGAGATTCTGGGTTAGGATAGTGGACACACTACAGTATTGATGATGCTCAGCCATTTCCAGTAACACAATCATTCATTCCTGTATTCATTCGCATATTCGTATGTTGCTATACTTGGGGATAGACAGAGGAAAATGACAGTTCCAGATCTCATGAAATCACAACCTTTTGGAGGAGATGACACCATGTCAGTTTCAGAAGTGCTCATCCCCTTTCGTGACACACATCCAAAACGTAGCATGATAAATGAGAAATTTTGTTGGTTAGAAGCTGTGGCTCCAAGGCCCTCTGCTCCCGGTTAATAGTTGTGTTTTAAGCAAGGCAGCTTCTCGTCGGTAAAATGAGATAGGAGCTCCTTCGTTGAGTTGAGAGGATTACATGAAATGGTACATGTGAATCACTTGGCACAGGACCTGGCATATTCAAATTGATAAAAAAATTAACTACTGTTATCATCGTATCACTTGAATCTGGACAAGAATTATTTTATTTTCTTGCTCAGAAAAATACCAGACAACTTATTCACGGATATACAGATCACAGGTATAAATACTCAAATTCAAACTCGGGTTTCAGTGCCCAGTGATTTACATGCTGAGTTTTTTCTTTTTCTTTTTTCTTTCTACTGCATTAGATGTTTTCATTTCCATGAATTCCTTGAAAGGATACTGCTTATTATTAATATGGAAAAATCATCCATGCCATTCTTTCTGAATCTCTTTTTCTCTGGCCTATTTTTCTACATCTTCTTAAGAGTTATTCTTTTTATTCTTTTACAGAAATATATTAATATTGCAGAATGAAAGTTGTTACTAAATGATGAATAATAATTAAAGGAGAAGGTATTCACTTTTCCCCAACTAAATATCACCACATTATGGATCTGGCAAGTTCAGGCCCTTGATTAACTCTTATTTTGTAGCTCCTAAACCTTGAAAAACATCTTAAGAAAAAGATGTCAAGCATGTACGAAAGCTTTGTCAGTTCTGTTTTCAGGCTAGGTTGTTATTTATTTATTTATTTTTTAAACTGCTAAGTTATACACCCCATTGGAATCCATTACCGTGGCAGGTTTTTCTAGGCAAATAGCACACCAGAGGAAAGTTTGGCTGTGGGTTTTCTTCTTTCTGATTTAGTTTGTTCTTTGGTTGCTAATTTGCATTTTTCTTTGAGATGGATTAGAAAGCATAAAGCTTTTATTTTCTCTGAGATGGATTAGAAAGCATAAAGCATAAAGCAAAAGCATAAAGCAAAAGCATAAAGCAAAGAAAGACAACCCCTGGCCCCTCACTAACAGCGTGAACTTGGGAGAATTACGTCACTAATTTCTGTCTTGGTTTAAACATCTGTAAGAGGGGGGTCATAATTTCTAATCTAAAGTTTTGTTTTGAGGATAGAATGTAATGATGTACTGCAGCTGGCCGATTGTTAATTATTCAGGAATTTTGAGAGCTGGGTATTAAAATCTTGGTAGTTTAAAATCAGACACGGGGACAATATTTACACCACGGAAATTGACAAATGCTATAAATTAGAGTTTTCCTTTTCCTTCCTGGAGAGCAGGTTTGCCAGCACCTCACTGGATAATCCTTGTATACCAGTTAGTAAAGTTCCAGACCCATATTAAGAATTCAGTATTCTTAGTTCTTAGAAGTATGATTTGGAGGTTAATTCAGAAATCTGCATAGGAGTGTTTTTCTTAGTTACCTCTCCAAAGCCTTGTACCAATTTATACTTTTATGCTAATAATAAAGATGACAAGATGTTTGTGTTAAGAAGCTTACCTTTTAGGACCTGCACAAAAGAATCAATTAAAGAGGAATAAAGAGGAATATGCCTGGCTTCCTGAGAGAAAACCCCTTAGTTGATAGTCAAGATGCCTTAATGAAATGGAGATGCAGAAATGCTGAGGATGGCAGGTCATTGTAAGCTTCTTGTTTTATGTCTTTTCTTTGGTGGCAGGACACAAAATATTTCATGAATTAATATGAGCTAGCATATACTCTCATTTATACGTAAATATTTTCTAAGCATGGTGTGTCGCCTCATCTCTCTGTTCATCTGTTGGCTTCTATTACTTTTGTTTCTTCTGTGCAATGAATTTTGCTTATCTGGAAGTAAAGTGCTTGAAAATCATATACAAATTGAAAATGTGTTTTTAATGATAAGGTCCATGGCTTGGCTCTGAAGTGAGCATTTGTATATCAAATACCCTTATGTAAGGCTCTGTCTCCTCCTTGATTGGGACACAGGAAAAGCGGATTCCAGAAAGGGGAGCAGTTTCCTAAACCTCACTTGTGCAAGAGATCACAGGTAGCTGTTGGATTCACATTTCAGGGAATGAACTCAGAAATGGGCTACATTTTTTAGTAGGACTGCTTCTACTAGGAGGGTTGAGGGTGTCTGCTACAGCTAGCTAGCTAGAGAACTCCCCATTTAAATCTAAAGCAGGGAAAGGATGTGAAGACTAAGTAGGGAATGTCAAAAGATGTGGAAAGAATACACTGATGTAGTGAATATTGATTGACAGAAAAAAAATTTGACCTAGGTAATTTTAATTTTGATGCTCAGGAAAATCATTGCTCAGATCCAGTGACATTCCTTTTATTTTCCTAACATCTTACTGGTGTACACAGTTTTCTCTTTTAATATATACCTAAGTGTGTAAGTTAAATAAGTAGGTAATATATAGCTATATATTCCCACAGTAATTTTAATTTTTTCTGATTATAAGTGTTTTATAACTCAGTACAAAATTTCAAGAAATAGAGAAATGGATAAAGCATAGATAATCATATCTCTCAGAAACAACCACTGTTTGTATTTGGGTAACAAGCTTTTAGGCATTTTAAAAACACTATGCAAACACATATATATGTTCATATGAACATAAACATGCATATATATGATGTCCCATTTGCTTGTTTAAGTGTGAAATCATTGTATTCTAAAAACTTGCTTTTTCATTTAATATATCATGGTTATTGTTCCATGTCAGCACATGTAGACCTATCTCATTATTTTTAGTAGTATTTACATTAATCTCTTCTTTTCCACAGGGGATATGTTCCACAACTCCTGTAGATGCCTGAAACCACAGATAGTTCTGAACCCTGTATATATTATGTTTTTTTCCCAGATGAACGTATCTATGATAAAGTATAATTTATACATTTGGCACAGGAGGAGATTAAAAAGAATAACTAATAATATGATAGAACAGTTATAACAATATACTGTCATAAAAGTTATGTGAATGTGGTCTCTCTCTCTCCCTCTCACTCAAAATATCTTAATGCACTGTATTCGCCCTTGTTCTCGAGATGATGTGAGATGATAAAATGCCTGCTTTGTGAGACAAAGTGAGGCACATGATGTAGGCATTCTGACACAGCACTGGGCTACTATTGTCCTTCTGCCAAAACCTCAGAAGGAGGATCCTTAGATTCTGAATCACAGTTGACCAGGGGTAACTGAAACCGTAGAAGGCGAAGCCACGGATAAGGGGCTGCCGTAGTGTTTTGCTCCTTTATAGACTGTAATCTATATAACTAATATGTTGATAGAAATTTAGGTGTTTCTAATTTTTCAACTTAAAAACAGTGGTCATTCATATGTATATCTTTATCTTTAGATTTATATATGTTTCTAATCTATGAGCATTTCTCTTGAATAAGTACCCGGAAGTGTGTAACTTACTACTGCTTTTAATTTTCAAAATAATCTTGCAAGGCAAGGTTACTATCGTTATATTTATTTTATGGATGAGAGAACTCATGAGTAAAAAGGTTAAATAGCCTATGCAAAGTCAGGTAGCTAGTGAGTGGCCGATCTAGGTTGCGTACCTGTCTCTTGTGTGAGGACAGCACTCATGCGGTCTGCTACAGAGCGCTATACAAAGCTGTCTCTCATCATTTCTGTCTCCTAGTATTTCATTTATTCTAGTAATTTAACATTTCTGAGGTCAGAATCCAGCTCCCTGTTAATGCCATTTTAATAATCCTTGTCAGCTGGATAACAGCATGACATAGACGTCATTGTTGATATATGTGCACCTAGGTTGTTATTACTGGTTCCATGACTAGATGCTTGTAACTCTTCAACAGGCTGTTTAAGTCCCTTGAAGGGAGGAATATGAGTCCTGGTTGTGTCTGAAAACCTTCTGTTGACACCTTCATTTAATAAAAAGAGTGCCAATAACAAAAGTTGCCAAATGGATGTCTAAAGCCTGGTAGAAAACCACAGAAACATTAGTAGAGAATTCTTTAAAGAAATATCACATCACCAGCAATCTTGATGGACTAGTGGATAACAGTTGGCGGAAAAACACAGACATTGTTAACTCTGAGCAAAACAAGTATTTAGGAAGAATTGGACCCCAACTGTGAAGAATCTCAACCAATCGATTTAATTTATATATTCAGTGTTGTATATCCATGGGAGTGATATATGGTAAAATTTCAGGTCTAACTGTAGAAGAGCTCTTTGAGTAACTAAAAATAAAGTTATAAATGGCAAGAAAATGTTGCACGTAGTATAATTCATTATTTTTTTCTTTCTCTTGTTTAATATAAAGGTGACCTTTATAATTAATGGCTTTTTAGATTCCATGAAATATATTAGTACCTACCTTATAGAATTGTTATAAGAATGACTGTAAGTGCTTAGGACAGTATGTAGCATATGATGAGCATTTTATAAATGATAGTTATTAAATATATTTAATAGAAATTATAAATTTTCCTCCAAAAAGAGTGAATCAATTTACAATACCATTTTAACAATTTTATTACAGTAATTTATAATGTAAGGCATAATTTGGTACAGTTCTTCATCAAAGAAAACAAAAGCTAGTGTCTCAAAGATATCATATGTGACCATGTATCCTCTGTACAGATAAAAGGAATAGTTAAGTTTGCTGAAAGTCTAAACCCGCCCCCCCCAACACCTTCTGCAAAGTAGTCCCATAATCACTTAACTTCTACCTATTATTTCCTCAAATAGATGTTGTTGTTGTTTTTTTCTCAAATAGATGTTTAAGATTTCTGGGTTATATATGTGAATAAAGATTGTACTTTCACCAATGATTCTTTGACCGCTAGCTAATAATTATTATTATTCGACAGATAAATTATATTTTAAAAATTAAAAAAGCTTAAGGAAATTTCTTGGATGCTTGTATTTTTAAAAAAAGCAGTGAGAACCTATTGTATAACTAGATTCAGGAATATTTTGATATATATGAAATTAATCAGCTTTTCCATACAATGCAGTTTTTGAGACCGTGGTCCTTTATTGATTCAGTTTCCTGATCAGTGCAAACTTGACATTACACTTTGACTTTAAGACATTGGAATTGTTACTCTTTATTCAGCTTCTCATTTCAGATGTAAGAGTGTCAAACTGCTCTACGTAGGAATTAGAGAAAGTTTTCTAAATAGAGATAACAGAAGACTTTCTGGCAATTATCCTCTCATGAGACATCTCTACTTAAGATCACATTCCTCTAATTTTTTAGAACCAGTTCCCCTGCGTCCCTGATTTCCTAACTTTCATATTTGAACCTAGAAATAATTCTACCATCACCACATGTTGAAAGAAAGATTATGAATCTTCTTAACTTCCTATGGAAATTTTTTGGTTTAAGTGATTAATTTAGGATCGAAAATACAGCTGCCATTCTGACATATAAAATTGATGGGTTTCTCTTTCCCTTCTCCATGGGGGAATATTTGCTAATCTTTTGGAATCACTGGAAGGCTTGGTCTTATTGTCTCTCTTGGCAGATACCTGTGCAGGCCTTGTTGTGGGCCATGCAGCAGGCACTATCAGTAGTCTCCCAGAAGGCCTTGACCACTTGCATGGCGGACAAACCTTCACTCCAAGATCCTTGAAAGAATGAATGGAACATTGTTCACCTCCATCTGCTTGCCACACTGTCCCTTCAGCTTCCACAAGACTAAAGGAGCAGAGTCTGTAGGCACAGGTGAATTTCTATGGGAGAGTCAGAACAAGGCAGAAAGAAATTACCTTTACTTAGGAGAAAGTTTGTTTTCTGGATAATTTGACTTTTTTAGAAATAGATTTTATTTATTTATTTGAGAGAGAGAGAGAGAGCACGCACCAGCAGAGGGGAGGAGCAGAGGGGTAAGAAGAAGCAGACTCCCTGTTGAGTGGGGGTGGGGCTTGATCCCAGGACCCTGAGATCATGACCTGAGCTGAAGGCAGATGCTTAACTGACTGAACCACCCAGGCGCCCTGTCTTTTTAAAGAAATCTCATAAGAGAAAATACCTAAACATTCATACTTTCAAAACAAATTTTAAAGATTTGTGCATGTTGCCACCTCTAAGAAAATCAGAATTCTGACAGTATGACAAATATAGAAAAATGTATAAAATACACATCTCTGGTTACTCACATCTCCAGATATTCACCACATATTTCAGATATACTCACGAAGGAGAAATTTTATTCCATATTATATGTTCAAGTCATTTGCTGACAGATGTCTTTGCATTCAGTCGTCTCTTATACCTCTGCTTTCAGAGCTGTTTATAGATACCCTAAGCCATGACCAAGTTAAAGGCCGAGTTGTTGCAAAATTATTGCAATGAAATTTTTGGTTGTTTCAGGAGGTTGGGGAAGAAGCTTAATTTGTCTTCATGAGGGCGCCCAATAACTGGGTCCTCCTTGGATGCCCACAACAAGTCCAAGAAATTGCTGTACCTATGCAGAAAGCAGCATGGCACTGCTTACCTGAGTAAGGGTGTTGAGGCTGGATAGTTGATGCTTAAAATGTAGCAGACCTCATGCCAGCCTATCTAGTATAGTAGTTGTTAAGATAGGCAAGGAAACAATTGTCACTGAAAGTGAAGTCAAGCATTTAGAGGCAGAAACACTAATTAGAACTAATTGACAAGTGTTATAGCACTCACCAGAGTAGCTTTTTACATAGGAAAATGATAGTTATGTAAATACTGTGATTAATTGTATTCGCTTAGCCATTACTTTTCTTTTTGGCATCAAGCGTGACCAGAACTTGGCCATTGATTACAACTTCAAGTTTATGGTAGATTTCTTAATGAACATTTCTGTTTCTCAAGCCAGTTTTGCTTTTGTCATTTATATACCTGTGTGTTTCTGTGTGTGGGGTGTGTGTGTATGTGTGTGTGTGTTTATCACATTTCTATGTGTGTGTGTTTTATTACAACATCTCTGTTGGATATAGATATAATTTGTAACCATCTTCAATCTCTGTTGTGGAACTTACTCTCAATCCATTGACATATTGAAAAATCATTCCAGGCTGGTAAACATAAATACAGTTATTTGCTCTACTTTTTTTATGATTTAAATATTCCGGTAATAATTTGAAAACAAGTCTTCAAGTCTGTCAATCTAGCATCTGCCACAAACACTAATTCTCATATGAAAAAAAGGAGTTGTGCTCAGTGCATTATTTAGCTGTAAGTACATTTTGCCATATTAAAAATATTATGTGAAGACTCTAAATATAGAGGTTTCACAAAAGCAAAACTAAAGAAAGTGCATTTGACTACTTCTTGTAATGTGAGAAATGGTGAGGGAGAGTGTGTGAGCATCTGATTAAAGCCAGATACTAGGTGGGAGCTGAGTGGAAGGCCAATGGGGGTGAGAAAAGTTTGGAAGTATGGGTTCAAGCTATGGTTCTGTGTAATTATCTGTGTAACCAAGGGAAGCCACTTGAGCTCTTTTGATCTTAGTTTTCTTGTCTTTAAAATGAGAAGAATGAAACAGATGTTTTCCAAGGTCCCCTCTTCCTTTGAAAAATTAGTCCATTTTAAGTTATTTATTTTGAAATATTTCCAATGTAAGTTCACTAGAGTGAAGTTTAGCCCATTTTCACAGACAAAGGTAAAGAGCCTCTGGTGATGTTACTGGTGGCTCAGACCTGGGATTGAGTCCTGTCTGGTTCATGACCCTTGTGGACTTTACCCACTTCCTTGGGGTGGGGGGTGGGAATTGGAGAGAGGTAAAGGGATAGGATATCCTTGGATTGAGTACTCTACCCAGTTATCCTGTTTCAATTATATAGGTATTAGAAGCCATCTTCTGATTAAAAAACTTTTTTTTTTTTTTTTTTTTTTTTACAGTTTTAGGGCAAGGAAAAGGATAAAGTTGAGGGAGTTGATGATCCACTTCTATATAAAATCATACTTTTAAATAGATATGTTTTAAAAATGTGTTTGATTTTTGCAAGCAGAGTCATCACAACCTCTTCTACAACTCTATCTCAGAGTAATTTAATTGTATCAGTTTCCTAGCTCTGCCATAATGAATTGTCACAAGCTGGGTGGCTTGAAAAGCAGAAATTTATTCTCTCACAGTTTTTCGGGCTAGAAGTCTGGAAATCAAATGATCAACAGGGGCCCTGTTCCCTCTGAAGCCTCTAGGAAAGAATCTGGTTCATGTTTCTTCTGGCCTATGGTGGTAGCTGACAATCCTTGGTGTTTCCTGGAAGCAGCTCTCCCATCTCTGTCTCTGTTGTCACTTTGTGTTATCCCTGTATGTCTGTGTCTCTGTCCAAATCTCTTCTTATAAGTACACTGGTCATTGGGTTTAGGGGCCAACTAACTATAGTGTGACTTTATTGTAACTAATTACATCTGCAAACACTCTATTTCCAAATAAGGTCACATTCTGAGTTTTTAGGTAGATATGATTTTTGGGGAGACACTATTCAACTCAGTAAAATTGTCATCTAGAGGAAAATGACAACCCAGGAAGTATCTAATGACAAGTAAAAATATATTTTTTAAAGATTTATTTATTTATTTTAGAGAGAGAGAGAGAGCACGAGCAGCCAGAAGGGCAGAGAGAGGAGAGAGAGAGAGAGAGAAGCAGACTCCCCGCTGAGCACAGAGCCTGATGTGAGGCTCGATCTCACAACCCTGAGATCATGACCTGAGCCAAAATCAAGAGTCGGATGCTTAACTTAAGCCACCTAGGCACCCCACAAATAAAAATCAAAAGTACACAAAAATCTGCCACTCTCAACAATTGTTAGATATAGGTATTAAATATGATTCTCAAATATGGCGTAAGTGTGAAAATTACATTAAGTAATAACTTCATAATTTTAAATATATGAAATCTGTGCAATGAATCACAAAATTGAGTGCATGCCAACTATATTCAGTTAAACAACTTTGAGGTGTCAAAACTATGGTTGAATGTGTAAAAGAACAAAAAAGAATGTAAGATAATGTCTATTTCTTTAATCCTGAATTGCTTCCTTTATGGCTTTTTCCTCTTCTTTTAAAAGTATTTCTTCTCAGTTACTCCATCAGACATAATCTTACATATCTATTATTCTGTTTTCTTGATTTTTATCTTTTTTTCCTAACATACTGATTTTTATAATTCTATTTTTAGCTTTTATATGAAAGTAAAAACTGATTTAAAGGTGATTTATTACACTTGACTATCACCAGTGGAACTTGATCTAATTTAGCTACAATAATTTTTTTTAAAGGAAGGTACCATGATTCATGTATTGATAAGTTAAAAAAATCTCCTATTACCACCTTTTCTCTGAATCCCTCACTTCTCTAATGAATTTATAGTGAGATTTTAATTAAAATGTTGGTAATAAAAGTTTAAACATGTTTAAATTTGCACCTGTAAATAATGCATCAAGCTTAAAACATTTACATATAACTTCACTGGAGAGAAAGATGAGGTCTTATGGTAGAGGGGCAGGATATGTTCAATGAAATAGTGAGCTGTAAAATGACTTGATGAAATTTGTAAATATATTTTAAAGGACTTATATTTTTAAAGAATGAAAAGAAGGAGCACGTGGGTGGCTCAGTTGGTTAAGTGTTTGCCTTCGGCTGAGGTCATGATCCCAGGGTGGGATCGAGCCCCACATCGGGCTCCCTGCTCAGCGGTGTGTCTGCTTCTCCCTCTGCCTCTCACCCTGCTCGTGCTTGTGCTCACTCAGTCTCTCTCTTTCTTCCTCTGTCTGAAATAAATAAATAAAATCTTTAGAAAAATATAAAGTATGAAAAGAAGTGAACAGCATAATGCAGGAATCTATATAACCAGGATTGAGAGTCTTTAAAAAAGATAGTGCCAGTAATAACTAAATAAAAAAGGATAGATTTAAAAGAAATATCAAGTGTAGAACTCATAGTATAGGTCGGACAAAGAAAGGGAAGAATTTGAGGGTGATATATAGGTTTCTGTATTGGTCAGTTTGGTAGAGGGTGGTGGCTTTAACATAACAGGGAATATAAGGATTTTGGAAAAGGATGGTTGATGTTGTGTTTGTAACTTCACATGCTTATGGAGCACCAAAGAGTAGACATCCAAACTGCAGATTTGAAGCTCATGAAAAATGCCTTAGGTAAAGAGAATTTTAAATTTGATTTGCCTCTCATTGTTTTCCCAAGAGAAAATTTTCAATGGTTTATGAATAACAAAATAAAATAAATTGTGACTAAGTAATAAAAATGTAACAAAAAAGAAAATAAAGTTGGGAAAACCAGAGGAAGCCACAAGTGAGATTAGTTAAGAAACTATCTTATACAGTTGCTTGAAGTGGAGTAGAAATATTTCTGTAAGCCTTCTAGCAGCAATCATGAAGGAACACCATCAATGTTAACAGGGCATGGAGTTTTATGTTTTGTTAATTGTTGAATCCTTCAAACCTAGAGGAATGTCTGACACATAGTAGTTGTTCAATAAGTGTTTGATGAATAAATGCAAAAAGTGATTTTAGATTTTAAATGATTTTTAATGATAATAATTATTTGCCCTAGGAAAAATTACCCAAATGTTTGAGATATATTATATGCATTTTTCCAAGGACATTGATATTTGGCTAATTCAATTATCAAATGTATTATTAATATCATTTTCACTTTGGAGAGGGGAGGAGAATCTAGGTTTCTTTGAAATAGTTTTATACGCTTAATATTGTCCAGTTCCTAGATGCTCCAGAACAGGTTTGTTCATGAAGCTCTACTTTATGAATGACTGTGTTCATAACTGTCAAAGAAGGGTTCTTATTCTTAGGTTCACAATGAATGGAAACCAGGGGGAGGATAACTGGACTTTTGTTTCCTCTAGTTTTGAAGATATGCAGTTTAATTCTCCTCATCCAGGCAAAGACTGTTTCCATTGCATCATTTTCCTATTTCCTGTGAGCATACAGCCAACCAAGGGCTCTGAGAAGTACAGAGGAAGCCAAATTCAGCCAATATTGACTATGAACTAGTGAGACTCAGAGCCCACTTAGACCAATGAAATAAAATACATACCATAAATGTAACTTCGTAGTATCCTGATTTGTTTGAGAAGAGAGAAAAGATATTCATGTAATTGTATTAAATGCCAAACAACTTTCTAGAAAAATGAGTAAAAGGCAAGTAGGGTTTCTCCTATCAGAAACACAAGAGATCTTCATCAGATCTTCTGAATGCCTATGAATCCTAGGACATTACTTTGGTATCTCTTTTTATACCCTACCCCCAACCCCTTCTAATACAGAGACAGTACCTCTCTGCAATATCAAATTTTTGTAAATTGATTTCCTCAGGAAGCAGGTAGCTACACTCCAATGGTCTAGAGGCTTTAGCAACATCATTGAAAAGAGTTTCCTCTTCGCTCTACCCAAGTTTTGTATCTATAGGTCCTGAACATCTGCTATGATTCCTTCTTTCTACCTGCCACTGTTCAACTTCATGACTTACCCTCTTGTTGGGCATTTGAAAGAACAGGGTAATACAGAGAAGCCAACCCTGACTACCAAGTGCTTTCTAAGGACTCTTGCTGCAACTTGCCCATGGTCCCTTTCATGTGACCATCTCATGTAATCATTTATTTGAAAGTGCAGATAACCATGCTTCATTCTTTTGAGCTGTCCAGTTGTTTTCCTGAGCTTTAAGTAAGTCTCTCTCAATCATTAGGGTTTCACTGTCTCTTTCTGGGAGGCACAGCTCAGCTTTACAAAAGAATTTCCAGATGTCTACTGTCCATTACAGGGTGATTGATCATGTGTTTCACAACTGTCTTCAACCTAGAAGGTGTTGTGAAGAAGATAAAGTCATTATATCAAACCTTAGAACACTTTTATGTATCTAAAAATCTTGGTCCCAAGTATAATGTGGATAATCTTCAAAAAGTATTTTCAGATGTATTGCTGTATCTTATCACTTACTTTCTCTGAGTCTTCCAACCCAATGGTGGTTTGAGTTTTTGTATTGCAGGGGAATAGTACATAATCTCCAGAACAAGAAGGTCTTTGTTAAGAATTTACTGTCCACTTAGATTTTCATTTGAGAACACATCAAGAAAACCAGTCTTTTGAGGCGAGATATAATTTTGTAAATTTCTTTAATAAATCAAATCAAGCCTTTAGAATCCAGACCATAAAGTATTTTCTGTAGTATAGAAATTATGTTCTTTCTGGCTAGGACTCCTCACCATGAGGCTGATAACTATGGAGTAAAAAGAATATATGCTAGAACTGAAACCTGCCCCTTATGGTCTCCAGAGATTATGGGCAAGAAAAGTGAAGACACAGAGAGAAAAAAAGTGGCAATAAATCAGTGTTCTCATTCATAAGTACTGTCTATCCATACCACAATCACTGGTGGGTTCCACAGGAAGGATGAGTTTTCACGGGGAGCCTTAGGACACAGGAACTAGTGGTGTACTTTTACTGGCATACTAGGGGTGTGCTTTTACAAGCATGCTGCTACCTTTCAGGAGAATCCTCAAACCTGAAAACTTCCAATATGGCACTGAAGGGGAAGGAAAGGGAAAGATTTGTTAGCTTGAGACAGTGTTGCTCCTTCCATGTGGCATGAACACAGCGCTCAGTGACCCATATTTGCCCCAGTGAGGGGAAATGGATGCCAATATGACTGGTGGGCCATCAGATCTTGGTTAAGAGTAAAGAGGTCATCTTGTATGGATAATTTCGGTACTACAGTACCAGCGCATCACAATGAGAGAGCCTGATGGCTGTGGTAGCTTCTCAGGTGTCACCAGTCCAGGGAGCAGCTGGTTCAGCCACTCTGCAGCCTGGGACTTGGAAAAATCCTGAGGGAACCATGCACATTGAGAAACTCTTTTCATTCCCTACCCGACACAAGGCTACATGCCAACATTGCCCTATACACCAAGATGCCTTCGCAGATAGCAGCAAGGGTAGGGAGTAGGACTTCATAAGACTGACCATTTTCTTGGGTTGCCCAGTCAGAAACATAGTTATCTATAAAGGTTGTTATAATTACTAGGTTGAATTAAGCTTACCCAATTGGACTAAATTATAGTCACTTCTAACTCTATCTTCATTACCAGGAAGGATGAAGAAATTTTAAAGGATTGGGTCAGTTATAGAAAAATAAAGACATTTTCTTTCCACATAGGGATGCAATTATATTTGAGACCCTTTTTAAATTATATTTTATCTTTGTTCAGATAATTAGGAAATGGGACAAATCCAGGAGACTTTTTATCAATATTATACATGAGCAGTGTTGCCTACTACAGAAAGGTCTCAGGATCATGGAGCAATTAGTGTGGTTGATAATATTCAAACATTCTAACCCATTCATCGTTTCAGAAGGTCTACAGTGAGGGTGGATGTGACTTCTTTCAAAACAATTCCTTGAGAGGGAAGCAAGAAAGGCCTGGTTTGACTGTGAGTATAAATAAGTTAAAAAAATTACAGTTCTCTCACTTTAGAAAAGTGCTCAGGCTCAGGGTGCCCAGCTTTTGTCAGGGACACAGAAAGCTCCATCTTTATTTTGATGGACGAAATGAGAGATTAGTTTGAACAGCTGATTTTTATTCCAGTCATTCCACAAACTGTCAGGGTTTGTTTGGGATTTCTTCCTAGTAGGCTGTTTATCACTCTGACTTTCTTTGTTCTTCCTGACTTTGATCTCGGTGGACCAGATTTTTGTCCTAAGTAACTCTAGGGGAATTCCAGGACAAGAGCAACATTCTGATTTGATGTTTGGAAGCATTGGTTTTGCTTTCTCCATCATTTGTCTTTGCTGCTCTGTGTGCCTCTTTAATTTTCTTCTTTTACTTTAGTTCATTTTAAGAGTGCAACATATCAGAGAAACACGAAGAAGATGGGTCTTCTACAGAGTTTCTCTTTCGGATTGATTTTTCAAAGAGCTGCAGAATAGCAGTAAATGCCTTGCTCTGGTTCTGCCACATGGGAGTCAGCCCAAAGACAAGTGTTTATTTTCTTGGTGAAAAATAATATCCAAACCTCTTTGTGTGGAGTGGTCACAAGCATTGAATTTCATTAGCTGATTATTGTGAGTCCTAACCCTTTCTAGACATTTTTTGTTTGATTGTTGTAAAATGTTTTAAAATCATAGCCAATTTTTGGTACCCTGATATTGTTTTTAGATTACTCATAGATTTTTGGTTGTTTTTGACATGTATATATGTATGGTTTCAGCACATATATATAAATTTTTCCCTAAGTATTATTCCCTTTTGCAGATTCTTTTCCCTTGAGAAAAGTGTCCTTTATACACAAATGCTAAGGGATCCTGTGAATCTGAATTAGATCTAAAGTAACTTGGAATCAGTATTGCTTAGAGGGTCTACAAAAATGGTTTGTAAGACTATATTTAACACACAGTGCATATATATTTAAGGTCAAATAAAAATTGGATATATATAAAATTTAAGATGGTTTAAGAGGGCTAAATTGACACTTTGGCTGGAATTGCAATAGTCCAGTGCAGTGCAATGATCAGAATCACAGAAAATGTCTCTCTCTATATGATTATTAATGAAGATACCATGAAATCATAAACTGACTTTTACTTACTAAATACAATATATTTAGCATTCAAAAAAATCTTTGAAATATGGAGAACAATAGAAAAAAACAAAAAATGAAAAAGGGGTGGGGGAGACCTTGTAATTGAACAGGTGGAAAAACTTAGATGAAGGGACAGGTGCCATCTGCTCTGGGAAGCCTTCCTAGGCTGCACTGTGTATTCTTTTGTTGAAGGCAATGACACTACTTTGATAATATCATTCCTTGGCTACAGTAGGGTTAAACATTTTTTTAAAAATCTGGCCTTAAAATGGCCCATACCTAGTCTTAAAGCTGCAGAACAAATCCATGCTGATAAAGAGCCTGAAGAAGATGACAATGTATCTCTATGAGTATGGCAAATAATAAAACCACGATAAACTATGTCTGTTACCTGCTACACTCTATAAAAATATTTACATAGAGAATTAGTTACCTCTTGTATAAATCTCTAAAACATGAGCATCTGCTTGTCATTGTATGCATAAACCTTCATTCTTTATGTGTTACCAGCTCTTTGCATCATTTCCTCCTCTTATAGCCCACTTTAAAGTAAAGGTATTGGAAACCCTTCGACTTGCTCAAATACTTAGAGAATCATCAGTTGAAGGCATTTTCCATAGAGAGTAGAATGAAAGGCAATGATGGGAATAAGTCTCTGGAAGTTGGACTTCTTATACCATGAGTATACTCACTTCTTGCTTATGACACAGAAATCCGTCATTTAGGTCTTTGTCCTTTAAGAAATTACCAGTTCTTTCCTTGTAGGAGTTTGTCCTCAGAAAATACTTTTAATGCAATCTATTAAATCTATTACATCCTTGCTGAGTTTTCAAATCAGATTTTAGTAGTCAGTCAACTAAAATGTCAGTGAAAATGTGTAATTTATTATCTTTGTCTCAGCTTACAAGTTAACACAACACAACATAACATATTGATGGCAAAATGTAAAGCTTCACATAAACAAAAACAAAAGGCAAACAGATGGAAGCTCAACACATAGGAGAATAGCTATGGGGTAGAGAAAATGTATTTATTTCTTATTTTCATTTAGCCGTCTACATTATGAAATTGTTGGCAATTATATATATTTTGGGCCAAAGTTTTGAATGAGAAATGAAACTATTCAAACTAATTTTACTAAATTAAGAAAATGATATAGACCCTTCACAAAGTAAAATTTATTAATTTAGTTTCTTGCTACTAGAGAAGGCATGCTGATAGTGCCCAAATTCCTCTCAGGGTATTCGGCAAAGCCACACGCCAAGAGAATCTAGGAGAGTGGCCTAGTTCTGAGAAGACTAGACCATCTGGGGAGAGCCCTGGCTCATCTCAGGGTTCTCATTTTTAAATTTACCCAAATACATACCTAAACATGTGAAGAAATGGTAGAACTTGACATTGAACTTCAAAATTTTACTGAATCCAGAACTAAACCTAAAATGTGCTTCTTTTACTCTAACACAAATGAACAGCAATTCAAAATAGAGCCAAACTAAGAAAATAAATGAGCCTCCAAGTATTCCTGAATTCCAAGCCTAGAACAGGTTTAGAACCATGACCTTCAGCCATGAAGTTAAGATAGGATTTAAAAGACTCCCCTAACAACAGCTTATTCCTCAGCCTTGAGACTTAGTTAGTGTACGTTTCCAACAACCATGCACATGGAGGAGGACTTAAAAGGGCACTTTTCAGAAAACCAGTGCATTATTTGGAGACTTTGAGGTGTTTATCCATGATTTGTGCCTTAACCAACCCTCTTCTTCCCCCTAAACACACTTTTCTTTTTTTCCTTTGTATTATATGTGTACTATTTTCTCTTTCACCAAACCATGAGCCCCTTTGAACCAGGGAAATGGTCTACAATGTCAATTTTGTTTCTCTCTCTGTCCTCTCTTTTGAGAATCTAGATCCTGGAATCTTTGTACACGTAAACTACTTCACACATACTTGTAATTAAAGGATACTAGTAAATAAACTACTGAGATCTAAATACTTTCTGCAATGTATAATTTTGTCTAACTTTTTTTCAGTGACTAGCTTAGCAAGTTTAGTGAACTGATTCATAGCTACTCATGTTTTACAATAATTTCATATACCCTATGAAAATTATCAGCTAACTCTATAGTACTATATATTAAATACATGTGGAATGCAATCAATTTTGTAAACTAAAACTTATTCAACTAACAGTAATCATTCATTCACCTAACAGTTTTTGAATTATTAGTAGGTTCCACTAATAAATACTACTAATAAGTACCACTCTGGATTGGATACTGGGGATTACAGTTTAATATCCACAATCCTCAAGAACTTTATTCAGCTCTTGAACTTTATTAAGTGACTACTACTATGTATTAAGTACTGTTTAAGATGCATTACCATCTTTTCCTCATTTAATCATCATAACAGTTCATGGTCTCCATTTTACAGATATGGAAACTAATGCTTAGACAAGTTAAGTAAATTGTTTTCCAAAAGCTAAAATCTCAATCAAGATGTCTGATCCCCAAATCTTTGCTTGAAATTTGGCCAAAAGACATGTTTTATGGTCACCAGAAATATTCTAAAAATGAATTAATTTCATGCTGAGATTTGGAGAGAGCTCATAGCAAAAAAACAAGATATTTGAATTTTCTTGAAAAAGAAAATCTGGCAACTGTAGGTTTACATGCCACATGGCAAAAATTGGCTGCAGCTGAGTAGCAGCTATTTGCTTTATACTGGCCATTTTCTCCCCAATCTGATGTAGTTTCCAAGGGTTAGCTCCACTTCCTTATGCTATTTGCATTGTTTCCTGAAGGCATTTGTGTTTAAGACTACTATATTCTTCCATGCTTTCTAGATGTAATTCATTTTATTAAAAAACATACTGGGACCTAATTAAGAGTGAAATAGGAGATTAAAACTATGACCTTATTAATGATATTAATTGGAGGAAAAAGCTTAAGTGTAGGACAATAATAATCCCTTTATTCCAGAACTCCAGTATTGGATATCCTTTCCCAGGTTGAATAAAAAAAGACAGGTACATTTAAAAAACACAAAAACAAACAATTTCTATAAATTAACAACATAGTTGATTAAAAAATCAAAACTATATGGATGGGTCTAGACAGAGCTGAAGAGAAGCTTAGTGATGTGGAAGGTTCATTTGTGGAAAAACCCAAAATGGGGAATAGAGAAATGAATGGATAAAAAACGAGAGATCATTAAAGAAATATGGAGGGTGAATTGAAAAAGTTCACTACACACAGTGGAGTTTCATACAGAGAAAAAAATGGAGAGGGGAAGTATTCAAAATAATAAGGTCTGAACACTCAAATCCAAAATTTGTGAAGGCATAGTGATGAATTCAGGTATCATAAACACACAAGTCCCTATGAAGACACATAGTACTGAAGCTGCATAACATCAATGATAAAGATAAAATCTTAAATGCAAACAGAAAAAACAGATTACTTACAAATGGGTGACGCTTATTCTCAAAAGGTAGTAGATTAATGTCTTTAAAGGGTTTAGGGAAAATGATTTTTTGCATGGATTTCTATGCCCAGGCAAATTACCATGTAAGGATGATGGCAACATGAAGATTTTTTTCAGACACGAAAGATAAGGCATTTATACTCCAGACACACTGAGAGAACTTTAAAAGAATACGTTTTAGTAAGAAGAAAATCAACCACAGAGGAGGGAATGAAAATAATAAAAGCATCAATGACCAATTAATTTAAAAATATATATTAGCAATCTTGTCAGAAGATAAATCCATTTTTGGAAGGTGGGAGGTTAAAATAAATGAGGGACTTAACTGTTAAATAATAATGTGGAAGCTAGAAAGAGAAGATTGAATTAAATTTTTCCATGTTCTTGATAATGTTTGAAAAATAGTTTAGATACATTGTTAAAGATGGATTTGGGGTAAAAAAAATGCATGCTAAATATTTGAGGCAGTAATTCAAAACACTGGACAATGAAAATGGTCTGGCCAACAGCTAATCATGAAGGGACACTGACCAATGAGAAAGGATAATGTCTGCAAGCCACCACTGTATTCTGATGTCTTCTGGCTAAATATCAGTTGATATTTTATCTTCAAAATATCTTTGAAGATAGCCATTAAAATAATGGAAATGAGTGCATAATTTCCCAAAATGTAGATGGAAAAAAGGGAATACAGAAATTTTTATCAATTCTGCAAGATTAAGAAACTGACATCTAGACAAATCATGTGACTTGCTCAGATCACATAGTAAACCAGATGGGGTTAGGAGTAAACTTGGATTTTTAACTAAGTCTATTGTTGCTCTATTGTGGTATTTGGCCCTACAAATTCAATTTTCAAATCGATACTTTCTAAACATTTAGTACATTTATTTTCTTATTTCAGGCATATGTATGCTATCATCATTACTCCTGATTCATATTTTAGTAGTTTTTAAACATCTCCATTTATGCTTTATAGAGGATTAACATGTGCAGCTCTAAATGTTAATGTCCCTTTAAAAATATTACCTGTAATTTAAATTTTTAAAAATGTGTATATATTTTGTTAAATTTTATTAAATAGAAAAGTATTGCTGCCTCTATTAAAATCATAAGAAAATGCCATTATTCAAAAAAGTAAGAATTTGTTCTGTGCATTTATAAAAGGACTTTATTTCTTTCACTTCAATTTTCCTGAGGGAAAGATATTTTGTCAAATTATCTCTCTCTTTACAACATGATTTCAGTGGGTAAAACATGATTTTCTTGATTAAATGATTTATAGTTTGCAAAGCAACAAGTTTGAAAGTAAAAAAAAAAATTCAATCTAGAAATAGTTCTTTTTATTATTTTTTTCTTATCTTACCTTTATCCTTTGACCCCACATACTCCAGAAGCAGTGTAAGTTAGCCTCCTTTTTCAATAGAAAAAGAAATAGGAAAAATGTATGTTTAAGATTCCATTAAAATTGTGTGGTATCCCTGGGAAATTGCTATTAAAGTTCAATAATGATGTAACTCTGCTTCAGAAGTTAACTGAGATTTTAGCTAGCGTAGTTTTTAAAAGTCCAGAAAGTCACATCAAACCATTACAAAATGGATACCTGTTATGTCAAGGAACAACCATTTTTGAGCACCTACTGGAAGCTAATTACTCTTTTATGACAGGTAATTGATATAATACCTAGTAGTATTTTCCTTGAACACTGTACTGAGGAACTTACATGGAAGGAAAAACAAAAGAGAGAAGGAATGGAGTTACCTCAGGAGAGAAAAAAAAAAAAACAAAAGTCTAGTCAGAAACAGAGTTACCACATTGGACCAAAGTTGGCCATTACCTACAGAGGGACCTGATGGAAAATTGTTTTTTTCTCATGAGTCAGCCTAGGTTTAGAGAAAAGGAATGTTGTTATCGGATGAATATATACAATGAGGAGTCGGAGAGAGAAGCTGCTGAGTATCTTTTGGCATGAAAATAAAGGATTAGCTTGGGCAGGCACAAGGGATTGAACCTAAAGCTACGAAAATTATACTTAGTAAATTCCTGAAACCCTTCGGGTCACTTTATTTAAGTGCCTTCTTTCTCAGTTTCACACTCTACTTTCCTTAGGTGTGTACAATGAGACATGAGTTTCTTTTGGGAAAATAAAGAACAGTCTGATCTATTTGAAATGACTTCTAAGGCTGATTGGCCCCTTCTTCCCACCTCAAGCATGCCTTCTCTCCATTACCCCGCACATGTCGGATAGGACGATAGGAACCGCTGCGACAGTGGACGATAATGTGCACCAGGGATACAAGCTCTGGTCTGCCTCTGCCTCTTGGGTCACCTCTGAGGATGATGTCATGTCGTCATGCTCCATCATTTTTACTTATTCATTTTTCTCTTTAGACCTGTCAAACAGAGAGGCTGCAGAGCTTCTGTAAGACAGAGCCGTGTCTTTGGAAGACTGTTGTGTTAACCACGCAGATGACATTGCGGCTATGATATAAAGTCTACAGTGAAAATTGCTCTTTGTCAAGAGTCTGGGTCAGATAGAGGATGGTTCATCTGCACACAGACCACCCTTGTCCATAATGTAAAAGAGATTGCTTCCTTGGCGCTAAGAAAAGTTGCATCTCCAGGATGTTATTTTTGGATCTGGTCAGAATCCTATTGAATTTGAATTTTAGGATATCTTTCTGTTCTATTTGATTTCCTCAATTATACAGCTTTACCTCTGGTATCAACTGTTCTCCATTACATTTTCACACTGTAAGTTTACCAGAAAAACTCATGCCAGTTATTATTATTTTTATGAGTTTATACACTCAAATACGAAACACACAAAATAGGCTAGAATTTATTAACATGAAATATTTAATACAGAAAGAGATAGGGCATTATAAAGTTATATGTCATGAGCATATTGAATGTGCCCAATTGCTTTTAAATGTCTAAAGTATAACCATTATGTGCTGTTATAGGGATTATAAACTATATTGAAGTAATATATTCAAGCATCCAAAAAATCAAAGTAAATAAAAATAATTCTGCTCATTGGCTCACAGTTAGGAAGGAATGAGAGTCATAACAATAAAATAATAATGTGCAGGCAAAGACAAATACATCGTGCAGCAGCCTGAGCTGCAGCAGGCCCTGATTCAAGGGAGGGAGCCGGAGGCTTCCAATGCATAAAAATGAATATTTGTCTGCCAGGGGAAGACTGCACACATCTCTTTCCCACTCTTACCCTCCAGGGGCCTCTTCTGACCTCCCTTTGTCCCCGGTGAGGGGGAGAACAGAGGGTCTGGATATGGCTAGGAACATTTCATTCTGGCAGCATGTGACTTCCGGAGTAGTTCAGCACCTGCATCTCTGGGGAGTAATTTAGTACCTGCATCACCCTGACCTTGCATAGTGGAGTCTGTGATGAACATCTGACTTAGGATTTTCCTTACGGTTTGTTCTCATTAAGAGATGAAGTGAGGGACATTTTCAAGTCTGATCATTTAGCAAATGGGAAACCTTAGTTCCTAAGTGATGCCTTACTCCACTTCATTTTTTTCTAGAGTTCCCTTGCTGAAACCCAATGTCAGTATTAGTGTCCATGGTGGCTACTGTAGACTTGTTTTCTCCGGAGTGCAGAATAGATGCAGGGGTTGTAGGACAATGCCCGTTTGCTGTCTTATCCCGGGCTGCCTCAACCATGCTCACCGGGAGGGATTCCATGTACTATTTCACAGTGAAGCCTCATGGCGGGGTGGTGAGCAGTGGGGGAGAGGCGGACCTTGGGACGGCAGGCTGGTGCTGGGGAGGGAGGCAGGGCAGAGAACACTTCCTTGTCAGCCCTTGTTAGTCACAGTCATAGGCAGTACAGCAGAAGATCAAGCTCATTACAAGGAAACATTTTTTCTTATGGCAAAATAGATGGAATTCTTAAAGGTCAAGCTGTATGCTAGGAATTGTTGAAGAGCCTTTGAAGCATTTGCTAACTGAATCATGAATTATAGTGTATGTTAAAAAGGACTATGTGTAAAAATAAGGCACATACAGGGTTGAAAGTGACTTTGAAGTTCCCCTTATCCATGTACACATGTGAACTTGAAGGATGTGTATCGAGTTTTATAGCAATTTTTAATAAAATTTTTATTTTAGAATAGTTTCAGATTTGTGGAATGATTGCAAAGCTAGTACAGAGAGTTTTTTCTGCATACCTCAGACCCAATTTCCCCTATTATGAACATCTTGCATTAGTATGGTGTATTTGTCACAAGTAATGAACCAATATTGGTATTATTAACTAAAGGACATACTTTATTCAGATTCTCTTGGTTTTTACCTATCGTTCTTTTTTCTATTCCAAGAACTCATCCAGGAATGTAGTTTGCATTCTCCTCGTGACAAATTATGTGGATTATCCTTTCATATCCTTATCTGCCATCTATATGTTCTCTCCAGTGAGGTGTCTTAGATCTCATGCCCATTTTTCCGTTCAACTTTTCTTTCATTTTTGTGTTCTATTCCGGTACAATCAGATTTGTTTTGTAAATATTTCTCCAAGATATGGCCCGTTCCCTCATACTCCCAATACTATCTTTCAAAGGGAAGTTTTCAATTTTGAAAAAATACAACCGATTGATATTTCCTTTCATGAATTGTACTTTTTGGTGCTGCATCCAAAAACTCATCACCAAATCCAAGGTCACCTAGATTTTCTCCTGTGTTTTCTTCCAGAAGTTTCACAACCTTGGATTTTACATTTAAGTTTATGATCCAACATGAGGCAATTTTTGGGAAAGGCATGAGGTCTTTATCTAGGTTCAACTGTATGTATGACTGTCCTATGTTCCAGCATCATTTGTTGAAAAGACTCTCTTTTCTCCATTAAGTTGTACCCTTGTCCAAGATCAGTTGACCATATTTGTGTAAGTCTATTTCTGGACTCTCTGTTCTATTCCACTGATCTTTAAATATTTCAGGTCATAGTCTTCTTTCCATGAATTCTGGTGGAAAGTCTACTATAATTCTTCTTGTTATTTCTCTCTAGATAAGGTGTCTTTTCCTCCGGTGTCTTTCAAGATTTTTTTTTTTTTTTTTTTTGGTCTTCCATTTATTGCAGTTTGACTACGATATGCCTAGGTAGGTTTTTTGTTTTGTTTTAATCTGTGTTTTAAGTTCTATCATAAATCTTGACAATTTTACTTTAAATATTTCTCTTGCTTTGTTTTGTCTTTCTTCTCCATCAGAGATACTCCAGTTAGGTATTTGGTATACCTTTTGAAACTATCCCACAGTTCTTGGATGTTTCATTTATTCATTTTCGTTCACGGTTTTCTTTGCATTTTGGTTTCTATTGAGCTATCCTCAAGTTCACTGATTCTTTACTTGGCGTGGTGGTCTCCTAATGAGTCCATTGAAGGCATGTTTCATTTTTTGCTATGTTTTTAATTCTAGCATTTCTTTTAAATTCTTCCTTAGAGTTTCCATCTTTCTACTTACATAAACCACCTATTCTTGAATGCTGGTTTTTTTCCATTAAAGTTCTCAACATATTAATCATAATTATTTTAAAATTCTGATAATCCCAACATCTGTGTCATTTCTAAGTCTCGTTCTGATGATTGCTTTCTCTCTTCACACTGTGTTTTCTTCTTTATTTTTGTCATATCTTGTAATTTTTTTTTTAAGCCAAGCATATTGCGTTGGATAATAGCAACTGAGGTAAATAGGCCTTCATTGCAAGGATTTATGGACATCTGGGTAGGAATTTGACTGTGTTTAATGATTGTTGTAGTTATAGGTAACAGAGGTTTTAAATCTCTCTTGCCTTTATTTTTTCTTCCTTCTGGACTTTGAGCTTCGCTAATACTTCTCCACAGAGGAAGCCAGTGCCTTGCAACTCTTTCGGCTATAATCCACTATTATACTGGAGCCCTGTTGGTATGGTGGGAGGATATGGGGGAAGGAAAACAGTCTGTCGTCTTCCAGTTAAATATCCATGTTCCGATGGGCCTTTGTCTTGCGGCTATGACCATCAAACGTGTGTCTCGAGTTGTCTCACTCCGCCCTGCCCCCATCTCCTTTCTGACTGCAGACTTCCCACTCTTTTCCCTTGTAGCCCTGACTCCTACTGAATATGGTTTTTTCTCCTTAGTAAAGCAGAAAAGCTATAGGGAATGAGAGTAGAATGATTGCTTGGCCCTAACTGGGACAAGGTTCTGGCAAAGTCTTTCTCCCTGTAACCTATGTATGTCTTTGTTATGGAGAAAGCTTTGGGAAATTTCACAATGATCCCCCTTCCCCTCCTTCTTCCAGAGCCATGAGCCTGTCTTTCATAGATCTTTACTATGAGAACCTGGTAGGGTTCTTGGAAGTAAAGTCCATGAAAGTATGAAGGCTTCCCTGAGATTGTAGTCCCTAACAGTTTCTTATTCTCATACAATCCAAATTCAGTATGTAAAAATTAATCTTTAAGTGTTCTTACCAGTTTATAGTTCAAAATAAACACACCTTGGTTGCGGTATCTCAAGATGCTCCTGCTCTCTTGATTTTAGGGTGACATTTTGCCCTGCAACGTCAGTGCTCTGCAAAATCCAAGAAAAACCACTGATTTTCAGATTGGCCAGCTTTTTTTTTTTTTTGCATGGATGGGGTATGGGGGTTGTATTGGAGCTGAAGCCGCAAGTCTGTATCTGCTAATTTTAATTTTCTTCTGAATATAATGTGTAGCCTCAGTGATACATGCTAGATGTACACCATCATTATTTCTACTCTTGTAATTTTTTCTTATATTTTCTTATATTTTCCCTTGTTTTTATTGGAAACAAAATATTCAATCATCAGAAACTTCGTAAGGCTCCGTTCCTCTGTTTTGGAAATCTCTTCATTTGCTGGATAGTAATCAAAAGCTAAATAAATTCTAGGCAACTGAAAGAAACAAAGTGGAATAAATTTGCTGTATTGGAAGAGTTCAAGGTCTAGTGGTATAAACAGACAAGAACTAGGACAAATAAATGGGCGGAGTACTAATAGCACAGAAAGGCAGATAAAGCAGACACCAGGTCGAGGAATGTTCTGGGACAAGTTGATGGAATCAAGAATAGTGCTGAAGTAGATGAAGTGGTGATTGAGGAGGAGGGAGAGAAGAATGTTGCAGCCGTAGGGACACCCTGTGAAAGCATGAAGGATCCATGAGGCAGTGTGTGAATCTGCTGTGGAGAGGTGGGCTCTGCTAATGCATTTGATTGTATCCTGAAATCTATGTGGGAGTTATTGAAGGCTACTAAACTGCCATATGTTTGGATTTGCATCTTATATTGAAGACTCCCACTGTAGAGGGGAGGTTGAGTGGAATGTCTGAGACAGCAGAGAAGCTGGGCAAGGAGCTAAGACATTTGTGGAGGTGAGAATTAGGAGGGTCTGGATTAAAGCAGTGACAAGGGGGTGAACTAAGGGACAAATATGTACGCTACCAAGGTGCACATATTGTGTATATATATAGTATATGTGAGAGCATATAGGAATTAATAAATATCCAAATGAGTTCCAGGTTTCTGTGATTTTGATAACAAGGGAGAGGATAGTGCCAACCACTGAAATGGGGACCGAGAGGGCAGGAAGAACAGGTTATGTTTGGAGAGAGAGGGGGAAGGACAATAATGATTTTTACCCTGTATATTTCCAAAAAAAAAAAAAAAAATCAAGAAGTATTTCTTTTTTTAAGTATTCTAAAACCTACTATATGGAGAAAGAAAGGTATAAAAAGAAGTTGCTGCAATAAATCAAATTATATAATTTTCTTTCTTTTTTTTTTTTTTAAAGATTTTATTTATTTATTTGAGACAGAGAGAATGAGAGAGAGAGAGAGCACATGAGAGGGGGGAGGGTCAGAGGGAGAAGCAGGCTCCCCGCCGAGCAGGGAGCCCGATGTGGGACTCGATCCAGGGACTCCAGGATCATGACCTGAGCCGAAGGCAGTCGCTTAACCAACTGAGCCACCCAGGCGCCCAAATTATATAATTTTCTACTCTTGAATAAAAATTGGAAACCATGATCATAGCTAAGTTTCAAAATCAAATGCAGTCTCTTGTTTCAGACCATGAGCCTTCATAAAGATGTCATGTTCTACTCTGCTATGGTGACTCCAGAAAGAACTTCTGTTTTTGGATCTCCTATACAACTAATTATTGAGTAAGAAGACCTGGTTAAAAGGGTAAGAAAACAGGTGATGGAAACATAGATATAGGTTAAACACTTCCTTTCTTCACTTCCTGACTGATAAAAGAGGGACCATCTTTTCAAAATTAGGTAAGGGAATTTGTGACTTCTGCAAGAATTACATTACACTTGGAACCACACAAGTGGTTGTTCAGAATCATGGAAAATTCAACTAAAATTTTAGAGGGGCATCTAACCTAAGGCCAGAATATTATTTCTTTAGGCTAACAAGCAGAATTTATTTATTTATTTTTTTTAAAGATTTTATTTATTTATTTGAGACAGAATGAGAGAGAGAGAGAGAGCACATGAGAGGGGGGAGGGTCAGAGGGAGAAGCAGGCTCCCTGCCGAGCAGGGAGCCCGATGTGGGACTCGATCCAGGGACTCCAGGATCATGACCTGAGCCGAAGGCAGTCGCTTAACCAACTGAGCCACCCAGGCGCCCTAACAAGCAGAATTTAGTAGGTACTTTATAGTCAATGATAGGTATGTTTCCTCTCCACCAACTTCTCTGATAATCATCATGGTAAGTAATTTCCTATAACATTGTTCATAAATCATTTGAGCTTTCTTCTTTGTTTTATCATTATTTTGCATACTATTTCTGTTTTTGCTTTTATTTTTAGACTGTGAGCTTCCCAGGAGCAGAAATGAGTAACATATAATAGTTGCTCAGTTAAAAATAGTCTTTTGACATTTACTGAGTGTTTAGGAGATACAATATTATTACTGCCTTTAAGGAAATGGTGTGTTAGGGAGGAGATAAATTTAGACTGTGACTTCTCTGAATAATTATGACCATCTTTTGAAATAGATCATATTAAGTAAAGAATTAAACCAGATCCTCCTTCTTTGAAATTAAGAGAGAAAATTATTTTATTATGATCCATCAGAAAAAGCACGCATTTTTGCTTTAAAAATAAAGACATACTTTGTTGACAGAACTCAAATGGAAGCATATAATAAGTCACTAAAAATAATAGAACAAACTTCTAAAAAACTTGAGTGTATTAATATTGGAGCATACAAAATCTAGTCAAAAGAGATGTCCAGGAAATCTTCAGAATCGTATAATAACACATACACATTTTCAGTTAGGGATATCCTTACACTTAAAGTTCTAGTTCCTTGTACCGCAATGAGAACTTATATGTCTAATTATTACTTAATATTAGTCAAAGATAATGAACTCTCTTTCACATTAAGCTATGCTCCTCTTTAAATATTGGATCTGTGAGGTTTTACTGATACTCATTTTCCGTTGTGCATTGGCAGGTTCACCTCTGCTCTCTTCAATTCACGGAATGAATGGAAACCATAAACTGAGTATATACTGTATCAGTTAAAGGTTTACCAAATGAGTTCCCATGGTTTTCCTTTCTCACTAAATGCATTCCCTCATGTTGGAAAAGTTCTCTGAAGGGGAATGCATCCTGGTCTTTAGGCCTGAGGGTACATTATTTCAAGCATATCAGGCTGCCTGGTCTAGTGCCTTTTGCATGGGAAACATCTAAAGACCCTGTTCCCTCACAAAGGTTTCAATCAAAATCCAAATGGAAATTGATTCCTCCTTTGGCTTTGTTTTGACTTTGGAGATAGAAGCTCTGACATATTTATTCTCTTACATTGTTTTAGCTCCCCCAGCTAAACACAAGGAAGCAGACACCACAAATAGTTTGTTTACATAAATTGACACTGTCTTTTAAAAATCATGTGCCAGGTTTCCTTTTTATTAAAAAAATGTTATTGTAAATCCATTAGTAGGTACTATTTAAGATCTATTAATTACTAAAATTCATATAATATAAAAATAATACTCTCTTGCAAATATTTAAACTGGCCTAAGTTCACAGGGCTAACTTAAATGAGTCTAAAGGCAGTGCTCCATTAATCAGATAAATGCCATAAGCCAACTTCTAATGAATATTTTTTAAAATCCCACATTTTCTTGATTTTCTCCCCTTAATTTGTAAATAAAGTTACATATCATACCTTAAACTTCAAAAGTAGATTTGTTGGTTTATTAATTCAAGTGGGATATCAGATCATAGAGGTGATTTGCCTCATTTGGGAATGTCATTTGGTGATTTTCTAATTAATGCACTACCATGAGCAAAGGCGACAGATTAACTATAGCATGAACAGGAACATGCTAATTCTTCACTGAAACTCTCAACAGTTGAGTCACATGCAGTTCCAATTATTTTGCATGTTTGGCAATCTTTCTTCCTCAGTGGAACAATAAACATTAACTCATTACTGTGAAAGAAGCTTATGAAAACATGGTTGACATAAATTACTCTCTATTAAAAAATTTTTTTTATTACAATGCCAGTTTTCCCTTTTGCAACGTGTTAGAGTTGTATTTTATTTTTAAAAGAACATGATCAAACATCCCCACAAATATTCCAAATTTGTCATGGGCCACTAAAATGTCAGATCTCTGATCGTTTTGTTAATTCATTCTTTTTCAAAATGATATATGAAACATAATGGGGAGCGGGATATATTATAATCTGAAATTTAGTACTTGAAGAGAGACTTCTTAATGGTACTAAGGTGACTTTAAAAAATAACAATGCCTTTGTGTTCCAGATTTGTTTTCCAACACCAAACATTCCTAGAAATACTTAATGTCCTTGTGTTTACAACTCTGATAGTTTTAACATGGGTAGTTCATGCCACATTTTCCCTTTTTTGGTTTTACTGAAAACACAGATAAGATCACTGGACACTCTCTGCAGCCTTTTTAGAGGCAAAGCTGACGTCCGGGAAGGCTTTGGTGGGCGGCCTCCGCTGTCCAGGCCCCCTTGTGAAGGAACCTTCTGTCCTGCAGTGGGATTGCAGCTTCTTGGAAAGGGGAGCCATTTATCACAGTCCTAAATGAAAGCATTCTTTGAACACAAATGTCTTTTTCTCCCTTTGTCTAATTACTGAGAGGAAAAGTGAGAAGGAAATGTCAAAACAGAGAAACAGTGGTGTATAGAGAGAGCAGCCACTCTGGAGCTCAACCGGCTTTTGTGAGGGTCTGGGCGATTTGTCAAATGGTTGTGGCATAAGTCAAGCTCTGAGGTTGAAAGGTCTTGACCTAAGGAGTCCTGGAATCAGACAGTGTAAGCAAGGGGTCCGCTAGAATTTTCAGCTGTAGTGGAGATGAACAATAATGGGAGCTGGACATAACAAAACCTCATTTGCATAATTCAGGTAAGTAATTTTATTGAAACTGACAAGGATGTGACAGGCTAAGAAAGAGACGAGAACACACTCTTGCTGGGAACCACTAAAGCTCCTCAGTTAGGTATGTGAAAGTAAATGACAGCTAATCTCTTCACTAAAAAATCTGTAAACAATGCTATTTTACCCAGGACTCACCCATGACCTTTTGTAGAGCTGGCTATAGATTCTTTAGTTTAGTCTTCCAGAATATAGCAAATAGAATGGACTAAATTCAAATTATGTTTTAGACTTCAACTGATAATAATTACTTCCCTGAATAGGAGATCCTTCCAAGGCAGGTCTACACGAAGAGAGAGTAGAAACTTTTATAAGTGGATGGTTACCAAAGATTTGAGATCGATGCTATAAAAAAACCTTATTTTTACTTAAGAATAGGTTTTTTGGGGGAGAAATCTTAACTCGGGTAGCTTGTACTATGAATCTAAAAAAGTGAAATGCCTGTAGCACTTGAGCTTGCTGATATATGTTCAAGAGATTATATTAATCTTTACCAGCTGATCTTTTCAACTGTTTTTGTCTTTCTGTTTCAAAAGGTGTGGATTTAAAGACGTGAATTTACTATTGATGCATATATTTTAAACACTGGAATATTTAATGGCTAACTAATCAGTACTGGTTTTGAATCTTGATAAAAATCTTATGACATCAGCAAAATCTACAAATTAGATTTTATGTGGCCTGGATATACCCATCCATAAAAAAAAGCAACAAAAATGATAAGGTTATCAGTAAAAGGATTTCCTTATTTTAGATAAGAGAAACGAAATTCTTAAAAGCACTCTCTCTGTCCTATATTTGGCTTTGCTTTTATGTGTGGATCACCAGGAGATAGCTACATATCTTTTGTAAATCCAGGCTGCTCACCAGTCATTGGTGACTTTTATAGGCAAGGGCAGTAATGGATGGAAATAGTAATCAGGGTAGAGAAGAATGCTACTCAAACCTAGTTTGCCAGAGGAGAACCATGTCTGCTATGCCCTTCAAACATGAAAAAAATAGGAAACCTACTTAGTCAGACACGAGTAGCAAAATCGCTAAGACACAAATACTCTTTCTGCAGTATATGGAACACACGTATAGTTTGACCAAAATGTGGATCATTCCATCGAATGGGAAGCAGTTGAGAGTTCTGGCTAGATCAAATGTGGATCTCAGTATTATAAGCAGTGTAATGCATAATTCATGAGGCTTAATGAATATTCCAATTCATGACAGCCAACTGGCTCCATAGGTCACACCTCCTAGTCTCATATAAATAAAGAATGAGATACTGGAAAGCATACCAGCTGAACCAAACTGAGTGCCAAAAACATGCATATTAATGAGGCACTATAATAGATACTTGACTCTTTGGAAGTGCCTATATTGGTTTCCAGCTACAGAGGGAAAGAAAGTTCACAATGTACCTTTAAACACACCATACTGTGTACCATAAAATGCAGCTCTTTCTATGAAATATGGAATGAAATTACACTGATGTGATTTCAGATTCAGTCATTAACTCCATAACATCCTCTGACACTTCCATCAACACTGAAACATTCTGGAAAGATCCCTACCCCCTGCTCCCATGTTCCTTTGCAAGACTCAACTTGGTAACTAGGGAGAGGAAGTCCTTCAACAGTGCTGTTCTTTTATGTGTTCTGTTTAGTCCTTGGATCACGATGAATGGTAGCTCAGATGAATGCATTTGTGCCATTTTTCTTGGCCCCAGACTATGTTTCCTCACTACCATGACATCTGAACAGAAGGAGAAAACATCTCCCTTTTGTAGCAGGCTAATTTAATTTGTACCTTCCACCTAGGGGTAAATATGTTTGTCTGTCTGTCTGAACTTTTTGCCTACTTTCTTTTCTCACGGGAAACCCTACTGAGTCAAAAGCAGGAAATTGCTTAGTGCTTTAACTTTATTTTAAAGTAATTTAATTTTAAGTCTTCTCACACCCACCCTAAAGTGAAGCAACTGTTGGAACCCCCTCGGGATACCCTTAATGACTTCTGCATGTCTCCTGTGTCACAGATGTCAAAGGCTTGTTGTTTCGGAGGTATTTTATCTTTCGTAATAGATGGTTTAAAAGAGATTGCTTTGGGTTTTACCCACAGAAGATGTGCATTCGTTTTAAAAGAATGAAGAAAAAAATCTTGCAGCTTTTACATTGACTCACATCCTTCCAAATCCGTATTACAAGTTACTGATTTTTACTTGATCTTAAAGTTGATCTTGGGCATTATTTGTGGCTTAGCCTTGTTTGATGTAGAGTTTGTCAAAGATTTAAAGTAGACTACCAAAAAACACATTTTTTCCCCCCTAGGCAAAATAGCAGTAATTCATTACTCGAAAACTTTTTCATAGCTAGGCATTTGATCTGAATATTGTTACTATTTCTCAGGGCCTTTGGAGTGAGCCTCTCAAACAAAAATTATGGCAAGGAGCAAATAGTCTACTTATTAATAAAAGCTTTTAAATAGGGGAGAAGTTCTTATTTCTTTTGTAATTTTATAATTTATTTTATAATTTTATTTCTTTTAATTGTTGTAATTGTTTTCAAATGAACTATAAGAAAAATATTGCTTTTTTTCTTACATTTATGAGAACACATTCTCATTAGTTTCCCTTTCATGGTACTTCTATCTCTCTATACCACTTTTCATATGTAGAGATATAACCACAATTAGTAATTCCACATTATAAGAAATAAGACATCTTGGACACTGCATTATAAGCAGAACTTATTTAAAAGAGAAAATAACTTAGTTCGATGTATTTTATTAATTCCTGTTTAATGTAAAAGACCATTCTGAAATATATTATTAGCTTATAATACAGGAATCTTTACTCATGGCCAGACCAGTCTTAGTTTTTGGTACCATACCATAATAAGTTATATTTTCATGCATAGAATTTGAAAAGAGTATCAATTTAATGATAAAATTGTATTAGTTGGGCTTGAATTCTGAACTGTATGAGTTAGATCACAAGACAATTAAATATTTTAAAAGGATTTTATGTTATTGAATAAATACATTTGAAAATTTCTTAAAGTATCTAAGTGTCTTCACATGAAGCTGCATATTCAAAAACATATGGAGAGATATGGCTTTTTCTGAAGTAAGAATATTACAGTTGGGTATAAGAATTTTTCAGTGCCTCCAGAAAGTCTGAGTTTTGCACTTCAGATCCATGTTTCTTCAAAATACGTCAAAAACTTTTACAATTCTAAAATTTTCATTGGACAACTTTATTTCTAAAGCATTACTTCTTTTTTTTTTTTTTTTAAAGATTTTATTTATTTATTTGAGAGAGAATGAGAGACAGAGAGCATGAGAGGGAGGAGGGTCAGAGGGAGAAGCAGACTCCCTGCCGAGCAGGGAGCCCGATGCGGGACTCGATCCCGGGACTCCAGGATCATGACCTGAGCCGAAGGCAGTTGCTTAAACAACTGAGCCACCCAGGCGCCCCTAAAGCATTACTTCTGATAAGGAAGCCAACTCTAGTTAGTATGATTTAAATTGATAAGAAATTTGAGAATTTGATTTGTTGCTAGTGAAATTTTTCATCTTTTGGGGGCTCTAAACTGGCACAAATTGCTGCAGAAGAAGAGAGATATCTCTGGTTTAATAATGTGGCATTTCCAACTGAATCCAAAATTGAACCTCAAGACTAGCCACTAGTACATTAGAATCTAAACCTGGGATTGGCAAGATATTTCTGCAAATGGCCAGGTAATAAATACTTTAGGGTTTGGAAATTAGTATGGTCTCTGTCATATATTTCTCGTTGTTTTGTTTTCTATGCAACCCTTAAAAATTTTGAAAGCCATCCTTAGCCTGAGGGCCATGCAAAAACAGACCACGGGCCAGATTTGGATCCCTGACCCTAGTTTATGAACTCCTAATGTAAGCTTTTAAAACCTGGTTTCATGTCGCAAAACATGCGCTTATCCTCAGACATATGATCATTTCAAGCTTGGGATTTCTTTCTTATTTTATGCTGTGCTATAATTTATGGAAGAGTGTCTTATCTATAAGGCTTTATATATGTATTCTAATTGGTGGACTTAAAAATTTTAACTTCCAGTACTCATTCACAACAGTCCAAGAACTGCTATCATATATCTTACTTATACATGATACTCTTTTGTCAGAAAGTTGAAATTGTTGTGATGGTAGCAGTGGGGGGTCCGGACAACTATCAACAAAGCATTAGCTTTTCTACATTGCTGCAAAGTGAATGATTCTATGTAAATGTTTCTCCAATTAACTTTAAGATAAAATACTACCAGGTACAATACTCCATGTATTTTACTTCTGGAATTTTTCTTTAACACACATTTAAAGCCAAAGTCTTTTAATTCTAAATAACACAAGATCTCAAAGAATTCAGGGTATTTTTCCAGGAATTACTTCAAATAGATCAGTAATACAGTTTCTCTAGTCTTTAAACTCATATGATGTAGATTCCCTCTGACATACCCAAAATAGTACGTCTGCAAAGGCGAAACTCTCCTGTTCGTAAGAATGCCTTTCTTTAGAAAAAAGGGTGAAGTGAGGATTGTCTTTAAAATATCAAAATGCATTATCCAGTCTGCCTTCCCCACCTTCATCATCAATACAGTGCATCCTTAATGACTGTGCTCTTGGGCCAAATTCTCCTTAATCTCACCACATACGCTTTGTTCCTGCACTGCCTGTCTCTCCTGGGTTCTACATTCATCCCATTCTCACGATTCTCCCTTGCAGTGTCTGGGGACAGGGCTGCTCACTGAACAAATGCAGAATGTGAAATAGAGATCCACCGTGTGATGAGGGGAAGAGAATTTTGCCTTTGGGCAGGTTGTTATTTTAAATGCAGTGCTAAAGATATTATTTCATTTTCCAGTAATCCTTAGGCTCTAACATTTTGTCTTAATACAAAAGAGATCATGGTCTAATGGCCACAGGGTTGATTCCTACCAATAGGAGAAATGCAATGGCTACTCAGACCCTGCTGGAGGCGTTAGGGAATAAGAAGGGGGTGAATCTAATGGGGAGTCTTTACCTTAGAAGTATAAGAACCATTTAGCATCAGGCAAAGAACTGTAAGGATGAATATTTACTTGGTGGCTTATCCATGACCTTTGCTTTTTTCAACAAAGGTGATTTTGCACCTACCATACATATGCCAGGGATGGCTTTTTGGCTCCAGGGATAGAACATGAAAAAGACTGTCTTTGCCCCTACGTATCTCTGAATCCTTTCTTCCATCTTGATTGGCTTTTTTTCCCCACACTTTTTTAAATCCTATCTCTACAGTCATCACAAAGTGCTCCCAGATCCTAAAATATGTATAATTTACTTCAAGTCCTGTAAATATCATGGTCTTGCAAGTATAGTACTTACTGTAATCATTAGTGAATTTGGCTGTTTCTTCCATTAACTGGAATAGGAGTTTAAAAATCCCCTGATCTACATTAAAAAATGTGTGCATAGGTCCATATGTGCACTATTCTGTCAAAGGACCCATAGCTTTTTTTCTGTGTCTCAGAATTCCATAATCCAAAAGAGATTAAGAATCAGTGAATTAGACTTCCATTTCTTAAAGGCTTTACTTATTTGCCATGAGAAATTTGGTATTATTATGAAAATAACATTATTACACCTAACAAAACTAAAACTTAATTCCTGAATATCATCTCATGCCTGATCCATTTTGAATTCCCAGATATGCCCCCAGTTATGCTTTGCACCATCCACACTGTCCTTCAGTACCTTTTTGATGATGCTCTGACTTGCTGAATGGTCTACCAGCAGGGATTTCCCACATTGGTGGGAATATTCTTCTCCCCTGGGTCCTTGTGTGAAAGAGTTGTTTTGAAGCTGATGAAATGAACTTTTAAAAAAATATTTTATTTATTTATCTGACACAGAGAGAGAGCGAGAGCAGGAAAACAAGCAGGGGGAGTGGGAGAGGGAGAAGCAGGCTTCCGGCGGAGCAGGGAGCCCGATGCAGGGCTCCATCCCAGGACGCTGCGATCATGACCAGCACTGAAGGCAGACGCTTAATGACTGAGCCACCCAGGTGCCCCTGATGAAATGAACTTTTAATAGCAGGATCAAACAACCGTTTTTGTCAGATAAGGCAATGACTTCATCTGTGACAGGAGTAGGGGCACTGGACAAAACAGAGCTTTGGAATTACCATGCCACCCATCCTGGACTCAAATTTATTGTTCCTAGAAGATAACTGTCCAAAGTGGCTGAGGACAGACTTTGGGGACTTCCTTGAGATGATAAAACACAGGATGTCTGACTCTTTTTGTGCTTCCTTTTTAATAATTATTTGATATTTGACAGATATTGGCTTAAACTTGCTTTTGCTATAGCCTTCCACTTTGTCGAGAGGCTCAGAAGAAAAAAAAAAAGAAAAATTGGATTTATTCATTCTATCTCTGCTTTCTTTTAGTGTACATAATAAATACTTGATTACACCCATACCAAAATCCATACACATGATGCAAAATAAACAAATAAGTGCATTTAAAATTTACTTAGAGATCTGTTTATTTTTGATGCCAGCCAGTACCAGAATATTTTTGGTACGGTCAAACTAATCCAGCCTCTACAAACAGTGTGTAGAGATTGATAGATTTTTAGATATTGGCACATGTACATTTATAGCTATTGACAAAGCTTAACTCTTTTCAAGAACATTCCAACTAATATTGGCATTCTGTTTTATCCGTTGACACTCAACATGATGTACTGTGGAAGACTTTAAGACTTCCAGTGTTTGACTAAGCTTTGCAGTCATTAATGTTTAATCACTTACAATTCACTAAGCATTGTACTTTCATTTTTTATGTGGCTTGTTTATCTATGTAAAGTAAATCAACAGTGCCTTCTTAATAGTCTCCTAGTACGTTTATAATCAGTCCCATTTAGTGATCAGTGATGAATATGGGCACAACTGTTATTTGGAATTACTTCATTGTTTCATACAGATTCTGAATTCAATTTTTCCTTCACAATAATTATAATAAAAGTGAATACTAGCCAAACTCTCCAAATCTATGAACACCTTGGTGGGGGAAAGCAAAGATAATATCTTTTCTTCCCCTAAGGTACTGTTTAAAGTGTGTTGTATGTTCACGCACTATTTTTATATTCTAAATAAGAAAAATGGTTACATTAAACATTATTTTGGATGAAAGAGATTTTTAGCCATCGAGAGAGTCAAAATTTTGTAGTGCTCATCCTTAAGGACGAGTACAACTCACTCCCTGGAATGGTTACCCTGAGGAAACAATGACAGAACCTTGAACCATAGTTCTGCACAAGCCACTGCAATGAATGCACACTATTGTGTCATCACCATCAGGGCACTAGTGAGAGACAAAATGCACTTGGCCAAGGCTAGGGGAAATGGGGACACAAAGAACCCAATTCAAGCAAAGCATAGTGGGTAAAGGGCACATTTGTCGAATTTTAACAGACTCCTGGCGTTTGTATTTACTCTATGTTTACATTTGGGCTTTTGCAGAAATGCTGAAGTGATTTTGCAAGTCCTTTCTGTATATTGAGAAACTGAAAATGTAGATAAAAGCACAATTTGTTGATTAAGAAAATTTATTAACGTTCTCAGAAATATTTTTAAAAACTGGTTTCAAAGAAACTAAGAAACAATTGGAAACTATTCATACAACAAATAAAAATGTCATTTCCTTTTTACAGCTCTACAAATGGAAAAACACAGTTCTGTTTTTCCCTTTCATGAAACTGGCCCTAAGTGTGAACAAACAAGCCACAAGCAGGCTGACAGATACTCAGTAATACTTTATTGCCGTTAGAGTGCCGCCATCGTGTCAGATATCATATTCTCCATTCATCTGTCTATATTTGCAGGAAAAAAAGATTCTCACGTGTAGCTTTTTTTTTTTTTTTTAAGTCTGAATGCATTGTTTATTCTGTCCTGCCTATTTTGAATACATTCTCATATTTTATTGGCATATGATTCATGGTCACTGAAGATGGCGATATGTCAAAAAGCAGAAAGTCAGAAAATTAGCCCCATTGTAACCTTCGAGAGAATTAGGTAAAAGGCTGAAGCCAAAGTGTCTGTGTGCTGGCCGAAAGGGTGGCCATAACTGCAATGCCCCAAAAGGGAGTGGCACAGCTGGCTTCCCCCTGCCCTTACCAGGTTTGGCTGCGGAGTAGAGCTGCCTGGAGTTGTCCTACCGCATTCACTTCAGCCTCAGTGCATAGGACTGCCTGGGAAGTCAGCGGCCAAAGTCAAACATAAGAACCATTCTTGGAGGCCATTCTCTGGACTCCCAGGCTGATTTTCCAAGGGCCTTTAGACACGGCAATGCCTTACCTCATGTGCTTGCTGCTTTGCAGATGGGTGTCTCTGAGGCACATCTATGACTCTTGCTGCGTGCCAGTCTGGGTTAATTTTTGTTTGTTTCCTCTGGATCAGTGAGTCTCCAACTCGTGTGCATCAGCAACTCCTGGGAGGTTGTTACCAATCCTGATTCCTAGGTTCAGATAGGTCTGGACAGGATCTAGGTTATCACTGGGTCTCATTTTGAGAAATCACTATTCTATCAATGGTGATAAAGAGAAATGTCTTTTAGATTTCTCTTTTCAGTGAATTTGTAAAAAGTCACATCACTTATCTGGGATACTGGAAAGTAACCCAGATAATAATTAAATCTTTATCGACTAGAGACTAAAATACTGATAGGAGTCACATTAAAATGATTTTGTTCTGCATAATGGTAAAGTTGTGGAGCATTTCCTCTTATTATGCAGGGAACTGATTTGGTAAGTTATACATGCCGGAGAGATCTGAAACTCTAGGGAAATGCTTTATGTGTCACCAGATCATGGCTATCTGACTACTCAGTCGTTAGTGCTGAGGAGGAGTGATTTTTTTTTTTCTTATTTGTTTGTTCATCTGCTAGGCTAATACAGGGTGCCATGGTTGATTTAATTTTTATTTCTTTTATTACTAACAAAATTACATGTTTCTTTTGCTAATTGGTCATTTATATTTCTGCTTCTTTAGATTGTACTGTATATTATTTGCCCATTTTTCTCTTTCCCGTGGAGGCATTAAAGTTGATTATTGGTTTGAAAGAGGTCTCAATATATTTATTGTATTTGTTGAAAATTTTTGCTCCTCTTAGATTTTAAAATGGCATAGCAGATGATGCTAACTAAACCAAGATGAAGTTTTGGAATCATTTCAGCACATCAATCAGACTGCAACTATCAAAAGATAGACATTTTGCTCAAACTGAAACAACCTATTTAACACTCCTGTAAAAAATACTTTTAATTTTTGTGTTACTTTTCAATGGTTTTTATAATTAAGTAACATTTTAAAGAATGCACATAAAGTAGTTTTGCTAGTATGGGAGTTATCTTCTCTTTGAATTTAAAGAACTCTTTGGAAAGTCATTCTGGCCCTGGAGTCTTTTATAGAATATTTATATTCTCTGTCCAATAATTCCAAGTAGTTTAAGGCATTGCAGATTTACTTCTGCAGTTTGCTGTGTCTGTTGACTATTGTTTGTTTTTGCTTTTAACAGTGCCAGGGTCCTGGGGTTACCATCCTGGGACTACTTTAATTTTAACCTGCTTTCTTCTATGTTCTAAAAGAACACAGTTAGTGGCAGTTTTGGATACATAAAACTAAGTTAATCATGTGTAATATAAAAATTAAAATTCTCATATTCAGAACTTAGAGCAAAATTTCAGGCAATGTATTAGACTTCTCTGTGCCTGTAGACATACTGGCCTTCTTGCTGTTTTTAAAAATAACTTAAGTCCATTTCAGCATCATGGCCTTGTACTTCCTATTCCTTCCTCCTAAAATGATCTTACCCCACGCTTCACATGCTTGGTTCACCCTATCTTTTCACTGAAGTCTCTGCTCAAATTTGATCTCCTAAGAGAGTTTTAAAAAGACTCCCTATCCATGTAGTATTCTTCTTCTTAATACCATTTTTCATGACTTAACAATTCTTCTATTATATGTAATTTATAATTATTATATGTATTGATTTGTCTCTCTCTATATGTTATATGCACAGTGATGTCTCCAGCTCTTAAAATATTTATTGAATTAATAAATATTTAAGTAAATCTGGAGTAATAAACTTAAATTCTATATAGATCTCTTTTAAAATAGTTTTTATTTTCAAATCTCATCAGTATGAGATAATATCAGCAAAACAGGGGACTGGGCAATAAGTATGAACATTCTGAGTATAAATTTATCTTGGTGCCCTGAAGCTTAACAAAATTGTGAAGAGTAATAAAAAACTAATAATAATTAATATTATGTTAATAATTCATTAACACTTACTTGATATCATCACTAAGATGATTATTAGACAATTATTCTTTCACTCTTCATGTACATAAAATCTTCTTCAATTCAGTGCTCTGGGCACTATCCATACACCTGCAAAAAAGACTATTGATTATACGGTTACAGCCCAATTGTTGCCTTTGTTTAAAAAAAGGACCACTTCCCTCATTTCTTATTGATATAAGCTATGTTAATTTCCCAGAAGCAAACTGAAATGTAATACTTGACATTGGGTTACTTAGGCTACTCAAATTGTTCCTTGTATTAACTTTTTATGATTGGCTTTTTTCAGCTCATCAAATAGAGATTGATTTCCTAGAATTATTTAATATTTGAATGATGGTGCAATGGTTGTGTTTTCTGACAGCTTACTATTTGTGTGTATTGCATGAGTGTGAGTTGTGGATAAAAATATTGAAGAAATAATCTCTAAGTATATTTATATATGTGTATGTATCTTATTTCTGCATTTTTGTCTGATAATGAATGCTATTACTATTCCATTCTATGAACTCTATTCTCTAAACCCCCATTTGATTGCCTTTATTATTCATTTGATAGTTAATTATCTTGTGTTAAATATATTTCCCATGTATCATTTTAACTAGATAGTTAGTTCTTTAGGGCAGACACCATGCCTTATTCTTCTTAATTGGTATCCCCAGTGCCTAGTACAATGTCTAAGACAGTGGCTAACGTGTGCTGGGCAGTAAACATTTTTCTTAAGAGTTTGACTTATTTGAATTTGATCTGCAGTTTTATGTCCCCGTGACTGCCATTATTGCTACTGATGTTACCATTCGTAATATTAAGTACTTATTTTTGAGTGCTTACTATGTTCTAGGATTGTGGTAAATGCCCTCAATACATTTTTTTTTTTTTTTTTTAACCTGAGTCTCACACTGATTTTATGATGTAGGGTCATTTTACAGGTGGAGAAACTGGGCCGTAGAAAGACCAGCACTGATCACTTAGCTTTTAGGTCTTGATCAAGTTCTGCTTTAAATTCAAAGTCTTCACTGGACTAAGCATCCAGATTACCTTCCTGAGCCCTCAAACCCTGTGTCTCTAAAAGAAGAGTTGACTAATAAATAAGGACCTTGACAAGTTCCTTCTTTTCATGGTGACCACCAACTGTTTCTCTGTCATCTCTCTTCTTCATTTTCTTTCATATGGAAGGGAAAAATATTGTTTCACATCTTGACAACGATATGATACATCAATTAGCAAAAAGGAATTAAAAGTCAAGAAACAATAGTGTGATAAATATTAATAAAAGCTGATTTGGAAATTAAGTTTTTTCCCCAAGCCCTGAGTGATAAAAGAGTAAGAGATTAGCTTATGGTGGGCAGGTTAAAATTATTTTAAAAGGGCTTTGATTAAAGTTGCACTCTTTTGGCCTTTTTTATGGAAATACAGAATAAAATAAAATGAAAACAACATCAAACATAAACAAAACAAGTAGGCTTCTTTATGTCAGTAAACTTATTTAAAATGTTCCTTTTATTGTTGAATGCAATGAAATATCTTTGCATCTTTCCAACTGTGTTTTTCCTACCCCAAGGGAAAATCGCTTTGAAGAATGTGGCAAATTATTTCGTATACTACATCCAAGGCTACTGAACCAGAAGAATAAGGACATACTGCTTGTGAGTACAGTTGGATCAATAGCTCAGTCCTGGGATTTGCTCGTCTGCTAGATACTGAATGAAAAGCACTAAGCTGCCAGTTTGCACCATGGATATTTAAGACCCCAATGCAACCAAGAGACGTTTTTCATAGGACAGAAAGCAACTTACCTGTAAAAATGTTTAGATATATGAGCACACAGCACACAGAGACTATGAAATGTACTTGGCATGTCATGTAGGAAATTCTCTTTCTGTCCTATTACTCAAGAGAAAGAGCACACACACATACACACACACACTCACACACAGACAACTACACATAGAAATATATATTTGTAGAATGCCTTTATTCCAAAGGCCTCAAAGCACTCCACAGACATGGTCAAATTCATTCTCATCTCTCTGTGAATAAAAAGTGAGTGGTTGTGATTACCTACTTTTTCTTGCTGGAGAGCATTACACAGCTGGCCACACGGGGTTGGGAGCCAGTCTGCTGGATCTCTCTTTCCCGGGTGCGCTCTTCACCATTGGATGTGCGTGCAATTTGATGAGTCATCAGATCGGCGTTCTGACAAGTCATCGTTCCTGTCCGCTTTTCAGCAACTCCTAGTTTTTCCTCAGTAAACATCCATTTGGTCTTGGTATTCCAGCAGCGAGATTCACAAGCAGGCCTATTAGATAGGAAAGCAGCGAGAAGATATTAGATCCAGGCTTTCATGCTTAGCTTGAGATCTCGGTGGTACTGTCACTGTTCTGAACATAAAAAAACTCCCCAAAGTGGTATTTAGAAATTGCCATGAGGAAAGGGGCAATACAAATAAAGCAATTAAAAATGCAAAAATAAAAGTCATCCAGCTGAAAAATAGATACGCACTGAGGCAACGAGAAGTTTCTGGCAGTTGGCTGTGCTTATTATTCTTCCCTCTCATCCACAGTCAGAGTCGACACAGGCAATCCAGAATGATTGGATAAGTGAAAGCTTTCTACACCGCATTCAGGCCCAGTTGCCATCCTGAGGATCGAGGAGTGCTTTCCTGGCGTGGGGCCCAGCCAGGATGTGCAAGAGAAGGAGAGCCACCACTTGAATTGCTTTGTGACCGAAAAGTGGCCCTTGCCTCTGGCATTTTCCCTGACTTCCGCTTCTGCTTCAAGCAGTGACTCGGTGATCAATGGACAGAAATAATGAAAAAGCAAAGTGTGAAAATGTTGGGGAAGACAACTGCTTCCACTGGAGCAAAAGGAAAATTCTGCTGTGGTTTCATAATCCACCTGCTCATCTGCCTCATGAGTTTGGGTCTGACCACCAACCCAGGAAGAAAGGAGGGATCTCCTTTTCTCCTTTCTTTCTTTTAAAGAAATGATTCTTTGATCTTTTTTTTTTAGGAAGTCATTACTATAAATTTGCTATACCTGTGTTGAAAAAATAATCTTGGATCACTTAACTGTCAATCTTATTCTCTACTCAAGATACTCTTTCAAGAAAGAGCGCCCACAAGTGGCCGAGATGCAGCTCACCCAAATGGTTATTGTAGCATGATCTCTGTAATCCATCAAAGGCGAGTCCAAATTTCTGCTTAACCTGTTAAACTGTATAACCTTAGGTAAATTGCATAATGTCTCCAGGCCTCAGATTTCTCCTCAGTAAATTACCAGTAATAATGTTTATGCTATTTGGTTGTGGTGGGGATTAAATTAGATACTGTCTATAAACGGCTAAATTCAGTGCCAGGCATTAGGTAATCCCTTAATGAATGGTGTGTGATTGGTTCTTCTTGATGGTCCAACTTTTTTCTTTTTCTACCCCTAATAAAAACTTTCAAATCAGTGGATTGTCAAAAATTGTTCTGCCTATGGCAAGGGCTCATTGACATGGTTGTTTTTTTATTTTTAATTTTTTTTGGTTGTTTTTTAAGGGTTTCTTCTCACTAGCTTTTGTTGACTTTTGCTTGCTACTTCTGAATGGCATAGTCTATCTTGATAGGAACCAAATGGAAACAAAAAGGGAAAAACCAGAATTGAAGTAGAAAAGGCCAAATTGAAAAGAATGACTAGGGAAGAGGAAGGCCAAAGTGGAATAGGAAATCCAGTTCCATGTTGAAGCACGTGGGTCGGAGGTTAAAGACCAGGGCGAGACCCAGACACCACCAGCTCCTGAGCGTCCCTCTGTCACTTCCTGTTTATGTGGCCATTGGTAAATAATTTAACTTCTCCTAAATTTCCCCTTTTATCCCCTCAGAAATATAAGAATATTAACTACTTTGGAGAGTATTGGAACTATTAAACAAGGATCATATGTCTCAGTTAAACTGTCTTCTTTTTGGAATAATATCCTTAAACATGCAGTGTGGCCAGCTCATTCACATCACTCGACATTGTAAAATAAAGATGTACACAGTATAAACAACTAAAAGGCTTAAAAAAAGTTAAACACTTTTAGGTATAAAATAAATTACTTAAATAAAATCTTAATGTCTTCTATTATTTATTTAAATTCCCCAAACAAAATGAGATGTTCAATTTGGTACCAAATGTGAGAGTACAACATTCCAGCCCTATCCGCCAGCACACTGTATTTTTACCAATAAAGTTTGAAGACTTCAACACAGCTAAACAAAGGCATTTATGCCAATACTCACTTCAGTCATATCTGTTGGCTAAACATGGACTTCTGACTGATTTTTATTGAGAAATGGGATTGAGATCCTAAGGAACAACAAGCTCATCAATACTACATAACACTGTTTTTTTAAGTGGACAGCGAATTGTGCTGAGCTCAAATACTATTTAGCCCAGTAAATGTTCCATAAAATAAAGCCTTCTTATCATGCTTTCAAATATCGAAGGGAAAAATGCTATAAATAATAAAATATTTTAAATGGCATTGGAAATGTCCACTACAGGCTTAAAGAATGAGCACTGGAAATAAGAGTGTTACAAATAGACTTTATTGTTTTGCTTTATGGATAGCACAGCACTTTTTTTTTTTTTAATGTAAAACTATAGAAAATGGCCATTAGCTTCCCAGTGATCAATCTCTAAGTTACCTGTTGTTTTTGGAAGTACAAAAATTTTCATAAAACTGCTGATGTCAATATAGCTTTTGGGCATAAGAAAGTAATTAGGTTTGATTGCAGAATCAGACAACTTCAAGTAAAATGTTACTTGGATCTTACTTTAGTTAAATAAAAAACTTCATAATTTTAGGTTGGGATGGGAAAAAATTTTCTGCTTGTTCTTCTAAGTCTCACTAATTAAACTTCTATTTCTAATTGATAACACATTTCAAACAACTAGCAAAATATCACATAAAAAAGCTCTTTTCTATATTAGAAGAAAATGCAATTCTATAGAAATTATTTTGGAAAATTTAAAGTGAATGTTCTGGTTTAGTTTTAATCAGGCATCAAATATACCTTCATCAGATGGGGATTGAGAGTATTTAGATCAGCTGATATTTAAAATACATAGGGTGATCCAAAAGTAAGTCATAAATATTTTATAACATAATGTAATTGGCTTTTCCCAATTCTTTTTAGTTGTACTAGTAATTTTGTGGCAAAATGATGATTTATATGTATAAATATGATTCAAGCATGCATGGGATTTCTGGTAGCCATTATGACATAAACCTTTCTGAAATGTCAGCTTGGGACCTAGAATTCAAACATGTATCATGGCCAAAAATGGTGACTGGAGTTTTTCAACCAGAAATTTTTCTGTGTATTAGGAGAGTCTTCTATGGTTTTACCTCCCTGTTTTAATGCTTTATTTATTTTATAAGAAAAAAACACAACTTTTCCCCTGTTTTGTCCACCCAATTCTCTTATATTCCTTTTGTGAAAGAAATCCTAGTCTGTTACTGTCACTCTATAAAAATGACACATTTCAATAAAAATAGTTAATGTGTCATTGCAGAATCATCTACTGAAACTTTTCCTTCCACTGGTGCCATTCTTGCTCTCTGCTCTTGATGGGGCACTAAGGAGAGGACACACCCTCTCTTGAATGTCATGGATGTCACCTCAGACTATCTGGGGTTTCCATAGTGTCCTATCACAGTTGACCTCCACTCACTATATCTAGATATTTCTATGAGCCCCTGAGTTTGACCCTGGGTGGGGAGCCTGTCTTTTAGTCCTGATCTCACATTTTTCTTCTCTCCCTTGAACCAAAGTGATTATTCCCTTTGTCTTCCCTTCAGGTGAAAACTTGCCTCTGTTATATTCTTTTTATCCCCCACGCCCCCATGACTTTCCTTGAAATTACCCTCTCTTTCTGGGATAAATAAGCCTGATAGCTTAGTGTTGGTAGCAGAAAATGCACTGATTATAATTGTGTCAGGTACTGAGGTAGGTTCTGGGAAACCAGGAGGAAGAGGCACATCCCCTGCCTTCAAGGAGCTGCCAGTTTACAGAACAGACAAGACTGACTGGGAATAGAAGATAAGCCCTGGGCTAGGGGCCCCTGGAAGGGGAATCCTTTCAGGAACATCATTGAAATTAAGACTTGAAGTTCTCCTAATTTTGCATTCTAGATAGAAGGAACAATATGTTCAAAAGCCCAGGAGAGCATGTGGTGTGTGAGAAATGAGTTTAGTATGGTTGGAGCTTAAAGCATGAGGGGGAAATGATTGGAAATGGTTTGGAGAGGTGGGCAGGGCTCCTCCAGGGCATTGTTAGCGTCACTGAGCCTGTTGTCATTGGAAGTCACGCAAACATTTCATACTCAGATTTGCATACTTAGATCACTTTAGCCATAGAGTGAAGAATAAATTGAAGGTGAAGGTTGGAATTGGGTGAGAAGAATTAGACTTTGGGTGGCTGGGAAGGAGGCTACTGAGTTGTCCAGGTGTGTCCTAATGGCTGTCAAAATCGAGTAGATGTGAACATTTTGGGAAGTGGTGTCAGTGGGTTTGGGGTTGATTACATGTGGAGGTTAGTCAAGAGTGAGAAGTGAGCCTGACTTCTGGGTTTCTGGGTCAGACAATTGAGTAAATGCCTTTTCCCCCCATGATTCAGAATAAGAGAGGAGTTTTGCGGTGGATTTGGTGGGAGAGGTGAATGAGATCAAATAAGTTTGAATTTGTGGAATTTGGAGTGCATGTGGTAGGACCCAGTGGACATGTCTTAAGGAGTCAGTTAAATATATAAAGGTGGAGCTTTATACATTTAGAGTAAGGTGTTTAAAAGTTGTGTACAGTGGCACACCAAGGGTGAACTTTGGGGGCAGTCCATCCTGGGTGAAGGCAAGACAAAAGGCATTGGTTGTAGAATTAAAAATGAAAACAAAACTAATTAAAAGTCAGGCTGATCTGACAATTCAGAAGAAAGCCATTGAAAAAATTCTTCTCCCTGAAAATGTCTTTTGTTTGTCGAAGCTCTAAGCAATTGTTGTGGTTGCCGTCCCATTTATAAAATCATGGTGGACATGCACCAAGAAGACTACAATAGTACATACAGTTTTGTTGTGGAAATCCAAAATTGACCAAACAAAATTTCTGAAATTGGCAATTAAAATAATCAGTGGGCGATCCAACAGCATTAGAACAGGAGTCTGGGGAGATGAATGCTGAATTGGGTTATAATGGAAATATATAACAGACATACATATAGATAAGGTAAATCTGAATTTATTCAATAAATTTCAGTACTACATAAAGGTCTACCTGATGGCCCAATCCTGGGTTATTTCTCTGACTTCACTGTTGCTGCTGATCGCTTCACTCACATTGGTTTTTTTCAGTGTTCCTCGTTCCTTGCTGCCTCGGGGCAAAATGACACATACATCGGAAAGGAACACTTCGTCACGTTCTACAATTGCTCTTCCCTTTGCCTGCAATGCCTTTACTCCCTATAGTCATGACTTATTCCTCATTTTTTCTTTAGCTCTCTTCCCAAATATCTTCTTCAGAGTGAGCTCCTTCTTGCTTACCCTGTCTAAAACCATACCTCCCAACTCCACCACCCATTTGCTATGCTTTTCCATGTCTTCTGCTCTTCCTAACCCCTTAACACTATCTAATGTCAATAGATTTGATTTGCTTTTTATTTGTTCTTTTGTTATCAATTTATGTAGGAGTGAACAAGGATTTTCTTTTCATTTATTGCTGTATTCCAGTTTCTAGAGGCTCACAGGCATAGAGTAGTTACATGAAAAATATTTGTTGAGTAAAAAAAGGAAAGATATTACATGACTTGTGAAAGTAGTTTTATAATAAAGAAAACATATGTTAATATAAATAATAGAACTTTTTTGTGGAAGGACCGTGTCTTAATTACTTTCACGGTGCCTACCTCAGTTTCTGCACAAAAAATAATCAGTAAATGGGGTGACCATATGTCCTGGTTTACTCCTGTGGTCTCAGAATTAATTATTAATTGCACCTCCTTTAATTTTCACAAGTGTCTCAGGATAATAGTATGATCTTCCAATCAATAAATGTTTGATGAATGAAATATCGCAGACTACTGTGGAAAAGTAGAGCTGTTTGAAGTATACCATACTTTCCAACTATCCCCTCAGCTAATTATGCATTTAATTGGGTGAAGTACCCAAAGAAAATAGCTTAATATAATTTTTTTTTCTGATCTTACCATCTGTGGCCATCTTATATATATATATGTATATATATTTATATATATATGTGTATATATATATATATATATATATATATATATATATATATATAGTGAATGGTTAAATTCACTCATTAAGTATTTACTGAGCCACTGCAATGTATTTGGTCCTTTAAGGAGCTCCCTGTCTGGTAGGGGTAGTAATGGAATTTTAGGGCCAATATCATAAATGTAAGTGATTAATATTTTTAGAAACCTTTTGAGAAAAGGAAACCATACTTTTAATGCAAATAAGAAAAATAAAAATAAAATTAATTGAAACTGGATTCTTCTAAAATAACAATGATGCTCTTAAACGTTTTCTTAACTCTGCCCTACTACAACCCTCCTCCACCCCCCCAATCCTAACATCCTAAAAATAACTCTGTCAGATTTTGGCATTCGTTTAAGTCCTTAGTTTTATAAATGTTTTAAAATTTTATATTTATATACAGATTTTGTATCTCACTTTTACTCTTTCTTGTATCAAAGGTACTTTCTGACCACCAAACATCACATTATATCATAACCACACATCATGATTGTAAATATGGCTATAATTTATGTGAACTGCGAATCCTTTTTTGTAGACATTTGATTTATTATTACTTTTTATTTTTATTTTTTTGTAGTTTTTAATTTTATTATATTATGTTAGTCACCATACAATACATCATTAGTTTTTGATGTAGTGATCCACGATCCATTGTTTTCGTATAACACCCAGTGCTCCATGCAGTACGTGCCCTCCTTAATACCCATCACCGGGCTAACCAATCCCCCCTCCCCCCTCCCCTCTAGAACCCTGTTTGTTTCTCAGGTCCATAGTCTCTCATGGTTCATCTCTCCCTCCAATTCCCCCCGCCCATTTTTCCCTTCCTTCTCCTAATGTCCTCCACGTTATTCCTTATGTCCCACAAATAAGTGAAACCATATGATAATTGACGTTCTCTGCTTGACTTATTTCACTTAGCATAATCTCCTCCAGTCCCATCCATGTTGATGTAAAAGTTGGGTATTTATCTTTTCTGATGGCTGAGTAATATTCCATTGTATATATGGACCACATCTTCTTTATCCATTCATCTGTTGAAGGGCATCTCAGCTCTTTCCACAGTTTGGCTATTGCGGACATTGCTACTATGAACATTGGGGTGCATATGGCCCTTCTTTTCACTACATCTGTGTCTTTGGGGTAAATACCCAGGAGTGCAATTGCTGGGTCATAGGGTAGCTCTATTTTTAAATTTTTGAGGAACCTCCACACTGTTTTCCAAAGTGGCTGTACCAACTTGCATTCCCACCAACAGTGTAAGAGGGTTCCCCTTTCTCCACAACCTCTCCAACATTTGTTGTTTCTTTCCCTGTCCATTTTGGCCATTCTAACTGGTGTAAGGTGGTATCTCAGTGTGGTTTTGATTTGGATTTCCCTGATGGCTAATGGTGATGAACATTTTTTCATGTGTCTGTTAGCCATTTGTATGTCTTCTTCAGAGAAGTGTCTGTTCATCTCTTCTGCCCACTTTTTGACTTGATAATTTGTTTTTTGGGTGTTGAGTTTGAGAAGTTCTTTATAGATTTTGGATACCAGCCCTTTATCTGTAGTGTCATTTGCAAATATCTTCTCCCATTCTGTGGGTTGCCTCTTTGTTTTGTTGACTGTTTCCTTTGCTGTGCAGAAGCTTTTTATCTTGATGAAGTCCCAAAAGTTCATTTTTGCTTCTGTTTCACTAGCTTTTGGAGATGTATCTTGAAAGAAGTTGCTGTGGCCGATGTCAAAGAGGTTACTGCCTATGTTCTCCTCTAGGATTTTGATGGATTCCTGTCTCACATTGAGGTCTTTCATCCACTTTGAGTTTATCTTTGTGAATGGTGTTAGAGAATGGTCGAGTTTCATTCTTCTGCATGTGGCTGTCCAATTTTCCCAGCACCATTTATTGAAGAGACTGTCTTTTTTCCATTGCATGTTTTTTTCCTGCTTTGTCAAGGATTATTTGACCATAGAGTTGAGGGTCCATATCTGGGTTCTCTATTCTGTTCCATTGGTCTGTATGTCTGTTTTTGTGCCAGTACCATGCTGTCTTGGTGATCACTGCTTTGTAATATAGCTTGAAATCGGGCAACGTGATGCCCCCAGCTTTGTTTTTCTTTTTCAACATCTCCTTGGCAATTCGGAGTCTTTTCTGATTCCATACAAATTTTAGGATTGTTTGTTCCAGCACTTTGAAAAATGTCGTTGGAATTTTGATTGGGATGGCATTGAAGGTATAGATTGCTCTGGGTAGCATAGACATTTTAACAATGTTATTCTTCTGATCCATGAGCATAGAATATTTTTCCATCTTTTTGTGTCTTCTTCAATTTCTTTCATGAGTGTTTTGTAGTTCCTAGAGTATAGATCCTTTACCTCTTTGGTTGGGTTTATTCCGAGGTATCTTATGGTTTTTGGTGCTATTGTAAATGGAATCGTTTCTTTAATTTCTCTTTCTACAGTTGCATTGTTAGTGTATAAGAAAGCAACTGATTTCTGTGCATTGATTTTGTATCCTGCCACATTACTGAATTGCTGGATGAGTTCTAGTAATTTGGGGGTGGAGTCTTTTGGGTTTTCCACATAAAGTATGATGTCGTCTGCGAAAAGAGAGAGTTTGACTTCTTTGTCAATTTGAATACCTTTTATTTCTTTTTGTTGTCTGATTGCTGTTGCTAGGACTTCTAGTACTATGTTGAACAACAGTGGTGAGAGTGGGCACCCTTGACGTGTTCCTGATCTTAAGGGAAAGGCTCTCAGCTTTTCCCCATTGAGGATGATATTCGCTGTGGGTTTTTCATAGATGGATTTTATGAGCTTGAGGAATGTTCCCTCTATCCCTATACTCAGGAGAGTTTTAATCAGGAAAGGATGTTGTATTTTGTCAAATGCTTTTTCTGCATCAATTGAGAGGACCATATGGTTCTTCTCCCTCCTCTTATTAATGGGTTCTATCACATTGATTGATTTGCGAATGTTGAACCACGCTTGCATCCCGGGGATAAATCCCACTTGGTCGTGGTGGATGATCCTTTTAATGTATTATTGGATCCTATTAGCTAGGATTTTGTTGAGGATTTTGGAATCCATATTCATCAGGGATATCGGTCTGAAATTCTCCTTTTTGATGGGGTTTTTGCCTGGTTTGGGGATTAAGGTAATGCTGGCCTCATAGAATGAGTTTGGAAGTTTTCCTTCTGTTTCTATTTTTTGAAACAGCTTCAGTAGAATAGGTATTATTTGAATGTTTGGTAGAATTCCCCAGGGAATCCATCAGGCCCTGGACTCTTCTTTGAATGTTTGGTAGAATTCCCCAGGGAATCCATCAGGCCCTGGACTCTTGTTTTTTGGGAGGTTTTTGATCACTGCTTCAATCTCGTTACTGGTTATTGGCCTATTCAGGTTGTCAATTTCTTCCTGTTTCAGTCTTGGCGGCTTATAGTTTTCCAGGAAGGCCTCCATTTCATCCAGATTGCTCAGTTTATTGGCATATAGTTGTTGATAATAATTTCTAATAATTGTTTCTATTTCCTTGGTGTTAGTCATGATTTCTCCCCTTTCATTCATAATTTTATTAATTTGGGTCCTTTCTCTCTTCTTTTGGATAAGTCTGGCCAGTGGTTTATCAATCTTATTAATTCTGTCAAAGAACCAACTTCTAGTTTCGTTGATCTGATCTACTGTGTTTCTGGTTTCTAATTCATTGATTTTGCTCTAATTTTAATTATTTCTCTTCTAATGCATGGCTTAGGCATCATTTGTTGCTTTTTCTCTAGTTCTTTAAGGTGTAGAGTTAGTTAGTGAATTTGGGATTTTTCTATTTTTTTGAGTGAGGCTTGGATGGCTATGTATTTCCCCCTTAGGACCGCCTTTGCAGTATCCCATAGATTTTGGACCGATGTGTTTTCGTTCTCGTTGATTTCCATGAATTGTTTAAGTTCTTCTTTGATTTCTTGGTTGACCCAAACATTCTTGAGCAGAGTGGTCTTTAGCTTCCAAGTGTTTGAATTTCTGCCAAATTTTTTCTTGTGATTGAGTTCCAGTTTTAGAGCATTGTGGTCTGAGAATATGCAGGGAATAATCTCAATCTTTTGGTATGGGTTGAGACCTGATTTGTGACCCAGTATATGGTCTATTCTGGAGAAAGTTCCATGTGTGCTCGAGAAGAATGAGTATTCTGTTGTTTTAGGGTGGAATGTTCTGTAAATATCTATGAGGTCCATCTGGTCCAATGTATCATTCAAAGCTCTTGTTTCCTTGTTGATTTTCTGCTTAGATGATCTGTCCATTGCTGAGAGTGGAGTATTGAGGTCTCCTACAATTAATGTATTGTTATCAATATGACTCTTTATTTTGGTTAACAGTTGGCTTATGTATATGGCTGCTCCCATGTTGGGGGCATAGATTTTTACAATTGTTAGATCTTCTTGTTGGATAGACCCTTTAAGAATGATATAGTGTCCTTCTGTGTCTCTTATTACAGACTTTAGTTTAAAATCTAATTTGTCTGATATAAGAATTGCTACCCCAGCTTTCTTTTGAGGTCCGCTGGCATGGAAGATAGATCTCCATCCCTTCACTTTCAGTCTGGATGTATCTTTAGGTTCAAAATGAGTCTCTTGTAGACAGCATATGGATGGGTCCTGTCTTTTTATCCAATCTGCAACCCTGTGCCGTTTTATGGGAGCGTTTAGGCCATTCACGTTGAGAGTGATTTTGAAAGATATGAATTAATTGTCATCATGTTGCCTGTGAAGACATTGTTTTTATAGATTGTCCCTATAAATTTCTGTTGTAGATCACTCTTGGGGTCTTTCTCCTTTTATAGAACCCCCCTTAATATATCTTGCAGGGCCAGCTTAGTGGTCACATATTCTTTCAACTTCTGCCGGTCGTGGAAGCTCTGCATCTCTCCATCCATTCTAAATGAAAGCCTTGCCGGATAAAGTATTCTTGGCTGCGTGTTCTTCTCATTTAGTACTCTGAATATGTCTTGCCAGGCCTTTCTGGCTTGCCAGGTCTCTGTGGATAGGTCTGACGTTATTCTGATGTTCCTCCCTCCTTACGTAAGGAATCTCTTCCCCCTAACTGCCCTTAAGATGGTTTCCTTGGTTCTAAGATTTGCAAGTTTTACTATTACATGCCGGGGTGTTGGCCTGTTTTCCTTGATCTTAGGAGAGGTCCTCTCTGCCTCTAGGACTCGAATGTTTGTTTCATTCCCCAGATTAGGGAAGTTCTCAGCTACGATTTGCTGAAATACATCTTCTAGCCCTCTCTCTCTCTCCACTCCCTCCAGGATTCCAATGATTCTGACATTGGAACGCCTCATGGTGTCACTTATTTCTCTGATTCTATTTTCATGGATTCTGAGTTGTTTTTCCCTGGCCTCCTCTTTTCCCTTTTTATCTATTATACTGTCTTCCAGATCGCTTATTCTCTCTTCTGTCTCAGTTACCCTAGCTGTTAGATTATCTAGATTGGATTGGATCTCATTGATAGGATTTTTAAGTTCTGCCGATTCAGCTTTCATTTCTGCCCTTAGAAACTCTATGTTGCCATTAATTGATTTCTCCATTCTAGCCATTGTCTTCACAATTGCTAGCCTGAATTCCATCTCTGACATCTTGGTTATGTCTGCATCCATTTGTAAATCTGCAGCATAAGTCATAATCTCTGAGTCTTTTCTGTTTTGGGGGCTCCTCCTCCTAGTCATTCTGTTGATGGGTGTTTGAGGGAATGTATAGAGTCGAAATTATTGACCAGAACCCAAGCAAGATGCACCTGTTTTCTTGGGACCTTAGGGTTGCTGGCCTCTTGTTTTCCCAGCCTGTCTTCTGCGGGAGGGGCCTGCCGCGCTGTTACTCAGGCAACCCTGTTTGGGCGGAGTTCCCTGCGCCCCTGTGGGGGGGGGGATGGGCTCAGCGGGAATCAGTCTTTGGGGCTTTTGTTCTCTGGCGCCTTTCCCTGCGGCTTTCCGCATCTCTTCCGCGAGTCAGAGCAGAAGAGACCGTTTCTAACCCTCTGCCTCAGAGCAGAGAGACCGCAGTCTGTTCTTCAGTGAGCTCTCCAGGCCACACCGTCTCCATTTCTGTCTGTGCTGCTATAAACTGCAGCGTCCTGGGTTGTGCGCCCCTCCGCAGCGCCCCCAGTCCTGCCTCCAGGTCGGGGCACGTCTCTGCCCTTTGTGCTTCTAAAACCGCCAGCCGCTCCCAATTCGCGCGCGCGCGACTCCGCCGCTCGGGTTTCCACCCCCGGGGGTTGCAGTTCACCGGCACGACCCCGGCGCACCGGTTTCCGTCTCGGAGGCTGCAGTTCGGGTGCGCGCGACCGTCGCTCCGGTTTCTGTCCGGGGGGCTGCGGTTCGCGTGCGCGCGACCCCTCCGGTCTGGTTTTCCACCCCGGGGGCTGCCCTAAAGTCCTTTCCCGACGCTACGGGTCTTCAAGTCTGTGCCCATCCACAGTGCGCAAGGCTGTCCCTCACCGGCGGTGTAGGATCCCCACGGCCAGGCACCCTCCCGCTGCCGTTTATCCTCTGATATCTGCCCGCAGGATCACGGCTCTCCGCTTCGTACCTCAAAACCAACCGCCTGCGATATTCTGTTTGTAGAGATCCAGATCTTCTTACATCTCAGGCTGGTTTCGTGGGTGCTCAGAGTGGTCTGGTAGAGATCCAGCTCAATTCCGGGGACCAGTTGAAATAGGGTCCCCTACTCCTCCGCCATCTTTCCCCTCCTCCTATTATTACTTTTTAAAAAAATTTTTATTGTTATGTTAATCACCATACATTACAACAGATTTATTATTACTTTTAATTATAGAACAATTTTGTAATAAATGTCCCTATGCTTCTCGATTACTTTATATTTTGATTTCCTTTGAGTAAATAAAAAGTAGAGTTATTCAAGTCACTGGATTTGAGCTAAACTTTTTATAGCCCCTGATATGATCTTCTAAAATGTGTTTATAAATTTATAGCTTTGATGACAATTTAAGTGCTATATATATATATTTTTTTTTTCTAGGTCTAACCTTCATCTTTACTAACTTGGATATTTTTATTATTTTCTCTTCTGTTACTAGAAGAGAGATGAAAAAATTTGCTGAGCAGACATCCAATAGCTACTGTGATGCACAGACATATTTTTAGTATCCTTTGGCTTGGTAATATAATTCAGTGATTGAAAGTCTAGATTTCAGGGGTGCCTGGGTGGCTCAGTCAGTTAAGCTTCGGACTCTTGATTTTGGATCAGATCATGATCTCAGGGTCGTGAGATCAAGACCCATGTTAGGCTCCACACTTAGCTTGGAGTTGGCTTGAGATTCTCTCTCTCCCTCTGTCCCTTTCCCCGCTTGCACTCTCTCTAACTCTAAATAAACAAATGAAATCTTAAAAAAAAAAAGCCTAGATTTCAGATAAAATTTGAGCCAAATCTCACCTCAGTTTAGTACCTGCTAGAATTATAGTTTTACACACATTATGTAATCTCGTTGAACTCCAGCATCCTAAAATGGATACAATTCTTGCTTCACAGGATTGCCCCAGGCTAATTATTATAAAACCTCTAGCAGAGTACCTTGTACAATTTTATAGTTACTTGTATTAATAAACAGGAATTTGGGAGAGGAGGAAAAAAGGTACATCTTTGTTGTTTTTGCCAGATAATTTTAACATTTACAGGTTAAATTTTTTTATGTTGATTGACTGTTATTATACATTCCTATGATATTATTTAAGACTCTTTGTGCATTGACAGAAACCATTGCAAAGTAGTTTTTAGGAAAAATTGGCTCGTGTAACCAGTTAATTCATGAGTGGAGTTGGAGTTGGCTCTCTTGAGTTCAGAGACTCTAATGGTATTATCAAGTCTCTCATGGCCTCTGGCCCAGGCTTTCACTCTCACTGGTCTATCCTGCTTCTTGTAAAGTGGTCTCATTCCCTCCTATGCAGACAGACACCTTTCAAGCAGCTTAGGAACCTACTCACCATTGGTTCCAGGCTTCCTCATTCCAACCTGGAAAGAGAGCTCCTGTTTCCCAACATCCATGATTAAGTCTTCTGGAATTTCCCCTCTCAGCCCCAATCACAGTCAGCTTGTCTCAGGCGAGGCCCTATGCCTAAAAACATCCAATGTATGTAATAAATGAACTTGTCTCTTGCTTCCATAAAGGTGCTGATTTTGTCTCTTGGATTACTTTCTGACTTCTGTCACTCAGATGAGGAAATCTGGTTGAGAAAGTCTGGATGCAGGTGTTGTGAATGCCCAGGCCCAGGTCAGAGAGGTGAGCAGAAATCAGGGTTTGCAGAATCTTGTTGGATACCTAAAAAATCATAGCTACCACTTACGCTTAGCTGTTGATATTACAGAGAACACTGTGTTTAGAAGAACTATGATATGCTGGTTTTTCCTGGTGAAAATTCCCTCTTTCCCAAGGCATTCCCCCAGAGTGCTGACGGGAAGCTGTTATTGTCCCCTTTTGGGGGCCCAGAGGAAGCAGGGTTAGGCTGCACACATTCTTCTGGCTGGTTTCCCAGGTCTTCTTCTTGAGCTCTTTACTGAAGTGCCTTAAAAAGTGGAGGGAGAACTTTTTGAGGTAAAAAAAGTAATAATATTCTTTTGGTTGCTAGAGTAACATTCATGCTCTGCCTCAAAACGTCCCTTGGTGCCACTGTCAGAGCCATAATAAGACTCGTTTGTCAGTTCCAGTGACATTTCTTATGTTTCTATATAATGCTTCTTAGATTACAATCCGTAGACAGTAATCATTGTCAGCGGGATCATCTTAGAAAACAAAGAGAAACATGAGCATCCAACACCCCAAATCTGAAGTGTTTCCTTTGCTCTAAGCAGTATGCGCCCGCTGAGGTGTGAGTCGGCGGCCATCAGTGTCATTTCGGGGAGGAACTTGATTGCGTTTCCCCCTGCTTTGAACAAGGCCCAAATTTTCATTCCACTTCTACGGCTGTTCGCCTGGCCTTCATTTTCTTTCGTGTGTGTGCATGTGTATGTGGCGTTTTTGCTTGGAAAGCTATTACCCCTTTGATTCGATTTTAAAGGTTACAAGGCACATTAGGCCAGAAATGTGAGGGTTTTGCTGAAGCCTTAGCGAAAAGCAATCATTGCTGCTCAGTTTCCTTCATTGATACCTACATACATTTTGACAAATAGTATGCTTTTGCCCAAATTATGTTGTCTTGTTTACTCATTCATCTTATTCTAAAAACCCCAATTTTAGGGATATGGAAATGCAGGTAGACGATGAGGTTCTTGATATCAGTTAGCAGGTAGTGATTTTTAGCTTGTTTCATTTTTTTTTTTTAAAGATTTTATTTATTTATTTAACAGAGAGAGACACAGCGAGAGAGGGAATATAAGCAGGGGGAGTGGGAGAGGGAGAAGCAGGCTTCCCCGCAGAGCAGGGAGCCCGATGCGGGGCTCGATCCCAGGACCCTGGGATTATGACCTGAGCCGAAGGCAGACGCTTAACGACTGAGCCACACAGGCGCCCCTAGCTTGTTTCATTTTTATTTATTTTTTATTTTTTTATTTTTATTTTTTTAAAGATTTTATTTATTTATTTGCAAGAGAGAGAGAGAGTGAGTGAGAGAGCACAAGCCATGAGGCGGGTGGGAGTGGGGAGAGGCAGAGGGAGAAGCAGACTCCCTGCAAAGCAGGGAGCCCGATGCGGGACTTGATCCCGGGACTCCAGGATCATGACCTGAGCGGAAAGGAGTTGCTTAACCAACTGAGCCACCCAGGTGCCCCAGCTTGTTTCATTTTTAAACAGTGTTCTTTACAGAGTGTAAATCACCTGTAAACTCTCTATGTAGACTGAGAAAAGCAAAAAAAAAAAAAAAAAAAGTGAATCCAATAATAGACTTTCTCATATATCATAGAGCCTGTTTTTGTGTAAAATATTCAGCTAATTTAGACTAAAGCTTTTGTGTGGGTATTTAATTATTCAGATAATTACCTTAATTTGCCAATGGAAATACAACTACACCTAAATGGAGTGCAAGTTGGGAAGGTTGCCCAGTGCTTTTGATTTTGTTTTATTACTTTACTCAGAATATTGGTTTCTTCAATTCTCTATTGTTCTCCATACACTTTTATTCCAGGCAAATTTATTTTTATAGCCCCAAATTGCACTTATGTGTGAATAAAATCTAAACTATGGATAATTTCAATTCTATCTTCTCAGACAATATCTGTCCCTATATTCTAGATGCCCACTGGACATTTCCATTTGGCTCACCACAGTCTCAGGCTCCGTGTACCTAAAATCGAGGTGTTATTCTAAAATCACATTTCATTTATTGACCCTGGATCGTCCAGACTTCCTGCCCTCTCCATGGGACCAACCTCGACGTCTCTTTCCAGCTTCCTCTTGCATTGCTTATAGCAAAAGTTTTCAGAGTTGTTTATATTTGTAATGTCCAAGTCTTCACCTCTCTTTTTCTCTTGAATCCAAAGTAATCGGGCTTTTGTCCCCAGCTCTCCATGGAAACAGCTCTTTTCACTGATGACCTCTATGTTGTTAATTAAATTCAGTGCTCATATCCCAACTCTCTTTTTACTTGAGCCATCATCAACTTTTTCTGGATATATTTTCTTTCTTTGGTTTCCAGTACAACACCATCTTCTGAATGTCCTGCTATCTTTCTGGCTGATCCTGCTTAGTCACCTTTGCTGGTGCCTCATCACCTGCCATTGGCAGGTTGGACTGCCTTGTGGCTCAACACTTAGACTTCTCTTTCATATTTATACTCCATATGCAGATGTTCTTTCAGGTTTATGGCTTCCAAATACTGTTGATCACTTTAGACTTATACCTTTGCCCTGAAACACCCCTTTGAACTCCAGATATCTCTACTTGGATGCTTAATAAACATCTCAAAATTTATATGTCCAAAACTGAGCTTCTGGTCCTTCTTCCATAATTTTATGCTTTCCACAGTCTTTTCCATTTCACTAAATCCATTCTTCCAAATACTCAGGCCAAACACCTTGGAGTAAACCTAGTGCAAATAAATATGTGCGGCCATTTATTAAAAAATTATTAAGAATTTCAAGACCATGACAACAGAGAATTAAATCAGAGGTGGAGCCTGCATGACAGACTAAGATACCCACTTATGAAGCCTGTTCACAATGTAATGATTGTAACTATTCACCTCTTCCACTTATGTGAGATCCAAGCCACCATCGTTTTTTCCCAAATTTTTAAAGATTTATTTATTTATTTTAGAGGGAGGGGAATGTGTGTGAGTGGGGGGAGGGGGAGAGGGAGAGAGAGAATCTCAAGAAGAATTCACATTGAGCATGGAGTCCGACATGGGGCTTGATCTCATGACCCTGAGATCATGACCTGAGCTGAAACCAAGAATTGGGCGCTTAACCGACAGCACCACCCAGGCACCCCGAACTATTTAAATGGGGTCCAACCAAGTTTCCCTGTTCCTCCTCTTGACCCTTCCAGTGTATTCTCAACTGAGCAGTTAGAGAGACTTACCAAAAAATAAATCAGATAATTTCACTCCTTTGCTCAAAGCCCTCCAGTGACTGCCATTTCACTCACAGTAAAACCTCCATTTCTCTTTCTCCAACCTAAGTTAGTATGTCATTGTGTCACACCTAGATAACTGCAATAACCTCCAAGCCTTCTTACACCTGCCTCTTCTGACTGTGATCTGCTCGCATACCTTAGCAAGACCAGTCTTTATGAAATACTGTTTTTATCACTTTACTTCATAGCATTCAATCCTTATCTTATACTATTTCAGGTAAAAAACTCCTTTGTCTCTTACAGCCCTCCACACTCTACCACAACTCTACAAAATAACCCATTGCTCATTTTTTCTCCATTCAAAAATCTCCATTCACTTTAGTCCGGCCAGTCTCAAATGTAAAGTTGACACTTGGACAGCACGGGTTTGAGCTGCCTCAGTCACTTATATGCAGGTCTTTTTTTGATAAATACAGTACATACTATAAATATATTTTCTCTTCCTTATGACTTTTTTAATAACATTTTCTGTTTTCTAGCTTACTTTATGGTAAGAAAACAGTATATAATACACATGGCATGTAAAAATATGTGTTAATTGACTGTTTATGTTATTGGAAAGTCTTCTGTCAATGGTAGGCTATTAGTAGTTAAATTTTGGGCGTGTCAAATATTGTATACAGGCTTTCAACTCTGTCAGTGTCCCTATCCCTGTGTCCTTCAAGGGTGAACTGTATTCTACATTCACCCATAATCCTGCTAATACTATTTCTCTTAGTAGGAAGCACATTTTTTTTTTTTTTTTTTTTTTTTGCTTTATGCCTGTCTTGATCATGCACATCCTCCAAGGCTTACTTTGTTTCTACTTTCTCCCAAAGCTTTCTCTGACTACCCTGGTTCTCACTGATTTACTCTACATTCTAGTATCTATTGAATATCTATAGATTTTGGTACTACCTACTTCAACATAAAGCTATACTCTATGGAATTGGTCACTTAATAAGTACCTTTGGGGGGTGCCTGGGTGGCTCAGTCGGTTGAGTGTCTGACTCTTGGTGTTGGCTCAGGTCATGATCTCAGGGTTGTGAGATCGGGCCCCGCACATTGGGTTTGGCACTCAGCGGGGAGTCTGCTTGAGATTCTCTCCCTCTGCGCCTCCCCTGGCTCGTGCTCTCCCTCTCTCTCTCTCTCTCTCAAATAAATAAATAATAAATGTTTTTAAAAAAGTAAGTAGCTTATGCACGGCACTGCTGAGCCCAGGGAAAGTGCTCAGGGAAAGTGCTCAACATGCATTCCTTTTTTTAACTCATTGTAGTCATGATATTAGGCTGTATAACAGTTACTGATTTACTAAATATATGTGTTAACAACAAGCTGAATATAAAACCAACCAAAGCAGACCTTTTTGGAGTATAGCAGAGATGGCTCGCAGAATACAAAAAACAGTGAGAGTTATCATTTATTTGAGTACTTGGTAAATACTGTACTAATGGTTTTACACAGGTTAGCTCATTTAATCTTCTAATAAACCTCTGAGTAAGGCATCATTGTTTTCCCATTTTAGTTATGGGAAACCTGAAATTCAAAAGGGTTAAGGAACTTCATCAAGGACACAAAGCTAGGAAGTGGGTAGAACAGATTTGAAATGTAAGTAGTCCGCTTGCACTGGGCTGAATTGCCTCTCCTAGTCTTCATCTGTTTACCATAAAATTGTAACGCCCTGGACCATTATGATAATTTCAACACAAAGTTTCTTATATGCTTTGCTAAGCTACAAATCATGTCTTTTCCTTTTTCCTATATTGGAGAACCATGGAGGCTTTGTGCTTTGTTTCAGACCAATAACCAGAGGAAAAATAGCCAAATATTCACCCATTTTCTCAGTGATGGGCACTTCATAAGTCCCTCTTGCCAAGCCAGGGCCCACATGGTTTGTGCATAGGGCCATCTTTCAGTCATTTACACTGAGACAAGAATTCCAAGTATTTGCCAGTCTTACAAATTAGTTTCCAGAAAGACTTATTTTCAGTAGTTGAGTTTAAAAACATTCTAAATTACATTTACTACAGTTTGTTTAAAGCTTTTTTTCTGGCCTATCTTTCTGAGTTGCAGCTTAATTTTTCACTGTCTCATTTTAATTTCTCTCTTTCTTTCTAGATTTCATCCTCTCATTCATTATTCTTTGTCTCCTTTCTGTTTCTGGCTTTTCTTCCTGCAGCTGGGCTTTTGTTAGAAGGGGTGGACACAGCTGCCCAACCGTTTTCACATTCTTCACTGGGATGATTTTCTTGAGGTAAAACATCATTTAAGTATTACTCTACAATTAAATATTTCTGTCGTCCTCAAATTCTGAGTCTGACAGTGTGCCAATAAGACCCTTTGCAGTTGTTTGTATTGGTTTGGATCCTTCCCTGTTTGCATTATTTTATTTGTTCTCTGCTGGTTTGCCTTTTATGTAATATTTTGTTATAGTCCTCATTTCCTCTTTCTATTTTATCTCAGGCACCAACTTGGTTTCCCTGTTGTCTTTCTTTTTTACAGGGGGAGATATTCATTGACTACTTTCCACTACAAATTTTGACTGCTTTTTAAGATAAATGTTTCATCGTTTTGATGGGCCAAGTTTTCACAGGGTTTCGGGGCAATCCTGGAAGCAGGAGTTAGACTCTTTCTCCACCTTTGAAGATTCTAACTTGTCCGTCATTCTCTTGGATTGAAGCAGGAACAGTTTGTATTGATAGCACTATTTAAGGGCACAGTGTTATACCACAAGAAAGTAATTTGTGCTGGAAACCTTAGACTATCTGCTTTGAGTCCTATTTCTAAGTGGAAATGTCTTTTAATCTTTCAACAGTTATCCTAGACTTTTTCAGAGTAGCACATTAGCAGACTTTTCAATAGAACATTAGATATTTAAACATCCAATTCTTATTAATGCACTGAATAGTGCTTATTCATTATGCCTAGTTTATCTCCAGATAAACAGGAAGGTATCAGGGTGCCTGATTTAAAGGCTGCCTTTTAATATTTACAGAAGGGAAATGGAGGAGGTGGATCCAGGGATGATACCAACATATTTAACAACCATGATCACTTGGGTGCCTGGGTGGCTCAGTTGGTTAAGTGTCTGCCTTCGGCTCAGGTCATGATCTCAGGGTCCTGGATTGAGTCCTGCATTGGGTTCCCTGCTCAACAGGGAGCCTGCTTTTCCCTCTGCCTGCCACTCCCCCCTGCTTGTTCTCTCTCTCTCTGACAAATAAATAAATAAAACCTTAAAAAAATAAAAACAAAAACAAAAACAACCGTGATCACCAATGAATGAATGGAAGCCAGGTTCAAAGTTGGGGCTTAGAGATTCCTATCATGCTACTATTCAATACTTTGGTTGCGGAATTATTGGGAGGCTGGGGTCCCAGTAGAGGGCACCAATGTGTGTACATGGGGGACTTCAGTTAGTACGGAATTAGTCTAATACTTTAATAAGTAAGTACGTGTTAGTCTTAGGTGAGAGTGTGCTCACAGTTGATTTATTAAAAATAAATCTGGTATTCAGGTATTATCATCCCTTTCCAATTTACACAGTGTGATTCACAAGAAGGAATATTGGGATGGCGTATGATTTTCCATGGTGATTCCTAGTGAAATATGTCCACATCAAGCTTAGATCTTTTTATTTTTTAATTTTTAAAAAATATTTTATTTATTTATTTCACAGAGAGAGAGGGAGAGACACAAGCAGGGGGAGCAGCAGAGGGAGAGGGAGAAGCAGATTCCCCACTGAGCAGGGAGCCTGATGCAGGGCTTGATCTCAGGACCCTGGGATCATGACCTGAGCCGAAGGCAGATGCTTAACCCACTGAGCCACCCAGGTGCCCCAAGCTTAGATCTTTATAAATTGAGGTTCTCAACTCTATGGTGATCAAAGCCTACCTTCATCTGCAAGAGGTTTTCTTATATTTTGAAGGCAGTGAACTTGGGATTGGGTTTTGTTTGTATCAGTTATTAACTGTAATTTTGAGGAAATCTCTTAATAACTTTGATTTTCATGCCCCCTCTTTTTCAGTAAAAAGAAGGGAATTGAATCGATGAGCTCTAAGTTCCCTTTAAGATTTAACATTCTCTACTCCTATTTAAATACCGATAAGAGGGGCACCTGGGTGGCTCAGTCAGTTTAGTGTCTGGCCCTTGGTTTTAGCTTAGGTCATGATCTCACGGTCATAATTTTAGGGTCATTAGATTGAGCCCTGCATCGGGCTCTGCGCTCAGCGTGGAGTCTGCTTGAGATTCTCTGCCTCTCCCTGTGCCCCTCCGCCTGTTTATGTGCTCTGTCTCTCTCTCTCTAAAATAATAAATAAATAAATAAATAAATAAATAAATAAATAAATAAATAAATAATTTTTAAAATAAATAAGTACCAATAAAAAAAACTTATTTTGCCTGACACTTAATAGAAGATTGAGTAAAAATCAACTCATCTTTTAGGATGTGTAGGAAAAGAAACAGTATGACCAACTTCTGGACATATAAACTGTCCTTGATAATTCTATACTCATTTTTTTCCCACACATCCAACCATATTTAAAGACTATCTGACTAAAATCTTTTTTCTCTTTTAATTTGAATACAAAATCAAACAATGATTATATAAAATCATTTTTCTCTCTATATTTAGCATTTAATTACATTCTGAAACATCACTATAGCCTTTCTGCAATGAGGGTACAGTTCCCCTTCATTCTTCTCTCTGCTTATATGGATGGTAATTTTCAATGTTAATTTCAATTGAAGGCAGTTGACCTTTGTGAAAGTTCATTGTTTAGATTGCATTCGTCATTTTCAGAATCATGCAGAAGGGGCTGTTTTTCACATTAATGACACCTGTGCAGTAAGTCAGAACTATTAATATGTGATATCAACAGTCCATACCTTGATGAAAAGGAGGAAACAAGAAAAGATAATTTCTTCTTAAACTTTAAAAACTGCTCTGAAATTAATCTGGATCACACACGAGAATTCTGTTAGCCTTTGGCATTTCCACAGGTCTCTGAAGCACAACAGCTAAATTGTTTAGGTCATGTGGTTCTACCTTCACACTGATAACCTGTTTTACAGACAGCAGCTTTAGTTCCTAACGATCACATTTTGATAATGCTCTTACTTAGACACTAAATCATGATCTTTCACACAAAACTAAATATATTCCCCTTAAGGTTAAGAATAATATTCTGCCTGTCCTAATTATATTATCAGTTCTCATGCTTTAGGTCTTCTGTGACAAACATGCCATTAATGAGGAAACTGCCCTAAAAAAATAAGAGCCTTGTTTATGGTTGAGGTTCAATATATTTTTATTGATGTTCGGTATAATCTTTGTTGGTTCTAATTTAACTGGTTCTAATTTAACCATGCAACTAATTAAAGGATGAAGCTAGGAACCAGAAGCAGAAAACAGAAAGAGGGACTATAATAGGGAAAATCCAACCTGATGTTTTGGCAAAAATGTATTTGTTTTTTCATTTACTTACCCTATCCACCATTAAAAAATTATTTATTTGGGGCCTAATATTTTCTAGACAATGTGTTAATTTTGGTGATATAAAAATTAAGGAAAACAGACTTTGATCCCAAGGAATTCATCTTTTGGGAATACATCAAAGATATAAATTATTATAATATACCCAGGTTTGTGAAACTATAGAATCATATTACAAAGCAGAGCAATAACACCAGTAAGAAAAAATTATATAGGTCCTATCTATGCCAGGCAATCATCTAAGCGTTTTATACTTAATCTTTTATGATAACAAATATGAGGTGAGTACTACAATTATCATTCCCATCTTAACAGATAGGAAACTGAAGTACAGGAGGTGACTTGTCCAGTGCCACTCAGTGATTCTGGGTCCATCGAGAGGAATCATTTCTCATGATTGTGATGATTGAGCTCTCTCAAAGAAGAAATGTATTAGCTCCTGAGAACAGTTATAATGGACCCAGCACATGGCAACTACTGAGCCCGTAGGTCCTTCCAAAATCACATCTTGTACAAGGATGTTTCTATCCAGAATATCTAGAATGTTTTATTCTGACTCTGTGTTTCTTGTACTCTGAATAAGGCTGCAATGGGCACTAGTCTTAGCATCACATTTCTCTTTACAGATACATATATGTCACAATGAGTCCTTGATTTTAAAAAGTCTATTTTTTGAAAAGAGTTTACCAGCTGACAAATCCCGCCACTTTCACATCTTAATTAATAATGTATTGGTCAGGTATCGGATAGGATATCTATCTGTCTCTCTCTCTGTCCCTCTCTCTATCTATCTATCATCTATCTATCTACAGGGACAGAGACAGAGAGATTTATTTATTAGGAGAAATTGGCTACATGATTATGGAGACTGAGAAATCTCACAGTCTGCCACCTGCAAGCTGCAAACCAATAGGATAGTTCCAGTCCAAGCATGAAGGCCTAGTCCAAGGACAGGAGAAGACTGATGTTCCAGCTCAACAGCTAGGCACAAAGAATGAATTCTCCCTTCCTCTGCCTTTTTGTTCTATTCTGGCTTTCTGTGGATTGGCTGATACCCACCCACACTGGGGAAGAACACAAGCTGCTTTACTCAGACTATTGATTCAAATGCTAGTCTCTTTGGGCAATGCCCTCACAAACACATCCAGAAATAACGTTTAATCAAATATCTGGGCACCCTGTGACCCAGTCAAATTGACACATAAAATTAACCATCCCAAGTACCAATGCATGAAGCATCTGATTAGCACCAAGTGTCAGGGACCCAAAGAGGGGGAGGACCTTTGCTGCTGGCTGGTGTCCAGGTACTTTAGCTGTCAGCCCACAGACATCTTTCTGGAGAGTTCCCATTGCCTTGTGTTAGTTTGCTGACGCTGAGGAGTGCTAGATAAACCTATCATTCCAGTCAATCAAGAGAAAAATCATTAAGGAAAATAGTAATTCTGCTGCTATATGTGGAAGAAAAGCTTGTTTTATAAGGTTTAGAATATTACATGATCCATTTTCCACCTAAAATAGATTATACCCAATTTTGATGAGAAGGCAGGGAAATGAATTCACTTGTCATAGTTGTAGGATTGTAAACTGGCACAACCTTTTGGGAAGGAAATATGCATATATTTTGATGTGAAAAGTTATAATAGGTATACACAAAGATAAGGGAACAGTTGTTAATTAGAGATACTTTATTGTAAAGAAAAAATTGGAAAGATGTACCTGGTAATAGGGGTTTAGCCAGGTAAATTATGTTATATCCAAACAATGGGATGCTATGTTGCCATTTAAAGATCACATTGTGGGAGATTATTTGTTGAAATAGGGAAAAGTTGATACTATATTTAGTATTGTGTGAAAAAACAGACTAATAATATATTAGCATATTATTAGTATATATCAAACAATATATTTGGTATATAATTTTTATAAAGAAAAGTAAGTATATATGTAATGCAAAAATACATGCATATAAAATCTGTACTTATGTATAAATATATGTATGTGTATATATAGACACATTCTAGAAGATTATAAACTAATATTTTACTGGTGATAGAATTGCAAGAATTAAAGAATTTCTTTTTTCTGCTTGAGCATTCATTGACATGAATTGTATTATTAGAAAAAAAACAAATGAACGGATAAAGGAGATGTGGTATATATGCACAATGGAATATTATGCAGCCATCAAAAGGAATGAAATCTTGCCATTTGAAATGATGTGGATGGAACTAGAGGGTATTATGCTAAGTAAAATAAGTCAGTCACAGAAAGACAAATGCCATACGATTTCACTCATATGTGGAACTTAAGAAACAGAACAGAGGAACACAGGGGAAGGGAAGGAAAAATAAAATAAGATAAAAACAGAGAGGGAGGCAAACCATAAGAGACTCTTAACTCTAGGAAACAAACTGAGGGTTGCTGGAGGGGAGGTGGGTGGGGAGATGGGGGAATTGGGTGATGGGCATTAAGGAGGGACTTGATGTAATGAGCATGGGGTGTTATATGCAACTGATGAATCACTAAATTCTACCCCTGAGACTAATAATACAGTGTATATTAACTAAATTTAATTTAAATAAAACATTAAAAAAAACCCACAGTAATTATTGCACATATTAGTACTAGGTAATGAGAAAGAAATCCAGATAAAACCAAATCAAATAAAATCTCTCACTCTTTCTTCATTAAATTACTTTTTGTTATTATTTTTTTGTAAACCTGGTCCTTCTCATCCAGATTTGAGCTACTCTTTCCCCACAGCATTTACCGGTTCTTTGGCTAATGCCCTGCCTAAAGTCTTTAATAAAGATTAGTGTAGGTTGTTTTTACTTGAGTTAACTAGTCTACATTATTATCATCATTTTCACATATGAGAAAAGGGCTCATAATTAATAAAGGGGCAGCGCTTTGCATTCACATTGGTTTCATTTTGGTATATTCTAGATCAGAAGTCATCATATGGCAATACTCGGCTGAGGCTGGGCCACAGGTATGGATGGGGCTTAGCTCCCATAAAGTATCCTCTAACATTTAAAAAGCATGAGATTTAAAAAAAAAAAAAAAAAGAAGAAGAAGAAGAAGATAGCAGGAGGGGAAGAATGAAGGGGGGGAAATTGGAGGGGGAGACGAACCATGAGAGACTATGGACTCTGAGAAACAAACTGAGGGTTCTAGAGGGGAGGGGGGTAGGAGGATGGGTTAGCCTGGTGATGGGTATTAAAGAGGGCATGTTCTGCATGGAGCACTGGGTGTTATATGCAAACAATGAATCATGGAACACTACATCAAAAACTAATGATGTAATGTATGGTGATTAACATAACATAATTAAAAAAAGAAAAAAAAAAGGACTGATGAATCACAGACCTGTACCTCTGTAACAAATAATACATTGTATGTTAAACAAACAAACAAACAAACAAACAAAAAGAGAAACTAGTAGGAAGGAAAAATGAAGGGGACGAAATCGGAGGGGGAGACGAACCATGAGAGACTATGGACTCTGAGAAACAAACTGAGGGTTCTAGAGGGGAGGGGGCGTGGGGGGACGGGTTAGCCTGGTGATGGGTATTAAAGAGGGCACGTATTGAATGGAGCATTGGGTGTTATACGCAAACAATGAATCAAAAACTAATGCTGTAATGTATGGTGATTAACATAACATAATAAAATAAAAAAAAGAAAGAAAGAAAAAAATAAAAAGCATGAGATTTTTCACATAAAAATCTAGATATGGCAATTCTCTTGAAAAACAGATAGCTATCACCATGCAGTTTGAGTTCCTACCCGACAGTGACTAGCTGGAGATGAGCAGCCCCGGTCCTTTGTAAATGGGTGCACCTGCTCCAGTTGGCCATGCTTCCCATCACCCCTTACATCATCTCATACCTGGCTCAAATCCCTTGCCTAGATTTATAGGCATGTTAGTGTGCTATCCCATTTTGAATCATCCCTATTTTCATCATTTTGAAGGATAAGGATGATAGAATTGAGAAATGAGTATTCTGTTTACTATCTTTTTTTTTTTTTTTTTTCTGTTTACTATCTTAAGTAACATCTTCTAGATGGCAACTGACCTTCTAATTTCAGGGTATTTTTTTTTTTTTTTAGTTTCCCAGAAAGACTGAAGAAAGAGAGAGAAAAGGAGAGACAGACAGAGAGAGAAAGGGAGGAAGGGAGGGAAAGAGAGAATGGGAGAGACAGAGGGAGAAAGAGAGGCGGTGGGGGAGTATACACAACAAAGGCATTTATCAGAAGAATACATATAATGTCAAGAAAGCTGATATTTGGAAGATTTTGTTTTTTTTTTTTTTTCTGGTTTACAACTTTATCAATGCCCATACACAATTACTTTATTTGTATTTGAACAGTTCAATATTTATTCAGTTTATGCTTTAAAGTAAATAATTGAGTCTTTTTTCCAATTGCCTCAAGGTATAGAGGCAGAAAAATAATGAAATATTAAAAGGCAACTAGCTCCACAAATTTACTGAGATCAAAAACAGAAAAGCAGATTAGCTGAAAGTCCTACAAGGAGACAATGATGCTCCCGGTCCGTCGGGACATTGACGCATCAACCAATGTGCCATTAAATAATAAAACCCGTGAGGTGTCGATGCGGGAGAATAAAAGCCTATTAAAGGGCTCCTAAGAGTTAAGGCTCTTGCCAGCAGAGCCATCTGTCAAGAGATTATGGAGAAGGAAATTTCTGCAGGAATTTTCCCTTGGGACCAGATGAAGCGCCAAGAAAAGGTGTGTGGCATCAGGAGTGAAGACAAACTCTGAGAGTCTTCTGAGGCGCTCATCACAGAGAGGGAACCATCAAGCCACTGAGTTGAAAGGACGAGCAGACGGGGAAGTCTCTGCATTGCCTTTGGCTGGAGAACCGAGGTCATAGGAAAAAGAGTTCATGAAAACAAACCTCTTTAAGGTAAGTTAAACTTTGTTGCATCGGATTCTGAGAATTTTCTGTAGTTCAAAGACAATGACATCATTGGTTGAATTTCAGGGGTACTCGTAAAACAATGAATATGAAGTTGAGTCAAATTGCAGAAGGTAATCAAACTTCAGCAAAAGTGGGAATGTAATTTTTTTGTTTTTGAAAGCTTGTATCTTTGGGGTTTGTGACAATATCCGAGATATTTATTTATAAGAAACCTACTAACACACTGTTTTTACTTATTTCTTCCAAAAAATACTGAGTAAAAAATAATCAAGATGGGCTCATGAGTATTTGCCTCTAGAGAATTAGGTTTATGCCATGCTGTGAAATAATTAAAAACCATACAACCGTGAAAGTTATAAGAATTAATAATAAGGGCAAATATTTCATGAAGTTCCTAGAATCATGTCAGGAAAAGATACTTTAATTTATAAGATTCTAAATAGATATGAGTTAATTCCCTAACCTATGTTCCTATATGGTACCACTTGGTGTTTTTTAACAATAATTATTCCTCATATCCTTTGTGATTGGCTTGTCCCCCCTCCTTTTTTTAAGATAAAAATGTTGATCATAAAGGTAGAATAAAAATGTCACAGAGTTTTTAAAAATCACAGATTTATTTAGACTACAAGATAAACGTTATGTGTTTTTTCTTTTAGATTTTTTAAGTCAGAAAGAGAGTTTTATCTTTAAATGTCAGGGAAATAAACATGTAAGAAGGTACATTTCATCCTAATTTAGTAAATGTTTTTAAACCAGTAATACTGATAAGAAATTGTTAATCAGAAATCAGGATTAAACAGAGTTTAATTCCATTTTATTTTGTCCTGATCAAAATAGAGACATTTTGTTTAACCCATTGATTACTTAGAGAAATGGAGATGAGCAGACATGCATATAAATTCTAAAGAGGGGCAAGAAATAATTTTATCTACTGGGAAAGAATACAAAGTCAAATAAAACAGAGTTAGTTCTGAGTGATCACAGTGATCCAGTGTTCATGCTGGCCCTGTGCCCATATCAGATTATTGTGTCTGTAATTGGAAAGAAATCATCTTGTAAATTTAAGTCAAATTATTCTATGAATTCAATTATAGTGGACAATTAAGTTCAATAACACTGGCTTTTGAATCTTCCTTCCTCTCCTACACCAAAACAAAATGAAACAAAACAATCAGTTTTGCCTGAATTATCAAGATATTGTTTAAATTATTTTTATTTCATTATTTCATTCATTCTTCCATTCACTCATTCATTCAACCAATATTTAGCAAATGCTGTTTAGCTGGAGGGTATTATTGGGCTAGTCATGAAATAATGAATGTACACGTCCCTGCTCTCAAAGGGCTTACAGTCCATTACATGGCACATAACTTCTGCCTTCCACTTCAAAATAAGCTGAAAGACAAATATTATTTCACCAACATGAATTTAAGGTTAACAGAAGTCAAGCGATAGCAATAGGAAGTGTCTGTGTTAGTATTGTAATTCAGGACTTTTCGTACATTGATTTTATTTGTACTTTAGTATCTGAAAAAATTGTTTAAATTAGCAAGGGCTGAGATGAGCATCATTTACTCTGCTCCTGTGTTTTCATCAAATATGGTTTGTGGTTCTTTAAAAAACATGGAATAGATTAATTTTATGTGTAGAAAAGAACAAAGAATTACTGTGCCACAAAATGTAGACTCAAATTCTACTGAAGATCTACAAATACTGCATTTTGTGTGTGATCAAAGACTTATCCCTAAATAAGGATAATTCCCTAAATAGAGAGTCAATTGGAAATTGGAAATAAGATTCTTACCTGCTATATCCATTGTTTATCCTAAGATTGATTTGGGGATCTGTGCATTTCTAGCATTTTTGGCAGTATTACAATGGTTGGTCCTGAACAAAAGTGATATTTAAGTTTTTGAGTTATGGAGATCCTCTCTGGGATCTTTGCCAGAAATAATGAAGTTCTTGCTTGGATGAATGGGTCTGGAAACTGTCACTTCAAATAAAATGTGCTTATTATAGAGCACGATCATCATATCTTCTCAAAATAATAAAATACTAAGTTCATTCGTCAATATTTTGATAATGTAACATATATACAAAAGTACAAATATAATATTCTTTTCATAGAGAATGGATTAGTCAGAGGGAACACAAATTGGAATTAAGTACCATACAACTATTAGGAATAAAATCTGGAGCATTAAGGTAATAGTTCAGTGGTCTGTGAGCAAAGAGAGCAACTGATTACTCTTGACTTTTTTTTTTTCTTTCAGATAAAATCAGTGTTAGGTTTCTAGTTAAGAGTTTGATGTTTTTAATCTTCATGTATTGGTCACAAAACATGTTCTTATACTATATAATTTTGAATATTTTCCCCCTTTTATTTGTCTCTTGAGTACATGGGATTAGAGAACACATAATTTGTGAGGCTCCCTGATCATTAAGAGGTGTGGCCACATCTTCCTCCCTGCCTACCTACCACCTGAATGCTTTATATCCAAAGAAGTGATAGAAACCAAAACTTGGTAACGTGACTACTGTTCAGATTCCATAAATCATGGGCAGCAATGAGGGGTTGTATTTAAGCAAAGGGTGCTAATATCAAACCTCCTCGGTTTCAGCCTTAACTTTGCTAATTACTCCTTTGTGAGGGTAAATCTCTTACCCACTTTCCTTAGCTCTAAAGTGGGTAGAATAAATGACACTATTATTATTGTGTGGATCAAATAAGATAAGGTATGCACGGTACTTACCAGATTATAAACCCTCACAAATATTAATGATGGCGATGGTGATGATGATGATGATGATGATGATAAATGTTTGAAGAAATTCAGACTTTTCCAGGGCCTTTTCTGAATTCTTGCATCAGCCTTTAACTTTGTCCAGTTTGGGATGTCTTTATTGCATGCCATGCAAGCCACCAAAGACAGCTTTTAGAAAGTGTAAATCTGATCTTGTTACTTTCCCAAAGTGGCACTCCATTTACCTTTGGCTGAAGACCCACACCCCTACCACAGACCACAAGCCTCCTCTCTCAACCTCCCGGCAGTTTTTCACACCTCTGAGTCTTGGCACATAGTGGTTCTTCTGCCTGAAATCCTTCCTCTCCCCCCCACCCCCCCACCCATGGCTAATTCAAACTTAACCTTCAACACTCAGCTCAAGCTGTCAGGAAGACTTTTCTGATCCCACCTTCACCCACCCCTCTGTATACTCAGGACTGTGCATAGGTCTGTCTGGGCTCTAGTTTTCCAGTCTGTCAGCTTGTCACTTTCTTCAAAAGACTGTGAACTATTTGAAAACAGGGGCTATATCTTTTATCATTAACCCAGAATTTAGTACGATTTCTGTCACACAGAAGGTGCATAATAAATGTTAAAAGGTTGAGTGAACCTCCTCAGGAGCAGGCCTGGAGCAGTGATTCTTCTTTTACGAGTGTGTTTGTCTCCTGGGTACTGATGTCATGCAGAGGGACTGACATCAACACATGGATCCGTAAGAGGTAAGGCAAGAATGGCCATTCTCGTTTTATCCTTTATGCTGCAGAGCTAGAATAAGAGAATTGGCTATAGTGCTTTTAATTTTAAATGTAATTTTTAAAAACTCCACATTGGCAGTAAAGAATGGATTATTTTTGTTGAATAATAATTTTTTTTTTTTTTTAATCAAACTAGGTGGTCTGATGTATTACCAAAGTGGTGCTAAGAAACTTCTGGGTCTTTGCCATTTGCTCTTCTCTTAGAGGAGTTATGTTGGAACTTGTGCTTGGAAGTCAAGATTGTAATGGTTGCTAGAATGATTTTATCAGTCTGGACGTAAAGATGTGGTCTTAGAAAACAAGATTAATACACAAAAAATATTTTATTAGGCAAGTCGTGTTGTTATGAATGAATTCAGAATGCTTATGGAAATAATGAAGCTGTGTTATGAGACTCTTCTTAAAATTCTCACATCACCCTGATATTTTGAATATGAATTGGGATTTAATGTGGTTTGCATGTTTTTGAATAAGCAAATGTGGACGACTGAGATGTGATCCCTTTTGCACCATTAGTAAGCTGCTTCTAGAAGCTCCAATTTTGAATTTTCTGCGCTTTGAAAAAAAAAAACTGTTTTCAAACTACAGCAAGAGCCTATCTCCCCAGGTTCTTTCCTGCCCTCTCCTCTGGCACTTGTTAGGGGGCTCTGCTCCTGCTCATATAGCAAGAGCAGCAGAAGAGGGAAACATCTCATCATAGGCCTGTGCTCATTGCTGCCTTGCTCATTCCGCGGCTAGCTGCAGAACATTGGCCCCTGCTTTTTTCACCACCCATGCGGACATGACCCTGCTTAGAGCCTCACTTTTCAGGTTCTCGATCCTCAGTACAGTGTAGTGAACCAAGTCTCAGCACCAGTTAATTGTATGAGTCTCGTTCTAGCACTAAACTTGTCAGGCAGCTGTGCAATCTCCAGGGGTTTTCTTTGTTGGTCCTTTACTTACTATGAAAAACAACTGTGTCACAAGCTGGTTTGGGATGAAAATATCACAACCCCAAAATAAACTGCTATGCCAATGGGTTATGCCAGAATAATCATGAATTAGACTAAAGCTATCCTACTTTCTGATGGAAGTATCAGCTTTCCTTCTATCCTTTAATCTTTTGACTTACTCAGACAGGTACCAAGGACTGTTTTTTATTTTTATTTTTAACAATATTGACCGAAGGTCTTCTATGTACCAATATTGTTAAAAAATTTTTTTGAAGATTCTATTTATTTATTTGACAGAGAAAGAGAGAGAGAGTACAAGCAGGGGGAGTGGCAGGGAGAGGGAGAAGAAGACTCCCACTGATCAGAGAACCCAACGTGGGGCTCCATCCCAGGACCCTGTGATCATGACCTCAGCCAAAGGCAGATGCTTAACAGACTGAGCCACCGAGGCACCCCTACTATGTACCAATATTTTGAATTCAAATTATAGTCATTGGGTAAATGAATCTACATAGTGAATTCACTAATTGCTTCTTTGTGGTTCCACGACCTGGCATAATCCTTGGGACATAGTAGATACTTAATCTTGGTGAATACTTGAATATACTAAACAGAATTGGACTATGTGGTATGTGTAGGCAACTTGGAGAAACTGTAGATTCTATTTCATTTTTAGGAAGAAAAATGAACTGGCCTCAGAAAATAAGACCATCCTCTGACCATTCAGTTTCTCAGAGACATTTCAATGGGAGGACAGTCATTAGAAGGAGCCTCTGGGCCCCACTCTGGGATCTCCCAAACTGTCACTTTTTGAAGACTGCCTCTAAGTCATATTGAGGTTAACTTATTGTTTTTTTTCCAGGGAAAAATTAACTAAAATTTCATTCAAAGTTATGTTTTCTATTATATGAAAAATGGTTGTCAATGAGACACTCAAGGTCAGGGTTGATATCTGGCTTTATCTTCCTTTAAAAATGAATTTAATGACTTCATTAAAATCTAGGGATATATAAAAGGCAGCAATACTATCACTCAGTTAACAGATTTACTTATCAGTATTTCAAACAAGGAATTCATCAAGCTAGAAATTCTTTCCAAGGAACAGAACAGTCCTGTATTCAAAGAACATGAGGGCCATATCTCCTGTCATGCCCTTGATGACAATTCTGACACTGTAAATGTATTCTAGTATATGGCAAAAAGAAGACTGCTTTCTGTCTCAGCTAGCTCAAGGTATAGGAATTGACCAAGAGAAAACAGACTTAAGTATTTCCTCTTCTTTAGAGAGCCAGTATGCTCAGAGCATCCTGGCATGTCTATTCTGAATCAGGTTTCCATATTCCCAAGTTAACCTATCTAGATGTCCTTAAGGCTGTTTATCCTTCTAGGTCCTTACAGCTGAGAACTGGCCTTTGAGTAGAGTCAGCTCCCACAGTGGCTCAAGATCCAAGGCAATTCAAGAGGAAAAAAACAGAGACAAGTACAAGGAGACAGTAACTAAGACTTTGATAGATAGCCACTGAGGGAAAAATGACACACACACACACACACACACACACACACACACACATACACACACACACACACACCACTTATGAAGAGATTGAGATATACCATGGCAGTGACTTTTTTTTTTATCTTTAATAAAGAGCTAAGTTCTTTAAAGAAAAATGGCATAATTAGAATAAAACTGTTTCAGCTCAAAGAATCTATGGTTCTGTCAAGTTGGCCTTCTTTTTGACATACTTGTCTTTACCTCAAGACCTTTGTACCAACTATTCTGCTACTTGAAATGCTCTTCCTCTATTTTCACATGACTGACTTCTTGTCATCATTTGTAATTTTCAACTTAAATATCAACTTCCTCAGAGTGGCCTTTCCTGACCACTGTAAAAAAGGCAGCTCATTACTCACCTGACAGTACCCTATTTTAATTCTTTGCATTGCATTATACTCATCAGTATCTAATATTTTTTATTGTTTACCTTTAAAAAATGTGTTTTTTAAAAAATCTTCTCCCTTACCTTGGCATAACATAAGATCCTGTGAGTACAGGTTCTTGCTTGTTCCCTTTTTACCCCTGGGTTGACACATAATAGATACCCAATGAATATTCACACAGCGGATGACTTTTTCATCACCAGCGGTTAAAAAGTTACTCGGATTGAAACTGATGTTTAATAAAGAGTTGTTTAACTGAATTTGAAGGCTAGTAATAATGGGAGGGATTCCAATAAAACTACTTCTCTTTAACTCTCACAATTTTCTTTCACATTGTCCTTCTGTTTGCTAATTTGGTGTGAAATGGCCTTGAATTTTTGTCTTAGCTATTAAAAAAATCAAATTTCAAACTACAGCAAGAGCCTATCTCCCCAGGTTCTTTCCTGCCCTCTCCTCTGGCACTTGTTAGGGGGCTCTGCTCCTGCTCATATAGCAAGAGCAGCAGAAGAGGGAAACATCTCATCTCATTGAGATATACCATGGCAGTGACTTTTTTTTTTATCTTTAATAAAGAGCTAAGTTCTTTAAAGAAAAATGGCATAATTAGAATAAAACTGTTTCAGCTCAAAGAATCTATGGTTCTGTCAAGTTGGCCTTCTTTTTGACATACTTGTCTTTACCTCAAGACCTTTGTACCAACTATTCTGCTACTTGAAATGCTCTTCCTCTATTTTCACATGACTGACTTCTTGTCATCATTTGTAATTTGATTCAAAATGATTCATACAAGTTTTAGGGAGTTTTAGCATTATATTGAAGTTTGACTTAAAGGCTGACATGATTTTTAAATATTTCACAATTGATTAAACAACCCATCAGAAATACACGGAAGGGTCACATTGATAAGATTCCTTTACTTTTGATTTGATATGTCTAGTCTTTTAGATGAGGAATATAATATTTAGATTAAAAATATCATGGCATACTTCTATTTTGTTGTGTTGCATATTGCTTTCCTCATTAGTGTTGTCACTTGTGTGGTTTATCTCTATTGAATAACCAATGACAGAGGACTGCCACTAAAATATAATACAGAGTTTAGTTATCATGGTTTTATGATGATAAATAGGATCAATAACAAACAAACAACTTATTATCATATTAAGCTGAATTATAACTGTTAAATATTAATTCATCTGTTTTGTAAATCTAATAATCTTCTAAAAGAACCCCAGTTTGACAATCTTCCATGAACATCAAGAGTGTGTTGTGACACCTGATTCCAAAAAGTCTTGAGTAATTTACTTAGATATCCTGACAACAAATCTGCACCAATTGATGAAAACAGTTGGTGCATATGAAACCCCAAGAAATGAAGGGACCATATTTGGGTCACTAAAACATACCCCATGATCAGACTTGAGATTGAGATTGGCACATACAAAAATGTTGCTATTTCTTTAATCCACCACACCAGTGTGTTTAAACAAAACTCTCTGATCAACCACTAGCTCCCCCACAACATACCTCTAGGTCCATTTGCATTCTGCCCATAACACACAGTGTGTCTGTGACTTGGTCCTCATGCTGTGGTTCTTGTGGGAACATGGTGAAAAACCATATGAGGTGCTCTGTCCCCCACTGCATCCTGGACCCCCCTGTCCTGCTGGATTTTGCTGACATTAAACAAAATCTTTAGGGTTCAGGAAGGTTGGACAGACACATCAGAGGGAAACGTGCAACAATGTGGAGCATCTCTGCTTGGCCTGTTGGGTTTGACATACCAAAATAGCCCAGAAGGAATAGCAGAGCCTTTTGAAGTAGCTGAGATGCTTCCCTGATGTCACTTCTCTGAGCTTTAGATCAATGCCTGGAAGATGAATCAGAACATATGAGGAGAGTCACTGAGGGGAAATGTGTTGGAAAGGTTGCAGGAGTGAAGCACCCAAGCCCGGAGAAAAGGTGGGGTGAGATGTGCAAGCAGGAAAAAACAAAGGGCTGAGTCATTGGAGGCCTAATTGACAATGGCACAGCTGTGACAACAATTTGCCGGCGGCCTGACCTATTTGATGAAAGGGCCTCTGCTTTCCTTGGAACCTCAGAGTTGCAGTGGCTCATAGGAACGCACCACTCGTGTTTCCAGCTGGCTCAGCCTCATAAATACCTAAACTCACAAGATGACATTTTTAATGCTCTGCAATTGCTATTCTGCGTTTGTATTTATTGCAATTCCACATATCCATTAGTGCATCTATCATTGATAAGTTTGTCACTGCTTTAGGAATACAGTCCATCATGCTGCATCAATTTTCCTTTATAAGCTATTAATGTACTATAATGCAGCTTATAATAGCATGTGGATATATTTGATTAGGAAGGTGCCAGAGTCAGTCGGATTGAACTGGGAATTGCAAGAGGACCCAAAATCTTTATTTGTTTATTGTAAAGATGAACAGCCTCGGTGCACAGTGAATGTGTTAATATAACAGGTGTATCTTCTTCACTTTCTCAAACAGGCACTGAGAAGAACGAATTTAAGCCCTCTATTTTGACTCACAACAGACTTACAATATTTTGTTGACACTTGACATGTTTATTCTTTTAACAAAATTATAATCATGTTTTAATATTTCCCGCATGCAATTAGCAGCTTTATTCAAGAGACAATGACGGCGTATGAGTCCAGGAGATAGGACCAACTATGGCTTTCTGAAATGAGGTAAACAAACATACTAAAATCTTAGCAAATAAAGCACACCTTTTTAATACATGACTTGAGATATTTCTGGATGCTGTAATAATTTCTGCTAAACATAAACAAAACAAAAGGCACCTATAAGAAATATTTGAAATTGTAAAGAAGTTAACAGTACTCATGAATATAGACTATATAATTTCGTTCTACAGTTAGAATCTGGCAAATCACTGTTGGTGTCCATGGACTCCAGAGGATGAACTAGGTCAGTACGGTCTGAGCTATTTTAACATTTCTGGCCATGAGAAGATGCTTGAGCCATATTTTAATCTTATTGTACTGATTTGAAATTATAAAGGAAGACCTATTATTATGCATTTAAAAACTCTGTTTGTGAAGTATTATCAAACCCACCTGGGAAAACTGTTTTTTAGAGGGTTAAACACGGTAGTCAGGCAGATATGAACTTGAACCCTTACTGAGTTACTTTTCAAGTGTGTAGCATCAGGCAAGGTCATAATTTCTTTAAGCCTCAGTTTTCTGTATGTTTACTGAAGATAATAAGACCCAATGCATAGATTGTTCTTAGAACTGAATGAGATGCCAAGTGTGGTACTTTCACACAAGGTAATACATGTGGCTTCTGGAAAGATTTAGATGGCCCTGGATGTGATTTTACAAAACGATTGTCAAGCACTAGATTTAAAACATCCAAACTGAGAGTATCATACCTATTATATAAAAACATGATGTATAATAGATATGCACAGAAAATTTTTGGTAGGACATACAAAACATAATAAGGTAAGATAGGAGCATAAGATTGACTTTTCATATCATGTCATTTTATAGTATTTGATGTCTTGCTCTTTGTTCATATTATTTTTATGATAAAATCCATAATTTAACTTTTTTAAGGATATAATTCATTAGAAAGAGTAACACATTTTCTGGCACATCGTGATAGCTCTATAGATGCTGGGAGTTTTTGTAACAGCAATTATAGATGCTCCTTTTCCCCAGGAAATGTGACAGACATCTTTGCTGCTCCTTTATTAAGTAATGTAAAGTTTGACTCTGAGTTTAAATGAGAGGAAGTTGTGTGGGGACAGATGGATTTACAAAGTCCGTGGGATAAATGTCTCCAAGTGTTGGGGCATCAGGAGGCACCAACAGTATGAAGGGCTGCTTAAAAAGACTGATAGCAATTTGAGGGTGTCTTCATAAACACAGAGCACACAGGAGGAGGAGGGGGGCAGGGCCTGTGTACTCTCAGCTGTCACAGCTCTGGAAGCGGGTCCTGTCCGGGTTTCCTGTCTTATACAAGAGATGTGACAAATTGGAGTATGTGCGGAGGAGGACAACCAGGGTGGCATTGAGAGCAGAGTCCATATCGACACGGATAGCAGAGGGACCTGAGGACCTGGGGAGATAAGGCAAGGGGGCCCTCCTAGTGACAGTTCCAGCATTGCCACACAGAAGAGGGATTCAACTTAATCTGTGTTAGTTCCTGAGGGCAGAACTGGGACCACAGAGTAGAAGTTAAAAAAAGACATATTTCAGCTTATAGCCGCAGCTAAAACCCAGCATGTCATGATTTATAGCAGCAAATGCTACCCTAGGCAAGGGTAGACTTTTCTGTTAAATTCTGAAGATAAACTGTACCAAAGCATCTGGATTCTTACAAGGATAATGTCCCAAACCTAAACGAAATAAATAATCCCCGCAGATACAGCATTACACAGGTTAGATACATCCAGTGGGTGAACTCGGTGTCTGCTGCAGAGCCCCTGCCATCCGAGGCTCTAGCTCATTGCGCCCCCATCTGTATTCAAAGCCCGTCATGTGTGACTCTGCCTCTTCAGTGCCTTTACCCTGTCCCTCCATTCTGGTATCACGACGTGCAGAGCTCAATACTGGCTCCCCTGCCCACTGACGCTGCGCTTGTCTCTCTGCCTCCAGATCCCACCCCCCTTTTCATCCTCTGTGTCCTCCTAAGACGTGTTTCTTCTCATCGAAATGTAAACTCCTTGAGGGTGTAAGTGCAATGTATATTTGCGTCCTAGAGTAGAGTAAACCTCAGTAAATTGAATCACACCCCTTTGTGAAGAGTAAAGGGGGCAATTACAGTTTTAAATATAGATTGAAATCTTTATTAGAAAACCATTCACTACCTCTTTCTGGCCCTTAATCTTGCCAGGGATCATCTGTCTCTGAAGGTCGTAAGCAACAAGAAAATATGAAACACACAAACAGAAGAAGAAATTTATTTATTATTTTATTTTTTATTTATATTTATATTTTATATTATGTATATAATATATTATATATTATATTTATATTATTATTTTAGAGAGAGAGAGAGACTGCAGGCAAATGGGGGGAGGGGCAGAGGGAGAGGCAGGCAGACTATCCGCTGAGCCTGATGTGGGGCTCCATCTCATGACCCTGAGATCATGACCTGTGCCAAAATCAAGAGTCCGATGCTTAAGGGACTCGGCCACCCAGGCACCCCCAGAAGAGGACTTTTAGATAACAATGCATGTGTAAACCTGTGTCACTCATTAAGGAAACCTGTAGTAAGGATGTATATTATTCTTTAAAGTTTCTAGGATTGGGTTAAGAATACTTTTGGATTTATCCATGGGTAAAATTTCAAATACTTTACAATCATAGTTCCATACGGACTGACCAGTCCTGTCTTTAATGCTGGCATGGAGTTCGGGGTCCCCTACTATGGTAGACATTAACTCCTTGACTATAGGAAACTCATTATCAGTCCTGGAAGTACAATGAGCAGAGACAAGCTAAGCTCAGGAAGGCATAGGTATATAATACTTAGCTTACATTGGGTAGCCAAACAATTTCCCTATGAGTGAGTCTTGTAGGTATGGATGTGTCCCTCATTGATTCAGGCTAGTGGAATCTTCCAGATGTTAAGGCTTATCAACAGGCATCCTCATTTTTCTCTCTGGTCTCCTATACCCTGTTCAAAAGTATATTTGAAAGTTTTAAATAGCTAATGTAGGTTTCATAAGCACCTTACCTAAAATGAGGGAAGCAGGATAAGATTTTAGCCTATGCATCAAAAAGGGTGGAACGTCTGAATCGGGTTCAAATGTTACAGTAAACTACACCAAATGTTTGCTCTAAATTTCCAAAAATATAGCTCAAATCTGAAAATCTGGCACATTAAAAATAGCCTGTATCAGAAATACTTTTTATTTTTATTTATTTATTTATTTTATTTAAAGATTTTATTTATTTGACACAGAGAGAGCAACAGCAAGAGAGGGAACACAAGCAGGGGGAGTGGGAGAGGGAGAAGCAGGCTCCCCGTCGAGCAAGGAGCCTGATGCAGGGCTCGATCCCAGGATCCTGGGATCATGACCTGAGCCGAAGGCAGTCGCTTAACCGACTGAGCCACCCAGGCGCCCCCAGAAATACTTTATAAAAACTTCCCATTACTATTTATTTAGGGAATGAAAAGCATATACTATACCGATGGGAGGGGAAAGACGTTATTTCTAAAATTTCACCAATCAAATTGTTCTTACAAACTTACCAGAAATTGTTCTTACACTCATTAGCTCAATTTAATAAACTATTGTTATTTGCATTTGCTCTGTGCCATGCAGAGTCCTGACTGCTACCGGATATACATAGACTAGACGAGTCAGCCTAGACAGGGGCACTAAAGTCTAGGCAACTGGCATCTCTTCCTATCTTTATCTGAATTGTAATTTTCCCAATAACTTGTTTAATTTTTAAAATCTCTATGGTGAGATGAGACTCCATAACGGCAAGAACCTTTTCTGTCTTGTTTATTAGCAAGATAACACCAGCACAGTGATTGCCACATGATTGGTGTTCAAAAAATGTTTGCTGGATGGATGAATTAGTAGATGACCACATTATTATATTTCAAAGTAGAGTAATATAACTATTATGAAACAAATACCCATAAAGCACTGGGATTCAAAGACAAGCATCTTGTATTTTAGGGTGGGCGTTAGTGAATGTGTCATTTGAGATATCCACTAAAAGTTTGTATCCCATGTACAGAGACTTGATCAGCTTGAGATAACCCCTCTTCATCCCAATACATTCTAAAACGATGGTTTCACATTTTGGTCCCATCGGGTGGAGGAGAGATATACAAAAGGTAATGTTTACTTATTGCCCCAACTTGCACCTACCTGCAGAGTCTGCACGGTCATTGTCCCCGTCCTTCCTAAAACAGGGAGAGGGAGTGATCTTTGCTTGTGTTTATAGATGACAGAACTGAAGGTATTTCAAGCCATGTGCATGAGTGCAGACCACAAGATCAATGGAGCCCTGCAGAGAGTTCCACAGGCACGGTATGAATGACTTAGTCCTTTCCTCGCCTAGGAGCTGCTGGTGGGCAATCCTTTTGCTGTTAGCATCCCACTTGTGTGTTTACTCTTGGGCAGTGTGACATTATTCCTCTAGTGTGAGCCACCCCATTCTGAATGCTTCATGCCAGCGTGCACTCCTGTTGCTACCCAGAAAATGACAGCTTTTCCGCATTGCCTCTGGTGGTGACTCACAGCATCCCTATCACTTGTGATCAATGGCTTCAGCTCCCCTTTCCTCTGTTTCTTTCACATCTGTCTCTGTTGGTTCTCCTCACACTCTTAGCTCAGCAGTCCTTGGTGGTAATAGGCTTGGCTTTGATGCCAGTTGGCTTGCAGAGTAGGAACTCAGTGCTGGTGACCCTTTCTTGTCATTTGAGGTTACACCATCATTACTGGCAAAATAAACACAAGAGATCCTGAACTAGGATGTGACTTGGAAGTGCCATTCTCGGCAGGGCTGGCTCATTCAAGAAATTTGGAGTGATTCCATTTGTTAGGAATTAGTGGTTTGGTACCCTGTGTATCAATGCATCTTTTGAAAGGCTCTCATTAGCCCTGAATGGCCTGTAGGTATTCTGAATATATGCTCCTCCTCTGTTGTGTTTGCATGATATATTATCTCCTTTGGCTTTATGATGAACAACACCATGTAAACTTCACAAATAATCCATAACTGCTGATGTTCTCTTTCTGGGGATTAACCAGTACATATTGATGGCCATGGAACTTTAGAAACTCACAACCTTATGATAGGAAAGAGCATTTGATGAATTTTCAAGGGGCATTTCCATGTTCTTTATCATATCTTCTAATATAGTCAACTAAGGCACACTTCACTTTCTGGTGTCATTTTGACATCCAATTTAGGGGTCACACTAATTCCAAGTCAGCAACACAATACCACTGATAACCAGAGTGTCTAGTAATATCGGCTATAAACATATATAAACTTCAGCCAGTATTATAACATTTATTATTTATAAATATATTAATATAACATATTAATATATAGTTATATATAATTTATATACCATTTTGTATAATCGATCTATTTATATATATTTACATATGTGTTATATATATATAATATATAATATTATTTGTAAACTAAAAATCTCATTCTCCCAATGACCACTTACCGATTAAAGCTATTTTCTTTTTTTTTTTTTAAGATTTTATTTATTTATTTGACACAAAGGGAGAGAGAGACCAAGCACAAGCAGGGGGAGCAGCAGAGGGAGGGGGAGAAGCAGGCTCCCTGCTGAGCAGTGAGCCCGATGTGGGACTCAATCCCAGGATCCTGGGATCATGACCCAAGCCGAAAGGCAGATGCTTAACTGACTGAGCCACCCAAGCGCCCCTGATTAAAGCTATTTTCAGTCATAATAAGAAACAGGTAAGAATTATTGTTGAAAAGTGTAGTCTCTAATTTTAAAGATCAGCACGATACATTTTTCCAGAGAATCTAAAAGATTCCTCAAAACTCTTTTTTCTACTTCATTTCAATAAAGTGGATGAAGTATCTAGTTGTTTGGTGCCTGACAAATGTAGTTGTTTTGTCTGTTAAGATATGTTCAGCTTGGGTAAGTGTAAGTGTTAAACCCAAATGCCAACTTTTGATTTATTTCAATGAGCCATGCTATCTCTTTAGTATCAAACTATTAGCATATGTAAAATTGTGAAGAAGGCTAAATATGCAGTATTTTCATTTGCTTGAAGTTTTTCCTTTAGCTTGATTTTAATGTCCTACTTACATGAGTCAGGCCTCTTTTAGTTTTAAGTCCAGGGGCTACTCATTTAATCTACCTTCACTTAACCAATTCTCTAGGTTGATAGATGCCCTCTCTGTCCCCTATAAAATGCACTAAAGCCCACAGCTTCCTAAATACAAGTGTTAGATATAAGTTCTTCTCTATCATTCTTCTGCACCTTTTTTTCTATTAGTAAGCTGGATGCTTTGAAGAGTAGATGATGTTTGTTTCCAAACCTGTTCGTGTTTACTGTAGTATTATAATTATGTAATTTAATTTATTATCTGTGTCCTGATGAATTTGGGTAAAAAGGAGAGAGTAGTTGTGGGTTGAAACTAAATGAAATATTTGGGAAAACTTGGTAAGGGCAAATCATTAAAACAATATTGCTCAGACAGGGTGACGTACAAAAGTGTTGAATTACTGTATTGTACACCTGAAATTAATATAACACTGTATGTTAACAAACTAGAATTAAAACGAAAACTTAAAAAAACAATATTGCTCAAGAATCAGGTGTGGGTAAGACAACTATGAATCCAGAAAAAAGATCTTTAAAATTTGGAAGATTTATATACCCAGATTGCTTTACATTTGGCTTAAAACTGTATTTCACCTTTAAGAAGGTTAAATTAGAAAGCATGGTCTTTGTATTTTGGCTGTGGCTTGTACAAGAATAATAGTAGAAACGCCAAGTATAAGATATAAAAATAATTAGAAGTAAATATATACATTTTTGTATTTTAAGTTAAAGGGTTTAAAGTGTCCATCAACTTTATAATTTCCCTCTGGAACAGCTTTTTCATTTAACCAACTATCTCTCCTGGTTAAGCTTCTTTTGGAAAATGGATTTCTCCAGTAGCAAAAACAGACTTTGGCTTGCAGATTTTATTTTTTTTAAGATTTTATTTATTTATTTGACAGAGAGAGAGAGACAGCGAGAGAGGGAACACAAGTGGGGGGGGGTGGGAGAGGGAGAAGCAGGCTTCCCGCTGAGCAGGGAGCCTGATGTGGGGCTCGATCCCAGGACCCTGGGATCATGACCTGAGCCGAAGGCAGACGCTTAACGACTGAGCCACCCAGGCGCCCCTGGCTTGCAGATTTACTAGATTAATGCCGGGTATATCATTGAATCCAACGATGAACCACAACCCAGGAAAGGAAGGAAGCAGGAAAGCTCTGGAAAGCTCAGAAGCAGGAATTTGATTTGTGACTATTCTCACTACATCCCTGCTCACATGAGCCCTACCACATTTCAGTCTGTGTCTCTAGATTTTATTTTATTTATTTTTAGTATATTTTTAATTACTGAAGTGTAGTTGACATAGCATGTTCTATTAGTTTCAAGTGTACAACATAGTGATTCAACAATTCTATACATCACTCAATGCTCACCATGATGAGTAGTCATAATCTATCTCTAGATTTTATTTTTCAAGTTTCTGGAAAGGAGAAACTGAATCAGCTACCCTTGAATCCGTCACCTATACTGAATTAATCATTTATATTCTAGAGGAAGAGGTTGGTTTTATAGTCATGAATCAAGAAACTATTTTTGGAAAGGGAGAACCGTCATGAATCATGCACCTGCCCCCAAGAAGAATGTACTACACCCTTAAAATTGATTAAGGATTAGAAAAAAATGGAAAGACATTTAGTGGTATATATAATGAGGAAGGGGAATTTTTTCCACCAGAATTCTGGGGAGCTTTTCCCAAAGCTGAAAGATGTTAGAATGCAGGATGAGGGTATAATTCCTGAAGACATGAGAGGCAGAGAGGATCACCTATAGGAAAAAATGGGCCTTTGGAGGGTAGGGTAGGGAGCAAGGGTCTGGAAGGAGGAAATCGGGGGGGAGCAATATTGTGCTGAATGGCTAGGAATGAGAGAGAGAAAGAGACAGAGAGAGAGACAGAGACAGAGACAGAAATAGAGATAGAGAGAGAGAGATCTTGGCATCTGTCTTGTGTATAGAGCACTGAGGAAAAAGATCTAAAGGAGCTTTCAGAACATTTTAGGATGAAGCAACGCATCAATACCTGTATCCTCCTATTTAAAAAAAATGTGTCAACGTTATTTTTTAAGGATTTTTGATTGTTTTGGATAAGCAAAAGCAGGTCACTACAGGGCAGCCCTAATTGTTTATGCTAAAATATCTATAATGTAACACATACTGACGACAATAGTTCAGATTTAGCATTGCTTTTGGAAATCATTACTGTTCTTCTCTACTCAGAAGAGTTGTATTCAAACACATTTATACTATTCAAAGTAAAATACAGAATTAGAAACTCAGTTTCTAGTCCTTGTTTCTACAATTAATAGGTCTACAGACTAGTATTTCTAAGCCTCATTTTTTTTTACTCATAAATGTGGCTGATGAATTTGAATAGCAAATCAGCTGACATGTGCAAATGTGTACAGTATAAAAGCAAAATAGTATTCTAGCATGAAGTTATCAATTGCTTATTGACCATGTACTCTTATTCATTATGAAACTTAGAATCCTAGAAAGGTAGAGATAGAATAAAACAAATGTTAGTAAATATTATTGATAAAGGGGTAGTATCCATTCCGTACCTTTTACTCACTTCCCCTTTATTACTTCTTCTGGGAGATCACAAAGATCACTCATCTTTTTCTCTAGCTTCCTCAACACATTTAGATCTTCTCTAGTTTCTCCCTACACACCTCCAGACAGGATACAGCCTCTCTAGTTCTCTTCCCACACAGCCCTGAAACAAATATGCGCTGTCCTTCTCTTTTTTAGGGTTTTATTGCTAAGAGCTACCTGGAAATAAACACAAAGAACAAAAATAACACATTAGAGAAGTTACCAACTCTCAAGATACATCAGTATATTTTTGGCATATTTGGCCCTTTGTCCAAAAGGAAGTGTATGTGTGTCTAGCCCATCACAATTTCTCATTAGCTTTTAACTTTAGAAGGTCTTGGGGATGTTATTATATCCTTGGTATTTTATTTATCTCTGGGTAGGGCTTCTAAGATCTTTTTTTTTTTTTTTTAAGATTTTTATTTATTTATTTGACAGAGAGATAGAGAGCACAAGTAGGCAGAGAGGCAGGCAGAGGGAGAGGGAGAAGCAGACTCCCCGCGGAGCAGGGAGCCCGACGCGGGGCTCGATCCCAGGACCCTGAGATCATGACCTGAGCCGAAGGCAGATGCTTAACTGACTGAGCCACCCAGGTACCCCGGGCTTCTAAGATCTTGATAAAAGTTTTCTAGTTCTTGAAGAGAAGAGCTTGATTTGAGTAACCTCTGTTTGCTCTCCTCTCCCTGTCCCCACACCCTTTTTGTCTATGGCATGAAACTGTCTCATTATGGATGATAATCTGAGAATCCTGTTAGGACAAAACTGCGACATCCCAGTGTGCTCAGTGTCGAGCAGATCCTTTGTAAATTAAGGAAACTCCTGACAAGTACCTGCAATTTTAATATCCCTTTGTTCCTTGCAAAAAAAAAATCACCTTAGGTCATTTTCGACAGATATAATTTGGGTCTCCTGTATGTGCTGGATGAAAAGGGACATGTATGAATTAGTTTTTACTGCACTGTATATTGCAAAAAGATTATAGCTTTCCATAAACTTAACTCATAAAATGACATTCAACATAAGTTATTTCTTTCCAGAGAGATTCCCATGGAATGCCTCTAGTTTTAAAATAGTACTCATTGTTTATTGAACTAACTTAAAAGAAATCAAAAGTGATTATGCTTATGTTTTCTTAAAGAAGAAAAAATTTAGATTTTAATCTATTCATGTTCCCTCTGTGAGAGTATGTTCCAACTGAGAAATGGGACAAAACAGGAAATACTTTATGATTTTTTATGTGAAAGGGGGACTATAACCATCACTTCTGTTTAGTTTATAATTTTTCAAGTGTTGCCAGCCTTTCATCCCCTCCTGATGGGGCACTTCTTAACTTTCATCATATACAGTTATACAAATGGGTATTAACAGAGGAAAAATTACATGAATTATTTAGGAAAGCCAAATGCTTTAAGCATTACTGTGAAAAGAAATAATTCAGCATTATCCTTATCATCCTTTGTGTATAAAAAGCCAATATTTACTTACTCTGGGAAAAAATGAAATATATCCTTACGCCAAAATTAAATTGAAAAAACTTTTATACGTACATAATATATGTTATTATATTATGTATATTATATATATAGTATATACTACATATTGCAAATAAGGTGCATATTTTTCTAAAAATATTGTGTCTCTGAGTGTTGTATCTGTGAGTGGTATTTAAAGACCATTTATTAAATTCTACCATGTAATTCCTTTCGCATAATGTAAATCATTCCAGCCACAATCATTAAAGTGCTTTTAAACAGTAAAGTTCTATATCAGTAGGCTGTATTACTATTATTACTTCTATGGTTTATTTACACCCCTATACACTGCTTTCTGCATTTTATGTATTCTTTTATTTGTGAAAATCATTGACAGCACAATGAACTTTCCAAATACCACAAACTATGCTTTTCACAAGCAATCTAAGGGAATCATTTAGAATTTTTGAATAATAAAAAATGAAATCAATCTCTATTTGTGCAAGTTCCTAGAGTGTTATGAATGCAATGTGATCTTGGTATTTGCTTATCAAAGGAATGTACTAAAATATTGTAGAAAAGGCCATGGGCCATAGTGAACTCTATTTTATTATTTCACTGTCCTTTGACTATTAATTCCAAATTCCTCTCTCTTCTGTTGGTCTTAATGAACTTTAACAATGAGATAAAAGTCTTCAGTCTAGTGTTAACAAAAAGTGGTAGAATTTCAACATGAATGAGGCTTCATTTTATAGACGATTTTGTGGTTAATGAATAGTCTGCATTTTGATGTTTTCCGATCTTATTAAGAAAGCCTAACTCAATGAACAGTTTTCTTACTCAATGATTATTTTCTTATGTACTCTTCTCATTCAAGTTAATTCAGTAGATATTGATTGAATTCCTATATATGCTTCTGAAGTGGTCTTTTAAAATGACTGTGTCTAGTCTTTTCTTCTGTTCTTGTATTCTGTTCTTATAATACTCTGCTCAAGATGCAAAGTCCTAGTAGAGAGAATCCAGTTGGCCAGACTTAAGTGAAGAGCTGTAAAAATAAAGTTTTGGCAGGAGGAGCCAAAACTGCTTTTACGTCTTAGCGGTAAGATAAACACCTGAATTTATCTCCCTAAGACTGCACTCATTGGGAGAAAATTTCTGCCCAAAAGTTCTACAGAGTGTGGTCAAAAAGGGGGATAGATAATGACCTCTATAGTCAAGAAGATAGGGGGATATTTAGGAGGGCCTTAAATAAAGTGTGGGTTACAGATAGACAGAAAGGGAGCCAGAAGCATTTCAAGAATGAATCCATTTGAATTACTGATATCCAATCATTCATTTTCTTGTAATCTGTTGGAAGAGATAGCCATGCATCAAACAATCAATCACAGAGACAGTAACATTACAAGCTATGAAGAATGTTTGGGTCCTATAAGTTAGCCACTTTGTAACATGAGTCTTGATAAAGGTTCCTAGTTTACTTTATCTTTGCCTGAATTTCACTTGGTCATTACTAGCTTTATTGTGAAATACTAACATATGTACAACTTTTCACCTTCCTTACAGGGGAATTAAGACTACTGTGAGTTTTATTAATGACTCTGATGCCCTCAGAGGGAGCTTCAAAGTATTGCAAATAAGAGATGTGAGAAAATGATTTTCCTCAGTTGTTTCTCAATTCGAGTTTCACTTGTGCCTTTGACTTGTTATGTGACTTTGAGCAAGTATTTTCGATGCTCTGGTTCTTCAGATGCACATGTGAATATGTAATACTTTTATCATTGATTATTTGGTAGATATTGACTATAATAGATTATAAATTGTTTATAGAATTAAGTATTTTGCCAATTACATTCCTTACACTAAGAGAAATAAATGCATTCTGGAATTGAAAACCACAACAATTTGAGAGTTCTGTGCTATTTTAGGGAAAAAAATAACCAAACATTTCAATATGAAGTATGCATGCATAGTACAAGAATGAGGTTGAAGCTTTAATGTCCCTCCAAAATAGCTTTCAATAACCTTTTAAAACTAAACATATATTCTTAGAAATTTATGGGATGCCTTGGTGGCTCAGTTGGTTAAGCATCTGCCTTTGGGTCAGGTCGTGATCCCAGGGTCCTGGGATCGAGCCCCGCATCGGGCTCCCTGCTCCAGCGGGGAGCCTGCTTCTCCCTCTCCCTCTACCTGTTGCTCCCCCTGCTTGTGCTCTCTCTCTTTCTCTGGTAAATAAATAAATAAAATCTTTAAAGAAAGAAATTTGTATAAATGCTATTTCAACTTTTCCTGGTATTTTGTAGGCCAATGAAAAGATAGCTAATTTTCCATCATCAATGATATCAGATTTCCTAGTTTAAAAATATTGAGAACAAATAAATATATAGTTCTTTCTCAATTTCTGCACCAAGAAAGCAATGATGTATACTTTTAAATAGCAGATAATGTAAGCAATGCTTATGTGACTAGCTTTGCAAACCTCCTTTTAAGTGTGTTTTAATTCAGGTATTTCTGCTTTGGGGAGAAATGATTAGTCAGAACCAGCCTTGCATAATTTGGATCAATAGCAGGTTACTTGGTTATGTGGTATGACTTGAGGGGGCAAATCCAAAAGTATCTTAGTGTCCAAAGTACCTGAAAATCTCACCAAACTTATTGAAAGACCTGGTTAAGAATTAAAACCTTATCTTGGAAAAGCAGAAAATTAATTCACTAATGCCCAGAAACATGTATGTTCTCCTCTTCCTATATCCAGTTCCATCTCCCTCTGCCCCTCCCAAAAAAGCCTCCTTCATTCTTCCCCAAACACTCCTGTAACTACCTGACTTCCATTTCTTCCTATTTTGGAATTGGCACCCCTTTTCTTTCTATTTGCTCTAATTCTATATTAGCCTTTATTAGCTATATTAAGCCTTTATAGCTTAAGTTCTGTCTTCCATAAAACCTTCATTACTAACTCAAGTTGAAAGGCACTGTCCTTTTTCTGAACACATTTGAGCTTTGTGGTCTATATGGCTTCCTTAGTTTTTAAACATTTGGTTTTGCTTTGTGACATCTAATCTATTGTATGTTTAATTTTTTAATTGTTCTTTTTCCTTTTCTTTCTTTACCACCCTACCCCCCCTTTTTCTTGTTCAATATATTCTTCACACACCATCCAGAATGATCCTTCTAAATACCACTCGCCTGTTTAAAATCCATTGCACAACCAATTATGTCTAAATTCCTTACCTTGACTTATGAAGCCACATGGGTCTTTCAAATCATATAATACATTGAGCTCTTTCCTGCCTCAGGGCCATTGCCAATACCATCTTTTCTGCCAAGAATTCTCTCTGCCCCTCTTTTCTTTTCTTTTTTTTTTTTTTTTTTATGTGGTTAGCTACTTCTCATTCTTTAGAGCTCCATCTATGTGTTACTTCCTTTAAAGTCTTGCTCTATGTCATCAAAACATGATTCTCTCTGGGTTCTCTTTTATTTTAAGGTCATATTCCTTTCTTTCATCTCTATCCTGATATTTCCATTTATCTCTCATAATTTACTCTTCACCATTCTCCACCGATCTCTGCCCTGGAGACTTGCTTTGTGATCTGCATCACTGGCCTTCCTGCTCTCTGGATTTGGGTTGGGTTTGGCCAATGAGAGCTGAGACTCCGATAGTGGGGAGTGGGGGCTACATAGTCACTCCCCTGGCTCCCTCCTTTCCAGGCCATCCAGTGTTGGTTGTTTCTTGTAAAGTAGATTTTGTATATTTCCATCTTACAGATGAAGAAGGAACCCAGAATGGTTAAGGGATTTACACAATTACACAGCTACAAGTAGTAGTGTCAGGGTTTAAATTTAAGCATTTTCTCTGCATCACTCTGCCTCATTTAATGATCAAAACAATCACTTTGTCCAACTTTTATTTCTTACTCCAGTTGAAAGCACAAGTCTGAGCTTTGTTTCTCCATCTCTTTGCCTCTAAAATTACTCTCTTTGACTTATGCTCACAACAGGGGGTTGGGGGAAAAGTCATCATCGTATTTATACCCATCTGTGTTGACCTATAGAATCCCTGAAGAATTTATCAAATGTGTTTAAAATCATCTAGACCTGTAACAGGTAACAAGTGATTAAATTAAAAAAAAAACAACAAAAACAACAAAAACCAAGAATAACCACCTTGAAATGTATCTTGAAGACAAGTATAGTAATGGCTTACTTTTAAGAATTACTTGAACTTAATTTCTAGGTTAAGCAAAAAAAAAAAAATTGCTTGAGATTTTACAATATTGAGCTCCATATATTGTCTACCACAACAATGTTAATCAAACTTGTAATGAGAGAAGATTTTTGAAATCATCATGTGAGAAACCCTTTGGAATTTCTATATGAGATTTTGTTAACGGGAAAAAGTTTGCTACTTGGATTTTATTGAGAGAACATATGCAAGAGCTGGTATGTAAACTTGGGCAGAATGCAAAATTCTTACAGGTTTTACATATTTGAAATAGTCTTGCAGGGAATAATTGTTTAAACCTTTAAAGTTGGAACTTATTACATATTTTGCTAAAGCATTGTATGTCCAATACCTCACTCTTCCCTTAAATATGAAGAGCTGTATGAAAAGGTTTTTTATTCTCTTAAGGAGATCCATTAATCTCCTTAACCATAGGAAAGGCAAAAAACATGAAGGATAAGAATGAACCTTAATGTAAATACAGATAAATATGGCGACAGCTGTAGCTGAATAGTTACAGAATTGGCTTGAGAAACAAAATCTCTGTAGTAGACACACACACACACACACACACATACACACACACACTTTGGATTTATTTATGAAACAGCGTCTTCTAAACACAGAACCTTGCATTGCAGAAAAGGCAATTAAATAGAACAGCATGAGGTTGTCAATCACTTCAACAACTAACAAAAGCATCTACTATCAAAGCAAATAATGTAAATGTGCAAAAAGGTACCTTGCTATCAAAGCAAATAATGTAAACATGCAAAGGCAAAGAATTCTCTATATCAGATGTCACCATTTTAATGTTTACTGTTTTTGTGAATGTTTTTGTATATGTTTGATACTATATCAGTTGTTCTGAAATTTTATATAGAATTGGCTATTATCACTTCTTAGAGGATTTGGTCACCCTGTGAAGCTTTTGAAAGAGGCTGGGACTTTCTTTCTTTTTTTGTTGCTAGTGTTGTACAAATAAATGGACAGTCACAGCTTATCATCACTTAAAGATGCATGTGCATGCTGCAGTTTACTGAAACATGATTGGCTGCTACATAAATCAATCTGATAGAGATCGGTTCCATGACGAAGAGATAAATCATTAGCCAGAGCTTTTGGAATGTAATTCATTTTAGATAGTGATTATTGATGATTTAATTTTAGCAGTACATGTACATGTCTAGATCATGATTTTATATAAAATGTTAATGCAGAAAGATATATTAATTTTAAAAGTGAGTATAAAGAAACCAATTGGAAGTTTACATGCAAAACATGTTAATGAAATGGCAGGCTTGAGAAGTCTCAAGTTCTTTTTATTGCGTAAGCTAGAATGGAGCATATTTCTCAGGAAATTTCTTAAATGTTTTCTTAAGACATGGCAGCACAAAGAAGTGTCCCCAAACTTCATTTGACTTATCACACCCAGATGACTGATGCTGAACATTTTGGATTTACATCTTCTGCATCTTGGCCTCCATTCCTACTGTTCTTTGTGCCCTGAGACCCACTACTTCTAATCATTTCAGTTCAACAACATTTAGTGTTCGTCCCCGCAAGGAAAGATCTTGTGCTCTGAAATGTACTGTTTGTTTTCTATCATGTGGATAAGTAGGGAATGAGTCATGTGTTTAGTGGTGCTGACGTCCGTAGCTCCAGGTGGCAGTACCACGAGACTGGTAAATTCGTGTTGAGAGGTGGACCAGCTAGACGGTGCCCAGGGCTCCTGTCTCTAAGGGACATCATTGGGAAATTAACAAGATGGAAGAATTCAATTTATTGGAAAATTTCCAAGAAAAGTTATATACTGTTGGGAGAAATACTTTGGAAGGCTACTTGGGGTGGGGATGAGCTGGTCAAATAATAATAGCTAGCTAGTCACCAGAATATCTTCTCAGAAATGTCCTTGAATTACTGAGTGAAGTATTCAAATTTGGGTCAGTGGTTTAAGCTGCCACCAATAGGAATCTTCTTTCTTAATCTTTCCCTCATGAGGTCCTGTTTTTTTTTTTTTAAGATTTATTTATTTATTTGAGAGAGAGGGAGAAAAAGACAGAGCGGGGGGGGAGGGGCAGAGGGAGAAGGACAAGCAGACTCCCCGCTGAGTGCAGAGGCCGACGCGGGGCTTGATCCCAGGACCCTGAGATCATGACCTGAGCTGCAGGCAGACCCTTAGCTGACTGAGCCATCCAGGTGCCCCATGAGATCCTGTTTTGAATCAATGTGAACAAATATTTTAACTACCTTAGTTTGCAGGGGCACCAGATTATTGCCCTGCCCAAATGCCTGATTTAAGTCCTTGGAGAAGAGGGCGGGTGAAATCACAATGGCAGACCTCAGAGAGGTTTTTATGTCATGTCTCTGGTCTTTGCTCCTGGCTAGCCCAGAGTTAGTCTTCTTGGGTTTTCTAATCACTCTCCAGCCTTTAACAAGAAAGTTCATTTCACTGAGGAGATACAGTATATTAAAAATCCTACTCTGAGATCAGCTTTGCAGTTTTTCTTTTCCATCCCCTGCCTCTCCCTACACAAGCCCTCTAGTCTTCGCTTTTCCACCAAAAGTGTCAGCGTCTTGTCTGATTCCTAACAGTTCCTCTGTCAGTCTATAGAGTCTAAAATCTGAACTGATTAACCTGTCAGCCTCCAGGATCCAGTTCTTGCCTTCTCCTTTTATGCTTGAGACTCTGCTGTACCCTTATATCTTTTGATTCTGAGTGATCTCAAGCCACCAGGACTTCTCCTTAAATCACACTGGGTGCTTCATTTTAGTTGCTAACTCCCTGGTGGAGAAGGGTACCCGGGTGGATGCCAATATTTGATTGAAAATGAATGAGTAGAATCCGGAAACATCCTGCCTTTTAAACACACAACTCCCTGCTCCCGTTTCTTGATTAAAATAAATAAAATAAGACAAAGCAAAGATTTTATTCTGAGAAAGTTTGAGCCATTGGAAAGAATGAGAATGTTCAGAGAGAAGCTAGCATATATGATAATATAAAGGATTATATTCTTTAAAGATCACATCAGGTTTCCTTTTAGGAAAATAAATATTCCCCTCTGGCAATCACAGAGGATCTGAGGGTCTTGATTCCAGATGAGAGAGAAGTAAGTTAGCCATAGCAACGTGAAGGAAGAAGGGTGTGTGTGTGTGTGTGCGTGTGTGTGTGTGTGTTTGAGTGTGAGTGTGTTTGTGTGTAAAAGAGACTTTAGTAGGGAATCCCTGTGGAGGTATACACATTCTGGAGGAGTCACACAAATCTAGTATCCTGTCCTATTTCTTTTCTTTCTTTTTATTTTTCCCTTGTGATTTCTTTCCTTCTGTTATCCCTAAGCCTTCGACGAAGTTTTGCTAAATATCTCAGCTTGCTATTGACTGTGCTCCAGGGGAAAACGAGATAAGCCCATGTCCACACTTGGCACAAAATGGCACGAGGGGTGCAGAAATGGCAGAAGTCAGAGTCCGGCAGCAAGAGGTTGCAGGCAGAAGGGTGTGGCAGCAGACAGAGACAGATGGCTGGCTGAGGGGGAAAGTGACAACCAGCACACATTCTTGAACATAAAAGCAATCTCGGGGATTCTCAGAGTTACTAGGGCACAAGAAATTGCTAAAAGACCAAAGTCCCTCAGGGTGGGGTCTCCGAGTATTGTTGTAGAGTCATTAAAGGGAAGGGTGACCCCTGGAGGCCAGAGCAGCCTACAGCGCGGACTTGCTCGATTCACCAATTCCTTCAAGATGCATTCCTTGGTAAATAATAAAAATTGCCCACCCTGCCCGAAATGCCAGCTAAGCATTTTGAAAAATGCATTATTTTATTAGACCTCCTTATTGAATTAATGTACAGTTAGGGCTAAAGGAATAAATGCGGACTTAGCAGTGTTTACCCTCCCAGGCACCACCTGCTCCTTGATTATCCTGAGCCAGAGATTCAAGTATCCTTACTCTTCCTGAAGAAACCACAAAACATTCCCAATGGCGTGAGTGTCCTCTCACCTCCTTCTGACCCTCATCCACCACCAAAATGACGTCTCTTTGCTTGTGCACTGCCTTATAACTAGCAGTGCTTTTGCTAGAGTTAAATGTTTTCTTCTCGCAGTCTAGTGGATAAACTTCTCAATGAGATTTGAGTGTATTATATACTCTGGTGTTACTGGCAAGCCTATTGGTGGGGAGGTCTGTGTGCAGTGGAGACATGTTCTTTACTGAAACTGCGTAGCTAGAAAGTTGTGTTTGCAGCTTGATCCTGAGAGTGTTGGGATCTGATGGGCTCATGCTGAAACAAAGGAGTCTGCCTAGCTCTAGTGAGTGAAGAACTATAGCCAGGCCTGATGGATTATCTTTGAACCTTGTACAAATATGCTAGTCTCTTCTCAAATAACACTTTCAATTTTGCCAGTTCAGAGATAGCTTTTGTCTCCTTAAGCACAAGTTATGATCCCCCACACTGCTTCACAAGTTACCTTTGGATCAAAAGTAGATTTGTTCTAGAGCTTGACTACTGAAAAGGTCTACTTCCTCTCTTTATCCTAATTTATAACTTCGAATAAATAATATAATGTATCATACAATTCCTAATGGAAAATATTTTTCTAAAGGGTGAAACACAAGAATTATTTGATTAGTGTTTGATTCAAGGTGGCAAGTGTCAGAAGTGAAATACATTGAGATTACTTTAAATCTATAATTTTATTTGTAAAATTTTGGTTAGTACAACCGCCTAGGCACCAAATGTAGTGATGATATTCCCAGAGTTCAAAAATCAGAGCAAGAAGTTGTCATTTATGGTTATCTGACTTTATGGAAGTCTCTATGAATGCTACAAACTTTTTCCAAGTGATGTTTTACAGAATTGCTTTTAAAAACCCCAGAGGGTAAATAGTATTCTCAGAATAAACAGAAAAATGCTGACCTTGTCAGATTTAGCTGCTGAAAGCCAAGCTGTTTTAAGACTTGGAGGATCAAGGGTCATGGTTATAAACAACACAGATTAAAAAAAAAAAAAAAAGGAAGAAAGTAAGAAAGCTAAAAGGAAAAAAAAAGTATAGTGGGCTGCACCATGAATATAAATAATAAATATGTTGACCTTGACAAGAAGGATATGAGATATATTTATGTAAAAATAAGGCAAAGGAAAAACAACCCCCCCCAAAAAAACCCCTCAAACCCTGAGGCCCAAAACTACTTGAAAAAATGTTTTTTAGAGCATATTTAAAGCCGGAAATGAGTCACTTTAACTTCATCTGTTTTTGGTTTCAGAAGGGGAGAAAGGTCAAAGCTTCTTTGTTTTAAGTAAGCTGGTCATTACTTCTGAAGTGTAACATGATAGCGTTCAGGAGCCTTAATGAAACAGGCATTTCCCAGACACCCAGAGCGGCAGGGGAGTTCTCTGCAGTGGCCGGCAAGCACTGGGCTTTCAGAAGGTGTCTTCCACAAAGGCAAGGCGGAGTATGACCCTTTCTTGACTTTGGTATCTGGGTGGGTGTCTGTGGTCGCTTCTGTGGAGAGTAGGAGGCCCAGACCAGCTGCTCTTTTCTGCAGTTTCATACATCCTGACACATTGTAGCCCCACAACCAAATTCTTCCAGTTCTATTCAGTGTAAGAACTACACACAGAGCTTTGCATTTTATATGCTGCCCCCAATACAAGCGATGTTTTTTGTGAAGCCTAGACAAAGAAACAAGTTAGGAGACAATTCTCATTGCTGAGAACACAAGCGGAACTTCTAAAAAATTCAACATTCTTAAACCTACTAGATTTCAGCATCCTTCCAAAGGGAATGTTCAAGTATAATCTGTCTAAAACAGTAGTGAGGCTGAAGCTGATGGAGGAGGAGACAGATTTTAAGAAGTAAGCCCAGACCCTGCTCTGAGCCGTTAGAAGCCCAAACAAACTGCTGTCTTCAGCAGGAAAGATAGTGTGTATCCCTTTCTATGTCTTTACCAGATTTGTCAAGGTGAGGAGGTCTAGACCCCGGGAAGAGAGAGTTTTGAAGCACAGAAACAAAACTTGTAAATGTAGTTGGACGCTGAGGATTTCCTAGCCTGTAACAGCACAGAAACAGGGGGGTGGCTGGCCTACCCTTTGCTGCCCCCCTCTACTCTAGCTGGAACGTGCTGTTTCACATGGACCTCTGGACTATAGGCTGGTTGTTCCTGACTTAGACTTGGCAACCCCGTTCAGGCCTGCTGTATTCCTGACCTTGTTTCCTATGAGCAATATATTCACTCTGGGTCATCACTACCAAGCCTGTCACCATTTTGCTTAATGGTTGGAGTTTGATGTTTTTGACCTTGGATTGAACCCAGTAATGAATAACTTCTCTATACTGGCTCAGCAGCTGAATTATCAGTGCCTTTTCCCTGGCAATATGCATGTTTTCAATGATTACAAATGCAGCCTCCAAGTAAGAAAAAGGGGTGATATTTACATGGGCTGGGCAGATTCTGGAGCTGGAGATATTCCAGCATAGATGCATGTTCATAGAAACGCTCCAAACTGTTCCGTGTTAGGACAGAACCTATCCAATGTCTGGTATGACCTGCTCCTTTCTCTTCACCCATTTAAGAAGGCTGAGAGATGTTTCCCAACCGTGCAACTCTTTATAGTTTCTTAAGATTTTTCATTTACATTATCCCACCAAATTCACCAAGACCTTGAAAACTTAGTAGAGGGACAAAGTTACACCACTAGCAGATGGGAGGTCTGAAACAAAAATCCATGTCCTATTTTTTCCAATACGGGCCATCTTTCTACCACTCTCTACCTCTCTTCTGCTATTGTTATAAAAATAGTAAACCCACAGTTGCAGAGTTCTGGAGCTGTATGAAATCTTAAATACTGTCTACTTTGTTATTATTATTGTTATCATCATAATTATTATTCTTACAAAAGAGAAAATTTGGCTCTGAAGAAAAGAAGTGGCTTACACAGTTATTAGTAGAAACCACTACATCTTCTGACTTCAAATCATACATACACACACACAAGAAAAGAAAAAGAAGGGTGGTTGAGATAGACTAATAAGGCTTAGGAGACAGTTATAAGGAAATATTCAATTCGTAGTAGAAAAATTTAGTAAGGCTAGCTTCTGGTATGAAGAACTTCAAAATAATTAGTTTGATTTTTCTTAACTATAGAAAATATGAACAAAGGCTAAGTTTTTTTTTTTTTTTTTTAAGATTTATTTATTTATTTGAGAGAGAGAGAGAGAGCACAAGCACCTGTGGGAGGGGCAAAGAGAGAGGGAGAGAGAAACCCAAGCAGACTCCACACTGAGCATGGAGACTGATGCGGGGCTCAATCTCACGACCCTGAAATCATGATCTGAACTGAAACCAAGAGTCAGATGCTTAACTAACTGCACCACCCAGGTGCCCCACAAAGGCTAAGTTTTTAATCAATTTTTTAAAAAGTTTATTTCTTATAGTTCCTTTCTTTATTGAATATCTCTTGACCCATAAGACATCAGTGGTGATATAAATATGACCAGACATAGAAACTATTCTCAGAGGACTCTTTGTGTCATAGGGGATTGTGGCAGCTTTAAACCATGGCTGCAAATTCTTTGACACTCCTCCTATCAAAATTTGGGATCTTTGACCACTTCCCATGAATCTAGGTGGGCTGGTGACTGTTTCAACCAATAATGGTGATGCCACAAGACTTCTTAGCCTATATGGTCATGCACTTGATGACCTCAGCTGACATGTAAGAAGCCCAGCAATCACCATGAGGCCACCATGCAGGAGAGACAACATGCATACTCCACATGTAGGCATTGGCATGCCTGTTAACAGTCCCAGCTGAGCCCAATCTTTCCATCAGCCTCACCAAAGCACCAGAATGTGAGCAAAGTCGTCTTTGACCCTCCATACCTCCATAGCAGCTGAATACCACAGAGTAACTGTCCACATCCCATGCAATAGAACCACCTGGCCAAACCCTGTCCAAATTCTTGACCCAGAGAAATCACAAGACATGATAAGATGGTTGTTTTAAGTTACTAAGTTTTGGTGTTTATTATAATGCAATAAATAACCAGAACAAGGATATAATAAATAAGTTTTAAGCAATTCAGAAACAATAGAAGGCATTATCCTGATCTCTACAAGTTTACAATTCATTTGGCCTAAGGGGTAAGGATCACTCATGAAGCAATTAGATCAATAAAAACCAGAAAAGTCAAGGAAGTGTTAGGAAAAAGTTAGAATTGAATGGATCTTGGAGAGACGACATAATTTATTGAGGGGGCAGCTCAAGAGAGGACACCACAGTGATATTTAGTGAGTGTTAAAACTGGTATTAAAAAACTAATACTAACTGGTGCTAGTAGCAGAAACAATAATCACCATTAATTTAGTGCTTCTTATGAGCCAAGAGCTCTACAAAGTCTTTTCTATTTTATTTCACTTATCTTTTAATGAACTTTCAGGATACTTATCCTTATACCTTTGTACCTGAAAGAGATAGAACAGTTTGTCCAAAGTGACACAGATAGCGTGTGGCGGGACCATGACTCCAATGGATTATTATGTTTGATTCTGAAGGCCATACCTTAATGTTTGTTCTACACTGTTCCTCCGAAATCACTTTCACTAAAGTGAGAAATATAACGGTATTTTACCTGTAGCATATTCACAAAATTCAAAATAATTTATTTAACTTCCTAGAGCTTTAGTAAGTAAATCAAAGATGGTATGTATTTAACTCCTCTTGAGTCCACAATATATATCTAGTGATTAAAATTATTTTATCAATATTTTTGAAAAATCATACAAAATGTGATCTTTGAAAAATAGAACCTTAAAAAGTTTCCAATATTTTAGTATCATCTCTTTTCCAATAGCCTCTTTTTAGCTTAAAAATCTTTTTTTTTTTTTTTTCCCCAACTGAGACATACCAACATGTGTACAAGGTACCTTTGGGGGATTTTCTTCTCAAGTACTCAGAAAATACCCTCTGTTATGTAGTTCAAGGCAGGATTAGTTATTTCACTGAAGGTATTTTAACCCCTATAAGCTATTAAACAAGTCTGAAATATGATGAGGAAACTCGAGCTTTAACACACTAAAATAAATGAATAATCAAAATCATATTCTTAGATGTGACTAAAAGAAAACACATGTGAAAAGGTGAAAAGATCTGCGGAAAGATAGGGTTTAAGTGATCATCTGGTATAGAAAGGGTATGAGTAGATTGGGTAGTGTTGTTCCCTATGGTTTAAGTTGTCATTAAAAACAGACTCGATCCTGAAGTGATAAATACAAGCTTTAAATCATCTACTCTGAATATCTCCAAAAGTAGAAACCTCATCTCTTAAAAGGAAAAAGTAAAGCAACACAATGTGCCCACCAAAGAAGGCAACACTGTGTGAGCAGCAATGTTCTTGTGCATCTTTGTTCCAAGATGGCGTAAAGTGTATGGTATTGCTAGTGAGAAACATCCCATGAATAGGTGACACTTATCCAAAAATGAAGAGCTTACAACATAGCCACCATAGGAGTGTTTCAAAAGCAGAAATTTGTCACACACACACACACACACACACACACACAATGCCAATGGTCTGTTTCTCATTAAATGATTGAATTGAGATTATTTGAAAATAGAGTAAATGTCTGTCTAAAGAAGTAAAATGGCTGTAGATGTGTTATTGTTTTACAACCTGTATATTATAAACATTTTCCTGTCATTATTTGTTCTATTACATAGAAATACCAAAATTTACTAATTTTAATCCCCTATAGTTGGACATCAGATTGTTTTCTTGTCTTTCATTAGTACAAAGAACTTACTTAAATATAAGTTTTTTGCAGATTCGTAATAAGTTTCTTAAAACAAATTCTTACAAATGGACTTACTAGGTCGAAGAGTACACATGTTTTCCTGGCATTTCTTCATATGACCAATTTGCCCTAGAGGACAGTTGTGCCAGTTTATGCTCCCGTAGCCTGGGAGAATGCTTCTTTGTTTTTACTGAGGATAGCAATCTAAGGTTTTTTCCAACGTGAAAAAATCCCATTTTTACGAAGTGTGAATTTACTAAATCTCTTTATTCCATATGTTGTCTTTTACATTTTTTTCAGATGTATTAGGTTTTCAACCATCAATTATATCAATATATTCCTTATGGGTTCTTACTTTGTTGCTATGATGTCAGCGAATCACCTATAATTTCTCCTAGATTTTTATGGTTTAACTTAGAACGAACACTTTTAATTCCTACCTAGAATTCATTTTTTTTTTTAAATTTATTTATTTGACAGAGAGAGAGAGCGAGAGAGGGAACACAAGCCGGGGGAGTGGGAGAGGGAGAAGCAGGCTTCCCGCGGAGCAGGGAGCCCGATGTGGGCCTCGATCCCAGGACCCCGGGATCATGACCTGAGCTGAAGGCAGACGCTTAACGACTGAGCCACCCAGGCGCCCTACCTAGAATTCATTTTGATGTCTAGTGTGAGAGGAAAAAATGTCTTTCTACTTTTAAAAATGTACATATATTAAAATCTACACATCCAAATGTAATTTTTCTCAAATATTTTTATCTTAGGAAGCCAACCACATAGTCCAATGATACTCTGAACATATTTGTAACTTTTATCTAAAATTGTCTTCAATGCCAGTAGAAACTTATAAAGCCACATAAACACACCACTCTGGGATTTATAAGCATGCTTTGATTTTGATTAGAAGTGGAACAACGCAGCTTGATCACTCATTTCATATAGCAAGCTTGACTTTGATTGGCTTTTTGCTCTCTCTAAAAATAAAATCTGACCTCAATTGGTGAAGATTCACCATCACTAGGAATATTTCAAAGGATTTGTACCAGAGGTAGCCAAAAATTCCCAAAAGAGGATTTCAAAAAATATTCTTAGCGGTGGACTAAGTGTCCTTCTAAAGTAACTAGTCAATTTGAAATGGGCAACACTAATTTTGTTGTATATATTCTGGTTTGGATCTTAAATTTTGGTTTTATTATTTAATAATTGTACTCCTTTTATTTTTTCTAAGAACCAACTTGCTAAGTGACCAGTCTTATACATTAAATATCTCCTGTGTGATTTCAAAATACCCATGTTACTTGTGGGAAAAACCATTTATATCAAAGGAAGACCGGGTGTGTGTGTATGTGTGTGTGTGTGTGTGTGTTTATATGTTTTATACAGACTAATTCTAGGACATATAGAGCATAGCATCTCATAGATAGATATAGGATTATAAATAGCATTCTCGTTAAACACGTATTCTTTTTCTGGTAGATTTAGTAATGAGAAGCACAGTAAACTAAGAATGTATTTATATATTATGCTAATTAATAAAAATATACGTTCTAATAACACTCTTTTTTGGACAGAAAGTTTACTTACAGAAATACCAAAGAAAGCATAAGGATATATTCTAAGAAGTCAAGAAGAGCAAGAAGTTTTATTTAGAGGTGGCAAACTAGTGGGCCTAAATTCTTCCCATTCACTTAAATTTTTTTTCTGTCTTTAAATTGTTCATTTGTTTTCAAAATGTAAATGCCATTGGGTGATTCCTGTCCCCTGAAGCTACCACAGGCTCTTCCCACTCCTGAGCTCCGAGGTATTTGAATTTGTAATCCCCAAATTGGAATTTTTCAAACACATTCAGCACCAGTTAAATAAATAAAACCCTATACACTTGCGAATTATGGTTATTCTTTTGAGAAAAGGCTATGATTAGGAAAAAAAAAAGTAGAGTAGGGGATTTATCCTTCAGCTATGAGAAGAAGAGTAATGGAATGCTTTATTGAATTCTTTACCTTTGGAGCGCAGTAACCACGTGACCTCTAACCTCTCAATTCTTACTTGGAAGTTCAAGGAGAGCTCATGCTTTGGGGTCAATTTTTTCTTTGGTCAGGGAAGTTCAAGAAGCACCAAGCCAAGAGTACAAATGGAAGTCCCCTGGCCATTTCCTCTCTCTTTTCACTTCCAGTTTCATTCTGTACCTTGAGGAGGACTTGTGTGCACATGGGTGGGCATTAAAGCCACATGTCCAGCTATAAGTTCTGTCCATCTTCCCTTTTTCCCCAGAGATACCTTATAGCCTCATGGTGCCCACACAGCTGATGCTGTTAGTTACTGAGAAAATGGACAAGGAAAGGGCCTATTCAGGTCCTAGAAGCAGTCTCAGGGTCATTTGAGCAGAGTTTAGAAGGTTGGGTGCAGGCTTCAGATGGGCATGTCTTTTAGCATAGTGTACTCCTTGCTCCATAGGAAGTAGCATGGCTGGAAGAAGGCTCCAGAAGAATTCTCTGAAGTACAGGAATTGGAGTGGGGGAGTTTTTTTGCCGTAGTCCAAGGGTGAGAACTATTTCTTGGGACTAGAATCTTGGTGATTTATCTAGTCTTGGTTCCCAAACCAGCACTCTCAGTCTGCTATGTTCTTCCCAAAGACCAGTTTTGCCTGGGACTCTGATCTATAAGATAGTGTCTCTACATCCTTCTGATGATGACTTGGATTTCTGCCTGATGTTTGCTCCAGTCTCCTTAGGCATCTTATTAATCCAGAGAGTTGAAATCTCCACTCACCATCTTTTTAAAAAATGTATTATTGAAATACGGTTGACATACAGTGTTGTTAGTTTTAGTTGTACAATATAGTGATGCAACAATTTTATACATTATTCAATACTCACCATGATAAGTGTCACCATCTGTCACCCTACATGGTTATTAAAATATTAGTGACGACATTCCCTATGCTGTACTTGCAATCCCTATGACTTATTTATTTTATAATTGGAAGTTTGTTTGGAGTGGTCTTTGTGCTGACTGCTGGTCTTAACTCGCACCATAGCTTACCTCTGGCTCCTTCTGATTACCTACTGTGCTCTAGTAGGCTTGCCTTCTAGTCCCATTGTCTTACCTGATCTGGAATCAAGTGAAGCTCCTATAGAAGAGATGCCAACAAACACACTTGTCCTGGGCAGGATGGCTGCAGGCTTCTGGAGAAGTCACAAAACAGTAGCAACCGGGCACCCAGGAACCAGGATCTGACAGCCCCCTCTGAACCCATTCTTGTCAAGTGATTAAGAGGCCATTTCAAGGAGGGCCTTATGTTCTTTCAGAACATATGTAAATTATCCTAAGAGGAGTCAAGCAGATTTGCCTTTAGTGTAGGCCCTACCTTGTAGAAGCAGTCTAGCCTTTCTTCTTGCAAATGCCTGAAATTGCTTTAACAGGAATACACTCTTTCATTCCATAATTAGAGACAAAAGGCTTAAAATACACAAGCCTGACTATGGTTAGGCATTTACAGAATCTCATTCACACTCAAGTGTCATCAGTCAATCAATCAGTTAACATCTATAAACGGCAGATATTAGATCTCTTCCTTTTTGATGAGTGAGTGTGGTGGGGAAGATAGTAGAAAGAAACTTAGAAAACTCAATGCTTCTGCAGTGTGGATGGGATTACGATTGAGATGGGGAAAGAAGAACATAAACAGAAGGTTGGGAACCTAGAAGACAGCATTGTATATTTCATGGATTCAATCACCTTCTCATTGCCAGACCGAATGTGCAGTTCAGTCTCAATTCAGTTCCACTGGAATTGGATTCAAAGAATATAATCTACAGATGATTAATCAGTGATGTGATTATGTTTGAAGAACAGGGTATTATACTACAGATTCTGCAGGGAAGAGACAATAGCTATCTTCAATTTACATTTTAACACCTGAATGCAGATATGAAGCAGCTTCTCATGTTGTGTGGAGTCCTAGGGTAAGTCACAAATTGAAGCATGGGATGGGGACTATTGTACAAAGCTATCCTCAAAGATGGATAATAATAAATTAATATAGCAGGAAATGGAATATGGCTTTTCCTCAGGAAACCAAGCAGAGCCACGTGCTTAAAATGCTTACTTTGGAACATGCAAACAAGTTTGATGTCAATCTGCTTTTCAGGATTTCTCAGCTTAAAGGATTTTGTTTTTCCTGAAGAAAAACAAACTAGAAGGCTCAGATTAGTAATAGGCCAGACTCCTGATAGGATGCTGGCGGGGTGGGGGGAGCAACATTTTTGCCACAAGATGCCTTGCTCCTAGAAGCTAACACTAGAGTTATGGTGGGTGTTAGGAAATTCTTAAAAATAAATAGCAATTAACTCATTAATTAATTCAGTCACTAATTATACAAACATTTATTGAGTATCAGTGAGAGGTAGAGTATAAGATACCATGGTTTATTTTGAAGAAGATACAAATATTACCCATACAAAGGCTTGGACTTTTTGGTATCTACCAATGGAAACCAGCTGAAGATAACATTGAATCCAGGGGAGACTTATTATAAGGCAATACGGCATTCTAAGCAAGAGAGTATACCAAACCTCAGGAAGGGATGCTTCAAGAGGCCACAGAACTGATTCCTTTATTATTACTGCGGCCATGACTATTGTCTCAGTACCTCGCACACAATTAATAGTGCTTGATTAACAGTTGTAGAAGATACTTGATTGACAGTTGTAAAATAAATTAAGGGCTGAACCAAGAACAGAAAGGTCTGTAGCAGGAAACCCAGAAAGTGGTCAATTTCCTTGTGTCATGTCTTTGCCTTTCCATTTGCGTTCTTTCTGCTCACTTAGAGAATATTGTTGTCTACCACCCTGGAGTTTAGATTTTACAATCTGGTTTATACTTCTTAACTGTGTGTGATTCTAATTGGCTCAAAATAGATCTTCAGTCCCAAGAGGTGGCTTTGCCCTCATGGCCAGGAATGAGATTATGTGGAAAAAACATGACTGTGGGGGGCACGCCTAAATAGAACAGTTCTGAGTGATGTTTATTGCAGACTTGGTAAATAACTAAGCTAAAACTGGATCCTGCAGTATTAGGGCCTTTAGATATGTATATAAATGTAGATTGTTTCTCCGTGTTCTACACTTGAAGCATCTTTATTCAGTCTCCCTGCAGACATGCTATGTACACCTATGTTTTCAAATTGCCCTTGTAAGTTTGATTCCCAAATCATATTTTTTGCATAGAGCTCTTTCCTGAGCTTCAGATCCACACATCCATCTTCTTACTTAATTTTCCATTCACGTCTTTTAGACACCTCACTTTTGACATGCTCAAAACTGAAATCATCTTCCTTCCCAAATTTGTCCCTCTTCCACTAGTCTTTAATCTGTAAAAATGAATATATGTTTTTCAAATACACAGTAAAGGCCATGGTGAATGTTGGCAAATCAGTTTCATTAGAGGCAAGAATACGGATACAAAAAGGACATCTTGGAATTTGGAATAGAAAATTAAAATCTGAAAACTGCCAGCGATATCACACATAAATAAAATGTGTGCCCACACATAGTCTGAAAACAACATGTAATTTGGGAATTCAAATCAATTTATTTGGCCATTGGAGGAAGATGGTACTAGAGTGACTACACATCCCAGTTTTCCTGAACAGTTAAAATTTATTCTTGTTGGCCCAGGATCCTGTCTAGTTTTATATTTGTTTCCAATGTTTTATTTTTAATGGAATATTATTAATAGTTGAATTGAACTAGTCTTACATGAGCTCAGTAGAATTCCACTAGCTTCTACCATGGGCTCATCCAGAATGTGTAGTATTATGCAAGGTGAACAGAGTTTTCATTCTCTCACCAGTGACAAACCATTTCTCTCTTCCTAGGTTTTCCAGATGCAGTGTGGCTAACCTCCCACTTCATCTGAAGCAGCTCATTCCATGTGGTGTCCATGTGGTAAGGAGAGGGGTGTTCTACTCTGATGCCCCAATGGTATTCTGTATACTAACCAGCTGTGCCAGGGTCCATACAGTGGTCTGTGAGCTGCTAGAGTCATCCATCCATGGAGTCGATGGGAAAATGGGAAATTATAAATTGTGTATACTTGAAACATAAGCAGGTAATAAAGGCTGAACATAGCCTGCCACAGGAAACAGAAATAAGAATTAAAATACTCTTGTTAAAGTGATTTTGGCATTTATTGTATGGTGCAAATCTATAACTATTTTTATTTTTGGTAATACTTTTATATTTTGCAATACACTTCCTTTTAAGCAAAAAATTAAACCAAAAAGCAAAAGTGCATGTTTGTTGTACAACTGAATATTGGTTTATCATGTCTCAAGATATTTTGATGTTGACTATATAACTTGCACAAAAGGTTAGCTGACATTTACTATCCAGTATCCTCAGGGGACGTAACTGTACATGTAAATAGAAGATGACACTTTGCTAAGCACCATCAATATATAGTACAAAAGAAATGTCTTTTGGAGGCTGAGTCCAAAGTAAACTATTTAACACTTGCACTATAATCAGTATGTTTATCTATCACTCTTTGAAACATGAGTTTTCATTTAGATCAGATGACTGCTCATCTCAATTAATTTCACTTATTTTGATCCCAAGATTTCTTTTGCATATAAAAAATGAAGTGATTGGTTTTACTCTTGACCCATTGGTAGAAGAAAAACTTCACAAAGAACTCCATGAAGAGTTAAATGATGTCAATTTTATGTCAGTGTTGTCAGATATTTCAAGTAGAAAATTAATTAATTCCAAAAGTGGTTTACTTTTTTCCATCCAATTTACAGAATCCAAGTAAAGCTTTTGGAAGTGCATTTTGTCTTAGATGAAATGCGTGACATTATTGGAAATGCAATTGTAAATTCTTTACAAAGGGCAACATTGAGAATAAAATTATTTGCTTTTGCAGTGATCATAAAAAAGAAATTTGGAGTAGTGTGGCATCATAGTAAAAACAATGTTTTTAACAAACTAAGAAAGTTATAGAGAAGATATATATATATATATATATATATATATATATATATATATATATATATGCAGATTGGTCATTGTGCACATATAACTCATAGTTATGTCCACATGAACTGATATGTTCTACTCATCAAAATAGAAGTGGTACTGTTTTAGAAATGATTTTGTTTTGGAAATTTACTTTTGAGTAGATCTACTACATATTCCCACCAATAAAATAACAACAGCTAATTAGCCAAAGCAAAATAATTTTAAAATTCTAAAATTCCCACTAGTTTTTGCATATTCTTTAGCTCTTAAACCTGTCCTGGTTTGAATGGTCAATTATATGATTATCCTACTTATTTAAATAAAGATATCACTGCCCATCTGTTGAACAAAGACATCAACCAGAAGGTCATTTGGCTCTTCTTGTCAGTCAAACATCCAGTCACTAAATAATCTTCATTTTAACTAAGTTCCCACTTCTCTGTCACTGCCTGAATTCAGTGCTTTAGCAATCCTTTCCAAAATTGCTTCAAAAGACTTCTGTCTGATCTTCCCTTCCCCATCTTTCATCTTTTCAATCCACCCTCCATACTGCTGTCAATGTGATAGTTACTTAAAATCATTTGAAAGTTCTCGATTTCCTACAGACTGAAGTTCGAGCTTGTTGTCATAGAAGGTTTCTGCCTAGCTTTCACACCTCATTTCTTGCCTCTTACTTCTATGTGGCCTTCACTCCTGCCATATCTGTGCATCATATATACTGTTTTTTTTTTTTTTTTTGAAGATTTTATTTATTTATTTGACAGAGACAGACAGTGAGAGAGGGAACACAAGCAGGGGGAGTGTAGGAGGGAGAAGCAGACTTCCCGCCGAGCAGGGAGCCCAATGCGGGGCTCGATCCCAGGACCCTGGGATCATGACCTGAGCTGAAGGCAGCCGCTTAAGGACTGAGCCACCCAGGCGCCCCCATATATACTGTTTTCCTTCAGGACAGGAGATGGACGAAATTGGCTGAGCCTCTTACAATGTTTTCCCCTTTTTGTCTGCTTGGCTCTTAGCCTAAGGTGCATTCCTTTACCATAGCAGTTAACATACTCTATTGTAATTGTGGACTTGCTATCTTCCTCTGTAAACTGAGTTTGATTAGAACAGAGAGTCTGTATTTCCTTTAATATCCCGAGTAATCAAAATACTCCCTTACACATAAAAAAAAAAAAAAATGTAGTAAAAGTGAAGACAAGGTAGAAAAATGAGTGCTGTAAAGAGAGAAGCAATGGGATAAGTTATCTCCAGATTGAAAGAGGGGAAAATTCACACAGAATCTGAATTTTTAATTGCTCTTGGGGTATGTATAGGATTTGAACGTATAAGGATGGAGAGAAAAAAATCTTGGACAAAAAGTACTGCTAAAGAATATAGAAAGTATCTTGGAAACAGTGAGAATTTAAGTGTGGGAGAGTGAACTATAACATGAAGATGAGTGGTGAGGAATATTTGGAAGGTCCAGATCTAGATTCCTGAATGTCAGTCTAAAGTTCAGGCTTTATTCTCTTAAGGATGGGAAATATTCTGAGTGTTTGAATAGGAGTCATGCATCTACGTGTCATCTGAAAACTACATGGGAGATGGCTTTGTAAAAGGAAAAGAAAAGTACTAGTTAGGAGATCATTGCACAGGCTAGATGAAAAATAAACAGTGCTGTTCTGGAGCTGGCCTGTGCCTGCTCATGAGAGCCAATGGCTAAGTTTTGAGGAAGTTTGTGTCAGTTTTATATATAGTAATTATTAAAAGTTAACTTACAATTAAGTAATTTCTATTAAAAATACAGGTAATAAATACTCAGAACTACTCACTTCATCCTTAACTATTATCTATGCATTTGAGGTTATGCATATCTGCATTGTGCGCATAAGCTATGATGCACTCTTGCACATCTTGTCCTAACTCAATTTTAGTGACATTGTGAGGGTAGCTTGAAATTCATCATGACAGAGTATTTACCCTACAGTGATTGGCAAATGCTACTACAGTCCTGACTTGATTTTTTGGTGCATTTATTGTCTAGATTTAAGATAATTAATGAATAAAATTATAATAATGCAGATTAAACTTAAAAGTATGTCATGTCTATAGTCATTCCACTGGGAATAGCACAAAAATTCATAAGATTTTTTCTAATAAGATTTTATTATCTAGAAGTTGCCCATCTTACTATAGAATGAGTGTAGTTCTAACAAAATATGTCTTTATTTTTTTTAGAATGTTTGTATCAGAACTTCATTTGTTCATCACTTGCAACCATTGGTTGGTTGGCTGTGGGCCTAAGAGTGCAGTGAAAATCAACAAATGCATTGTGTGAGAATGAACTGGATCTGTGAAATTTACAACAAAGACAGTATATATTTTATTTTAATTTTTAAGTTGTGGGCTACACATCCTTCATATTGATAACATTTATAATAAATATATGTGTGTTTTCATGTGCATATATATACATATACATTTTTTGGTGGGGGTGAATGACATATTGCACACTGCTGGTAATATGACCTTAATAGTAAAAATGGGGAGAAAGCAATGCTTTCAAAAAGTATTTGGAGGTTATGTTACAGAATGCAAAAGCTGAATGTAAGGGAATGAATAGTGATTCAGAGATGTATGAGGCTTTGAGGCTTGCTGAAATATGTACTTTGGAGAAATATAAAGCACAAGTAGAAAAGATTTATGTGGAATAATGGTTGAGTTTTTGACCACTGTATAGATTTGGGAGTCATCTGCACTGAGGTATCCCCAAAGTCATTGTCAAAACTATAAAAGGGAGAAAATAGCCTAGAGAGATCTATCTATGAGAGGAAACCTAATCTTAGGGGAAAGGAAAAAAAGGGAAATGCAGAGAAAGAATCAACAGTAATCAGAGAAGCAAGAAGAGATTAGGAGACTATGGATGGGGTCAAAGGAACCTGGTAAAGAGAAAATGTCAAATAGGACATTATCAAAAGAAATGGAGAATTTGAAATCAAAATTTGTGAGTATTTTTGTTTGAAACCAGCAACCTAAAGGGGAAAAAATTAGTATTTAGATCAGAACAGGTCACCACAGGTGACAGTAAAAGATAGAGCATATGATGTAAATGTTCTCATAAAATAATTAGGAATAACACAGGTAATTTATCTCCCAGAATATCTGTAGGTTTGTTTAGAACCATCAATCCCCAATTAAACTTTAGAGGAATGCATTTAGACTGCCTCGGCAGAATCACAGATACGGGCTATAGATTCTGAGAATGGAAGAGCCCTTGAAAAGACTTGCCAAATACTCAAAATCAAGTCCAGGAATGGTGATAGTTGTTAGCAAGTTTTGGCATTAGGGGATCTCAATTACTCACATGAGAGCAAAATCTAAAAGCTAATCCAAGTGCTTACGAGGTAAAAGACATGTGGACTACATACCTAACACAGACACACACTCGTAACTGGAGTGTGAGCTTTATTTGATAAGTGCTGTGACAGAAAATGGATTTGCAAGGAAACTGGACAGCAGGCTATGCCAACTTTCTCATCATTCTGGGGATCACACCAGCCTGCACGGCAAGAATCAACACTACAGCAGCATTAACAGGGCAACTCTGGCCTCTCTGTCTCCCACTAGGTGCAACTAAAAATCGACAAGACAAAGTTATATCTGGAAGTCGGCTATGTCCCTCAATTGCACATGAAGAACTGGAATTTTCTAGAAACTGAAGAACTGGGCCCAGGTGGTCCCTCCTGAGACTTGGGTACTTGTGTTCTACATATTCTGGAGATATTACCTTGATTATCTACTTTTATTTTATTATGTTATGTTAATCACCATACATTACATCATTAGTTTTTGATGTAGTGTTCCATGATTCATCATTTGCGTATAACACCCAGTGCTCCATGCAGAACGTGCCCTCTTTAGTACCCATCACCAGGCTAACCCATCCTTTCACCCCCATCCCCTCTAGAACCCTCAGTTTGTTTTTCAGAGTCCATCGTCTCTCGTGGTTCATTTCCCCCGCCAATTTCCCCCCCTTCATTTTTCCCTTCCTGCTATCTTCTTCTTCTTCTTCTTCTTCTTCTTTTTTTTTTTTAACATATAATGTATTATTTTTTCAGAGGTACAAGTCTGTGATTCAACAGTCGTACACAATTCACAGCGCTCTCCGTAGCACATACCCTCCCCAATGTCTATCACCCAGCCACCCCATCCCTCCCACCCCCCACCACTCCAGCAACCCTCAGTTTGTTTCCTGAGATTAAGAATTCCTCATATCAGTGAGGTCATATGATACATGATTATCTATTTGGAAGAGATTTTTCCCTACAAAATTAGGAGATCTCTAGAAGTGACTTGCATTCTATTAATATTGTTGTCAATATTATAATTTTATGATTTCTCTCTTACATATATCAAGGTCACTTGATAGTTAATGTACTTCTTTGGCCAAACTTGAGGTGGAATCACTGTAAGAGTATGAACATATTGCACAGTACTATTTTTTTTTAATCCATTAAGATATTTCTCTGTGTGAGTTTAAAGGCAAGAAGAATGTTATCTAAGGGGGTAGGGAAAAAAATATATACACACACATACATACACACCTGATATATATATATATATATATATATATATATATATATATATATATATATATATACCCTCTTTCCAAATAAGGTCACATTCTGAGGCTCTGAATAGATATGAATTTTGGGGGGGTGCTATTCAACCTACAACAGCTCATAACTGAGTTCAAAATTTTAGGAAACATTAAAATAATTATAAAAATTACAGATTGAAGTTTTCAAAGTAATAAAAACTACATTCTGATTTATTTTGTATCATATTCTCACTCATTTTTCATTTAGTTTAATTTCTCCTTCCCTAGTTGCTCCTGTCTCAGAAGGCTATGTGTTACCGATGTGAAAGGGTAAATTCATCCCTGTGGTTGATATTTATGGGAATGCAAGGTGACAGGTAAGCTGATGCACTCTTTCTAAATATTTGGCCCAGAAATGTAGCCAGACACTTAAAAATAAAATTTGTGTTTCCTAGCTGTGTGGTTATATTAATATCAGACTAAATGACTTCAAGACAAGGAGTAGTGCCAGAAATAAAGAGGGCATTTCATAATGATAAAAGGGTCACTTTATCAGGAAGACATCTTAAATATGTATTTGTCTAGTAAGAGTCTCAAAATCTGTGAAGCAAAGAAGGTGTACTTAAATCCACAATCATAGTTGGGCATTTTAAATACTCCACTTTCAATAATTGATAGAACATACAGACAAAAAAATATCAGTACGGGTAGAGAACATTTGGATGGTCCTGTCAACGGTCTTGGCCAAGACAGTATTTTATAGAACATCTTACCCAACACTGCAGAATACACATTCTTTTCATGTACATATGGGAAGCTGACCAAGATAGACAATAGCATAGACCAAAAATATAAGTATCAACACTTTTTTTAAAGGGAAAATTGCACAGAGTATATTCTCTAACCACAATAGAATTACATTAGAAATCAATGATATAAAAAAAATTTCCAAATATTTTGAAATTAAAAGAGGGTATGTTTTATGAATAAGAGATCAACTCTTAAAAAGAATGCCAACAAAACAATTTATTCACCTCTATGAATTCCAGGTAGGCAAAGAAAAATCTCCACTAAATTGATCAAGAAAATTAATACTCAAAACCAAGTAATCCTTTTAAAATTTATAAGTAATAGGGCTCTGTAAAGTTAATATTTATATATTTCCACTAACTGATGGCTGGCTGCATCAAAGAAGTTGCATTCAGCATTATAAATAATCCTTCCAGGTATCTTTGGATTATTTAGGTAAATCCTCTATGTTACTTTTCATGGTCCCATCTTCCTTTAAAACCGCTAGGATCTCACAGACCCCCTGGGGTGGCAGAGGACGTTGCCAATCATCTTGGAAATGTAAAATAAATGCTTTTTCTACGTATGTTAATGCCATTGTTTATTGACTATTTACTCAGCTCCGAGGTAATTGGGGTCATTAGGGAAGGAGAAGAAATCAGACCCTGTCAATACCTGACCTTTTATAATAGCTGGTACACGCTGCATTACGGGGTGTCACACCAGCTAGCCCCTCCACGGCACCCAGCTGTTCCCGCAGCGCAAGCACAAGCAGAGGTGCCATTCCTCGTGGAAAACTTTTTTGGGAAAAAAAAATCTTCTGCTGTAGACATGGTGTTTCAAAAATCAGACAAAATATATTTCATGGAAAATCTATTTTGAGATCGACATTCATTTGAAAAGCTAAAACTAGCATCCGGATAAAAAAAGGAAGGGATGAAACATCAAACTGAAAATATCTTTCTATATTGTGACATTTTCGCAAATGTAAATGAGACCACCTTTAAGGCTGTCACAAGCAAAGAAATTCAACTGGGGTCTTGATGACTGAAGGGATGTTAAAGAATCTCTCATCAGCGGACCAGAAAGAATAAAGCGAAAGCTATCAGTGATGTGCAGATGTTATCAGGATGTGACTTCAGCACAACCCCACATCCCAATAGAGACAAAACTGCAGATGTTTAATATATTACAGGAACTAACCACAAATTCTGTTTTGCTTCTCCGACTTCATAGTGTTTAATTTTTTTTTAAGACATGAATTGCACTTTTGAAGAACTTCCTCTCATCTTAATGACTTTGTAAGTCTAAATGTCTACTACTAGGACGCAGGGAGTTCTGGGTAAAGTGGCAGAGCAAATCCCACCTGGGGGCGGGGCAGTGTGGAGGCTGCAAGGGAGGGATTTGTGTGAGTGCTCAAAGGCAGACAGTGGGAAGTGAGTTCTCATTGTTGTGTGATAATGGAACCCTAGGTGTGAAATAGAGACCTTGCACTGATTTCACAACAAACCTACTTGAAATCTGCTCCCGTCCTGGCAAACCAGAAGAATTCATAGAAACGCAAATTTTTAAGCAGAGTGGAAAATATCTGGAGATGTGAGCAAATCGTTCTGCCCAGATGACTTCTTCCTCTTTTTAAGTTAAAAATGATAGAGTGACAAGTTAATAGATTCTTTGTGTTGTTTCAAAAGGGATTATTTGCCTTGGTGAGAATTCTGTTTGGGGGGACTGCTGGGTTTTCATTTTCATGTTCTTGAAGCCAGCCAATTGTAAAGTCACGAACAAGTTGTACCAAGACCTATATTTCTTTCATTTTGATTAGTTTAGACACAGTCATTTTCCAGGAAAGTTTTGTTTTCCAAAAAAACCAGTCCATCTACTCTGTTCCGATGCTGTTTTGACCCCATCTCTAAGTGAGTGTGGGCGGTTGGGGTGGAGTAGGTCAGGCGGGTACCCTCTCCTGCCGCCCACTGACAGTTTTTCTTCTCTTCCTCAGGGAGCCAACCTTGCCCTTCGGGGCCTTTATGCCAAACAAACCTACATTGTCTGCATCAAAAGGATGGAAGATTACAGGATAAAAACATAGAAAAAGGAGAAAAAGGTAATTTTTGGAAAGAAAAAAAGGATGACATCTTTGAGATTAAAAACATAAACCATGCTAATTAGTTTGGGGGATGGGCTCGCCCTTCAAAAAAATAATTTATAGTCAAAAGAGTAAATATAAGGAGCATATCCAAGATTTTCCTTTTCCTTTTAGTGGAAGCAATTAAGTCTGGTGTTTAGAATGATGAAAAACCGGAGACAGATATCACCTAGAATTAGAACCGGCTTAATATGTGTTCCTAAAAATAATTTTCTTTGAGATTTAGGAAGGAATAAAGGGGGTCACATACTGTACTTGTTTCCAAAAGGAAGAGATAGAGGAACAAAATAAAAAGGATAGCCCTGCTTTATCTTAGAAGGCTCAAGTAAGCAAATTCTAAGCTGATGATTAGAAACAAACCAAACCAAAGGCGAAACAATTCCTGGTTTTAAACCAAAGACAAAGCAACCCCTGGGTTTAAAGCACATTTACATATTTATGTCCACATTGAATGAATGCAGTAGAAAGTGAACACAATTCATCTGTAAAGGTTGGTGTATTGTGGGTCTGTGTTCTCTTTATGTTTCCAGTTCCATCGCTCAGCACAGTGCTGGGCACACACATTAACATCGCCCAATAACGTTGGTTGAATTAAATCATTGAACAAGAGCAAAGCACCCAATTCTGGACATTAGACAAAGTAAAAGATTCAAATACTCAACAGCTCCAACGCTGTCTGTCTAAAGGACCATCTCAACTTGTAAGAAAACTTCGTGTAATTTTTATGCCAGGGTAGGCAACTACAGAGGGAATGAAAGAAATTCTTCAGTGTAAGGTGGTTCCACCTTCTGCTAAGATGTGACCGCCAAAAAAACTCAAAATATTTTGAGGAGATGCTATCTGCCAAAGGGATTACCACAATACATGTAGGATCAAAGAAAATTCCACATTTTACCCTGGTGATTAGCTGTAATTAAATAAAGTAAGTCTTTTTAAACTTCATTAGCGGCAAGACGTTTGCTACAGCAGAGTGGGCACAAATCATCCATTCTTAATTAAAAGATAATCCACAGGATGGCCATAATCTTCTTCTAAAAATACACCATTTCCCCCTGAAAGATTTTCTCATCAAATAAGGATAAATAACAGTTTCTATGAGTTTAAGCCATGAAGGAATGGATGCTCCTCCCGTTTGCTTGAGTGAGTGCTGAATGTGGCTGATAACATCACTTTGGCATGCTATTATCTAAAATGGTAGAATACCTCACTTCAGCAAAGTCTGACATAAATCTTTGAAAACAAAGACATTGCATATGTATGAGCTGAAATAGATATGACAGTGTTGGCACATTAATATTCCTGTCACTAGGGGGTTTCAAACTTTTAAGGAGAGAATGGGAATGAATTCAGACTGTAGCTGGTAAAATAGGGCAATGTACAGTAGGACAATTAGGCATCGCTAACCATAGTAAAATATGTACAGAAAAAGGGTTCCCCTGCTCCCGGACTTTGGTAAAAAATGACTGTGGGATTATCTCTGGGGAATGCCAAGAATAATTAATTTGGTTTAGAGATTTGCATGGTTGTTCTAAGCATACTAATAAGAATGTTCCGTGAAGACCAGTCCCAATCAATAGACGAGAGAACTGTTTTTTCTTGCGTAGCCCACTGTGGTGGTTCATGGGTAACAGATGCTTCCACTTTATTCCACAACAACACTCATTAAAAGTAACCATGAGGCCTAATTGAATAGTTCTCCTCCTAGTTGGATTTGTGCAGAAAAGAGTCCTATTATTGTATGTTCTACGGTGATTTCTTTTCCCGGTTTTGCTTGCTGATATGAAACGCTTTACCACATAGCCTTTTTGCTTAACTCCCCAGGAAGAAGTAAACGGGTGAAAAAATAAACTTCTTTTTACTCTCTCTGACTCCGTATGGACTTACTATGTGTTGGGAAGCATCTACTTAGAAATGCCAACTATTTTTAGAAAAGCCTGATAAATCATCCCATTCTCGGCAATCACCACTTACCAGGGAAGATGACATAACAGTTGCATTCGATTTCCCTCTGTCTGGGGGTGAGCAAGAGTTATTCAACACTAGGTGTTAATGAAAAATCGTCACGAAGTTCCACTTACCGTGTTTGAAGCCGATGTTGAAATGCTAGAATTTTTCTTTTGGTAAAACATATGCGTTGACCTGGTGAGTGGAAATGAGGGGCTGCTTAAAAGATTTTTTCTCCAAAAGCTTTTTGGACACATCGCTGTAGCCCTGGGAGGCTTGGTCTGAGCCCTGAACAGCAGTTGCCCAGATGCAGAAAAAAGGCTTCAAAACCTCTCCTTTGACAAAGAGACATGAAATAATATCTGACAAAGGCATCGCAAGCAAACATGATGGCAAATCAGCAATTATACAGGCTACAAAGGAGAGCACATCTCACTTCCAAATGTCTTTTTTCTTCTTCTTCAAATTTTACTAATAACATCTCATAGAGGTGCTTAGGTCAGTATTTTTAAAAACAATTTAATATATGACCGTGCTTTGGGTTTGGTTTAACTCCTTTATTACACTAATGCTATTTGGCATTTCATGCATGTGTCAGCATTGTTTTTGAATGGCAAAAAAAGGTTGGGACTAAACCAAGCACAAAGAAAGACACTTGCAGCTCGCTATATGTAACTTTGTTTTAGAAAGGAATAAACATTCCGAAGAGATCGGTTCAGTGCCAATGTGCAAAATACTGCTATCTCTTAAATGGAGTCATACATAGAGAGAGGAAGACCTATAATAAATGAAATAATAATGGTGATAAAAATGGCAGCAAAATTGACCAGATCCAAATTGCATAGCTCCACTCTTTAATCTCAGACTCTCTTTAAATTTGTTGTTCTTGATCTTGGAAAATAGGGAAGAGAAAGGCTTTGAAAAAGGAGTTGTAAGATTGAATTTCAATGTGAAAATATTTACTTTGTTTTTTTTTTTTTTTTTTTAAATCAGGTCGCATACCATGAACAATTTACATTTACAAAATGAATTTTGATCCTGTCTTATAATAAATCATCATTAAAACCATATATGCCCAATGAATTGAAGGCCAAGCTTCAACTGGGATGGGTATGAAGGAAAACAGTAATGATAATAAAAATAATAATAATATCAATAATAATAATAAATGAGATGGTACATGTCCTCCACAAATAACTGCATTATACACTCCCTCAAAATGTCAGCCTTTTTCTTTCATAATGATCAATCTGTTACTGATCAAAGATGTGCTATATCTCAAATACGCAAAATACTCATGGTATGAAATTATTGATTTGAACTGTAAATGAAAACAAAGCTACTTAGGCCTTTAAAATGTTCTCTTTCATGTTGATTCATTGCAGAAAAATAATGAATTGCAGCCTCTGCTTCTTTCCCTGACATATTTGGGATAGTTTACATGACTTTGAAATGGCTTAAATATTTTACCACCCACTATAGAATGTTCTGAAGAGGGGAAGGAAAACATGCATTTGTTTTGCCAGTGGGTCATTTCTTACTGTCTCGTTCAGTGTGTAGGAATACAAAAGGTGTACTGTTTAAAAGGAGAGGAAAAACGAACTTAGTCAAATGTATTAAGGTACAGGAATATAGTGTAAAGGTTGGACTAGAAGATGCTTGATAATGAGCAATCAATCCATTTCCCACATCGTCTGTGAGTCTAAGCATCCTACAAGATCTCTGATAGCCACATAGGCTAATCAAGTTACCTATTAAGTGGCTGTAGATAACGATGCTCCTAAAATTGTGTCACAGACATAAATGGCAGACTTCTAAAAAGCACTAGAAAGATGTAGTATTTTCTCAATCACATTCACATAAAGAATTTTTTTTTTATTTATATCCTCACAATTTTTTTAGGATAATCTCTTCTGTCAGATCGTCTAGGTTGTTTATTGTGATACTTTGTTTTCTGATAACAATGAGAATCAGAATTTCAGCATTCCACTGATAAAGCTATCATATTCTTGTATTTATTATGTATAGCCTACCTGTTGTGATTTAGACCCTTGCAAAAGCTAGTGCTTTATTAAAACATTTCAGACATATAAATACAGTTGGTTTTAAAGATACAGTATACCATGTCTTGTTTATTTGGATTAGACATTTGCGTCACGTATTAGTACACCAGGCACATTTCCTTGTTTGAATCAAACAAGAATGGCCATGAGCTGGATTCTAAATGGAATTGGAACATTTCCTACAATGATCATTTCACATGAAGTGTAGAACAGAATTATCTCCGAACAAGTGTGAATTTGGTATTACCAATGAAGAATACACCCTAAGTCCCTGGTACCATTTAATCCTATGTGCTATGGCATTTCATTATCTAGCAAAAAAGTCTTCCATCTTTTGCTACCATTTTATATAAAATAAATAAAATACCCACTCCTTCCTTATCCTTGCATTGCTTACTCCTCAAAAAAAGATATGTTTTATAAAAGAAGTTGTTATATTAAGATGTATGTCTGCTTTCCTTCAGAAGACAGATGAGAGTGCTTCAGCTGCCACTAAAGTTGTCGCTCTTTGTAACAAAATGTAATGCTGCATATATAAAAATGCAAAGTGTAATGTAGAGTCAAATGTCTCTCAGCACAAGAGTTGTTCGTTTTAGCACCCATTTTGTTGGTATTTATCAACTTACTAATTATAGGCAAATTGCTTCCAACACGAAAACTGTGATGATTAGCAGTTTTTTCTGCTAACTCTAGTCTACTGTAGTTCCGGTAAAGAATGTCAATAATCCAGATTCCTTTCTTTTTCCTGGCTTAGAAAATGTAAAAATAAATTCATCAGGCTAGCATTTCTCAACTTTTGGGAAATGTGGTTTGGAAGGATGGGGGTGGAAAAAGGAAAAGGGGTGGATTAAATATATCATATCAGGAAGGTCTCCTTGCTACCTCCCATCACTTGGACAATCTTGAAGGCTCACTGGAGATTGGTCTATCACAACACGGAATTAGGCGATCCCAATGTAACGAACAGAGTAGCTGCATTTGAGCATTTGCACAGGAAATGCATCAGTTGCTGGAACCCGGCATGCAATCTCTGTGTTAAAGGGAAGAAGAAGAGTCTTGAGAACTGCCTCACGTGCTATCATTGATACCTAGCAAAAGGCGGGCGGCATATATTGTTTTCAACGTCTCATCTAACTCTTCAGCAGAGATATATGGTATCGCTTGGTCAGACATAAAACAGTTTGTAACCTTCAGACCTCCATTACAGTCCTTTAAAGTGAGCTCAAATGAAAATGGGAGTAACATGCCAATCTAGAAAACATTTTCATAACATGCAATACAATAAAAGGTTGAATTTTCTATCACCATTGCTAATTTCACCCATTTGTTTCTCATTACAATAAGTAAACAAGATTAAATGGAAAACCTTCCAGTTCACAGAGTACATTACGCAGCAGAAATGTCTGTAGCAAATACTGACTTAGTGTCTTAACCAACTTATGTGTCTCCAAGTGACTATTCCTCCCTGCTATGAAGTTTTTACCATTTTAAAGTTATAGTGGCAGGTTCCAGTCAACAATGATGTCGGCAATGGCCTTCTTTCCCCAATATGTTGCTTTTAGTCTAATTGCTTATTTGCGGTCTCAGCAAGCAGAGAGAAGAATTTTATCCTCTTTGCCTTGTCTCTGAATACTAACTAGCTGGCCCAGCCGAGGCTCTCTAAAGAGAGAAACTGCATGAGAGACACAGTGCATTTGACACAGTCAAGAGGTAAAAGAAAGAGGAAAACAAAAGTCTATTCAGGACTGAATCCTCTGATATTCTCCCCCATCCCCCAACCCCTTTAAAAATAAAGCAAAAGGGGGGAAAACCCATAAATCCATGCCTGAATGCCTGAGGTTGTCAGAATAAAGGACAATGAATGACAGGTGACTGTCAGTATAATTCTGTCTCCAAGTTATCACTTTTTGGCACTGTTGAACACAAAAAGTGTATACATAACAAGGAAATCCATCATGCGTTCTTTCTGAATGCACATAGTTCAATTTAGGAGAAGCAGTTAAGTACTTCCACATGGGCACAGGGCTTTCCCTTCGGTTCCATGTATTTTTGCTGGAAAATGTTCTGAAATTATGAAGTGTTTTTCTAGTGACAACAATGCTAAATAACTTCAAGGAAACTGCTGAAGGGTTATGAACCTGCTTTTCCCTCTTTTCTAAAAAAATTTATTTAAAGACTAGGAGATCTGACTTGATAAATAAAACTCCTTGCACATGTTGCTAAAATTAAAAAAAAAAAAAAAAAACGGAGTAAGAGCCCACTGATGAGAGTTTTTCTGTTTGATTTTTAAAAGGCTCCTCTCAAGCGATTTTCCCCCAAGATCTCTTTACACTTTCATCTTCAGAGACTGCCTTAATCCTCCCGTCTTTGTTGTTCCAATGTCTGATCAGTTTGTTTTAAAGTCACATCTCCCCCACATTTGCTAGAACTGAAACTTGACTTCAGGCACTTGTGGTTATAAATCCCTACAAACGGGCAGGCTTTCCAGAGAAAGGTGGAAAGTGCTGAAACAGGGAAGGGTTTGATGATTATTTAAATAATGTGCATTAAGTTGTCTGGTGCATGAACTGCAGGTACAGAGAGATAACAAACGTGAAGTGACGGAGTAATTTGTAATTAAAATAAGTCTGGCCTCTTCTCAGATTACTGGCACACTCCAGTCTGTTGACCATCTGTAGCGGAAGGACAAAGATTCTATTCTCAGTTCCACTGGGCTAGGGAAGAGACACAACTGCCTCGAGCCCCAAGTTTCTAGGTCTTGTCATGGTGGGCATGAAGACGGCTCATGGTGGCCAACCTCCTGATACCAGGCGTGGCCATGCGATGAGCAGGAGTATGGAGACAGTGATCTGTGTCACTCTGAGCGCTCACAGGGCACCATTAAGGCAGAGCTCAACTGCTGTTACCGCCCCAGCAGGTGTTTCGATACATTCCAAATCTTTTGAGAGAAATGAAGAGAGAAGGGAGAGCACGTAAGTGAAATAAAGCAAGAAAAACAGGAGGAAGTTAATTTCCCGGTTATACTTTTTTTCTTTTGCTTGCTATGAAAGAAGAAAAAAATCTTAAAAGGATGAACATGAAAGAATGCTGTGTATTTCACAACGAAATAGAGACAATAATTTGTTTTACTTTTAAGTTTGGAAATGCAGAGTACTTGACAGGAAAACAGTCATCTTACATGGACTTCAACCTAGTCTTCAAGAAATCTACGTGTAGAGTATTTAATGAACTTATCATGATGGGAATTTTCCTCATTGCATATGAAATATGTTTGCACAAATAAGTGAACAAAATTTCTGGATTCTGTTTTTATTTTTTCCTTACAGTGGGTACAACTTAAACTGCAACATTTGCACATTTATTTCAGAAGGCCAAACACCTATGATTATATCCCACACCTGAAAGTGTTTTTGTGTAGTCTTTATTGGTAGTAATTATATTTCTACTGCCTTTTATAATGGTCTTTGTGAAAAAACTCTTAAGGTAAACAATAAATTTAAAAATCTTTATGTCATAATTGATATTGACAGGTTTATAGCTATTAAACTTGAAAGTCACAGATAAAGTTGTTTGAAAATACAGGATTAGTCTAATATTGCTTTTGGTTATTAGGAAATTCCTGGGCATGGAAGTTATATAAGACACCGATATGAGACAAGGTATTTAATATGTGAGGGAACGGGAGGCCAACTTTTAACTTTTAACAAGTGAAATTAAATATGTGCATGTTAAAAGAACAAATCTCTCTCTCTCTCTCTCTCTTTTTATTTTTTGGTGGGGGAGAGCTCAAATGACCCAAAATTAAAGATTACTATTCAGTAGCTGTGTGAAAAGTTTTTCTTAATGATAGTCCGAAAGTAGGAAGAATTATGTTGTGAATAGTAAGTACTTCATACTAGAGCCTTTTCAAAATGAAGATATTTAATTCTTCATTTCATTTATATTTAATAAGACACCTACTATACAGTTGAGGAATTCCAATTATTTTGAAAAATAATGACCTATGGGTCAGCCATATCTTGACAATTCCTGGTAAGAGTTCAAGGAAACACTCAGGGTCCTAAAAATATAAGAACCTATGTAGATCACCACCATCATGAAATAATAGAAAGGCTCATATATTTTATGAATATGACGATTATTTTCTGAGCTATTTATTCTTATGGAAACTGTTAATTTCTTTCTCTGATGACAAAGAGCAAGGTGTTCAAGTGATAAAATACCCAGCTGATAGTCATTCTTAAATAGTAGGTGATTAATGCTTTCCTTCTGAAATCGTGTTCAGCCTAAATGTATTACTGACTGTATTTTAGCCAATATTCATCTTGTAGGTTATAATGATGCAGTGTCAGGGCTGAAGAGTTGAGCAAATAATTACTGAGAGCCAGGTAGCCAAGGAGGTGGCATGGCAGAGATGGGGCTTGTACTCTAGATTGAAGGAAAGGAGGTTTAGGATAGGTCTGGCAGAGGAGAAAGGGCTTGTTTGAAAAGGAATGAAGTGAGCAGACACAGATGTGAGGATGAGTATAGGTGGAAAATATCCAAACCCTGGATTTCCCTTTGCACAGACAGAGAGATCGATAGATAGTTGAATAGGTAGATGCCGAATGGAGAACCTCATATTGGGGGATAAAATTCTAGGATGATATTTTAGTGAAGTTTATTATTTTCTATTTATACCATTAAAATTTATGAAGGAGATGTTTTATCTTAGTATAACAAATATTGAGAAATAAGGAAAGAGGGATTTGAAAACCTAGCAATTTAAACTTTATCACCTTTCTGTGTGAGAATGGAAAACTCAGATTAGACATTCATGCAACAACTGGAATGACCCAACCATGTTTTTCCTTCACCTGGGCTCCAGGAATGAAGTTCAAAAGACAGTGGAGCAATGACTCACACAGTGCTGTTTGAGGATAATGGTATAATTTCTCTGAAGGAAAAAATTAAATGCCCTACAGGTCAAAAACCTTGAAAATGTATATATACTAATGATTTTACTGCTTGGAATTTATCCAAAATAAATGATCAGACAATCCAGGTAATTAAAATAGAATCAGCCTAAATGTGAACTGTAAAAGATTGATTAAATAAATTGTGTTATATCCAGATGGCCATCATTGCTTAATTCCAACCGTGAAACACTATCACTACTGACAATTGTTCTAAGTTAGGGTGAAATGGAGCAGTGATTCTTGATCAGCAGCCCTTGAGATTCTGCACAGGTAGTCTGTGTGGGTAGTCCATACTTCATATTTATGAGGTGCTTAAACACGTGTATCTCCTCAACTCTGTCAGATAGGGAAGCTGTTCTACTATGGTACGTATGGCTGTTTGCCACCCACGTTGCTCCAGTGGGAAGCTTCGGTTTGGTTACCAAGTAGGAAGTTGCTCTTTCCACTTAACAGTATTTTAAATACCAATAGTAGAGCAAGATATAGAAAGAAGATACAAATTGTGTTCAAATAAGATGGTCCGTAGAAGTCACTTTGCTTTACCTGTGCCCTAAAGGGAAAAAAAAATAATAAAAACTAGCTAACATCTGTCAGAAAGAAGCGGAGATATGAGTAAGGATTTTTCAGAAAATTATATCAAGCTATCACAATTGTAAAATTAAACTTTTCTTCACATATAGGTTATATATCTTTTTTATGAATGCTTTTACACTTACTTTAAGTGTTAAAGTGAAAACCAATTGAAGCTAGAAATTCTCACAATTTTCATGGAGTGCTACCCTTGAAGGTTTCAAACGTCTGCTCATTACAGTTTTAAATGCGTTTATTTAAATCTAGCATTTTTTTCCCTTTTCTACCTGTAAATAATGCTTTGGTAACCTTAAAAACCTACTTTGGAGAAAATGCTATTTCCTCAGAGAACAGCTTCGGGGCAGTAGTCAAAAATCTTTTATGAACTCACTCCAAGAGTATCCCTCTGTACTTGAAGAGATGATTGGCCCTTGTGTTCCTCAGGAGCAGATACTTGACCTTCACACTCTGTTCCAGCAGCACCCAACAGTAGAAAATACTAAACAAATGTTTGTGGCAGCAAGAACCCTCTGAGACAATCCCCATTTCAACTAAGTCGGCCTATTCATGGTCCCCTGAGTACATTTTGCCCCTTCCCCCTGCCTACAGGTTATGACCCTTCCTACCACACTTACTGAACCCCTTGTGTCACTATCTCTATTATCCGTTCCTGGCTAGCTGATGCCACCACCACTTTTCCTTTCTTAAGACATATTGGGATTTTTGTCTGTGCCGTTCCCAATATCACATTTTATCTTACTTTAAAAACTGTCTTTCATAATCAGATGCATTGTATGTCAGTGACGGTTCTTCCTTTTAAGTACCAGACACCAACTCTGGTTAACCAAAGTGAAAGGGAGCTAATTGGAAGAATATCAAGGTGAGGATGGAGGCTCACACAATTAACAGGAAGCTGGTAGACCAGGCAGGCTTCAGACCATGATCCAAGAGAATTCAGGAAGGTTTAGGAGGTAGCAACCATAGTAACTTTCCAGTTAGCTGAAATAGTAGTCAGAATATAATCATGGGGATGGTTATTCTTGAGTCACACAAGTCCCTCCTAATGTCTTAGCAGTGAAGAGCCGATTGACAGATTTAGGCTATAGACAGAACCTCCTGCTCTACGAGTGTTCCAGAAAAAACAATGATTTGACCCTCCTCACCTTTCTAGAAGGAAGAGAATGGGGAGTGGCACGGAATTCACACACAAAGAGAGGGGGGGGATTTCCAAAAAGGAAACTGAAGGCTCGATAGGAAGAAGCATGAATGCGGAGCAGCCATCTTTATTAAACTCTGACTCGATGACTAGTTTCTGAAGCATGGGTAAATGCCTTTATACTGCTTCATCTGTTAAAAGGGCCACGAAAGTCTTGGATGGTAGAAGGCCAGATATTTGCTGATAGGAAGGGAAAAAAGGGGATGGAGGAAGAGATGATATCAATATTTATTAAAATTATATGGCTGGGTTACATGTATGTATGAATACAGTAATTATTCTGTTGCCCGAACAAGTCAAAGCCAGGTAAGCAGAACCACCCAGGAGGCTACCTTGTAAGGCCTGTGTTCCGGGTGCCCTGAGGTTGTGCAAAAGCTGGAAAGGCCCACACATTAACAGAGAATTGATATAATAATGCTGTTAACAGGATCTACTAAAGCTATTTAGTAAATTATAATTATCTTTAATAGTGGTTTATTATCAGAGTTCAGGCTTCTCCACTCGTGCAAGAGGCAGGGTGTCCTACATTTGCCTTTGTTAAGTTCGCCCTTTATTGACTGATTACCCAGCTTTTCCAAAAACTCCAGAGGAAAGACAAATCTGTTTCCATTGGCAAGCTAAGACTCTTTGGTGATTTTTTGATGATCTAGGGGATATCAAACAGGCTAAAGTATTAGTCTCCATTTTTAAACAATTATACAATAAATAATCCATCCGGCTGTTAAGTTGGGGCAAAAATCTAATAAAATGAGTTAACAACAAAAAACCCAGTCCTCCCCAAATCCAGAAAATTTGGTGAGAAGTAAATGCATTCCTCAGACTCATTTTGTGTCAGGAATATTTTCAGTGTTCTGGCTCTACTTGGTTACTTCCTCATTTCCCAATCAACCTACCCAAGTAAAGGGGAGATGAGAGTGCCAGGAAACTTGCAGGATGATACCAGCTGCCAAAATGCTGACCAGAGTCGAAAGGTCAGCCGTCATCTGTGGTAGATGTACTTCATTTTGATAAACACTTGGATGCTGGAAATGGTTCTGTTCTCAGATGGTTTATAATTCAGGTGAGGAATAGAAGTGTGAAGCAGCTTTACTGCTGGGAATCTTATTTCATATTTGAAAGCAATTAACCAGCTGATAAACAGGCTTTTGTTTTCCATCTGAATGGCCAATGTCCATTCATTTGGGACAGCATCTTGTCAAATGGGCCACAATAACAATAAAGTTTATGTATCTTGGCTCTTTTCTCCTCTAAAAACCTGTAGTAACCTCCTGCGTTGGAATCAAGAACCTGAACTGAGCATGCAAAATAATTATCTTCCAGAATCCACCTGATGGTGAGGCTATGGAAGATTATCTTGTTTTGAACTGGAAATAGGGATGAAAAGCGTCTTTTTATTTTGATGGCTTTTTATTTTTGTATAATCAGAACATGCCTTGCAAGCCATAGTATTCTCTATTCCACATGTTTGTATAGCTTAAACACGAAGTAAGGTAGATGCTACCACATTTCAAAAGGGGTTCTAAATTTTAAACAGCATATGAGTGTCAGTCTCTGAACTACCTTGTACCCATTTTCTAACCACTTATTATTGATAATGCTGAGAACTTTTTGTAATGACTTAATATTTTACCACAAACTATAAATTTTGCATGTTCACTTTATTTTTTCTTTTCACCCATACATTTTCCAGTGTATTCATATTCATCTCTTTTTTTCCTAAATAATAAGGTCATTTGTTCCTGTTTTGGCCTGATGTAATATTTTCATTAATGAAGGTGACACATGATTGTATTGTTTTTTTCCCCCACAGCAGTGATTGAAAAGAAGAGCCGTCTATATCCTCTTGCTAAGTTTCCCTTCAGAAGAATGAGTACAGAGAGCTGTGCAGCCTCGTAACCATGGAAGAGATTTCCTGTATAATGTTCCCAACTTTGTCAGGGTAATTATTAAGGCCACACAACTTCCGATAAAATTTCTGGAAAAATGGGAATTATATGGTTAGCTTTTATGTGTTGACTCAGATATGGCCACATCAGTTTAAGAAGGTAAAATAATGTAGATTTCCATTTATTCCCCGATTAATATTTATTGAGCTCTACTGTGTGCTATTTGCTCATAGAAATATGACTAACATATAGCTTCAGTTCCCAAAGACTTAATAATCTAGCATGTTTGGTTGCACTGGTTGTAGTAGTGGTAGATAGTGGTAATGATTGGTGATGATTTTGGTTTGTGTTGGGGAGGAATTATTGGGAAGAAAATATGTCACCTGGGCCCTGTATATATATCACCTGGAAAAGGTATACTAGTTTAATTTCTCACTTCATCTATTACCACAGATTTGCTTAAATGTGATATTGATAATTATTGATTCCTATCACTCTTAAATCTCATTTATATTTTAATGAGCCTCAAGGTTCTCAAAAGATTTCAAAGGCTGGATATACATATATCCCATCCAAAGGTGGGATCAACCTTTAATCAAATGTAGGAAGCTTCTCAGCTCCTACTCTTTCTGGGAAAGTGCTTCATGCTTAATAAGAAATATGCTCATTAGCATAAAGTATATAATTTCCCTGTGGGGATGGGACATGCATGTGTATATCTAAATAATATGCAATATACCTATGTACAAACAATGCTCTTGCACATTCCTACACATATAGGTGTGAATCAATGTGATATAGACCATATATACAAAATGATACTTCAACTCTAAATCACAGATCACTGTGGGGTAGGGTTAGGCGGAGAGAAAGGTCATTATCAGATTCAACATAAAATGAAGTATTGAACCTGTTTTAGTAAAAAAGGAAGAAGATAAGCATGCTCTCAATACTGAAAATAGAGAAAGGGAAGAGGAATAATATTGAGGACTTAATTTGGTGGATAATTTTAGGAAATGCCATATCCACCCAGCACTTTGACTTCAGCCACAGAATTGGTGTATGGCCCTATTTTGTTTAGGCTGAAATCTTTATGATGAAGAATGACGGCTCTGACTATGAATTTATTTTCCAATAACAATTACTTTTAGAGTACCAGTGACTCTTGACTTCTCTTGTTTAGCGGTTCTGTAGTTTACCTGTTAACTGTATTTGGTGTATTTGGTAAATAGCTGTTATGAACCAAGGAGTATTTGTTGACTTTTATGTGACTAGCCTTGGGCCAAGTTTTACAGAGCAGAGCAGAAATGTAAGACATGATTCTTTCCTGCAAGGCTATTCTAATATTATCGGGTAACCTACTCTCTGGCAATATATTTGAAAATACAATTACTAGTAATACTGAAAGGGACATGCTATAGGAAGACCTAGCTTGTGTCTAAGGGCTTTTTAAAAACTGGAGGAAACCGTAGTCCTAGCAACTAGGAGGTCCTGCTTCTGGCCTGTGTCTTAGGGAGCTCTGCACTTTAAAGTGCCTTCCACCAAATTTTTTAAGATTGTCCCTAGAGGCTAGGACCTACAGGATCCAGGAGCGTCATCCAGGCCAGGCACCCTGAGTTCAGATCACAGTATGGCTTCAGATCACCTCTGACCCTTAGACTTGAGCTGTGTATGTGGGCCACACAGTCAGTTCTCACCGCTCTGTGTTTGCAACATGTGTCTCCTCTGATCTACAAGCACCAGATGGTGGCACGGTGGCAGCATGCACCCTTTGTTTTGTGGTAACCCGGGACGGTTACCCTATTCCTGCCACATGCTTTGCCCCGCACGTCAGCAGATCTCTGGGGCTGGCTGTGCCTGTCTCCTCTGAGGGTTTTCCAGAACCTTGTTTCTCGTTGCTAATCAACCCTTCTGATCAAAGTTCTCTCTTGCCTACGATTAATATGGTGACATACTTTCCTAGGTTAGTCTTTTTTTTACGGTATTTATTTATTTTTATTTAATTTCAATTAACTTGTGATATATTATTGGTTCTAGAGGTGGAGGTCAGTGATTCATCAGTCTTTTATAATACCCAGTGTTCGTTACATCACGTGCCCTCCTTAATGTCCAACACACAGTTATCCCATCCCCCCACCTCCCTCCCCTTCAGCAACCCTCAGTTTGTTTCCTATGCTTAGGAGTCTCTGATGGTTTGTCTCCCTCTCTGATTTAGTCTTGTTTCATTTTTTCCTCTCTTCCCCTATGATCCTCTGTTTTGTTTCTTAAATTCCACATATCAGCAAGATCATATGATAACTGTGTTTCTCTGATTGACTTATTTCGCTTAGCATCATACCCTCTAGTTCCATCCATGTCTTTGCAAAAGGCAAAATTTCGGGTTTTTGATGGCTGAGTAGTATTCCATTGTATATATAAACCATATCTTCTTTACTCATTCATCTGCTGATAGACATCTGGGCTCTTTCCATAGTTTGGCTATTGTGGACATTGCTGCTATAAACATTGGGGTGCAGGTGCCCCTTCGGATCTCTACATTTGTATCTTTGGAGTAAATACCCAGTAGTGCAAATGCTGGAGAGAGAGAGAGAGAGAGAGAGCACAGTGGGGAGGGGCAGAGGGAGCTGTCATAGAGCAGCTCTATTTTCAACCTTTTGAGGAACCTCCATACTATTTTCCAGAGTGGCTGTACCAGCTTGCATTCCCACCAACAGTGTAAGAGGGCTCCCCTTTCTCTGCATCATTGACAACATCTGTTGTTTCCTGAGTGGTTAATTTTAGCCATTCTGACTGGTGTGAGGTGGTATCTTATTGTGGTTTTGATTTGCATTTCTCTGGGTTAGTCTTAAGCCTTGTTGGAAATGGGATGGACATTTCTTATTTGAATAGGACCATTCCTCTTGTTCAGCTCAGGGGCTCTCGCCAATCCTCCCCATTGGAGGCAGTATACGGAAGGTAGGGGTATGGTCGACATTGGAAGGTATCACATTCTAGGAATGACATGATTTTGGTTAAATATTTTGAGGGGAGACATATTTGGAAGATGTGTTATCCTATGGTTAAACTATAAAATTATGTCTGATAAGATTAAAATGACAGAAAATGAATGATAACTCCTACTTTGCTGCATACTCTGGGTAAGACTTGCATTTATTTGTGGTCATCATCAACGAAGTGCAGTTATAACGTTTGATAGTGCAAAGAAGCCGTTGGGTGATACAGCATCATGAGTAATGATATAAGTAAATAAATGGCATTAGGGAACTGCAGTAGCAAAAGATCTATCTCGTTTTGATACAAATGAATTCTGAAGAGCTATGGCTTTATGAATAATAATGGCATTGCTACCTTTTTCATGTAGTGTGAGGTATGAAATTATTTAGAAAGTGACATATTAGACCATAAATAACATGAAGAGATTGTTTCTGAACCTGCAGAGGAAGAGATAGTGTCTGGAAACTAAGAAGAATCTTTATATATATTGATTGGGCAATAAACAAATATGTAACTTCTTCTTCTCTACCCATTCAAAGTCTTCTAAGTCTTCATTTCTACCTCATAGGGACCCATGTATTTGGTAATATATTTTAAATCTAATTGTTTATATAGACAAAAATATTTGTTCAGAGCATCTCACAACTAGGAATGGATAAATGTATCAAAGTATAGACTATATCAAGGATAGTTTTGAGGGAATTCTCAGCCTTATCATCCTTGATTTCCTCAGGACAGAGTCATTGTTTCCCTAATGCTGGGCTTTGTGGTTTTTTACACCAACAGATTCTTGGCTCTGAATGGCATCTTCTTCTGGGGCGCCTGGGTGGCTTAGCCAGTTAAGCATCTGACTCTTGATTTCAGCTCAGGTCATGGTCTCAGGGTCGTGAGATGGAGCCCCGTGTTGGGTTCCATGCTCAGTGGGGAGTCTGCTTGAGATTCTCTCTCTCCCTCTGCCCCTCCCCACTGTGCTCTCTCTCTCTCTCTCTCTCTCTCTAAAATAAAATAAATAAATCTTAAAAAAAAGAATGGCATCTTCTGCCAGATGAACACCCATACTCATAATTTTGAAATGTCTTCTTTTAAAAAACAACAAACAAACAAAAGCCAGTGTTTTATCATACCATCTACAATGAATACAAACTCAGCGCAGTTAAACAACTCAGATTTATGGTGAAGGCCTGTTCCAGTTCAGTCTCCATTATTTGTTTTGTATTGATGATCCCATGAAACCCATACCTTGAAAAGAAAAATTTGGGGGAACTAGAGCATTCCGGTAAGTGTATTTTGTACAAATTGCCCAAGTCTATGAGTAAAAAACAAATAGGAAAATAGATGCAATGTAGTCAAATTCACAGCATGGTTTTGATTCAGTGGTAAATATTCCACCACTACAACTGCTGCATAGTCAATGGCAAATGTCGTAATGATGACTAGGACTGCTGGGCCACGAAACATCAAGGAGTAAAGATACTGTTTACATTATATGTTAATATAAGAGAGCATCTGAATATGGTTTTGAAAAATTTAGAAAGGTATTTAAACTTCAAGGGAGTTACTGAAAACTTGAATACCTATACTGCTGTTCTTTGGCTACTCAAATTTGGCCTTAGGTGAGGAGCTGCTGTTGCCAACATAAGGCAATCCCACAAACATATCCATATAACCACAAGGTAGAAGACATATTTCAGAAATTCAGCATAGTCATTGGTCACTCACTGGGTGCTCCATGCTACATAGTTAGACATATTTTTTAATTGTTCAAATTTATGGAATATACACATTAATCTTGTTCCTGTGACAGAATTTACTGTAGAAAGTGCAACTTTTCTTTGAGTAACTGTCACAATTATTGTTTTAATTAATACTTTATTTTACTATAAATGTTAGATTTTAATTTTTTTATTAGTGAGACATAACTGACATGCAATGTTGTATTAGTTTCAGGTATACAGCATACTAATTTGACAGTTCTATACATTACTCATTGCTCCCCACTGTAAGCGTAGTTGCCATCTGTTATCAAACAACATGTTACAATGTTATTGACTATATATATTCTCTATGTTGTTCATCTTCCTGACTTATTTGTTTTATAGCTGGAACTTTGTACCTCTTAATCCCTTTTCATCTATTTTACCCATCCTCCTCCACCTCCCATCTGGCAACCACCAGTTTCTTCTCTGTATTTAAGAGTACTTTTTGTTTGTTTGTTTTTTAAGGTTCCACGTACAAGTGAAATCATATGGCATTTGTCTTTCTCTGTCTGACTTATTTCACTTAGCATAATAACTTCTAGATCCATCCATGTTGTTGCAAATGGCAAGATCTCATTCTTTTTAATTAATTAATTAATTAATTTTTTAAGATTTTATTTATTTGTCAGAGAGAGACAGAGCACACGCAGGGGGAGCAGCAGGCAGAGGGAGAAGCAGGCTCCCTGCTGAGCAAGGATCCTGATGTGGGACTCAGTCCCAGGACCCTGGGAACATGACCTGAGTCAAAGGTGGATGCTTAACTGACTGAGCCACCCAGGTTTCCGGATCTCATTCTTTTTTTATGGTTGAGTAACATTCCATTGTGTCTGTGTGTGTGTGTGTGTGTGTGTGTGTGTGTGTGTGTGTGTGTACACCACATCTTCTTTATCCATTCATCTATCAATGGCCATTTAAGTTACTTCCTTATCTTGGCTATTATAAATAATGCTGGAATAAACATAGGGGTGCATATATTTTTTCAAATTAGTGTTTTTATTTCCTTTGGGTAAGTAACCAGTAGTGGAATTACTGGCTGATATGGTATTTCTAATTTTAATTTTTGAAGAAACTGCCATAGTTGTTTTCTACTGTGATTGCACCAATTTACATTCTCACCAACAGTGAACAAGAGCTCATGTTTCTCCACTTCCTCACCAACACTCATTATTTCTTGTCTTTTTGATATTAGCCATTCTGACAGGTGTGAGGTGGTATCTCACTGTGGTTTTGATTTTCATTTCCCTGATGATAAGTGATGTTGAGCACCTTTTCATGTGTCTGTTGGCCTTCTGTATGTTTTCTTTGGAAAAATGTCTATTCATGTCTTCTGGCCATTTTTTAGATTGTTTGTTTGTTTTTTGGTGTTGAGTTGTATAAGTTCTTTATATATTTTGGATATTAATCCCTTATCAGATATATCATTTGCAAATATCCTCTCCCATTCATTGGGTTGTCTTTTTGGGTTTTTTGATGGTTTCCTTTGTTGTGCAAAAGCTTTTATTTTGATATAGTCCCAATAGTTTATTTTTGCTTCTATTTCCCTTGCCTGAGGAGACATATCCATAAATATGTTGCTAGGGCCAATGCCCAAGAGATTACTTCTTATCTTTTCTTTTAGGAGTTTTATGGCTTCAGGTCCCATATTTAGATCTTTAGTCCATTTTGAGTTTGTTTATGTGTATGGTATAAGAAAGTGGCCCAGTTTCATTCTTTTGCCTATAACTGTCCAGTTTTCCCAACACCATTTTTTGAAAAGACTATCTTTTCCTTATTGTATATTTTTGCCTCTTTGTCTTAAATTAATTGACCATATAGGGGTGGGTTTATTTCTGGTTTATTTCTGGGCTCTCCATCTTGTTTCATTGATCTACATGTTTGTTTGTTTGTTTGCTAAAGCTTTGTAGTGTATCTTGAAATTTGGGATTGTGATGCTTCCAACTTTGTTATTTTTTCTCAAGATTGCTTTGGGTATTTGGGGTCTTGTGGGTCCATACAAATTTTAATATTATTTGTTCTAGTTCTGTGAAAAATGCTATTGGTATTTTGATAGGGATTGCATTGAATCTATAGATTGCTTTGGGTAGTATGGGCATTTTAATCATATTAATTCTTCCAGTGCAGGAGCATTATATATCCTTCCATTTTTTTTAGTGTGTCTTCATTTTTTTTCATCAGTGTCTTATAGTTTTTAGACTATAGGTCTTTCATCTCCTTGGTTAAATTTATTGTTAGTATTTCATTCTTTTTGGTACAACTATAAATGGGGTTGTCTTAATTTCCCTTTCTGCTCTTTTGTTTTTAGTATATAGAAATACAACAGATTTCTGTATATTAATTTTGTATTCAGCAACTTTACTCAATTTGTTAGTTCTAGTAGTTTTTGGTGGATTCTTTTGGGTTTTCTATATATAGTATCATGTCATCTGTAAATAGTGACAGTTTTACTTTTTCCTTTACAATTTGGATGTCTTTTATTTCTTTTTCCTGATGATGACTGTAGCTAGGACTTCCAATACTACATTGAATGAAAGTGCTGACAGTGAACATCCTTATCTTTTTCCTGATCTTAGAGGAAAAGCTTTCTGGTTTTCAGCATTATGTATGATATTAACTGTGGTTATTTCACATATGGCCTTTTAAAAAATATTTTATTTATTTATTTGTCAGAGAGAGAGAGAGAGAGCACAAGCAGGGGGGAATGGCAGGCAGAGGGAGAAGTAGGCTCCCTGCTGAGCAAGGAGCCCTATGTGGGACTCAATCCCAGGACTCTGGGATCATGACCTAAGCCGAAGGTAGATGATTAATCGACTGAGCCACCCAGGTGCCCCACTTTTATGGCTTTTATTATGTTGAGGTATGTTCTCTCTACACTCACTTTGTTGAGATTTTTTATCATGAATGGATATTGTGTTTTGTCAAATACTTTTTCTCTATATACTGAGATGATCAGAAGGTTTTTATCCTCCCTATTGTTAATGTGATGCATCACATTGATTGATTTGGAGGTAGTGAACTACCCTTGCATCCCTGGAATCAATTCTACTTGATTGTGGTGAATGATCCTTTTAATGTATTGTTGAATGTGGTTTGCTAGTATTTTGTTGAGGATGTTTGCATCTATCTTCATCAAGGATTATTGGCATGTAGTTTTCTTTTTTTGTGGTATCTTTGGTTTTGGTATCAGAATAATATTGGACTCAGAATGAATTTGGAAGTTTTCCTTTCTCTTCTATTTTTTGGAATAGTTTGAGAAGAATAGGTATCAAACTCTTCTTTAAATGTTTGGTAGAATTCACCTGTGAAGCTATCTGGTCCTGGACTTTTGTTCAGAGTTTTTTATTATTGATTAAATTTTGTTGCTACTAATCTGTCTGTTCAAATTTTCTATTTTCTTCCTGATTCAATTTTGGAAGATTGTATGTTCTAGGACTATATCCATTTCTTGTAGATAGTTCAATTTATTGGCATATAATTTTTTATAATATCTCTTATAATTCCTTGTATTACTGTGGTATTTGTTGTTATTTCTCCTCCCTCATTTCTGATTTTATTGGAGTCTTTTTCTTTTCCTGATGAATCTAGCTAAAGGTTTATCAATTTTTTTTTAATCTTTTCTAAGAAGCAGTGCTTGGTTTCATTAATCTTTTCTTTTTAGTCTCTATTTCATTTATTTCTGCCCTAATCTTTAGTATTTCCTTCCTTATATTAGCTTTGGGCTTTTTCTTCTTTTTCTAGTTCCTTCAGGTGTAAAGTTAGGTTGTTTATTTGCAATTTTTCTTGTTTCTTGAGATAGCCCTATATCATTATAAAATTCCCTCTTAGAACTGCTTTTGCTGTGTCTAAGTATCTTTGACCATTGCATTTCATTTTTATTTGTCTCCATGTATTTTTTTATTTCCTCTTTGATTTCTTGATTGATCCATTTGTTGTTTAGTAGCATGTTGTATAGCCCCCATGAGTTTGTGTTTTTTCCAGAATTTTTTCTTGTAATTAAATTCTACTTTCATACATTGTGGTTGGAAAAGATGCTTGATATGATTTCAATCTTCTTAAATTTATTGAGACTTGTTTTGTGGCATTACATGGACATATCCTGGAGAACGTTCTGTGTGCACTTGAAAAGAATATGTATTCTGTGTTTTTGGATGGAACGTCCTGTATATATTTGTTAGGTCCATTGGGCCTAATGTGCCGTTCAAAGCCCCTGTTTCCTTGTTGATCTCTGACCAAATTGATGTATGTGGGGTGTTAACATCCCCCACTATTATTATATTACTGTCAATTTCTCCCTTTATGTCTGTTAATATGTATTGTTTTATGTATTTAGATGCTTCTATGTTGGGTGCATAGATATTTACAATCAGTATATGCTCTTGTTGGATTGATTCCTTTATCATCATGTAATGCCCTTCTTTGTCTCTTGCTACAGTATGTTTTAAACTCCATTTTGTCTGATGTAAGTGTTGCTACCTAGCTTTTTTTTTTTCCACTTCCTTTGTGTGGATTATCATTTTCCATCCCTTCACTTTCAGTCTATATGTGTTTTTAATTCTGAGGTGAGTATCTTGTGGGCAGCATATAGATGGATCTTGTTTTTTTATTCATTCTGTCATCTTATGTCTTTTGGTTGGAGCATTTAGTACATTTGCATGTAAAATAATTTTTGGTAGGTATTTACTTACTGACATTTTGTTAATTGTTTTCTGGTTGTTTTTAAGTTTTCTCTGTTCCTTTCTTCTCTTACTCTCTTCCTGGCCTGGGTTTGATGGCCCTCTGTAGTCTTATGTTTGGTTTCCTTTCTCTTTATTTTTTGTGTGTCTTTGATTTAGGTTTTTGATTTGTGGTTACTGTTGGGTTCATATATAATATCCTATGCTTATAGAAGTTTATATTAAGTTAATGGACACTTAAGTTCAAACACATTCTAAAAGCACTAAATTTTTACGTCTTCCCCTTTTTTGCATATGATATTATATTTTATATCTTTTTATTTTGTGTATCCTTTGACTAATTTTTGCCAATATAATTAATTTTATTACTTTTGTGTTTTCACTTCCATACTGGCTTTGTAAGTGATTCATCTACTACCTTTACTATATATTTCCTTTTATTTGTGTACTTTTTTCCTTCCATTATTTTCTTACTTCTAGTTATGGCACTTTCTTTCCACTTAAAAAAATTCTTTTTAACATTCTTTGTAAGATTGGTTTAGTGGTGATGAACTCCTTTAACTTTAGTCTGTCTGAGAAATTTTATCTTTCCTCCAATTCTGAATGGTAAACTTTTCAGATTTCAGATTCAGTATTGGTGGTAGGTTTTTTTTTCCTTTCGATGCTTAGAATATGTCATGCCACTCTCTTCTAGACTGCAAAGTTTCTGCCAAAAAATCAGCTGATAGCCTTATGGGGTTTCCTTTGTATGTAACTATTTTCTTTTCTCTTCCTGCTTTCAAAATTATCTTTTTATCATTGCATTTTGCTATTTTAATTAATATGTGTCTTGATATGAACCTCCTTGGGTGCATCTTGTTAGGGGCTCTTTGTACTTCCTGGACCTGGATGTGTGTTTCCTTCCAAAGGTTAGGGAAATTTTCAGCTATTATTTATTCAAATAAGTTTTCTGCCCCTTATCTCTCTTTTCTCCTTCTGGGATTCCTAAAATGCAAATGTTGTTATGGTTGATGATGTCACAGAGTTCCCTTAACCTATTCCCGTTTTTTATTAATCTTTTTCCTTTGTACCATTTAGCTTGGTTGCTTTTCATTACACTGGCTTCCAGCTCACTGATGTCTCCTTCTGCCTCCTCAAATCTGTTGTTTATTTTCTTTGGCATATTTTTCATTTCTGTTGAATTCTTTAGCTCTGACTCATTCTTTTTTATATTATCTATCTCTTTGTTGAAGTTCTTACTGAGCTTCTCTACTCTTTTCTCAAATCAAGTGAATATCTTTGTGACCATTACTTTGAACTCTTTATCAGGCATATTGCTTATCTCTGTTTCATTTAACTCTTTTACTGTGATTCTGTTTTGTTCTTTCAATTCTGGTATATTCCTCTGTCTCCTCATTTTGTCTAACTCTGAGTTTTTGTTTTTTTTTTTCTATGTATTAGGTGGGTTACCTATGTCTCCTGGTCTTAAAAGAAATGACCTCATTTAGAAGAGGCCCTGTGGTGCTCTATAATCCAGTTCTCTCTGGTCACCAGAACTAGGTGCTCCAGGAATGTCCAATGTGTGGGCAGTGGGTACCCTCCTGTTATGGCTGAATTGCAACTGCTTTTAGCCCAGCTGGCTGCAATAACCAGCTTTACCTGCTTTGGGTATACTGGGAAGGGTTTTCTCCCCACACTGTTGAGAGGCCCAGCTACAGGTCCTGTGAGCTCTTTGGTGGGCAGGTCTGGCAGTCAGCCTAGATGTCTGCAACTAGCTTCTGTGCCATAGCTGCAAGTGCACCAAATGGCAGGGCTTGCTTCCCATGCATCCAGCTAGGAGACCTGGCTTCCGGAACTGCAGGCACACTGGTGTATGAGGTTATCTCCCTGTCTTTGCAGGGCAGGAGTCTCTTTGAAGTGACCCTGACCTGGATGGGGCTGCCTTGCCAGGTGTGGTGGGGGCAGGAGCCACTTTGGAGAGATATCTGCTGACATGGACAGTTTGAGTGAGGCAGGTCCACAGGGGGAATGCTGGGGTGGGCACATAGTGCTAGCAAAGTAGATGGAGAGTGTTGGTGCTAGCTCCCACAAGTGTCTGGCTATCTAGGTTGGGGAATGAGAAGAGAAACGGTGCCTACCAGCACTTTTATTCCCAGAGGAATTTCTTCTATATCTCTGCCCCCTTTGGCACATTTTTAAGATTAATTAATAAATCTTCAAGTATGCCCAGGCGCTTTTCACACTGTTGCTCTGTGCTATGTCTCAGGCCATTATTTAGTATTTTGGCTCTTTAAGGGCAGGTACTTGGTTTCCTACTATCTTCTGGCTCTCCCAGAGTTTAGATATCTGCTTTTTAAATGATTTTCAAAGCCAGATGTTAATGGGGACTTCTCCCAAGGTGCGTCCCCAGTGCCAGGGTTGCCCGGTGTTGAGTCTGATCCTCTCACTCCTTCATGCTTGTGATATCCCTCCCATTTGTGGTTAGTCATGCTGGGATATGGTTCCCAATGGTGTCTCTGCCCCTCCTCTCCTTTTCAATGTGGCCTTCTCTCTATGACTGGCTGTGGAATATCTGTTCTGCAGTCTTCAGGTTGTTTTCAGAGTTAGTTGTATAGATAAAATTGTTTCTCTGTGAGTCCAGGGGGCAAGGTGAGCTCAGGATACTCCCATTCCATCACCTTCCTGCTTCTCACAGATTTTAAATTTTATTTGTCCTAAATATTTAAAAGAGCCTTTCCCTAAAATTATTTAGAAACAACTAAAATCCTGCAACAAGGAGAAATCATAATCTAAGACATTATCACCCAACAAATTTAAAACTGTATGTTTTCTGCATGTTTTATGGTCCTGGCTTAATAGTGAATAAACACCATAATAATACCAAGAAACCAAGAACTTAGTAGTAATAACTCTAAATTTAAGATTAATTTATGATAATTAATTTTTCAATTTGCTCAGGAAATCTTAAAAACCTTCCTTGTTTTCCTTTACTTCATAGTTGTAACTTTTCTTTTTTGAAAAAAAAAAACATTGAGAAAGTATTTGTGATGATTTCAGTTGAGTCCATTTCTTATGTCTTAATGGTAATTTAAATAATTTAAAATAAAATCATGGATGAAATAAATGATCCAGTCTAATGTTTCTCCCATCATAATGAAAAGAATTTTTTTAGGCACCCAGCTGCCCCACTGATTATTTATAATTTTTAAAGGACCATTTTATGCATTTTAATTTTTGTGTCATGGGCCACATAAAGATGGATAGACCATTATAATATGATGAAGAAAAATTCTCTGATCATACTTGATTCTTGCAGTCATCAAAAGGTGTTTGCTTTCAAAAGAATTATAGTTCCAGCTTGCTTGCCTTGGGGAATGTCAATTAAATCCAAATTATTTTGTGATAGAGATTTTGCCATTTTTAGAGTCAGGGTAAGTGAACTAGAAATGACAAAAATCAAATGAGAAATGAAAAAAATAAAGTTTGATATTTACCTGTAAATTGCTTATCTTACAATTAAGCATTGGTTTACCCTTGCCAAATGTCCCCATTTGCAGATGCCTATTAAAAAATAAGCTGTTTTCATTTCCTGCTAGTACACAATTTAGTTTCTTTTAGTGCATGCTTGTGCTCAGTGCTTTCAGAAAAGCTTTGTGTTATGTCTGGTATCTTGTACTTACAAAGAATCACTTTCAGTGTGTGGCCTGGTTCCTAAGAGTCTATCGATTCATTGAATTTCCTGAATTTCAGAAAGTCACCAATTGATTCTTTATGCTGCCTGGCAGAGCAATTCTTAATTTTTGTCTGTTTCATCCCAACATCATTCTTAAGAAGAAAAGGTTTTCCTTACATTGCCTTGAAGGGTTTACTGAATCATACATCACCAAGAGCATTTTAAAGCTTTATTTTGTCTGTTATTTAAAGTGGAAAATGCTGTCCCTTAAGACACTGGCACTCTGCCATTTGCCTCCAGAATATTTCATGGTTCACTGTCAGGACTGTTGCTTTTTCTAGAAGAACATATGGGCCATTTTGGAGAAGTTTTCTGTAACATTCAGATGCTGAACATATATCTATTTACATTTGGTCTCCAACAAATAATTTTTCTGGAATTTTTATATCTTATGGATTCTTTGGAACTTACTGAAAAGTATATTGGAGCCTGATGACGCCAAAGGAGGCTTGTGAGTTGGAAGTAGAAGGGACTAAATTTAATTGAAGCAAAGTTTAGCATCATTGGAATGTATTCCTGTGATTTCATTATTTTTCACTGGAATATTTCACCTTCCTCCTCTGCCTTCCCCTCTTTCTCTTCCTCTTCCTTCTTTTTTAGTGGATTTCAAATAGTCAGTATAAAATATTTAAAGTAAAGGGAAAAAGATCCTCCTGCACTCTGTGATGTTGATAAATAAGTCATTGGAATGTGGTAGGAGTTAGCACACACTTGAGGATGATTGTGTCATTAAAATTGCATCCAGTCCATCTGGAAATACCTCACCTGAATTGTTCTATAAACACTTTGCTCACTAAAACACCTGTTTAGTCTGATTGTGTATATTTTGAGTTAAAGGAATCAAACAAAATGCATTTAAAACAAGCAATTAAAACTAAAGTACGACTGCATTCTGAATGGAGGTGCTAATTGCAATTCCAAGGAAAAATAGTCTCCCATTTTGTACAATATATTGTATTGATAACTAGAACTAGGCGGGATTTAGTGGGAAGAGACTAATTCCTCATACTACTGCTCTACCAAATTGTGTCTTTGTTGGTCATTTGGTGAACGACTTACTGATTTGCTAAGTTATGGAGCTAGTTGGCTCTTAAATGAGATCTAATCTGCAAATGGTACTATGGCAATGAAGGAAGAATGAGGAAGTAAAAGAAAATAAAAGAATAACAATCATGTTCTAAATCTCGAAACCATTAATAATACCATAGTCAGGGACCTCAGCTTAGAAAGTCTTTTGCCCAAGCAAAGCTGGAATCTTTCCAGATTCAGAAGACTGGAGGAGTTGAACAGAAGAGAAGTGGTGATGGTCAGAGCAAGATAAAAAGGGAAAATGAATGTACATGAAAGAACCTCTGTGTCATCACAGAAGGCATGAAATCAGAGATAGATTTTAGAGAATGTGCCCTTCAGGGAAACCCAAAGTAAGTATGGCTGTATGTCTTACCACGTCAATTATTTGATTCTCTCTCATGTTAGAATTATATACATGTCATCTGGTTGTCAACTTGTCCTTATTCCATGAGTCTCATTTTGCCACTTGGCCACAACAACAACCAGCTTAAGAGGAAGAAGGCACAGTCATCTCTGGACTCATTGTATGGTTAGTGGCATCCCCTTGCTCCCTGAAGATTCCTTTAAAGGAGAGGGAAAAGGGAAGCCTGGGAAGGATCCCATTAGGCACAAGTCTAGAGAATCAGCAGAATCTTTAATCACCCAGGCCACATAAAATCAGGAAGACAACCACATAGATTCATTCACTCTACTGTAGCATAGCAGACAAATGAGGAAAAACAAAGGAAGAAATGACTTGCTCGCCCTTACCTTTGGGAGGAAAGTCAAGAGGAAAAAAAGCAAAATTTGTAGAGAAAGTTTCAAAGTAGTTGTTTAATTGTCTAATTATTATACTTCTTTTTCCCATAGACCACAAAGTGATTATTTATATATGACCCACATTATACTGACCCACATTATACTGGTCAGTGTGCCCTTATTAATATTTGGTGTAAATGTGATTTTATGAAATCTCCGAATAGGCATATCCTATAAAGGAACTTTGGAGTAGAGCAATATATTACAGCCTTTTTAATACATCTATACCATTATTTACCTTTTTCACCATCATCTTCCTGATTTCTCTGAGATACTTGATGCTTTGATTTTTATTTGCCAAGACATTATAATTTGGAGTTAGCACTTAGATTGCAACACATGATTGTGTCTCACTAGCATGCGTACCAAATAACAGGCAATTATTTAAATATTTCTGTTCTGGAGACACACCTTTGAATTCTGTATTTGGATATGTGTTATAAGCAACATCTTCCACATTTATCCAAAAATTTCCCAATCTTGAAATGTATTAAATAGTAGAACTGAACCAATTTTAAATCCTACTAGCCCAGGAAGCTCAAGATATTCATATCTATGTCTATAATGTACACACATATCTGCACCCCCACACCCAGAGGCAGAATGATCCTCAGCATGTGTATTTTGAGAGGAAGAAAGAATTAGAAGAGTGGGAATGACAGACTCTGTGGTATTCAAGTCAGTAAAGCATATTACATCTTAGATTTTCTCAAAGGGAGTTTAGTTTCCAAAAATACTATGAAGACCTTGATGTAGTGAAGTCTCACCTGTGACATGATCCTTTGGTATTTCCTATGTTTTTGCTTTTCAGATTTAAGAGTCGTGCTCCTGATGGTGTTAGGTGTTCGTCAGATCTCTGTCCATCAATAGGCCTCATGCTTGGCTTGTTTACACAAGTCCTGACTTTCAGGGAACATTGGCAGCCAAAGAACACAGGAGGGAGGCCATGATAACTGTAGAGAGAGAATGTCACTGTGCCTTCTATCATGCCCAGGATGTATGCCCCATGTCCTCAGAGGGAGAGGCATCGGATGAGGATAATTACATTCATAAAATCATTTATAAGCATTAAGTCAATACATTCTTTAAAAAATTCAGTGACTTGACTTTATTCTTAAAAGAGTACAAACAATGATTCTTGTTTTTAATCTCTAGTGGGTATGAGCATTTGATCGTAGACAGTGTTCAGTGTTCCTTTTTACACAGTTTATTTTGATAGTCATCTGTTTTTTTACCTTCAATTCATGCTAAAGGAACAATCAGTATTCTCCATTCACCTGTGACTTGTTGAAGAAAAGTTGAATCTCATCTTGACCCCAGGCCTGAGACTCTTTCTTTCTGTGACATGCACAATCTCTGGGGTACTGGGCCATATGGGAGCATGCCATGGAGTATTGTATTGTCAAGAGGCTTGTTTTCTTAGGCCTTGTGAAAATGTCATGAGCTCTAGACTATTGGTAGAGAATAAACCAACACCAACCATATTCGTTGTTTGTTATTGTACTTTTATTATCACCACTGGAATAAATCTTCTATCTTCAAATAACAATTTTGTCAGTCTTATTGCATTAGTTAGCAATTTAATAGGGCCCATGTACTTTGGTATGAATGCTGACCACGCAAGAACCAAGCTTTACGCTAATACAACAGCTGCCCACAGGAACCTCCAATCTAAAGGTTATATAGTAAATCTTGATTGGATTGAAGTAAATGGGCCAGGTGCCATGGTAGAGAAATGCCACTTTTATCTTTTATCCATTTGTCCCTGTAAAACTATTACTTTTTCACTACTAAAAGAGAAATGTTTGATTTTGTCTAATTGGTGGTAATTAAAAATATTAGTTGTCTTCAGTATCTCATAAGGCATATGACTTCTATAATCCACTCAAATATTCCAACGTCTACTTGAATATTTCAAGTGGTTAAACCAGCTTCCTCTTTGACACACTTAGAAGAGACCCTAGGTTTGACTTTTTATGCTCTCAAATGCACTATGAATCATTCTGCCAAACTCCTGCCCTTCATGTGAATGATATATTTTATTTACACTCTTAGAAAAGAATCTATGCATGGCCATTATTAATCACTCACACCTCTAAGAATGATCTTACCTTTTAGCTATTCATCAAAATCGCTATCCTTCCTGTTAGAGACACATCATAACTGATTTACAGTCAAACTGTAGATGGGTCCTAGTACATGGCTATTAGCAGAATAGATGTCTCTTCATTTTAGGATTAGAGACACACGCGTGCATGTGCGCATGGTATGTGAGTGCACGCGCGCGTGGGCATGGGCGCACGCGCACACACACGTATCTCTGTATGCTATATCTATTCTAGCAACTCTCTTTAAAAGGCCAAACTGCTAAAACCATGTTGGCTTTCAGATAATACATCACTATGATTGAGGAGCAGCATATCATTTCCAAAGCCATTCCCACCCTGAGCAAGGCCAATAAGACATGAGACAACTGGATTAGCAAAGGTTCAAAGACCATCATCTATGATTTTTATCAAAAGCAAGGGAGGGGAAAAATTGGTAAATGAATCAGCTCCCTTTGATTATATACTAATCTCAAGAGAAGACTACTTTGTAATTGAATCATATCTCATTTAAAAATCAAGAAAATAATTTTTTCTGCCTTGACCATGACTAATGCACGCTTTTGCTGGTGAAGAAATATTAAATCATTCATAAAATGTGTTTGAAATACCCCATTTTGGGGGGAGCATTCTCATGCCCCTCTAAAAAGTTGGCTGGAAATTGGAAAGACAATGCTTATATTAGCCTCAGGGGAAACCAAAATAGAACAGGGATTGGCATATTTTCCATTCTCCCTTTTTCTTTGGCTACTACTATGATTTCATACTGAGATGAGAATTAGAAAAGGCCAAGAGTTTGGATAGCTTCTCAAAAGTATTAGATAATACATCAAAATGAGGTGGAAAGTGCTTGAGAGTAGGATTCTGATTACACAACATCCCTCTATACAAATGCATATAACCTTAGAAATATTGTAAAATAAATATATCATGAAAGAGACATTTAACTATACAGGTAGCACTTTAAAAATTACAAAATCAAGAAAAACACTGCAGTAAGGCTTTGAATCTTAGAAGATGCTAAGAACTCTCTTTTCAACAGAATTTTAACACCCTGAGCATTAAGGAATTACTTAATAGAAAAGGAAATAACCCATGGGGGGAAATGTAGCCAGCAGAAAAGCTGCTTACAATTTTTGATAGGCCCTGGTATAGGGTAGTAGAAAGGCAAATGACTCTATGCTCACTCCAAAACTCTGTGTCTTAGAAGTTCTCATTCATTAATTTTTCTTTGCTGGCATTAAAAGCTTCCAAAGAGAAAGGCTAGGATATTGAGCTTGTTACGGATATCCTTCTTACTGACTTTTTTCCCCCCACCTCATGGAAGGCAGATCGGCAAGACACAGGATCTAATCCCCATTTAGAATTTTATGAACCCTAATGCAAAAAAAAAGCAGTCCCATGGAAGAAGTTACTGCAGGTAACAAGGATATATTGCTCACCATTAAGTGTGTTAAACACGGAGAAGCAGATAGTCAACCTTTCTTAAGGTGTATTTTAGTGAATGCTTACAATGTCCCTGGAGTTTTGTGGGATGCTGTTAGGAGTATGAATATGGTGGGGAAAGGTTTCCTTTTTCAAGGAGCTCACAGTCTAGTATATCACACTCAGGTGCAAGTAACAACATGATAATGTGGCCACAGAATCAAAAGAATACAATTCCATAGAAACAAGTACTCTTCAAAATTATACTTGATGTGGGCTTTAAATGTGTCATGCAAAAGCTACCCTACATCTTTTAAAAATGTTTTCCTGAGAACTACATAATTTTGTGATTTTATAGATTATGCTGCTTTAGAAAGAACACTTTTTTCTCCTATCAGACCAGCAGTCTCATTCAGTGAGGATGTTATTCTAAGGTGTGATGAATTCAGAGCAGCCTCCTTCATTGTTTTCATCTTTCGGGAAGGCAAAGACAAAGGGATACCCCTTTAGGATCTGGATCACTTTAGCCTGTTACGTCTCAACCATCAAACCTGCACAAGAGGCACCCAGATTAGTCAACAAGCAGATGATTAGAGATAAAACCTCTCATCTTGGGATAAATTTAATCCAGGCAGCATGTGCTCTTTGGTCATTTTATAAATATAGCATTTTAGAACAGCATTCTCAGAGATCCAGCAGTGCATATCCAGCATTGTAGCTAAAATATTCAAATAGAAATAAAAATAACTCCCCAGAAAGTTGCTGGCATTCATGTTTCCGTTGGGGAATAATTACAGAAGTCAGTTTCAAAGCTAGCATAAGAGATGTTGAAAACCACCTCTCACCCCCACAGAAATGCTAATGACTAGTTGTATTATAGTTTTAAAGCAAAGGTTCCAAAACCTTCTCTTTCTCAGATTTATGGTGTCACAGTTACTGGCCATGACCAGACTCTCTGGAAGGAAACAGATTCCCTGGACAGTGAAGAGATCTAACCAGGTATCTCCTGGGGCAGTAGCATTTAGCCCTGAAGGTTTAATATTTCTAATCGTATTATGTTCTAATCCTATTACTGACATGTTGAGGTGAATTGCATATATTTCCTTCTTTATCTCTGTGCAATCTCACATATTTCCTTCAATAATGGCTTTTGGCCACCGCTCACAGTTTTGCTTCTTTAATTCTTAAAAAAAATATACAGATAATCAAAGTGAAATCTGTTTATAGCAACATGCAGTGCTGCGTCTCCTTACGATGCCTCACGGGGAAACTGGCCATATAGTGGCTATGCATCCAGCCCCTGATTTCTTGCCTTTTGTTAATCCAACTTATTAGTACATCAAAAATCATGGTTTCCGTTGACGACAGATTCCCACTAATGTGTGTGTTTATGTGTGTGTGAAATAGCTACACAATGAGTTATTGAGTTGTACATAGAAAAAATGCTAGGCAACTGCAAATTACAAGGATATAATGCCATCAGGGGGTTTAATGGTGACATCATAAATCACAAGAGCAAGGTATAAATGGACTGGGCTTCCCCACAACTCTAAGATGCCACTGGAGCTGTGATTTTAAAGGTTGTCTACTCTCCCCAACCACCCTTCCCATATACGTGGATAATTTGTGTTATAATTTCCATTGTCTCCCGTTCTCTCTACTTCTCCTCATCAACTTCAAACCTTTTTTCTACACCCAGAGAGAATCTGTTTTCCCCGCTGTGCGACTAAAGCAGCTATATTTAAATGTTAACACTGGATTGTCTCAAGTTAAAATATAACAATTCTAAAAATCTTGCCATTCTGGGCTAGATGTCACCCTCAGGCGCTATGACAGACAGGTGACAACAGACCCAAAGATTAAGAGATTTTCTCTTCTTGGATAACCGTGCTCCATGCACCTCTTCTCATTTCCTCTAAGAGCAGGGAATCTAATTACATAGAGTACCCCCGTTAGGATGGCAAACATAGAAATGATTTTATGGTTTTGCTTTTTTCCCATCTGAAGTTCAGCGAATCCAAGTAATATTCTAATTTATTTCTGTGTCCTAAATGATTCCTTTTTCTCTCTGATGCTGTCTTATGGAGGAATATATTAACATAAAATAATAACTGGCCCAAACTTTTGTCCAAATTTAAATATGTCCTAGCAAAGCCAGCCCCAATTCTAATTGCTTTTATGTGTCACTTTAAAGTAGGAGAACCAACCTCCTGGCAGCTTTGCTTTGGGTCTTAATTAGCCACTTAACTGCAAATTGGTTGGCACCCTAGTCCTTTCATCAGTTATTACCCAAATAGCATCACCGACTTCGGATAAAGAAAAGAAAGATCCCACATGTAGCAGGTCTTTCCATCATTATTGCCCTTTAATACAAAGAGGGGGGTTCCCAACTACTAATTAAGGCTACGTTTTTAATAGGCAATTGGCATCTTATTTAATTCACTCTCAGTGCGATGTCTTAAAGGAAAAACAATCACAGTAATGTGTGTACAGTGCTAAAGAATTTACAAAATATTTTCATCTACTTTATTACTCTTACATAGTATCTGCTTTAGCTGTGTATTAATCAATATGTTTTTATTGGTTGCCATGATTTAAGATGTGGATTTTATTTCAGTCCTTACTGCATTTGCCCGTGTACCCACGAAGATATCTAATAAAATTAACCAGGCCAATCTCTGGTATATAAAAGGGAGCTGGCTTCTTTATTTTTTTTTGTTGTTGTTGCATTTCTAGGAAATGGGCAGACTGTTAACATACTATATACATAGGTACTTCTTTACAAAGCAAGCCTAAGTGGTTAATGGGCAGAAGACTCAGAGGCTTGGTTCTGAGAACATAGAAATAAGGGAGAAAGAGACTACCGATAGAGATCAGATCCAAAAACTTGCCAAAGGGGATAGAATTCAAAAAGAAGGTGACAATTTGTTTAGTGTTTTAGCAGAATACCCTCAATTGATATTTGCATGCAATATGATATCACGTCCTTTGTTGATGCTAGAAAAGAAAACAAGTCATCATGGTGACTTTTTAATAATCAACACCTTTTTCTTCTTGTTTTTTTAACCTGTCTTGCAAACCAGTCCTCTTATTTCAGGTTATAACACTTACTAGAAATTTTAAATGCAGGTACTCTTTTCTATTCTGTTACTTTATGTGTATGTAAATTCAGACTTTCTCTGTCTCTCTGAAAGACAGGTTGAGTTGAGATTTCGCACATCCCAAATGTCTTCTGCCCATCACAGCGACTGGGAGCCCAAAGCCCAATCCACAGGCTGACCTCGAGTAAGATTGTTCCAGGCTGTGTGTTTTGGGAAACTTGGAATTAGTGAATTATGTTTATGGGATTCATTTCTAAACTGTACCAGAGCTTATAAAATAATAGTATTTACGATATCCTGGAACAACAAACACAGCATGGAGGCAGCTGCCTCATCGGAGACGGAGCCGCGGTGATCTCAGACATTTGTCTGTTTATCATGGACTGGACTTCCTTGGCAAACAAGTCAATAAGGAAGATGAGCACACCAGTCTAACGCTCTGCTCGACACTGCAAGGAAATGTGCTCCTCACCATCACTCCAAACGCGAGTGCTTCTACTCTGTAAGCTCACTGCCTTTAAGTTGAAGTGTGAAGAATAGCAATGTGGGACCGAGATCAAATGAAGTCAGGCCTTTGATTAAATGTGAAATGAGAGGTGTTTTGAAGAGAGCACAGATCTTTTTCTTTTTGGCCGATGTAGGCAGTATCTACAATTAAATCTCAAAAGGAGCAGATGTATGCTCACAGGAAATATGTGAAAGAAAAATCATTAGGAATTATTATGCTTTCGCTACCTAAAAACAAACTTGTTCCTGTGAAATATATGAGTTATTAATTCTGGCAACACTCGAGGTTTTTCCTTCCATATGTGATTATGGAGTAGCCAGTTTTTAAGTACATTATGCATTTGAATTTATCCAACAAATTCTCTTCCCTAAATAAAAATTTCCCTAAATCCAGGTAATCTCCTGGAAGAAGTTTCATGATAATGCAATAGCTGTGAATTACTCAGCTAGCAAAGGATTTCATTTTTCTATATCAAACAAACAAATGAAGCACTTTACCTAGCATTTTTCAAATAGTAGGTATTGGATAAAATGTTTGAATAAACAAAGCAGATGAGAAGAAAGAACTAGGTCTAATAAGAGAATATTTCTAGCCAGTGCTACATGGTTCCACCTTTGATATCTAAAGAATCTTACTTTAATCGCCTTAAAAGAAAAAAAAAATCTTATTTTTGTTTAACTGTCAGAATAACTCCACAGTGCAGCTGCTTGCCCACAAAGAACCTTGAATAAAGGAGTGTCCACCTGAATTAGCGTGCAGCCAAAAAAGTAGAAACAAAAATCTGAGTGTTCATTAGGACTTCCATGTGATAGATATTACCCTGGAAAATAAAATGGACAGTGTCTTTCCCTTCCTCTAGAATGAGTTTATTCTGGCCAAAAGAATACATTCCAGTTTTTCTAATTTCCTTATTGGTGGGTTCATTTGTAAGCAGCCACAACAGTTGGCCAAGGTCAGCAAGTCAGGACTACAATGCCTCAAGTCTCTTGAGAGTTGTAATTTTTATATCAAAATGGAGGTTATTTAGGGCAGTTTATCTCCCCAGCTGTTTTTAAGCAGACAGCGTGCTGACCACCCAGTGGGTGAGACCAGGATGGGTGGAAGTGGAAAAGACTATCTGATGTGACTCAAAAGAAAAAAATGCAAGATTCTTGGGGAAAATTCTATCATGGCAGGAGGCCATGAAATACGTGTCTTAAACAACTTATTTTGTACTCTAGATTGTAAATCTACCTCCTGTGAGCAGCCCTTAAAAATCGAGACTAAATAGAAGACAGCATTGAGAGTACTTTAAGAAAGGGAAGGCTTATATTAAGGTTATGTCAAGTGCATCGAATAAAGAAAATAGAGGGATCTAATCTCTTAGATATTTTAATTTGTTTTGTTTTCATCCCATTTTGAATGGTATTGAAACTTCAATGAATAATTTAACATTAATTTAGTAAACCTTATGTAAGCTATTCTAGCTTCATAATTTTATAAAACTGGATTTATAGAGCTGACTCATAAATGGACTATCCAGTGGAATTATTATCTGTAAATATTGGAAGTAATAAGAGAATGAAAGAATATTGTGATTTTATGGTTTCATTTTGTTCATGGATGAATCAGTAGCTTTTCTGATTAAACGATTAATTTAAACCTTACCTAACCCTTCTCTAATGCAGTAAACAGAATTTAGTTTATTAGGTTATCATTAGGAGTAGAGACATGCCCATTTTTATTATGTTACACAGAATGTAAACTTTGTGATACTAGGAAAACAGGCTTATTCAATATAATATTCCTAGCACCTGGAACAGTCCCTGACAAATATTAAACCTTAGATAAAGTATTTGCTGAATAAATGCACCTAAATCAGTGATTTCCCTGACCAAAAAGAGACAGATAAACTATAAGACCAAAACAAAGACAAATCACATAAAAATAGGAAACTTAGGTAGAATCCAGAAATTTGAATGTTTTAATAGATTGCCCAATGATTTTGATGATCACCTAATTTTGGTAACCACCAACTATCTACAGCTTGGTACCATGTATTCAGAAACCACAAATGAGCCCACAGACATGGAGCTCAATTAAAAAAAAAAAAAAAAAAGAATGTCTTTAAAAGAGGCACACTCCATCTGGTTAACTCATATTTTTATGTCACTCTCTACTGTTGTACGCAAATTCCATTTTACTCATTTTCTTTACCTGTCTGGCAACTGAAGACATGGGGTTTCCAATCCCTGAATTATGGATGTTTATAACTCAGTTTTGGCAGACTCTCAATTTATATGAAAGCTTCAGTTTGATACTTATTTTTCTTTATTTTATTTTTATATTTCTTATAAGAAAAAGAGTGCATTTTTGAGATTAAAAAATAGGAAAACCAAAAAGAAAGTTGAACTAGATGTCTTTCAAAATAGCTTCTAATTTTGAAGTTCATTGTGAGTGGCTTTATGAAGGCCACTTATGATAAAAGCCTCCAGTAGTTCGTACATCCTTCAGGTCTCTAATATTGCTTCTATGTAGAGAGGTATGCAGAAAATACAAGCAAAAGAAGAGGTTAATGCCTTGAGGGCTCAAAACAGATCTGCCTTCAAACACAGGAATCTCGGTAGGTATCTTAAAATATAATGCTGTTTTAAGAAAAAGGCCCACTGAAAACTAAGATCTACCTCTTTCAGATTACCGGTGTGACAATAAACTCAAAAATTCCTTATTAGTTTGGAAGTGTGTAAGGCTTCTTCATCTGGCTTTCTCTTCAGCCTTACCTCTTACCTCCTCTCCTAACTTTCACCTAAATATTTTCAGTTCCTGAAACAGACCTTTAAACTTTCCCTCATACTGGTACTACCACCTGGAATATTTCTCTCACCTCCTTCTCTTGGCCAATTCCCTTCTTAGATGCTGATAAGAAATCATTGTTTATTCCTAAGGGGAGAAGAGGTCTGATGCAATCCACCTGCCACCAACCAAGGGACTGGTTGCTTCAAGAAACGGTGATCTGCCACAGACTTAGGTTCAGTCTTAGCCTCTGGTAAACATTAAGATGTGGCAGTAACTAGACCGGCCTTGGTAAAAAGGAGCCCATGCACAGCTTCCACTCATCCTGGCCACTCTTTTCATAGTCCCATTGCTCAAGGACATTTAGGCACTGGGGTAGCAGAGGAAACAAGCTGGCTGATATCCTCAAGACAAGTCATTCTATCCATCTTCTTATTCAGGGCTTACTCTCTGATGGGCATTCTTTGGCGCATAACTGAGCAGCCAAGGCATTTCCCACTATCCATAAGTGCATATATAACCATACTTCAGATTACTTGTCCTTCTACGTTAGGTGAGTGACCCAGTATACTGCTCTCACCTCTGCCTGCTAGTAAGATTTCCTTTAACACTGTCCCTTAGACAAATTTAAGTGGGGATATAATGGAATGGTAGTTTAGTTTTAGCTACCACCAACATACATGAAAAGGTCCAAGTTTCTTTCTTCGCTATGTGATTATAAAAAATCCCCACCTCTAGTAGGCCGTAGTTAGTTGAAGGAGGACTGATGTATGAGCATGAAATAAAATACTGTCAGGCATAAAGTTGGTCGGAGTCCATTCAGAGCCAGTCGTGTAACGGGCACTGGGACAAGATGTGTGCATTTGAAGTCCCTGATACATACCCTCAGTGTCTCCATAGTGGCTGACTCGTAGCAGGCACTAACAGTATTTGTGGCTTATATCACCAGGAGCATGATACCATCAACAGCAATGGGGAAAGTTAACTATTCTGCAAAGTTAAGGAAGAGAATCTCGGAAACCTTTTAAATGGAAGATGAAATTAAAATGGCTGTATAGACTGGAAGTGAAGGCTTAAGAGGTGGCTTTTAGGCAAAAACAGACTCAAGAGATGTAATAAAAGTGATCAAGGGTGCCTGAGAAAATGAGGGATAATGAGGTAAAGAATGAGGCATGGAATTCTGAAAAGTTTGGAAGTGCAGTGTGAATATCTACTTGGAATCTGCTGAGAGACCTGAACAGTTGTAATACTTAATTTTATGTCAACTTGACTAGGCTAAGGGATGCCCAGATAGCTAGTAAAATACTGTTTCTGGGTGTGTCCATCAGAGTGTTTCCAGAAGAGATTAGCATTTGAATCAGCAGACTGAGTAAAGGAGATCCCCTCACCAATGTTGGTGGGCATCATCTGATTGGTTAAGGGCCCCAAAAGAATAAAAAGGCAGAGGAAGGACAAATAATCTCTGGAATGTTCATCTTCTGCCCTTGGACATTGGAACTTTTGAGACTTGGGCTTTCTGACTCTGGGACTGATAGCACTGCACCCCCTTCAGAGTGGGCGTTACATCATCAGCTCTCCTGGTTCTCAGGCCTTCTGCCTGGAACTGAATTATTCCACTGGATTTCCTGGTTCTCCAGCTTGTGGACAGCAGCTCCTGGGACTTCTCGGCCTCCGTAATCATGTGAGCTAATTCATATAATAAATCTCCTGTTACTTCTATCTGTATATATCCTATTGATTTTGTTTCTCTGGAGAACCCTGACTAATACAGGAGTGTAGAGAGTACTGACATTTTTAAGACTGCTAATTTGCAGAGGACTAATTTGCAGCAGTTCTTATGGGCTGTAAGTGCAAGCTGTTGCAGTAAGAGCTGTGAACTTGAAATCTAGTGGTTGGTGTTTTAATCCTGTCTTTGCCACCTAGAGCATTTTTCTTTAGCTGCAAATGTGAGAGATGGAATAGAAGGTCTTTGAGCCTCTTTCAGGCTTGATCATTATACAAGTATGATTGCAAATTAGAACCCTAGGATTCTGTGAATATCCCAGTGAGGCATCCTCAAAGTTTGACAAAAGATAGAGTCACAAGGTGTGTAGGTGTGGGAAGTGCTATATAAAACATAAAATAAAATGATTAGATGTGCAAGTGATTAGATAGCTAGCTAAGTGATCAGCTTGCAGAAATGTGATAGAGAAGATGATCTTACAGGGCATAGGGAAGAACTGTAAGAAGTTGCAATTTAATGGGGATGTTATAGTGAGGCATTCCACTGGACCCGAATGAGAGAGAAAGTGAGGAACAGCAGGTAGATTTTGTTGATCTCTGCATGTCCATGTATCTGGTAGATAAATTCACGTGAGCAGATAAAGCTGTTTAAAATCTTAATTTAAGCATCTTAGATTGGAGTCACATGAAACTTCCTTTACAAATGAATTGTATGATGCGAAGTTAAAGGAAATTAATACAAGGTAAACAACCACAACCAACCCCTCCCCCCACAGCCTTTCAGTGACTGAGGGAATTACAGTATGTAATTGAAGAGAGAAAGAACACAAAAGAGTAATAGTTTAGTCTTGCTAATGTTGAAGTGACATGACAAAACTATTGTTTCATGTAGAGATTTACATTAGCGACGTATATCATGTAGATATTTACATTAGTGACATATAAAATGATGGTTAGGAGAAAACTTAGCTTTTAATTCAACATTTCAGTATGCAAATTAAAAATACCACAACTAGAACATTGCTTTTAGTCTTTCCAAAACTGCTATTAGCTTGATTCAGGAGAAATTCTTAACTATTCTGTCATGGAATGGACTCAGTTATGACCAGACTGGTCTTTACCTTATGTGTAATAGAATGACTTGCTGGCTATCGTCTGACACTATCTAGCGACTTCCTCTTCTTTTCATATTTTTGGTGAAATACTATGTGAATAATATGGTATTTGCATACGAATTCAGGTTAGCCAGGATTAAATCAGAGATTTCAAACACTATTTTCTTTTTTTTTTTTTTTAAAGATTTTATTTATTTATTTGACAGAGAGAGAGAGAGAGCACAAGCAGGGGGGGAGTGGCAGGCAGAGGCAGAGGGAGAAGCAGTCTCCCCCCAGAGCAGGGGGAGCCCAATGTGGGACTGGATCCCAGGACCCCAGGATCATGACCTGAGCAGAAGGCAGTCGCTTAACCAACTGAGCCACTCAGGCGCCCTCAAACACTGTTTTCATTCAAAAGGTAAGTGTCGGGGCACCTGGGTGGCTCAGAAGGTTAAGCATCAGCCTTCGGCTCAGATCATGATCCCAGGGTCCTGGGATTGAGCCCCACATCGGGCTCTCTGCTCAGCAGGAAGTCTGCTTCTCCCTCTCACCCTCCCTCTGTGCTCTCTCTCTCTCAAAGAAATAAATAAAAATCTTTAAAAACGTTAAGTGTCAATGATGGGTTGGCAGATGACTTCAGTATGCAAATATTTTTGTTTTCATGGAGATAGGATGGATTCCAGCACAAACTACTTCCACCTGCAGAATTCTCTTAATAAAAATATAGTCATGTTGTCTTTGGTCCACTCAATTTTCTTCACTTCACCATAATGGCCCTGAGAAGCATTCTCCATGACTAAGGTTAAGGTGGAGGATACAGACATCCTATAAAACTGTAGTTTTATTCATCTGGATCAACTTTCATGTTACTATTATCCATATGGGAAATTGTAAAGAAAGCAAAAATATGACTTTCATTAGATTTGTAAAATATACTGAAATAAAACAGAATAGATTGTCTATCAATTTATTTGTCATTCTGGACAAAGGAATGTGCCAATCATCCAACTATATATATTTCCATATACAATTGATTACTCCTAGATACTTACATCTGGATATGTTGTCTTATGAAAAAAATCTTTACTAGTAGTCTATTGTTATCTGGCTCCTTCTTCCCACAGCTATGGCATATTGTAAATTGTCTGGAAGAGTCTAGTTACAATGCTTATTTCTTTAATCTCATGTCAAACTGAAGGTTAGTTTGACCCATATTAAATAAGGGTAGAAAAATGAAAAAGAAGACATTGGTGATAAACAGTGTTTAATTCCATTTTGGAGAAAACAATCAACTCTCTTTCTGTAGGATAAAGCTGAAAATGGCAAAAGCTCACACAAATATACAGTGCTGTATCATTCTCAGGTTAATAAAAACAATTTATATGCAGGGTAGTGAACAAGAAGAAAGTTATGGAAAACATTTCTCACCCAAGGACAGTGTACCAAATGTGTTAAGACTTATGGGGGCAATCAGAGGTGACCAAGTCTCAGTGGCGGGCCTTATTAAGTTAGACGGTGACCCAGTGCCTTCAACTTATTAAGCTGTCGAGAACTTCAGTGATTAAAACCAAAGAAAGGTCAGATACAAACCTTCAGAATGTCCCTACACTGTTATTTTCTTATAGGCACTAGACCCTCATGGAAATACTTCTCTTGACTTTAAAAAATTAGTTATTTAAACTGGATTTATCCAAAGCTTGAGAGAGATTTTAGTAGATGATGCTTCCTCAAGATTTCTCATGCCAGTTTCATAACTTGAATCAATATCTAAAGAAGTATCCTTAGAAGGTGGTTCTGCATATCATCAGAACTGAGGCCAGAGGAACAAGATTCATGGGGAAGTTAGCATCTTCAGATGGGTCCTAGAAGGTGAGTGAGACTTGTAGCTACTGTTAGAGATACTGGGAATAAACTTTCAAAACCTTATAATTAATACATGTAAAAGTTAAAATTTGAGATTTGATTCCATCCCAAGTTGTATCCTAGGCTTTAAATATTGTATGGGTTTAGATAACTTTTCTTTGTCCTTTTCATCTGTCTCCTTTTCCAAATGTATCTGTCTCTGTATTATGATATATAGATACACCAAACTCTGAATACATTCATGTGTAAATGTACAGGTAGAGGGGTATCATGTATATGTAAATACATACTGCACATGTATCTAGGACAATGTTAAATGTTACGCTTTCTGTTGTCTTGGGATCTAAGCAGAAGTCTCAATTCCATATGCACCCGAACCCTTCAACCCCATGGCGGAAAGTTGCTGTACTGTTTCTGCAGCACATGCCAAAAGATTGTGAAACTGGTTCTGCAAGCTTTAGTCTGTTGCACATCTCTAGGATATAAAGAGAAAAAAAAAGAAAGGGCTATTTACTCCTACAGTCCCCCTGCCCACCATCCCCACCGCTTTATGGTATTTTCCCTTACCTCTTTTCGAGGGAAGTTTGCCTTCAAGAGAAGTGTTTGAAGAGTTTTACAGTTGCCTGGAGTTTGAAGGTCATAGGAAGGGGCCACTGCCCTCTGTAGGGAGAATTCTGCAAGCAGCATAGCGAAGGACAGAGGGCCCAGCAGAGAGTAACTTGCAACTGTGTGTGGTGCTAAGGGCCAGTGGGAACACTGAGGAAGGGAGCCTTGCCTTAGTCTTCTCACAAGAGACTCTACCATTTCACAGAACCACTTCCAGGGCACAGGGCTACTGCAGAGGCCAAACTACCGCTAACAGTGGTGCTGAAGGGAGGGAGGGTTGTATGGCAGCTAACTGGAAGAGGCTTCTAGAAAGCCCCAAAACTCCCCGTGAGAGGGAAAATCAGAAATGTTTCAGTTCATTCCTCCTTCCTATTCCAGGATTTCAGTGGGTTGGGGAGAAACTTAAATTTGCATCAAAATTTAGAGTTAGGTGATACCTCATTAACTGGACTTTTATTATGGAAGTGTAACATGAAAATTTGTGGGATCTGCCTTTGCATTGAGGCATTTCCATACAGTGCTCTGATAGGAATATAAATACAAATACTATTTCTGGGAAAAGACATGGCAATATACATTAATAATTCTCTCAGAAATTAATATTCTTTGGCTTTTTATCTTCCTATGAATTGATCTCTAAAAAATAATAAAAATTCAGACAATAGTGTGCATCATAATATTACTTCTAATAAAAACACAGAAACAATTTGTATCTAACAAGAGAATGGTTCAATACGTTATGGAATATCAGTATAATGGAGAGAGATTACATAACCATTTAAATTGTTATTTTCAGAGATTAATATATGGGCAAATGCTTAGCATATAATGTTAAGTGAAAAAGAAAGATTCAAAATTATACATGAATTTTAATATCAACTTAAATATTTATGATTATGTAAAATATGTATGCCTAAATAAAAAGATTGAAACAAAATATTAAGAAGGGTTATAATCGGTTGGAGTATGGGTTGGTTATTGTATTGCTTTATTTATACCTTTTTAAATTTTCCAAGTTCTATTAAATTAATATTGTATTGCATATATTATAACTGAAGACACAAAATATAAAGCGATTTATTTTACTGATACAATAAGCAACATTTTTTTCCTATTACTTATCATATTAATAATGGCATAACAGAGCACATCAGAAATTCCGAATTTAACATATTTTATTCTATAAATTTAAAATTTTACTTTAAAACTATATTTTGACATGAACAATATAATTTTAGATACAAGATTTCATAGAAAATTATGGATTTGCTGTCATTTCTTAAAAAATATTTTTGAACACTTTTATAATTTTTCTATCCAAAAAAAGAAAATATTTTTTACTGGTATAATTTGTATTTTTATATATGGGTTTTTATTAAGATATTAATTCATACTTCATTAAGATAGGTGATTCCTATTCCATTTCTTATACATCTTAAATTCCTGTATTTCTAATATGCTTAACACAAAATATAATTCAGTTTTGGAATGCAAATACTTAAACATGAAATTTTATAGTTTGTGCATGTGAGAAAACTATATAGATGACATTGTCTTCATTTGGAGACACAAATCTCACAATCACTTTTCAGATTCATACATGTTCCTTTTTTTTCTCTATCAGTATCCTCCCTGTGTTGTTTTCTCCTCTGCTTTCTGACTTAGATGGAAATCCTCACCACATGGCTTCCTAGGTGGCCACCAAAAGTTGTACGATGCAGACCGACACCTGAGGAGTTGGCTGTCGGTGATGTGACCCTTGACAAAAGGGAAAAGGAGATTGGAAGGTGTCGGGCAAATAAAATTCCTTTCCTTTTCTTTCTCTTCTTCATTGACTCCTCAGAGGCTTGCTTTCTTCTTGCAAATCCTACAGACAAGTTTTGAGTGCCAAGTAACACAAAGACAAGTCAACTTGTCTATGGTTCATTGTTAAGCAGAAACCAGTATAGTAACAACATCGTGGTGCACTTCCTTGCTCCTTCCTTTGCTTGGCTTCACTTTTCCTGTTACCTTCCCCACAGAGCTGGCACCTCTCAAAATGTGTTAGCACCTTAATCCTTGCCTTATGCTTCCCTACCTAGAAGAACCAGTTTATGACACTTTCCACGTGGGATGACTTGTTTCCCCATCATCTGACTTGGTATAGCTTGGACCATCAGCATTCTGGAGAGAAGTTTTGCTAATGAACCTGTCTTTGCTATTATTTTGATAAACCGAAAGGAAAAAAAATATATGAATCTGCAGAATAGCTTATTTCTTTAGACACCTGAAGTCATGACTGAAAAGATGACTCTGTTGAAGCCAATTTTAAGGTTGTGGTGGTAATACCAGGATTCTGGCAGGAGGAGAGAGAGTTTCCTCAGTTTGGTCCAGGGAAAAATGACGGCCTTCAAATTCACTATGTTTAAAGTTGCATAGCACAGTCCAGATTATATCAGAATTGTGGTTTCCAACCCAGAGGATGATATCACATATATTATCTGAGACTCAGTGAACAGCTTAAGCCCCATGTGATTAGAAGTGGGTTTAATCTGGATTCTACTAGACAGGGCTATTTTATGTCTAAAAATCTTGGTTTATCCCAGCAGTGGCCACAGATGGATTCGGGAAGATCATGGTGATGCAAGTGTGGCTCTGTGGAGTGAGGTGAATGTGGTAAGAACTTTGTCCTTTATACTGAATTCAGAGATGAGAACGGACATGGACAATGACGTTTGGAAGGAAGTCTGTAATTTGGTGGATGAAAGTGCCTGTGAGGTGTTAAAACAGAAAGGATAAGTAAATTTTCTATTATGGTGCGACTTACCTCATTGAATCCACATTTAAAACAGTATCTAGGTTCACCTAGGTTCATCCAGTATCAGTGATAAAAAAAGGTGTATGGCACGCGGGATAAATTCTTCTGAGCATAAATGCTCAAGGATTACCTTTTGTTATCATCAAGAACCTGAGAGTAGATATATTTTGACATCCAGAAGATCTAAAGCAACTATGATATCTGGGTTCTATGCTGAGGAAATGTAACTCTAATGTGACTAATCGAGCATTCAGTTACCATCCATGTTCACGGATCATACTTTACTATTTCTTTCTACAGCAAGAATTTGGGCCCATAGTAACAAAGCATGCTAATAAAATGCTTGCATTTTAACATATGGAAGAATTAAATGGACTACCATAATGTGCCTCCCAAAAAAGGAAAAAAAAAGAAGACAATATAAAAATCATGGTTCAATCTAAAATGAGGTAGAAATATGAGAGTGAATTTTCTCTAACGAAACAATTAGACTACACATATCAGACAACATTCCTTTTTATAATATGTCCTCTGTAATCTGAGCAGCTGAAGTTCTGGGTTATATTTTTAAATAAGCCAATTGGCAATTAAAAATAACAACTTTAATTGACTTTTAAAATTATAAAATTAATGTAATTTTTACTGTAGATGTTATGAAGAATAAAGAAAAGCAAATGAAGCGCAACAAAATTTCCAACACCCTAAGAAAATCATTGTTAATTTGTCTTTGTGCCCCCAATTTTTTTATATTTTTTTTACACAGATACATACTTCCAAATTAAGATAATACTACATAGGCAATATTGCATTCTGTCTGGGGGATTTTTTTTGTCATCAATTTTCTGATGACAGAAATTTCTAAGACTTTTCATATTCTTTGAAAACAATGTTTAATAGCTTCATATTATTACTTTGTATGGCTGTAGCATGACTTATTTACTCAGCAGCCCTTTTGTGGTTATTTAGGTGGTTTTTCCATTTTACTCTCAGAACTCTGTATTGAGGATCCTTAAACATACTCTTTTTCTTTTTTTTTTTTTTTTTGTGAATCTCCTATTCCTTCCTAAGAAGTAGAATTACTGGCTCAAAGAGAATACAAAATTAAAATTCTTTTGATACGTATTACCAATTTTAGTATATGTGCTGCCGAAGCGAGCACAATACGTATTACCAAATTATTTACAAAAACTGGAGCCCCAAATTCTATTCCATGTATTTTCAATTTATATTTTGACTTTTTATTGAAGTTTAACTTTTTTCATTTATTAGAAATTTTATTTATTATTTATGAGTCTTGATGCTTTTAATTATTTTCTGCACAAGAATTCATCTTATATATTGTGTTTTAAGAACTCTTTACATATTAAAGCTTTTTATGAGTGTCCCATACAGGAGTAAACATGAAAACAAATCACCTGTTTTCACAACCTTATTTTAGCATATTTATTATTTAGCAACTCTTTATATATTAAAGCTTTTTATGAGTGTGCCAGACAGGAGTAAACATGAAAGACAAATCACTTGTTTTCACAACCTTATTTTAGCATAAAATAAGTAAGACATAAAATAAGTAAGCAAACAAGGAACTAAGACATTTGGTTGTTTCAGACAAAGATATTTCTTTGCATCTGATCTTTTAGATAGCAACGGGCATAGCAGGATTGAGAAGGATGATGCCTTAACTACTGTGCACAGAGCATGATAAAGTTCTCCGGTTCTCGAGTCTTTATCTTAAATACATATATATCATTTTATGGTTTTCCTTATACTAGCTCTTGCCCACTTCTTGTCAAACTTCTTCCGTTGTATTTTATAATTTTGTTTTTATGGATGGGATCTCTCTTTGCATTGTGTTTCCTAATTGGCTATGGTAGGTGACTGACTACTTTATGATATCTATAATTTGAGCTTTGGTGCCATTGTTAGGATCAGGGTGAGCCAATTACCACAGGGTGCTACTCAAAATTTCCTGGGATTGAGCTCCCAGGATTCTATCTTCCTAAGTTCCTAAGCTCACACTTAGTATGGAAGTGTCAGAGTTGAGAACCTGATGATAACCATAAATCTTAGCTTTAATAAAGTATTTATGTCTACTGGCAGTTTATGTCTTGAGGTTGTACTGTGAAACCTGCTATTTAACAAACACCTTAATTTGTGTTTTGCATCTAGTCAAGTTTAAGGAACTTTTAAAAGGTATTTATACGTTCTAAAAATCCACTTAATATTGTTCAAGTTGTATTATATTTTTTTGAACTTACTTTCTTGCAGGTTGTCATTTGAAGAAGAAGAGAGTTGATTCATCATGATTGGACAATGTTGAATGAGACTCAGGTGCTGTCTCTGCTTCCTGACTTCTCCCTTGACCAGGAAGGATGTGAATGGTTGTGTGAAGGAGATTGAGTGACTGTTACTGTGGGAACAATTCCTAGGAATGATCTATCTTCCTATCTCACTGAGTGTCTGCTGTGTATTTCTATGGCACTAATTACTACACGGGGGCCCTGATAGATCACCTTAGTCCAGAGAGAACATAAGAATCAAGGAAAATATTCTCATATCATTTTCCTGAAGGTCTGCCTACAGTTTGCCAGTAAAGTTTTAGAACTTCTTTTCCCTAGACACTCAAAATATTAACTACAATGTTGTATTGATATAATGCACTAATATTCCTTGGTATAATTAACTTTTTCCTACTAAATTTGAAGACTTTGAAAGCTTTGTGTCTTGGGATCAAGCCAAGGCTTGATATTATATTATTATATTTTTTCCCAGGCTTGACTGAAAAATGTTTAAGTATGAGAATGAAATAATATTGATGCCAAGGTTTCTTTTTTTTCCCTTTATTCACAGACATCCAGCTTAGGGGAGGGGTAAATGTTTGCCTTTAAACAGCCAGCCCAAACCATGAGCAAACACCCCCCATACACAAATCACTTCCCATGTTCCCACATCATTGCACACTTGTCTATCCCTGTGCCCGTACTGTGATTTTTAAATTATTTATCTATCTGACATTTCTTTACTGGATTATAACTCCAAAAAGGTAGGAAATTGGTCTTATTTTTTCATTGTGTCTTCAAACCTTGGTACAGGGCAAGGCATATGGTAATCGCTTATTGAGTGAATCAATAATCCATTGAATAATCATTTTATTTTGTTCTCACATTGCTTCTGAACTTGATCAACAGCAGAGTCTGCCAAATGCTTTTATAAGCTATTTTAATTCTATATCAAGTTGCGGAAACTTAAACAATTTTCTGTTAAAAAATAAAATGTTTGTTTTCGCTGTGCTTCGCTTCAACTTACAGAGTAAATTCATGTTTCGTTTGATGAGTAAGTGTATTTAGACATTTATCTGGCACACTTGAATAAACCCCTCTGAGATGATAGATCAGTGTACTGTTTTTAAAGTAATAGTAGAGCGTGTGGAATTTACTCTGACAGCTTCTAGCAACAAGAGTAGCTAACACTTAGACGTATAGCATTTACTCTGTGCCAGCCTAAGGGCGAACTTAAAACTATTTGCCAGGCATGATTTAAGGACTTTAGATATATTAATTTGTTTAATCTTGTTCATCGTTCTGTGAAGTTGGTATTATTATTCCCATTTTACATATGAGAAAACTAGAGCAGGGAGAAGTTAAATGACATGCCCAAGGTTATATGGCTGGTAAGTGGCAGAGTGACTATTAGACAGCCATCTGGCTTCACAGCCTATGTCCTGACCACCGTGCCAAAGACTCTGCTAGGTTAGGTCACATTTGGAACACGATGCTGAGGAAGAAAAAATAGTAAGTGATAAAGAAAGATAGAATTACAGAAATGTAACTTACCTGGAATTCAACAGGGTCCACATTAGTTTCAGACAATTTTATTGGTGGTAAAAAGCTCCTAGATTCTGAATCGGATGCTCACATTCAAAACAAAAATTTTGAGATGGAAAAGTGTCACACATAGTGCCCACTGCTGCTGGGAATGGCCAAACTGAATCCAAAATCTTTGAACAAACAGCCCTGCGTGATCTGCAGTGTTCTTTTATGTAAAAGTGGGAATTTTTCAGCCAAGACTAATTAATTAGTGCTAGTTAAGAAAGACTGCCCACCTGGGTTTTCACTCCTCTTCACACCCCCAAATCTCCCTGAATCTTGGCTACGAGAAAGGGGTACCTGAGGCTGCCAGCCCATCCTTTGTGCCTCTCAGTTTGTCCCCTGCCATCTGTCTGACAACGTCGCCACCTCTCACCCAAAACCCACCCCTCCAGCTTTCAGGCAACCTGACTGGCAGAGTCCTTCTTTCCAAGTTGCTTCCGCTCTTGATTTCGTGAGGTTCGGAAAAAAATGACATTTTGAAGCTTTTTAATAAAAAACGTTTGAACATAACAGAAGTTATCCATTTTGTCATGGGAATGATAAAGATAGAAGCAGAAGAGGAATTGTTTTAAAGGGTGGTAAGAAGAACCTTCTTGCCTGACAACTGTGTTCACCAGAAATGCACCTTCACTCAGGTATGGCCTGAAAGACCATGTTGTTACTCCAGAAGGGGTACCGTCAAATAGTACCAGACGTTATATTATATTCATACAAACTGATGTCACCTTGGGAGGAGTTAGTGTTTCTTGAGGGTTTGTGTGGCAGGTGTCTTACACATACTACTTCATTTGATCCTCAGTAATCGGGGAGGTAGGTGTTATTTACCTACCTCAGGTAGGTGTTATCATCCCTTCTCACAGATTGTAAAATAAAAACAAACAAAAACCCGAACAGAAATATTACATCCTGTTTCCCCAAAGTCTCCGAGTCAGTAGGTTGCAAACAATGACCAAATTTGATATTAGTCCTTTCTGGCTCCACATCTCAAGCTCCTTCTATAATATGATTCCAAAAGAAAAAAAAAAAACAAACTTAATTTAATTAAAAAGGGACTAGAGAAGCAGTCAGGGACAGTGCCTGGAGAGGGCAGTCCTGGCTGGGAGATTCTGGGAAGCCAGAGAGTGACATAAAATCTAAGAGAGTCTCTGAATGTTGCCGAGTAGGTAAAGAATAAAAACGTCCTAGGAATCTCAAGTATGTTCTCTCCTTTGCAGTACTTCTGAAAGCTTGCTGTTCATGGCTGGCTAGAGTCAGAGACTGGAAAGGAGTTCAAGGTGGATGTTGGAGTGAGGAAGCCCCAGTTTTTTAAAGATTTTATTTATTTGAGAGAGAGAGAGAAGAGAAGGGGGTAGGGGGTAGGGGTAGAGGGAGAAGCAGGCTCCCCACTGAGCAGGCAGTCCTACTCCGGACTGGATTCCAGGACCCTGAGATCATGACCCGAGCCAAAGGCAGATGCTCAACCGATTGAGCCACCCAGGTGTCCTGAGGAAACCCCAGTTTTGAAGATTTGTTTGCCTACCTCTATTCATAAGAGTCTAAACTTTTAAATTTACATCCCCACTTCTAAAGGTATTGTTTAAAAGGTATTGTCTGCTACCAGATCAAAGATAGTGAAGAGAGTGCTGACAGAAACAGAAGTGGTTGTTTGAGATATTAGGGAGGTAGAATCCACAGGATTTAGCATCTGTTCGAATGTGAGGGAAGAGCAGCTATGTATACAACCAAAGAGCCCGGGAGTTGTGGAGCCGGGTGAGGCGAGAAGGGTGTGGGGTCTGTGTGTGGTGCTCATAGAGCATCTTGGTGGAGATGATCAGAAGGGAGTTCTGAAGTGACAGAAAGCTTGTGATGTAGGTAATGGTCAACATATCCATTTGCTTAAAAATGATCGTTAAAGTCAGGCTTCTACAGGTGGCTTTTCAGGGAAAGAAGATAGAGAGAACAGGTAAGGGGACCGAAGACAGAGACATTGGAAACGTCTGTTTAGGGAGCAGGAAGAGAAATAACAACCCAAAGAGCAGTCGGGGAGGGAGCAATTTGAGCGCAGCAGCGTGGAAGGCGCTGGAGGAGCGCTATGATAAAAAAGATCCCGCAGAGCAGTTAAAGGTGAAGAAGGAAGAGAAATATCTTCCATTCCGCAGATAATTATCACACCTCTGAGAGAGCAATTCTGTAGATCGGTGGAGCAAACGGGAAAAGAAAAAGTGAGGAAATGGAGGCTCCTCTTCTGAGCATGAGCTTTGGAGACCTCTAGCAGGGGAGGGGCACAGGGGCAGGGCGGTGGTGTGGTGAGAGCTTTACCTGTCCGCAGGGCTGCTGTCTTCCAGTCTGAGGGGCTAGGGGAGGGGGAGCGAGAGCAGGAGCGAGAGAGCAAGCCAGAGAGGAGGAAAGGTAGGAGATTTGGGGACAAGCTCTCGGAGGATGTGGAAGGGATGGAAGGAGGTTACAGTTGAATGAGCCCTGAAATTACTTCTTCACCTACGATGGGAGGGAGGGAGGAGAGCATGGCCGAAGAAGCTGAGGGGTTTGGAGAGAAACAGGAGAGACTGAGGAAGCTCACCGCCACTCGTTTTGATCTCGCTTAAGTAGAAAGTGAAATCATTTGCAGAAAATAACTGTGGGTTGGGGCTCTGTTCTTAAGGGATTGAAACAACCTTATGCAAATTCAATCAATTCAGAGACAAATGAGAGCATTGAACAGTAGCCAGCCCTGAGGGGCGGGTTTCTGCTGAGCCCGTGATGGAACCAGTTGTTTTGTTACAGAGCTCTCTCTAGCATAACTTGGGAATCCAAGGGCAGAAAAACAGGCCTGTGAGGTTTACCTGGGTTAGGTAATTAGCATACCCCTTGCTTCCTATTGCTGCTTACAAACTTCTTTTCGGTCCTCCAAAAACTCAGCTAACGATTTTCTTTATCTTCATTGCTCTTGTCCACCGACTCCAACGACCCTTATCTGCTTCAGTGATTTCAATACATGGGTCATAATCTTTCTCCCCTCACATTTGACATCATCCTCCCATTGGTTCACGAGGTCCACATTAATAACCTCATTGTTTCAAAGTCCCTTCTTGACTCCCCCAGCTCTGTTTAACTGCATCTCATTCCACCTAAACATCCTAAGAGCACACCTGTACTTCCCCTGCTATAGTCATTTTTCACAGCTGCTTCTCCAACCACTGTCTTGAGCTGTGGCCTCAAATTTAGCAATTTCAATGAGAGAGTAAAAATTTAATTTAAGTCGAAGGTAAATTGACATATATTTGGAGTTCGACTCCAAACTATGATTTTACTCCGTGGTTCTTACATAGGTAACTTTCCCCTTATTACTTTGAAAGTCTATTTAAAAGGCAGTGTAAACATTTCTAGAATTTAACTCATCTTTGAGAACTTAAAGTTGATACATATCACACGGTAGGGAATGACTTTTTATCAAAAGATAGGATCTGTCAGTTAGAATTCCAACTCTGGCAATTACAAACTATGGGTTCTTGACAATTTAAGCCAAAGTTTTTATGAGTCTCAGTTTATTCATCTATAAAATAGGAGAAAAATAGGATCACACATATAACATCAGATTGTTGTTAAAACAATTAAATGAAGTAAGACATACATGGAACACCGTAACTACTCAATATGTACCAGGTATTGATATTAGTATTATATCCCACTAATACGTTTGAAAAATATTCCCAAGCACTAGTTAATTTCACAGGCCTTCAGAATGTCCCCCTGAGATAACACGTAAGGACATCCTGACTAAATAGGTTTAATAAGGTATGGAATAATTTTATTGGTGCTTCAGTTATCACGAGAGGAAGCTAATTCTTTGATAGCATAGATTCTATTTTCCTGATGTTAAAAACAAATTCCACACATTTTTTTTCTTTCTGTCTAGGTGGCAAAAAGGAAAAAGATCCTGATATTTTGATATTGACGGCCTGCAGCTCCAGTTCCCACCCTGGCTATTTTGTCAGTGAACTGGTTTGCAGAGCCATGGTCCGGGGGCTGGCTGCTTCTGCTCCCACAGGTGGCCTGCCCTCCGTGCTTTCATCCTCCTCTCCCACCACCTCAAAAAGAGTCCCCTGTTGGGAGCTGGGCTGTCATCCTCAAGTTTGTACTTGCTGCTTTCGGTGACATTGCTTCTAATGATGTGTTTGGTAGGGGGGCCATTTGCTAATAATACCTGATGAAGTATCACCAACATTAAGCTTCTTGAAAATGAGCGTGCTTTGCTGTGGAACTTCTGGGATTAGGGTGCATAGTAATGACTAAATTTGGGTCCACACCACCTGTTTGTGGCAAAGGGCTGAAGAGTTGAGACAATCCTGAGTTACACTCTGCACAGAAAGAGAAGAAGCAAAGAAATCACCTCTCCGATGCAGATTTCTTTCCAATCTCAGTGACCGTTTACCCCAAGGGGCTCAGAGGCTGGAAATTTTTTGCAATGAGCATTTTGCTTGTCTCACATTATCTCCAGAATAAAGTTAACACCTTAACTATGGGGTAGGGTTTATCAAAAAAGTTAAAACCAATGTAAAGTGATAAATTGGAGAAAATTGCCTCCAATTTTCTGCAGTTTATAACTCTAAAAAGCTTAAGATCAGTGGTTCTCTAAACAAAACAAAAAAGAGAAATGCATCAGAATTACTTGGGGAGATTGTTAATAACTCAAATTCTAGGTCTTATCCCTAGAGATTCCGATTCAGTAGGCCTAATATAGTGTCTACAACTCTGTGTGATCCAGTCAGTTCTGATGTAGGTGGTCTTAAGACAACTCTTCATGAGGCTCTGACACAGATTTTCCAGAGACTTAGAATTTAATCTTCTTTCTTTCTTTTCTTTTTCTTTCTTTCTTTCTTTCTTTCTTTCTTTTTCTTTCTTTCTTTCTTTCTTTCTTTCTTTCTTTCTTTCTTTCTTTCTTTCTTTCTTTCTTTCTTCTTTCTTTCTTTCTTTCTTTCTTTCTTTCTTTCTTTCTTTCTTCCTTTCTCTTTCTTTCTTTCTTTCTTCTTTCTTCATTTCCTTTTTTCTTTCTTTCTTTCTTTCTTTCTTTTTTTCTTTTTCTTCTTCTTCTTCTTCTTCCTTCTGATTTTTTTATTTATTTATTTGAGAGAGAGAGAGAAAATGGGGGAGCACGAGCCCAGGGGTAGAGGCAGAGGGAGAGAGAGAGAGAACCTCCAGCAGACTCCCTGCTAAGTGAGGAGCTGGACATGGGGTTCGATCCCAGGACCCTGAGATCATGACCTGAGCCGAAATTAAGAGTTAGACACTTAACCGACCTCACTACCCAGGCACCCCTAGAACTTAATTTTTAGCTGCCATTGTGCCCCGTTGTATTCAGACAATAAAATCCACATGAAAACTCTCTCCAAGTTTCTATTCTCTTTCCAAGCATGGATTCATGTGTCCACTTGTCAGTTCGATCACACTCATCCACTTTCCATGTCCTACACTGCTGGTGGCTCTGCATTCACTCTCCAGGTCCACTCTCCACCTGTCTGACCCACCTTGTGCCCGGGAGACCAGTCTCAAAAACTGTGTCTACCAGTGTCCTTTGCCTTCAGAAGACCAGTGGAGAGTGAAGTCAGCATTTATGTTTCTGTGCTCCCTTCCAAGAGAAGTTTGTCAGTGGCTGAGTTCCTCTATTAAAGAATTTACTAGGAGGCATCATAGCCATAGCTCAGCCTGGATTCTGGTAACTGCCCCCTTCCCTGGCCCCTTCAGGCCTAGAAGACTAATAGCTTCTTAAGATTGTCTAATGGTGCTTCCCTAACCCTTGTTGATTTTATGTAACTCTATTTGTACCTTGTAAGAGTCCTGTGGTTAAACCCTCTTCAATTATTGCTTTTGAGTGTGACATGTTTTTCCCGAGGGAACCCTGACCAACATATTAAGTAGCTTTATTCCAGTTTCTGAGAAGGTTATGGGAAATAAAGCATGGTCAGAAACGATTATTCTGAACTGGGGTAGGTACTATGTAGAAGTATGTACAGAGCAATAAGTGAGCAAAGTGGAAAGGAAAAAGGAATCTGTCTTGGCAATTGGGAAAAACTTGTAGATGAGATGACATTGCTGTAGGGTCTGAATATTATTTAGGAAGTCTTTAGGTGGGAAAATGGAAGGAGAGCTGTCTGTCTGCAGAGAGTTCCCCTATATACTGATTGCCATCAGACAACCTGAAGTCACTATCATCTCTCACAAGGGCTAATGCTATGGTTTTCTTTTATTCCTTCTTACTCTCCTCTAATCCATTCCCCAACACAGCAGAGGCGTGGTCTTTATAAAACATAGTGAGAATAATGTGAATACATGTGTTTATAAATAAAAGAATAATATTTCTAAGTTCTTTGTAGCTAAAAATCAGAATGCATAAGAGGTAGAGGCAGTCATGAAAAGTAATGATGCATGTACTTTAAGGCCTTAAATACTGCACAATCATGGAAGGTTTTGGAATATAAGGGTGGTGTGGTCAAATCTTTACTTCTGGAACTCTGGAAACATATGAAAATGAACTATAGGAAGAAGAGACTAGAAGAAGGAAAAACCTATTAGGAGCCTCTTCTCACATGATAGGATACTCACTGATCTTGTAGAAGTGATTCCGTTATCCATTGGAAATATTCCCTGAAGCTGATCATTTTCCACAACATTATCTTCTGGTAAAGAGTATGAAAATCCCTAGTGACAATTCACACCTAAGATTCCACAAATGCCTAGGCCTATTGTCCCAAGATAATGTAAAATTCTAAATTGCTTTAATGCTCTATTATAGAGAAAAAATTACCATAAAAGAATATCCAAACCTCAAAATTTTCTCAGAAATCTGATCATTATGCCCTAACTCTACTTTTTAAAAACATTTTCTTTTACTTTTTCTTCAACTATACATTACTAAATTACATTATGCATTTTTCCAATAAGTTCTGGCATAGATATTGAATACATATTGTGATCCTGGAAATTTAGGTCATTATCTTCTGATGGAAAGGCCTGAATGTAAAATATTGAGAATAAATCATTGAGCACATTTGATTATTTACTTAAAAATAAATATGGAGAGGGCGCCTGGGTGGCTCAGTCAGTTAAGCGTCTGCCTTTGGCTCAAGTCATGATCCCAGGGTCCTGGAATCAAGCCCTGCATCAGGGTCCCTGCTTAGCGGGGAGTCTACTTCTCCCTCTACCTATCCCCCCTGCTCGTGATCTCTCTCTCACTCTGCCTCTCTCTCTCAAATAAATAAATAAAATCTTAAAAAAATAAATATGGAGAAAATTCCTATAGATTTACTTTCCATATAATGGAAAATAATATCACATTCACTGTCAAATTTCCTTAAATACAACTGATTTTATATGATTAACAACACAAGTGCAAAGTATAGGAAGAGGTGAACGGCTAAATAAAATTTAACTGCTCCTATTGTGTGCTAGAAAATCTTCTTGTGTGAAACTGTTTCTTTCATTCCTTTTTTTTGTGTATGTAGCTTTTAAAAGCAGCTTTATTAATATTCAATTGACATACAATAAGCTGAATATATTAAGGTAGACAACTTGAAAAGTTACCACACATGTATACACTCACGAAACTACCATCATAATCAAGATGATGAACCTATCCATCAGCGATACAAATTTTCTCATAGCTCCTGGTGATCTCTTCTTCCCAACCTTCCTTGACCTCCACATTGACCCCAGAAAACCAAATCTGTGTTCCGTCACTATAGATTAGTTTATATTTTCTAGAGTTTAACATAAATAGCATCATACAGTATTTTTTGTCTAGCCTCTTTAGTTAGCATAATTATTTTGAAATTCATCCATGTTGTAGAGGAAAGAAATACTTTGTCCCTTTTTATGGATGAGTAGTATTCCATATTGATATACTAGGGTTTCTTTATCCTTTCACATATTGATGAAAATTTGGATTGTTTCCATTTTGGAGTTTATATAAATAAAACTTCTATAAATGATTGTTGCCATGTCTTTGCATGGACGTATACTTTCATTTCTCTCAGATGAAACCAGGAATGGAATGACTGGATCATATGGTAGGTATTTTTTAACTTTTTATCACATTATCAAATTGCCTTCCAAAGTGATTGTACCATTTAAATTCCCACCGACAGTGTATGAGAATTCCTTTTCCTACAAATAATTGCCAACACTTGATGTTCATTTTTAAGTCTTTTTTCATTTCTATAAGTTTGATTCAGGTATTCTTCTATCTTTATATCTCTACTGAACTTTTTGAACATATGTTATGATAAACTGTCTTAATTTTAGCTTCTGTATCAGCTCAGGGTTGATTTCAATTGTTGATGTTCCTCTTTATGGGTCTTATTTTCTTCCTTGTTCATGTGACTGGTATTTTTTATTAGATGCCAGACATTATTTAACTTTGTTGGTTGCTGGATATTTTTGTCTTCCTATAAATATTCTTTTTTTTTTTTTTTTTTTAAGATTTTATTTATTTATTTGAGAGAGAGAATGAGAGAGAGAGAGCATGAGAGGGGGGAGGGTCAGAGAGAGAAGCAGACTCCCCGCCGAGCAGGGAGCCCGATGCGGGACTCGATCCTGGGACTCCAGGATCATGACCTGAGCCGAAGGCAGTCGCTTAACCAACTGAGCCACCCAGGCGCCCTTCCTATAAATATTCTTGTGTCTTGTTTTGTAATGTAGCTAAGTTACTTAGAAACAGTTTGGTCTTTTGATGTTTTTCGTTTAAGACTTATTAGCCCAAATAATGCTCAGTATAAGGAAACCCGCTACTGACGCAAGATCCTCGTAATGATTCTGCCCAATGCCCTGTGAATCTTGGTTTTCCAGCCTGGTCCTGTGGGCGTGCTGGGCACTGTTACCTCTAACCCTCTTGGATGCTTCTTTCCCCAGCCTTGTCTAGTCTCCTCAGAGCGTGAATTGCCCGGCACCCAAGGGGATACTTGAGGCCGCTGTTCCACAGATCTCCAGGGTTCTCTCTCTCTTCAGTTCTCCCCTGAAGAGAATTGGTTCTCTCATACTCTGTCTTGTGAACTTTAGCTGTCCTTGTCTCTCTGGTGTCTCAGTCCCATCTTTGTAAATCAGGGAGTTTGCTGACTTCCCCTGACTCTCCATATCTGCACCAAAGGCCAGAAACTCTCTCATAGCCGTGACGGGGGCAAAAGGTCTGTCTCATTTGTTTCCTGTCATCAGAGATCACTCTCCTTTTTTGCCTGATGCCCAGTGTCTTGAAAACAATTGTCCATTTCTTTGTTTATCTCATATAGAAGGGTAATTCTGGCCCTGTGACTTTATTTTGCTCAGAAGATGAAGTTATCTATTACAATGCATGTTTTTTTTTAAGTATATTTCAAGAATTTTGGTTTTCCAGAAAAATTACCTCATGTGTCAGGAAAAGGAATTTAATTGTGAAGCATATCTACGACCCAAGCTTAATTTCACAAAATATTAGAGATGATGAAACACTGATTTTTCTGTGTTATTGAAGAAACGTTCAGATATATTCTCTGAAATAGTCTATTTCTTCTTTTCAAAAACTCTGTCATCAATGTCAGATATATTTAAGTAACAGCTGTCTATACTATAATCATCCACATGACTGTGTTGAATTTAAACAAAATATTTATTATTGGAACACACACGTGGCCTTGCTACTGTTACATTTTAGAATATGATACAACAGAATCACCACTTCCCACTCGGAAAGAGCCGTCTGTATCTCTTGACGTGTAAATAGAACCATGCCCAAAGCACAGGTTCTTAGGGAATCACATAGTCCAGGCAAGTGTAATGCACGAGTCTATGTGAGGCACCTTATGTCTCTGAGACCATTTGAGTAAGTTTTATAAATGGCATCTTGTTGAGGTCCCTCATTACTCTGGCATGGTTAATATACTCATGTGAATCACTTATTATCCGTCATTATTAACTGTCAAGGTTCAAATTCTAGCTCTGCGGCTTACTAGTTGTGTGATTCTGGGCAGGTAACTTATCCTCTCTTTGGCTTATATCCTCATCTATAAAATAGAGTTAGTCATAGTAGTATTTAGAACAGAGAATAAGTGCTCTATAAACTTTTGTTAAAATACATAATGAATGCAGTTGATACTGAACAAGGCTTGCTGGAAGAGGGGCACTGGGTAATAATGCTTGGAGGGTTTGCTGGTCTTCAATAGTGGAGAGAACTCCCAGCTTTCTTCTAAGCTTGAGTCTGGGATGGCAACAAGCCTGATGCAGAGGTCCTCTACACCAATGCAGGACAGCACTGAGATGTGTCCTAGAAAAGAACATTCAAGACAATAAGAAGGCCTGAGATAGCTCTCAAGCCTCCTGTCGCCCTGAGCAGCACAAGAGAACATCCTATAATTATGCTGTTCTTACGAAGTCCAGAGACATGGCTAAAAATTGGGTTGGGCCCAAAGGGCCATAATAGGTGCGGGTGCATAATGGACTGTGTGGCCACAGAAGAGCCTCATGAGGAAGCAGTAGATGCGGTGTAGACCAAGGTCAGTGTCCAAAGCCCAGGCTTGCTAAACCACATCTCCCTGAAGCCAGTGTGAGCAGGTACCAGTGAACCTGGGTCAACCGTCTGCACCTTATGTCAGGAGGTTCACACAGGCCACCAGGCCAGGGAGGAAAAGTAAAAGAAGGAAAGGCCCAGAGTAAAACAAGGAACAGTCAGAATTGTTTACTCCTAGGGGCACCTGGGTGGCTCAGTCGGTTAAGCGTCTGCCTTCAGCTCAGGTCATGATCCCAGGGTCCTGGGATTGAGCTTGGCATTGGGCTCCCTCTGCCCATCCCTCCCCTCATGCTCTCTCTCTGTCTTTCTCTCTCAAATAAAGGGATAAAATCTTTTTTTTTTTTTAAGAAAAAAAGGTATTTACTCCTAAATGTTGTTTGAGTAATCAGGAATTTAACTACATTTCCTTGTGTGGCTATGTTGTTTGTACTCTCAGGCAGAAATAAGGTTCTAAGGAAGAAATTAAGTCCAATTATGACAAAAAAGAAAGAGTTTGAACCCCTGAATTTCTTTTTCTTTTTTTTTTTAAAGACTTCATTTATTTATCCGAGAGAGAGAATGAGTGAGAGAGAGAGAGAGAGCACAAGTGGGGGGAGTGGAAGGCAGAGGCAGAGGGAGAAGCAGACTCCCTACTGAGGAGGGAGCCTGATATGGGGTTCAATCCCAGAACCCCGGGATCATGACCTGAGCTGAAGGCAAACGCTTAACTGACTGAGCGACCCAGGTACCCCGAACCCCTGAATTTCTTGACTGTGAAATCTGTACTAATAATTTTTAAACTGTAATTACAGGTCCACATAGTAATATGTGACACTGTGAGTTTGGAGCTCTGAGAGTATCGTCAGGAGGCATAAAGTCTAGTCATGATTTTGTTGCTAATTATTATTGTGGTAACGTGAGCAATCCTTTAACCTAAGGACTTTATTTTTCATGGTAAAATGTATGTTAGAACACCTATCCAGCATTCCTCATATTTCCCATGAGCATCAAATGGGATCATTTACGTAAAAGGGCTCTGAGAAACTAGAAAGCATAATGTGATCCCAGGAAATTATTATGAATTAGAACATGAGCAATGATGAGTTTTGGAGGCATCATGGAATGCAGATTTATGTCAAAATGAGCTCCCCCAAATGAGGTTGTGGAAGTCAATACATAGTGAAGGATGTCAATATATTGAGCTGTGAGGGAATATATTTTATAAATAAATATAACTTTATAAACTTCATTTATAAATAAATGAAGTCTTTAAAAGTCTTCAGTCAGAATGACCCGATAAAGAATTCAAGAATTCTTAACTCAGATATTTACTATCTTTATGGTATGAATAAAGTTAATTTACCTTTTTGAGTCTCCACTCTCTCATTTGCAAAATGAGTTTATGGTGAGTAATGGAAATCATGTGTGTTAGGGGCATTGATCATAGCAGGCTTTCACCAGTAAAAGATAACTACTTTTACTTATTCTCCATGGGTGTGAGCCAGTTTACGTTAACAGGACAGGGCTGGGAGGTGAGGGTCAGTGAGAATGCGGAAGAACTCGGGAGCATCAGCCGAGGTAAGTCATGTGCCCTGGGAAAAAATGTGGGAAGTTTGGAGTTATCTTTAAATTCACTGTAAATACAGAGACTGCATATATCCCAAGATGATAAAGCTAGGACTGGTACATTGTAGCATTTGTGGTACTAAGCTCAGTACCTGAACAGGACACACTCCTCTACTTTTAAGCTTACAATCTAGTGGGATAGGCCAAAAAAAAAAAAAAAAAGTTTAAAATACCTGAGTGATTCTCAGCACTATGAGAAAAAATCAGTAATTGATTTCATTACTATGAAATCAAAGGCAGGGTTCAGACTGAAGGGAAGAGAAGCTAAAAGTGTATTATGGAACAGAGTAGAGATCTTAGTGTTTTTTTTTTAAAAAGCAATGAGCAGAGTGTTTACTCAAAGGGGAGAATATAGGATCTCCATCTTCACTTAGGTTGTTGTGAAGGGTGTCATGCTAGTTATGAGGAGATGAAATCCCACAGAGGGTAAGGCCTGGAGTGAAAGACCAGGGGATTGACCTTGACTCTGGGAACCAGCCCCTTAAAGATGGTTTTGGCACCTTGATGGAGAATCTGTTTCTGGGAAACTTGGAGCAGAGGAAAAGGCAAAAGGGCTCTAGGACACCATAATTGGCCCAAAGGTTAGCGAGAGGAATTTGTGTTCACCTTAGATAGATGAACTTTTCGGTAGCAAATTGATAATAGTAGGGTCTATCTATCTATCTCTCATCTTCATAATTTTCCAATTAACTTTCATATGAATTAGGTCATTTAATCTGAGAACAATCCTGAGAAATAGTCAAAGCATATGTCAGCCTTAATTTGCTGATTAGAAATAAAAAGTTCAAAGAGAGCGAGTGACTTGTTCAAGGTTACACCATAAATATTGGAGTCAGGGCTAGAACTGATGTCTTCTGATGTCAGTCTTCCTACAACATACACAGGGGGTACACTCTGCATCTTTACTCAGATACAAAACAGCATTTTATTTAGTTTTTTTATTTTTACTTATTTTTTTATAAATATTTTATTTATTTATTTGACACAGAGAGAGAGGGAGAGAGAGAGAGAGAGAGCAAGAGCACAGGCAGGGGGAGCGGCAGGCAGGGGAGAAGCAGGCTCCCCGCTGAGCAGGGAGCCCGATGCAGGACTCAACCCCAGGACCCTGGGATCATGACCTGAGCCGAAGGCAGCCTCTTAACTGACTGAGCCACCCAGGCACCCCCAAAACAGCATTTTAAATGAAAGAATTGCCCCAAACCTGTAGATGAAAGCTAAAAGCATCATGCCAAATCCAGATACTATGACTAGATCACATGTTTAGATGTTGGAGTATATCCCAGTTGCAGATCTGTTGCTGGTATTTTAATCTACAGGTCTGATAGGATTGGGATTTAGCCTGCTTGATTCTCCTGTTCCCTATACTGGGATTGCCTAAAGTCCTGAGAAATGTTTCTGTGAACAATTTCAGTTCTCACCACCTCTCCCCCTTTTAAGGAGAAAATGGAGCTGTTTGCATTGGCATTTCAGATCAAGAGGTACTTAATTAAGCAGAAAGGCTTTTACTTTGATAAAGCATATTCTTGGCATGGGTCTGTGGGGGCAAATACAGCATATCAGTAGGTCAACTCTACCTCCCATCCCTGCAACGTTAGGCTGATTCATTCGGGACGCTAGAGAAATTTCCTCTTTCCAAATTTCATTTAATGAGACAAGATTAAAATGAACTGCATTATGAGATTGAGAGATCATGGCATTTTTTAAGGCCATTTTGTCCTCAGGCAACCTACATAGACAAGGAAACAAAACTATTTTATAAACTAATTCTATCAATGTAGACACTTACTCTGCCATTCTGATAATTAGAGGCCCCAAACCAGTTCATTTTTGTGATAGAGACTATAGATTTTTTTTTTCCTTTTGTTTCCTTTTTTACTTTTTGTTCCTGAACTATCAGATTAATTACCTCAAGCTTATGGATACAGCCAGAGGGTATGAGAAAGATGGAGGGTTTCTAGATCTACATAGGCTGAGTCAGTAGTTGTTACTGTTTCCAAAAATTAAAAGGACGGAATAATATCCTAGTTCAGGGATACATTGCCAGAGACATAGGATCCTATGAAATTCTGGCTCAAGTGTTTATCCTGGATTTGTGCAATTTTGACCAGGCCCGAGTACCTCTGGCGGGATCGTGGATGATGCCATTCCTTCCAGAGGGAAGGTCATTCCCCGCTTTTATTTATGTTCCATTTGATTTAGTATGCATAGTGGGCATGGTGCCACTCTGACTTTTAACCCTAATGGAGAGAGCACACAAGTTGACGGGGAACCTCTAGGGAAAATCAAGCTTTAATGACAATTTGAGTGTGAAATCTGGTCTCTGGAAGAAAGGTCACCACATCTGCATAGCCCCTGGAGTCAGGCTTAGAGCCCTGTCTGCCTTCAAATAAAGAGGCATTTTCCTGTGTCTTAAGGCTGCTTTAGTGTGAGGTACAAGGAGCATATGACAGAATCAGGGGAACTGAGTGATGTTTGTGCATGTTTGACTGCACTCTGCATCCTAAGAGAAGACTTTGGAGAAGCCCAATCAATACTACAAGCATGTCCTGGACAGCAGCAGTGCTGTTTTCATTCTGTTACAATAATGAATTGAAGTCTCCCAACAGCAGGTATAATAAGCACTACTCAACCCTTGATATTCAATCACCTTTAACTGGTTATATCTATCTAAAATTCACTCTTAACTCTGCTCTTACAATACCCCACTGGCAACCTTTTATGGCTCTCGCCACACAAAAATGCAAAAACATCAAAAATGCCTCTCAGTGCCATGGACTCCGTGCTTCCTTAGATTTGCTAAAATGTTTTCCATTTTTTATTTAAAGTCCAGTGGAAGGCATTCAGACATTGTGCACAAAATGAAGTGGTTTTGCCTTCAGTTTGAAATTATTTTTGCCATTACCGTTAGCCTAGAGTTCATCTCTTCATCGTTTCTGGTTGTGAAATGATTTTGTGTTACTTAGATCCCCTAAAGCAAGCTAATCTTTTACGAATAAAAATGAAAAGAAACCTTTTTTTTAAATTTTTTTTTATGAGGCTCACTTGTGTTTTTTTTGGTATCTGATTATTTCTGTTTTTTTTTTTTTTTAAGCTTTGTGGGTTTTTGTTTTGTTTTGTTTTGTTTTTGTTTGTTTGTTTGTTTTTGTTTTTGGCTACGAAATGAGAAGCAGGATAACTAATGCAACTTACACGCAGTAGAAATGAGCAAGTGCTTCTACCTTATTTAATAACACAAATGCGACAAGAAATTAAGGGCTCATGAAAAATGCTGGTAAAATCCACATCCTAGAGAGAATCCAGGTTTAGAATTCACATTCTGAATATAAGTAAGTATATCTCGACCTATTTCACCAGACTTCCATTTTATTTTCAATTTAATTTTAAATACAAAGAATCTGTTGTTTTAAGGTTAACTCAATATTTGAACAAAAATATCTGGTCATATCAAACTATGTTACAAGGTCGTTGATAGATTTTAAGATTTCAGTTTGGTCAGTTCAGAGTGCTTCATGTAAATGCGATAAATTTGACCAAATATTTTGGTCTAAATATCAGGAAAAAAATCACAATATTTAAGAAAGATAATAATGGAAGCCATTCTTGTGATAAAATTTACAAATTTCTTAAATCTTAATCTTAAAAATACTAACATGAATATTTTAATAATACAATAGTGTATTTTACATATATGTATGTATAGAATATATATAATATATATATTAGATTTTGTGGATAAGCTTTAAAATAATAGGTTTTACATTTCTTTATGTCTTGTATACAGAATAGGCAAACTTCTACTTCCCAACAAATAAAAAGCTAAAAGGTTTCATCAAAGCAAGGGTGGTAAAACTAAACTTAGCTTTTATAATAAAAATAGTGTCAAATTCAATTTCCCTTTCTACTACCGAGTAATTCTGAAATGTTTTGAAGTAGCACCAGGCTGCAGAGTAATGCGATCTGCAAAATATCACCAATATTTTCAGACATGTGGTAATGATTTTCCTCACACTTAAAAGTGGCCCCAATTCTAACAATAAGCACAGTTGCTTTAGGAAAAATGTTAACTTTGACAGGTTTGCTAGCCGTTTTTTTTATTCTGTTTAATGAAAGATCACTAACTTCTTCTAATACTTCCAAAGCTCACCACGTTTTCGAAAGGGAAGGCACAGTCATCACTGGAAATCCTTATTGCCCGAGCAAATAGTGGAAACCCTAGACCAGTACACTAATGAATTAGGTTACCTACATTTAAGATGTTCAGAATTTCAACAATTATTCCAAAATTGTGGAACTATATAATGCACTTTATGAGGCATATTATTAAAAAAAAATCCTGTTCTCACAATGTGTACGATATGAAATACAGACTTGTGTTTTATAGAAAATTACTCAAAATTAAGGATGCACATAGGACTGATAACATGAATTATTCTCTTACATTCTAGAGAAGTCTAAATCCTATCAGAATTTGGAAATGCAGGACAATTTATCTCAAAGCGTTATAAAATAGATGAATTTGTACAGTGACATTTGTAGTAGGGAAATAAAAGGATTTGGGAGGAAAGTAATTCAGGTCCAGTATCATGCCCAAATTCTTTAGTTTGTTTTCATAGAAATGTAACATAATAAGTATTTTATATAATTAATGTCCAGAAGCATATGAAAATTGTGAAAAATCTTCATTTTGAAGTGACAACTATTTGTCTTTTTGATATACTTTCATTTGAGATGTGAAATTAAATTTACTGAATTCAGCCGCTATAGAAAAATGTTTCATAGCTAGAACACAGAAATGATTTAATAAGTTCTATGAAAAGTCAATTTGCATGAGATCAGCACCTAGCCTATAACGGGTGGTAATGGATTGTTGGCTTGATTTTATACCACTTGACATCAGATTACAATACACTGAATAAATGTTAACCTATAATCCCTTTAGTAAAAGCGAGCATTGTTTGTCTTCCCTTGTAGAGACCACATTGATTTTCTTTTATTGGATGCTCAACCACTGCACCTTAGATTGATTACTTTGAATTAAATGTGCAGAGAACATTTTTATTATTCTAAAACAGCAATCTTAACATTAGGGAGATGCACTTCCTCCTATCCCTTCCATACTACAGAATGTATACTCAGCCATATCATTTAGATTTCTTTAGTTTTCCCATTTTGTTTCAGGGCTGCTGTGATGCTGACCCCTACTCTGCCCCTATGACCCTTGACCCAGACACATCTGACCAGTCAAGGCTCTGGAGGTGGCAAATTAATAGAAGCCCTGCTTGTTAATTGCATAAAAGAAAAGCCAAAGAATTCATCACCTCAGTCATGGCCATTGCTTCCCTTTGACCTCCTTCTCCCACAAGGCTTTTGCTGGTGGTCACATCTGTGGTTTTCCTATACCCTACATATTTGCCATATAATTATTCAGCATCAAACCTTATTAATCAAATCGATGCTGTGTTTTAAATGGAAATTGCAGGATTAATACAAGCATTCATTTCATCCTGAAAATCTTGATGGCTTTAGCACATGAAATCCAATTGGAATATAAAAGAAGGGATGTAGAGACCTGATTGAATTAGGGGAGGCATGGTGCACATTAAATTACATATGCCAGCAGGGTTCCATGCTTTTATAGTAAAATACTGCTTTGGAGTCCATACGTCATATACCGCTTGTGATTTTCTGTTATTCACTAGCACTCTCAAGATAAGCAAGGACATAAAAGGTTTCCATATTCTTAAAGGTGCTTTTCAAATATCCAATATGTTTCCAATAGAAAAAATAATGTCCTATGACTGTCTCATTGAGTGTAAGAGGTTATCACAAGAAGATGCAGCTGAAACTAAGCATATTGGCGTTAGACATCTCTTCGTGTGATGGGGAAGGATAGGTGAATCATCAAATCAACTCTCAAGAAAACCCTTTTTATGCCAAATGTCTTTACATAATAGGGGGTCAATAAAAATTTAAAACTTTAAAAAAGCATTTTATACAGGGCCTGGAAACTACCCATGTTTATTTTACTGTATTTATTACAGAAAACACTACTGGAGATTGAGACTGGGGAACCAGAGTCACAGCCACACTGTTATTGACAAGTACCACAAGGATATTACAGAGCTCAATAGCTTATTCTTTGGGTTTAACCCTGACCTAGTGCAAGATTAGCACTAACACATCGATAACCTAAGGAAATAGGCAAAGTAGGTCCTTAAATGCTTCACTTTGAAAATTTTGGCATATTCTAGAAATTCTCTTCTCCCACAGAGGTTTTCTTCTTTTGTTTTTAATCTTTGTGAATAGAAGAGGAGAAGTGAGTGCCTTCCTATCAATAAGCCCATTTATGGATGTGGCTAAGCCGCTGGTTGCTCATTTATACATGAATGTTTGGAAGGAATTTAAATATAATGGGAGAGGGATTATCATAAAAAGGCAAATAGTTGCAAAATAGTAAAAAACATTTGGTTAAGAGAGGTCAGTAAGGGGAAGTGGCTTTGTCTCATCATCACAAGTCAGGCATTATGGAAGACATTCCTTCCAAAATTTCCTAGTTTTATGTAATTTAAAGGTCAGGCTTTCTCTTACCTAAAACAGGTTTAAACTCACTTTTGAGATTGGATGTAACTCTTTTATTTTTATTTTTTTATCTAATGAAACAAAGATCTTTCCACAAAGACCTTTGATAATCCACAGGTACCCTATGTGAAGTAGAAAAAAGTCACCCCATCTAGACAAAAACAACCCCCTGGATGTCCAGCTTGGTGAACTTTTGCATTTATCTAAAACAGAGAAACATCTTGCCAGGGTACATGGAGTAGGAGCTAGATTTCATGCCCTCTTACCCTTATTGTAAGGTATTCTTGTACAGTGAACAACCTGTTCTACCATATGTGGCAGACCTGCTTTCTATGAATATCCAAAGCAATATAGCAATCCTTGCTTGCTTTCCACCAGTTGCTTACAGACCAGATTTAGTATTTAGTATTTAGTTTTGAGGAATAAATTTGAATTCAAATAAAATTATGGTAGAAACACAATAGGGAGAAAGTTCTGATTAAGGAGAATTTTTTTATGGAGTACATTTAAATGCTAATTATCTGTCAGAGTCAACTTTTTTCTCTTAGAGAATGGCAGTGAGTATCCCGGACTTGGTTTACTTGAGTTACTATACACGAAGAATGCCTTCCTTTTTTTTTTTTTTTTAAGATTTTTTATTTACTTATTTGAGAGAGAGGAAGAGCGAGAGAGAGAGAGAGAGAGCACGAGTGGGGTGAGGGGCAGAGGAGAAGCAGACTACCTGCTAAGCAGGCAGCCCAATGTGGGGCTTGATTCCAGGACCCCAAGATCATGACCTGAGCTGAAGGCAGACACTTAACCCACTGAGCCACCCAGGTGCCCCGAAGAATGCCTTTGAATGACCTCTGCCTATGGTAGCTCCTCTTAATCTGCACTGTCGTTTTGAAGTAACAATTCAAAGAATAGGGGTCTCTCCCCTTCCTGAAGCACTTTTTAAACATTTTGAGGATGCATTTCTCTAAAAATCTCATCTTAAGAAAAAAGTTAATCAGAAGATGTTTATGGCGGTGTATTTATGAAATTGCATTTGCCAATCATGAAAACAAGCTGCTGTAGTATATTTTCTGACACAAATTCTTTCATTTTAATATGTCCCTTGCCAAATTAGATGATTTTACTTACCAAACTTCATACATACTTCATGATTACTTGTAAAAGACAATTAGTTGTAAAATAAGTCAGCTCAGCATCCAGACAGAGGACTTTAATAACAAGTTGATGTACGAATACTGGCAGGTGCTGTCTGTTAGTTAGAAATAAATAGTACCTCACATCCTTCGCTGTAATTACCATCATCCACTATTTATACATGACCTGGAGTTTGGTTCATCATGGAATAGACTCAGAACTGATTGGTTTGCATCGGGCCTCCATTAGGAGCTTAAATTAAAATGAAAATCTTCAGGATGAATGAAACTTTTAATCCAGCACAGTAATATTACTTGCTCTTGGCATAATTGTGTGTCTCAGTGAACGTGGGCGTGTACAAGGATGTGTAAGGAGGTGTGTGTACAAGCACATGCTTCCACATACTAGAGGGTAATAGCTCTGTATGAGGTAGATTTTCAAGCAGTTCCACCAATTTTTTCTTGTTAAGGTTTAGAAAGCAAAATTCTTTAGAACCAACCCTGAAGTAAACAAAAGTAATAAATCAACTTGGTGTTGCTCTTCATTAATAAAAGGGCAAACATTTTCCTTGTTTTACTAGGAAAGCATTATTTGCCCACAAATGCCCTATTTTTGTTAAGAGGGAAAAGGAAATCTGCTAAGTATATATTTGATGTGTTAAAAATGTTTTAAAGATAGGTAGATGCAGAAAACTGAAAATTGTACACTCGGGAGTCTGAGGTCACTTTTTCGGGGCCAATCATGTAAGTGATTCTCTCTGCGTTCCGGGAGATCCAAACATGGAGTGTCTGAATGAGGATGTGCACTCTCTTTTTTGAATGAAGCTTTATTTATTCTCTCTGTTCCTAGGCTAACCATAATTATTTGGTGTATCTAAATTAGGATAAGTAAAGCAGATCAGAAAAAAATCTAGTTCATTGATATATATATCTATATCTATATCTATATCTATCTATATCTATATATCTCTCTCTATATATATCTCACATAGTTAGGGTCTGCAGAAAATTAATGCCTGCCCAATGCTATCATGTATAGATTGGAAGAAAGTGAAGACTATTGAGTACTCAATGAGGAAAAAAAAAAAAGCCTTGTCATTTTTTGGGAGATGGATGTGTAGAAAGGAGGTTTTGGTGGCAAAGGGTATGTAAGTTACTTTTCTCCTCCATGAGAGCATTTTCCACACAGTATAGTGAGAGACACTATGAAACTGCATAACAATATTTTGAACGTTTCCTGAAATTGTGTAGTAGTCTAAAAATTCATATTAATATTCCCTTAGGCAAGAAACCTCTAGAGCTAAGGTATACGTCACAATGAATTAAACTCTATTGCTCTAATTACATTGAGCTCACCTGTGATTTGCTTTATTGTTATAATTATTTGTACCATTTGAGTCCTGAAGAAAGAAATCCTTCTTTACGACAGGGACCGGTCTTATTTGAAGCAAGAACCAAATGTTGTTCAAACCCATTTATGTTGTCCATACATCTTGTTGAAGAGAAGAAAAAATCTTTTAATACTATATCAAGTTATATAATTTCCACATAAGTATTTTTTTAAACTTAGTGCATATATGAAGAAAAAACTTCTTAGCATCCTATAAAAATAAATCATAAATACCTAGGGAGGTAGTTTCAGGAATCTCTACTTAAATCTATACATAACAGTTTTTTTTTTTTCCCCCTGTAAGTTCAGTTTAAAACCGAAGGATTAAATTATCCAAGTCATCAAATGATTGATTTTGTTTGATGTCATTGTAATCAGTTTCTTGCCCTGGGATTGTGTAGCGATGATCTAATTTTGATCCACTTTGAATGTAGGTGAAAACTGCCTTTTCTGTTAACATCTGGATAAGTGTTTCTGTATTTTGGCTGAACTATCTCCACACTGTGAAAAGTACTCTTTTACAATATGCAATGCACATTTCAAGATGATGTCCTTCTCCATGACTAAAGAAAAGATCTCTTTTTTGCCAGTTGCCTTACAAAAATATGAATCCCTTTAACTTGTTAATGTATTGGCCTGACAAGGAAGTAAATGATTTACATATTATTCTTATTTTATATATATATGTACTATAACAAAATGCCATTAAATAAATAATAGTTAAGGAATAATCTTTTCTTTCTTAACAGTAGAGTACAATGATAATGAAAAGCATGTTCTAAGAACAGTCACACAGATAACAAGCTATAAAACATAGAATAATCCAGTGAAATCATTCTGAAACAAAAAACTGATAAAAGCTAGACATTTTTCAAAGAATACATTTCCAGATGATGCTTTCTGCTTAACAAGAGCCTTTTAAAAATGTAAGTGATAGAGTTGCTCAACTGTACACATTGTTCAAGTCTCAATTAAGAGTGCACTGTGCAAATGTGGACTGTGCAAATGGTCTCTTATGCTTTACTTTACAAGCAATGAATGACCACAGAAATTGACAAGTACAGAGGGCAAGATCCTTATTTTAATGTGGGATTAGAAAATCAGGTCTTAAAAATTTAAGAAACAGAATTAAAGATAAATCCACCTATTCAATAATCTCCTTCTGAAGTGTGTATTTAACGAAGAGCCAGACATTCTTTAATGAAAGCCCATCATACTAATAATGCACTCTGTGCTTTTACTGACCAAATTATGCCATAAACTAAAGATTCAGTGCAGGATGATATCCAACCTTGCACCAGCTCCTCAGTCCAGGACATCTCAACAAACACTTGAAATGCTACCAAACCCAAGCCGCCACTTCACATGATTTATGATGTCATTAATGTCAAGCTATCAGTGGACAAGAGTAAAAGAGACAACAGCAAAGCTGACTAAAAACAAATAGTTTTGATTAAACTCAAGGACGTTCAGTACAGCTTTCAGCAAAAAGGCATTCATCATTTCCGAAGCTGACCTTGTGTGTGTGTGTGTTTTTTTCCCTTCGTTTTTTAAAATCCTAAATGCAAACGTAATGCACATTGGTATTCCTGCAGACTCTGAACCCCATTTTAGCTGTGTCCAGTCTTTAAGGCATAATGAATGAAGTAAAAGCTACAGCACCATTTTCGATGGGGCTGATGGAGTAGTTAATTGACCCTTTTCCTTAAACTCTCCCTTTCCTTCTCCTTTTATTTCCCAGAAGATTTCTGTCACTCACCTTCTAAATCATTTCCAAAGAGTAGGCTCCTCTCCCCTCTCCTGTTTTATATGCCATTTTTTTTACATTCAAAAGAAAGAAGGACTAAAAATTGGATATAACATGAAAGATAAAAATGTATGTGAAGTAAATAAGAGAAGCAAATTATTTTCATAGGAACATTTCTTACTCGGCTACAAGCCTTGTTTTCTAGAAACACAGTCAGATTATTCCTCAGAGTATTAGTGCGCTTACGTCTCTTGTAATAAGCGGGCATAATGCTTCTTTATCTGACATGGGCTCTATTTAGAAGATACCAATTCTGTTTTGAGCAAGAATTAAAATACAGAAATGTAAAGGAGAAACAAATGATATATCAAAGATACTGTTCTTGGTCAACATCCAATTGGACGGTCACCTTAGGAAATCTTATTTCATGCCCTTGTAAAAGCTGCCATAACTCATTCAAACAACAGGAGGAAGCTAATAGTTCAGGCTTTACATGTGTATTTTAAAAAGCTGTCAGTAGCCCTCTTTTTTTTTTTTTTAAAGGTAATAAGGTTTTCTGCTCAAGAACAAATTTTAAACAGTGGTGTTCTCCCCATACATTTCCGATATCTTTCTGAGTAACTAGGTTTCAAATACTTTTATTGCAATCATTCTTTTATTTTGTTAACATTGCACACTTCAAAAGCATGAAGTGTTATCAGCAGATATGGCTTTCACGGGCAATAATAGAAATTAAATTATATCTCAATATCAGAATAAAATTACTTAATTGTGGGATTTCAGTTTTAACTATACATAAACTTAAATCAATTTTTTTAAAAAAAATCAGTATCTCATAAGACTTAAGAGAAAAGCTGTAGTATTTTTTTTTTAATTACTGGAATACTTTCTGAAATGTTGCCCATTTTTAGCTGGAATCATTTACTCACATACACTTAAGACACTCCTCCCCAAATTAGGTATATTTCCTCTGATTAACCAAAACTTTCTGGCAAGATTTTTTTTATGGGAAATAAGACAGACTGTTTTATAAGTATTAACTGTGCATGGGAACATTTGTAATATCGCCCTTGGAGAATAATAAACAGATACTAGAGATTGAAATTCTGACATAGTTTACAGAACAATAATCCAAACATCTGTTATAATGACAAGGGATTTGAACAGAATAGAGAGTACATGGGAAAAGCTCTGCTACTTTTAGTACAGTTGTAACGTTAAATCAAAGCAGTGCAGCTCAAGGCAGCTTGCTGCTAATATAAACAATTTTCTACATATTCCTGGGCCACAAGCCAGATCTCCAGATTCAGTTACAAGCACAAGGTCAAGAGGGAATCAACAGTATAAAATTACTGCCTATGAATCAAAAGAATAAATGGATAATTAAATACGAAAACAAATTAGAAAGTATACTCTCATTTAACTCATCTACTGAATTTGTCGGGCAACTTTATGTATGGAATCAGTTGCAGGATCAGTAGACGCTTTAATGTATTTATTGATTAAACCTGAGTTATTAGCATTTCCCTGAGTCAGGCACACCTTATCATTTTTTTTCCTATGTATATATTTGATTCCCTAAGAAAATCCAACATCTAATCAAAATCATGAAGATAAATATCCACTCATAATTTTATTCATAGGAGAAATGTTGCTGAACAATTTTACACTAATGATACAAGTCAGTGTCCTTGCACCTGAACTTCTAAGAGACACAATGTTGTGTGAAAAGACTTGTATCCCTGGTGTAAAATGCTCTAAAATCTGGTTTCACTTTCATTCAGATCTGTACGATGTTGGCCACATCACATAGCCCTTTGAAAATCTAGTTTCCTGTGATCAAAAAAATTCACACACAAAAATAAAAACTGTGATGTATGAATTCGAGATATATAAAAAAGGATGACGATGGATTAAATCTTTGTAATTAAAGTTTCTAATGGATTTCTCAGTCTAATAATGTGTTTGTTTTCTGATAGGAGTAAAAATCATATCAGAAGGTGCTGGCCTTAATGACTTCTTTATTTTTGGTTAGTGCCTACCTGAACTCTCTTTTATGAAGAGAAACCTCTCTAAAATTTACTTCAAATTTGACACAAAGGAAAATAATTGAAAATAAATAATGGTAAAACTTGAGAGGAAAAAGGAGTAAAGTGGTTTTCTTTTTATTCTTTTAAAAAAGAAGGGTAAAGTTGTTTTGAGATTAGAACTTGTGAAGTTTCCTCTTTACAGCACTCATTTGTGAAGTCTCCACAATGTACATGGAAATAAATTGTATGAAAGAGGGCAGTCTTTGGGGTTGAGGAAACTGAGGAGACAGAATCTATCATAGAAAATATTCCACATTGCTTAATCGCATTGGTGTGGAGCTTCAAGTATGCCATCAGGTTAAACCTCATCCTTCTAAATTACTCCTTCCCAAACGAAGTCAATCTAAATGCTCCCCCCCCAAATTTCAAAAAATGTAAGAAAAAAAATGACTAAAGTTTAGTGATGACCTAAAATTGTTCTGAAATGTGTTAACTAAAGAAAAGATGGTTTTCCAGTTCCAGTAAACATGGAGTAAACACATGCCAACCTTTCCCTTTCACTGCATGCAGCTCTCAAACCTCCACAAACTGCATGAGGAGCATTTGAGAATACGGAAAAATAAATATCAGCAGGCATAAAAGGGAAGAACACTAGAATTTGAAGAACCACTAAATAGAGTTTGCCATTTTTTCCTTCCAATATCTACCGGCTTGAACACAATACAAACCAAAACCCGGAAGTGAGCAATATGGTTCAGAGCACAGAGATCAAGGAGAAACCTTTTTAGTTCTGTTTGGAGGAACAGAAAGGGAAACTCCTAAAGCTCAGAGAGAGTGAGGGAAATCTCTTGATTTTTTTTTCTCTCTTCTTTCTCCCTTCTGTAACCTTCCATACCCAGTTGATCTTGCAGCCAAAACCGAGGCAGGGGAAACTTCCTTTCCCTTTGGTGAAGCTGCATCTCCAAGAGGGTGACGCCAGACTGTTGATGTTTGTCCTCTCCCTCTGTCCTTCTTCCTCATGCCTTGAAGACAGTGGAATTACAGAAGACAGTTTCTTACCAGAAGACCAAAAAGCAAAACACCATACCACTGAAAAGTACCAGTGATATTATAGACAGAAAATATCTAGGGAAAGCAATAATTCTGTTTATTAATTCTTGGGAGAGCCCCTGACCTATGTAAACATGAATCTGATCCTAAAGAGTATACCATATACTTTGAAAACTGTGCTAAGGAGTAGATTTCTCACCCAGACTGACTGCTGGGCCATGCAAATGCAGAATAGAAAAGGTAGCATGGCAAAAGCTTTGAAAATGGAACTGACATTGGAAATACAGCCTTTAGAAGGCTAAAAGAAAATGATCATTCTCATAGAATATAAATAAGACCCAAAGTTTCATAAGATAATATTCAAAATGAATACAATACAACAAAAATCACTTGGCAGAGGAAGAACCATAGAAATCTCAACTCATATGGGAAAATGAAATCAAGAAATACAAATGAAAAGATGACAGAGATGTTGGAATTACCTGGCAAGGACTTTAATGCCTCTGCTTCATACATTGCTGTCATGCTTTTCACTTATTCATAGCCTATGATTACCCAACACATTGTTACTATAATTACTTTAAACAGGTGTTTTTTTTAGATCAGTTAAGAATAAGAAAAATAAGATTTCATTTTACCTTCATTTATTATTTCTCCATTACTTTTCTTTTTTTAATGTAGATTCAACTTTAAACCTATATAATTTTCCTTCAGCATGAAGAACTTCTAATCTTTCTTATAAGTTTGGTCTTCTGGTGAGACATTCCCTCAGTTTTGTTCGTCTGTGAAAATCTTTATTTCTTTATTTTGAAGATGGTTTTGCTGGATATAAAATTATAGATTGGTTAGTTGGGTTTTTTCCAACATATTAAATATTTGACTCTCTTTTCTTGTTCTTGACATAGTTTCTGTTGAGAAGTCACTTAATTCTTATCCTTGCTCTTCTACAGACAAGGTGTCCCTGCTGAGCAGGGCACCAGGCACTTGATGTGGGGCTTGATCCCGGGACTCCATGATCATGACCTGAGCCAAGGCAGATGTTTAATCAACTGAGCCACCCAGGTGCTCCTAAACATAGTTATTTTAAATTCCTTGTCTGATAATTCCAACATCTATGTCATATCTGAGTGTGGTTGTGAGGATTATTTTCTCTCTTTAAACTGTAGGGGTTTTTTTTTTTTCCTGCTTTTTAGCACGTCTTGCAATTTTTCTTGAGAGCTAGAATGTTGGAACTGAGGGAAGTAAGCCTTTAGTGTGAGGATTTATGGTAATCTGTTTAGGAGTTCTCCTGTTTAATACGTGCTGCAGCTATAAGCGCCGAGGGTTTCGAATTCCTATAGTATCCTTGTATTTGTGTCCCCTCTGCTTTGGGGTTTCCCTTTGTTCTGCTCCTCAGGTATAGTCTGTAACCTGCTGCTCTTTTAGCTGTAATCCATTCTGATTTTACTCGAGCCCTGTTGGCGTGGTCCTAAGGTGTGGGAGAGGGGAGGCTTCTCTATTCTTTAGATTAAATCTCAGTCTTTTCATGGGCTGTGTTTGGGGGATGCATCCTTTCCAGGTGTTTCTGTAGTGGCATAACTATCCCTCTCCTGTCCTCTAATCTTTCCCCTGGCTGCAGCGCCCACCACCTATTTCCTGGAAGCCTTGCCTCCTGTGATGAATGTTTTCCCCTCCTGAGGCTAGATACAAAGGCTAGAGAGGATGGAGTGGGATGAATTCTCTTCCCACTGCTGGGATAAGGCTTTGCAGTTGAGCTCTGGCAGCATCCTTTTTTCTGGATAGCAGGCCTTTGTTATGGAGAAGGTACTGGATATATTTCACAAGGGTTACTATTCTTTGCTGGCCTGCGCCACCAAGGAATCTTAGTGGATCCCTCAGGATCCATCCATTTGTCAAAATTATTATTATTATTATTTTAAAGATTTTATTTATTTGAGAGAGTGAGAAAGAGAGAAAGTGCGCGCGCATACACAAGAAGGGGGAAGGGGCAGAGGGAGAGAGAGAAGCAGACTCCCTGCTCAGTAGGGAGCCGGACACGGGGAATGATCCTAGGACTCTGGGATCATGACCAGAGCCAAAGGCAGACGCTTAAGGAAATAAGCCACCCAGGTGCCCCCAAAGTTATTATAAGTGTTTTTTTCTAGCTTAAGGCTTCATTGACTTCTGCTTTACATTAGCACTTCTCATCTGCTCTCTCTCTGGAAGCACTTTTCCAAACTGATTTCAAGGTGACAGTTTGCCTTATGCTCTCAGTTCTCTTATGGGTCAAAAAAGTCATTAATATTCAGTATGTCCAGCTTCTTCTTGCTGTGAAGATGGAGTGACAACTTCTGAACTCTTTATCTCATTTCATTTAGAGATGAAGCCAGAAGTCCCTTCTCTGCTTTTTCTCCCTTATATACATCACAGTCTAACAAGATCTGTATTTTGTTATTAATTGGTTAATTGTTTTTCTCTCCAAATTGTCATGTAAGTTTCATTCAGGCAGAACTCTTAGGTTTCTGTCTCTATAGCATTTCTGTTTACTGGCAGCAATCCAAAGTGAATGCCCAGATATTAATAGAGAAACAATTGGTTTGATGGTGATTGTTTTTGGGATAATTGACTTCAGAGATGAGAAATCATTTTCATCTCACATATAATAGATTAGCAATAGTTGCCTGGAAAATGGAAAATAGGAGAAAAAATTTCCGTGACCAATGAGATTTTTTTTTTTCTACTTAGTAGGAAGAACACTTGTAGTACCCTTGCCCTATGTGCGCCATCTCTGGCCATGGGTGCACAGATATCAATTAGTTATTTTTCAATAGGTGACCACATGGTTTCTCTGCACTGCTCTTATTAGCTATATACTTTCTAATTTAGTCAAATTATCAAAAATACGTGTGTGTAATTGATCTATTAATAATACATAATTATTTACACAAATAATTTCAACATAATTTTAGTCCTTTCTAGTGAAAAAACAAAAATCTTTTTAAAATTTCCAGTAACTAGTGATCTTTCTACCAATATGAGTAATCTTAGTTCAACCAACTTATATTTAACTTGTATTCTCCAGTAGCTTTATATATGTTAGATTTTCCATTTTAATCATATTTCCATTAGTCCTACAAAATCAGATTCACTAGGGTCAAATACAATCAACTTGAAAGTTATTTGGATAGATTCGCTTTCTGGGAATTCAGATTCATATTAAGTGGTTGGAATTTAACATCTTTATTTTAGATAGTAAGAATTTTCAACAACTGGCACTCTAGAGTTATCAAGAACATCACCACTTAAATTCTTGAGAAAGACTACCAGATACTGTATTAACCCAAAATAACAAGGTGGGTTTTTGTCTCTTGTATCCGATGAATGTTAAAAAGAAATATTTTAAAACTTCTTTTTTTTTTTTTTGGTACACCTATCAATAAAATCATTTGGACAAAGAGCTTCCAAATTTAATTTCCAAGTCTGGAAAATATTGAGGAAATTTTCTGTTTTAATTACAAAATGAAAAAAGGAGTCTTTTTTTTCTCTCTGTGAAAGCCTTGATACAACACAACATACTTCTTGTCTCTGAGACATTTCTTCTTCTTATTTTTTGATGATTTTTTTTGGAGTGAAATGAAATTTATTTGAATTACTGGTAGCATTTTCAAAAACTGAGAACCCTAAAATAATCCCAAGAGTTAAAATTCTAGGGAAATAAACATGTACTAGCTGAACACAATGTAGTTTTGATTTGTTGAAAGAGATAAAACACAGTGAAGTACAACAGGATGTATAGACATTGATGTATTTGGATTGGATCCAGGTCTGCTCTAGAAACTCCATTATTTTTATCCCATAGAGTAATTCTGTATAATTGTTTGATATACTGCCCTTACTGCCCTCCAAAACCATGCCCTTTTAGGTTCCTTAGGCTGGCATTTAAGGCTTGCGAGTAAAACATGAAGTAAAATTAGATCTGGTTATCTGTTCTAAAATGCTCTAATGCAATTGCATATATTAAAGCTTAGATTAAGAAAGTTAGAAATTTTTTTCAATTTGAAAAGTCACCAGACTAGAGCTAATCTCTAGCCTGTCTAGGGACAAGCAAGATGTTCTTTTTCCCCTCTCTTGATTTGCTTGCCTTGGTGCCATCGAGGTGCTAATTTTATTCCATCCAGTTTTTAAATATTAATTGTACATGTCAAAACAAAAATTTCTTCCTGGAACAGGATGTCATATAAAAAAATGTCATCTTGAAAGAAACTGAAGCATGAACTCTAAAAGCTTTAGCTAGCTAAATGAATATTGACTGGCTTATGCTACCTATAATAAAAAAAGCTTTAATAAGGTCTCAAGTAATAATATGAAGACTGCATCTCAGTTACCAATGTTTTATTACATCTTAAAAACATAAGGTTTAACTCCATTAAGATGGTCCAGCTGATCTAGAAGTATCTGTGACCTCCTGTTTAGTTTACCAGATGGGCAGTGACTAGAATAGAATTAAATATGCGGTTCTGTTCGCTGCCTGGAGTTTGCAGTGATGGCTAAAGTGGTAAAGTTGAAGCATTCTCAGCTGTTTCCTATGCTCTACAGTGAAGAGTCAAAGGAAACTGCATCACTATTTAAATCCAGTAGTGACATCATTGGCAAGATCATTCATACAACATTGACAGCAGCAGTTTGTGGGATATGCTATATGTTAAGGGACAGGTCCAAGAAAGATGAAGCAACAATTAATGTATTTCAAGGGTTGTACTAAGCGCCTTGCATGGACCATAGCATGTAAGCTTCAAAAGAATCCCTTGAGATGCCTGTTTTTTTGTTTTGATTTTTTTTTTTATCATCCCCTTTCCAGGTATAAATACTGAGACTCAGAGAGCTTCAGTGACTGCCCCTTAGGGATACATGATTAGTACATTAGTAGACAGGTTTTGGTTCAACCCAGGCATGGTTTGCCCTCCTTTCTACTCTCCACTATAGTAATATACTACATTCCTAGAAAAATGACCAGAGGCAGAGATAGTTAAGGAAGTACAGTCCCTCCACCCCAGGTATTTAAATCTCTGTGCCCTGATTTATGGCTTTTATTGTTGCTGTGTAGATGTAGACTGTGGTAGGAAGGATAAGGGCTCCTCAAAAATGTCCTTAGCCTAATTACCAGAACTTGTGAATATGTTACCTTATGTGGTAAATAGGGACTTTGTAGATGTAATTAAGTTCAGGATCTTGGGCAGATTATCCTGGATTATCCCCATGAGTCCAATGTAATGATAAGGGTCCTTATAAATAAGTGAAAGAGGGAGGCAGGAGACTCAGAGTGATTGGATGTGAAAACTCAACCAACGCTTGCTGGTTTTGAAGATGGAGGAAAAGAATGAGGAGCCAAGGAATACAAGCAGTCTCTAGAAGCTAGAAATGGCACAAAACAGATTATCCCCTAGAGCTTCCATAGGGAGCACAGTCATGCCAACAATTTGATTTTAGTCCCATGAAAGCCAATTCAGACTTCTGACCTCCAGAACTGTAAGAAAATATTTTGCATTGTTTTCAGTCACAGAGTGTCTGTTAATTTTGCTACAGCAGCAATAGGAAACTCACCTAAAACCCAAAAGCAAAATCTTTCCAAAAACGTCTTGTTTCCTTCCTCCCTGTCCCTCTCCCTCTGTACCCTATAAAAGATTTGGAATGTTTAAGCAACATGTGTTCAGGTGATCTTTATTTGTAAGCAACCACCCAACCTCTCTGGGAGATATTAAAAGCATCGCCAACTGCATACTCTGAACCCCCCTCCACCTGTCTAACACCCCCATTACAGTTTGGTGTAGGGCAAGGGATGGATAAGCTTTTCATCTTCCAATGCTGGTTCTTTTTTAATAGCGACATCATTTGAAGTGCAAGTTTGAGAAAAATTCTTAAAGCCATGTGGAGGCTCACTAGGAAAAAGCATTGTGGTCAATTATCCATGTAAACGTTTGCCACAAGCTAAGGAGGAGGACAACAATGCTATGTCCAGAAGTGGGAGAGACTTGGGAGGACTCTTTAGAGTTATGAAGGAGAGCTGATTCATTGGGAACAGTCAGAGATTGTAAAGAAACTTGAAGGTATTAGGTAAAGGGTGAGGGAACAGGTACCCCAAAATAAAATTCTTGCCTTATTGCAAATATTTTTCTTGGGCATCAACTGGGATTACTATTTCCTGGGCCTCATGACTTGCTCAAGAATGGGCATGTCACAGTGAATTGGAGTAACAGTTTTTCAGAGACTCCTAGTTTTTAGGAGACTGCAATCCATACATAGAAATACTTTCTTTGACCTAAGGAGATTTATACACCTTGCAGAACCATGAATTCTTTTGCTTGTCATTACAGTTAATAAAAATACCATCAGCAACTTTTAGTAGCTAGACAAGTATCCCAAACTTAAATGTGGCTTGATTATATATAAACTTTGGATTGTGTTTGATGAGCTCTAATTAAATATCAGATTGGAGATCTTTCTCCTTTATTTAAGAACAAATTACCTGAAAAAAAAAATACTTGTTAGAATTATTTGTCAGATACTCTGTTTTATCATTACAGCAGTGCTTCAAAATCGACTGAAGGGAAAGGTCAAAATACTACTTTTTGCTTGGAGTTCTCAATATATATTGACCAAGAGCAATGCTTCCTATCTGTAATCACTGGCAAGTTGATAGCTTTAGGGAACATGATGGTCTGGAATGCATATTGAAGCAACAGATATTTCCCCTCAAATATTAAACTCTTTTAAGTTTTCATTTTTATTTACATATAACCTAGATATTTCCTTGAATCATTTTCATTGATTGTTTTTATTAACCGAGATGGGAAAAAATCGTTATGTAAGCATAGGAAGAAAAGCTCTTCTCAATTGATGTGTTCATCATTTTAATTGGGCATAGTTTATAATTATACACGCTTGACAAAGGATATGTTTACAATTAAGGCTTCTTTACATTTGTTGTGACATTAACTTAGTTTGGCCAACTCGGCTTTTAAATCATCTGCTAATTTAATACTAAATATATGCTACAGTTGAAAGATTCATAGTATCAAAATGTTAGTAGGTATAAAATAAAATGCCTTCTTTATGCAATTAAATCTACTAATTAGCAATCTCTTCTTGTTGTATTTATGGCACACAAACTTGTCACCAATCATATGGGCTGTTGGCAGGTTAAAAAGAAAAAAAAAAACTGTTTTGTGCATGTTGAAAAAATACAGAGATTCCTAGTATATAGTAATCCTTTAAGATTCAATCGAAATGTCTGTGGTTAAATATAAGTAGGACATAACACACAGGGAAGTAGAAAGAGAGCAATGTTTTAGGACTGATATACAGGGAATAGCTTTGCATAAAAAATTAAGATTCATCTGAACCTACCTTAAATAAAGCATCCGGTGCATGATAGAGATGGATCACTTGCTCTCATAAATCTGGCATTTAAACTGAACTAGTTATGAATATTCGTGACAGAAAGATTTAGCTGTATGCCTCATCCCCCCACCAGTGACTAAATGATTAGTCTTTCATTTAATCTTCATTACCATTGTCATCTTCCACCTTGTCCCTTGAAAACAAGATTGAAATAGAAGGATATCTAGAAATTCATATTGAGAAATATGAGAGCTGTAAGCCATTCATATGACAAAGGTGCTTGAAGAGACAGCAAAAGTTATTTCATCTAATCTATAGATACACCAATGTTAAATTGATTAAAATTTCAAAGGAGATTTCAGTGCATGGTAATGCTGATGAATAGTCTATAGACAGCAAAGGGTAAGATGAAATGCAGGTTAGGAGGAAGCTTAGTAAATTGTCTTTCACATTCCTTGTGCCTCTCTATTGTTCCTGCCCCCTGCCCTCAAACACATCTAGCTGCTCCTTCAATCTCATGGTATAAATTTGTTTCTGGAAAGGAATATATGTGATAAGAACTAAGATCTTGAATATGCTTTTAGAATCCCCTCATGAATTCTACGAGAACAAGAGAGACAGACTGAAACTTATCCTTAGAAGTTAAATTTTTTGTCACTGGGAGGGCAACTTCATTTAAGCACTACTGACTCGTGAATCACCAGAAATAGGAAGTGCATTAATAGAAAATTAAAGCTAATGATAATACTATTTATTTAGCACCTACTAGGCATTAGGCAGTTTGATCATGTTACCCGATTCTCCCCACAGTCCTGCCCTATAGGTGTTAATCTTCCTTCACAGATGAGGAAATTGAGGCCCACGAGGTAAAAATAACTTGTTCAAAGTAAGAACAAGTTTATGGTAGAACAGTGGCTTCAAATCATATTTGTAAGATTTTAAGCAAAAACTGTCAGATCGTTTTACTTGTGGGCCACATATCTCAATTACTTCTTTTACTTTTTAGGTGAACCAAAGAGAGAGAAAGGGTACTAAGAAAAATTCAGCTGTGTGGAGGAAAGCAAAAGTAAAGTAAAAAAAAGAAATAGACTTAAAGAGAGATATACAGTGTTTTCTTAAGGTTAGATTTTTTTTTTTTTTAGCTGAAATTATGCTGGTAATAGCCATTTTATTCATTTATTTTTTAAAAAAAATCTTCGGGTGCTCATGTGTCCAGGAACCACATGTTTCTGTGTAGGCAAGGTTTGTTGGTGTTAGCGCTTGTTTAACTAAAGTTATTGGTAAGATATGATAGTTTCATCCATTTTTTTTCACTTTCATAGACAGAGAGCTCTTTCTCGGAGGTCCTCTGAGTCCTTTACCTGGCCTGAGTATAGAAAGGATCATGCTGCCTTTATTTGTTTGCAAGCGTGCAGGGACAGAAGCTTCATTGACATTCAACAAGAGGGAATCTTTCCAGTGAAATTTAGAGAAGTCACCTTCCTGTCAATAGCAGCTTTAAGGAAGTTTTGTTTTCAGTATACCTCCATAACCTCAGCCACTTATTATTCAATATTTTCTTTCAAGATCTAGTATCTAAATCAAGCAAGAACATCTTGTATTGTCACCAAATGATGAATTTATTTGTGAAAGAAAGAGTTGCTCTTTTGTTTTTCATTTAGACATAAATAAATGCATTTTTCTTCCTAGACATGAATTAATTAGTGCTTTTCTGTCCCAGACATCTACAACATGAAAAGAATGTAAATCCAGAACTATCAATACAATTAACATTGGAAACAGAAGAGTCAGAAGAGACAAAGTAGTCCAACAATAAATTTATAAACTTTAAGTCCATCAGAAACTAACAAAATACATTGTGAATTAAAAGGAAAAAGAAAACTCACTGGATTCCAGATAAGGTACTTTTTAGTTGGGCTGTGTGATCTTCCATGTTATCTTTCTGCCACAGTGAATTGTTACAATTGAAATAGTTGGTTAATTTCAGCACACAAAAATTGCGACATTTTGGGTGCCCAATCTGGAAGAAACTGCTACCTTTGCTTATAGGTGCCTCTTTGTATGGTAGTCAAATTTCTTCTAATCTAGTTGGAACATTAATTAAGATCATTATGGCTCAATAGCAGAAACTTTTGGCACCTATTTTAGAGATGCATATGCTTTGAACCTAAACAGCAATGCAAAATTATAGCAGTCTAGGCTCTTTTCAAAAGTCAGGTTCAGAGAAGCATTCAGTCATTCCTTAAAATACTTTTAACTCAAAACCTGGATTACTTTAGACCACCAGAAGAGTATATAATTAGAGGAAATTAGTTCAGATCAGGGAGATTAAATATGGAATGCTCTATCATTCTCTCATCTTGAGGAAGATACAGCTATTTGCGCCCCCACTGTATCCAGAACTGACTATAAACTTACTCTGGAGAGCGTTTGATATCTTCCCTGGAATCATATTTACAAAAGTGTATTTTATAATGTCATCACGTTTGTTAGAAGATATTTAAGGAAATTTAAAATAAAATTTATGTTTGTTTTTGCCATACATTTTTTTGAGGAAATAGTGTCCTACATATAAGTTTCAAGAATGATCCTTGCTTCTACCTAGAAATTTAAATTTTTTCCTCCTTTTTAATGTGGGCACAGAACTATGTTTCCCATTTGATTTCACTGCTGGAAACTTCAGATCCAAATTATAAGCAAGCATAATCATGTTAGTCATGCAGACCTTTATCACCAATGAATCTTTATAATCTTTTCCTTGGTTCTGATGTTCCATTTCTCTTTTACTTTTTATTATGTGTCTTTTCTTAAAATCTGCTTCAAATTCTCTATGGGCAGAGGTGAGATTATAAACAAATAAAAATTTAAAAATATATGTGGTGGGAGTGAATATTACTGGATAAAAAATTGCTTACTATTTTTTCAATGAAGATGTTCCCACTAAGAAAGAAAGACCTTCTGTTCCAAGTAAACTTTCAGATATTTGAATGCTAAAATTCTAAAGCTCACATAGCGCAATAAATATTAATGATGAGATAAGATTTGGGGTTTTGAGGTTCTTGACCCCTAGAGCTAAGTACTTCTGTACATATGGATTTAGTCCTATTTAGTATAGGCTGCTCCAGATTTCCAAACAATTCAGCTTTTGGGTCCCATGCTTTCATGCTTCAGCTCCTTAAAACTTACCTACAGCTCTTGCTGTGAAAAATCAGCCAATTTTATGCCATTTCTGTTCAAAACGGTAAATGACTTGTGCTTGATAGTTGAATCTAGGTGGTAGAGAGGTGTTAAATACAAGGCAAACAAGTAACTTTTCATTTTGGGGAAGGAGAAAGAAAAACCTTGAGAATATTAAAAATTTAAACCATTAAAAATTGTTTTTTGAAGATTTATTTGCTAACTTTAAGACATTCCATTCTCTCATTTCAGATTCATGCTTATTAAAATATTAAACGTTGCTTTACCCATACTTTCAAACTCTAACTGTATAGGCTCATTAGAAATTTATAATTGAAAAAATGAAAGATTTCACGTTAAGTCCAGAAAGATTTCCATTTGTTTTTCAAAGCAGTAGGTCTCTTTTTACCCATTCAAAAATGAAAAATAATGCCTTCAGTTTTCTTTTCCCATGCAAATCCAAAATAACAACAAATCTAAGATGGTAACAAGTGTGAGATGGTGGCCCATAAAAATTAACTCACACCACTGAAAACCAGTCAGTGAAATCAGTACCTCACTATTTAATAAACTAAAGTTAGATTCCTGTGAATTCTTGCCAGAACTGAAAATTTAATGTTAGGAATTCTCATACCTATGGGACCCATTTCCAAAACACCCCCAATGAAGCATCTGTAATCTCTCTGCTTTGCATGCATTTAAAAAAGATAGGTAAGAATTGTTACTAAATCTTTCCTAGCTGTGTCTTAAAATGAAATTATTTCCTTTAAAAAGAATGGTCAAAATCAAAGAAATGTAGAACAGAAAATGGGTTGCCAGGGGTTAGAGAAGGCAGGGAGTGTGTGATTATAAAGGGACAGCATGAGGAGTTTCTTTGTGGTGATGAAACAATTCTGTATCTTGATTGTGGGGGTGGTTTTAAGATATATATATATATATATATATATATATATATATATATATATATATATATATATTATAGTAACATGTCATAGAATGGTTTAAAAAAACATACAAAAGGGAATAAATGTAAAAAATGGTGAAATCTGAGTAAGATCTGTGACCCAGGTACCTGAATTGTGCCAATCAAGTTTTGGTTTTGATAAGACACTGTGGTTATGTAAGATGTCACCACTGGAAAAAGCTGGGTGATGGGTACCCAGGACGTCTCCGTTTGCAACTTCATGTGAGTTTAAATTATTTCAAAAGAAAAAGCTTTTTTACAAAGTAATCCAATTAGCTGAAGGTGGGGCACATTTTATTGATTTTGTTTTCAATAAACAGTCACATAATACACAGTAAGAAGAAAATGAACTTAGGTATAAAGTAGAAATAAATACATGAAAAAGGAATTATGTTTAGATATTTTTAAAATTGATTTCCTACATTTTGATTTTAATATGATATTATAATTGCATTAAAAATTGTACTCATTGTTTTGCTATTATGTTGTGGTGGAAAATAGCATTTCTCATGCACTAATCTATGGGTCTAGATGTACGAGACCATTTCAGATGTGATACCATTGTTCCTAAAGAAAGTAGAATACCTAGGTTCAATTCAACACTTTCTCAATAGGCTGGCTGGCTGGCTGCTTCTGCACCCCCTTGGTGTATAATGACATATATAATTTATGGTGAATAATTCCTGTCAAAGTACACCAGTGCCTCTTCTCTGTACTCTATGGCTATAAATAGGTTAACATTTATTGAGTACCTTTATGTTAACATGAACAGTGCTAAAAGCTTTATAAATTATCTCATTTAATATCCATCCTCACCCAATGTAGTCAGTTCTTATCAGTGCAGTCTTACAAGACTGGCCTAAATATGCCACAGGCTTTCCTTCTGAACCTCATCCTGCTGGGTACTGGTTCGTTTACCATTAGTAATGTACATGTTTACCATTAGTGTGTATCTCCTGAAGTGTGGACTTTGATCCTAGGTCCCCCTGGTCGCTTCTGAAACAGCCTCATGGTCTGAGGCTCTCGACAATACGCAAGGGTTCACAGTTCTCTAGTTTCAGCACAAAACTCACCTCATCAGGTTCTATCCCGTCATCCATGAACATAACCCATGAGTCCAGTTTGCAGTTCACATTCCCAAAATGAAGCGCTGTTGGCATTGTCTGCTCCCAGAGAAGGGGTGTCCCCATTTTCTAGTTGAAATGTCTGCTTTTACATTAAGAAACTAATGGGATCAGTATAATTGCTCTAATTTATAAAAAAAACAATTTATTAATGGAGGCTTCAGAAGTTTAGTGATAGCCCAGTTCAGTGTTGCATGATTAAGTCAGGTTTTAAAACACAAAAGAAACAAAGTAAACCCTTGCCCCAAGCTTCAAATATACAGATTCTCAAAAGTATAAAGGGATGATGATCACCTGGTGGTGGTGGTCATGGTGGTGGTGATGATGATACACAAAGGATCAGTTTACTTTGGGTGAGGGATTTATTGATTTACCTATAGATTTTGTATGAATTAGGTTTTTGCAGTTGATTTGAAAGCACAGCACAGAACATGTGGCACCTAATTAAACGGTGGTATTTATTCGTTTAACCTTAATTCATGTTTTCAAAAGTTAAATGCTCCTAAGCTGGGTGCTTTAAAGTTCCCTGAGAGCAAGAACTGTGTGATTTGTAATCACAATAAGTTCCCAGCATAGGAGACATGCAGTAAGTATGTGATGGATTGATGTTTGGAGACAAGAAGTGTAACTGATTTAAAGCAAACAAACACTGTAATACATCAAAACCATTCAAATAAAACTGAATCACTGTATCCTTCAAATTGCCACAGATGTTAAGAAAATTCTTTATTCACATTTCTATTGTTATGTATTTCTCTATGGTATATTGTGTTATGTGTGAGGTAGTCTCTAAGTTATATTTGTATATATATGTGTATATGCATTCAACTTATTTTCATAAAAATACTCCCATTTTAATAAAGTAATTATGATTAAAAATTAAAGCAATAGCCAGGTTAAAAAAACAGTGCTTGGATCAACCCCCTTCCATAGACCAAATGACCCTTATGTACTTATTTTTTAAGAGGAGTTTGGGAAATTTCCAAATTTCTTTGTTCTTTAACCTTCTATATAAAATTAGCCCGAAGGGGATAGGGATACAGAAAATAATTGCCATGCAAAATATATTCAACTGGGATCTAAACTGTGAGAAGTGAGAAGCACACATATTCCTAATACCTGAGATAATTGCTCTTAATGTGTTGGCATAAACATAATGGTTCCAAAGTAGAAATGAACTAAATGTCCACTAACTGGTGAATGGATAGACAAAATATAGTAGATCTATATAATGGAATACTATTTAGCAATAAAAAAATAGTGCCACATTTTTAAGGAATTAACAGTAAATGGCATGGGGGATTTTATTGGATTTATGGTTATGGTTGCACTACTTGGTAAAGTTACTAAAACCACTGAACTGTCTACTTGAAATAGGTGAACTTTAGGGTATGAAAAAAAAACCCCGCTAAAGTTGTTAACAAACGTGTTGGCATAAAGCTTTCCCAACTTTTTCTAATGCATATATTAAAAAGGGTTGTAATCTCCATGCTGATTTATAATTTTTTTTTGATTGAGCACATATCATAGATTTTTTTTATTTCAGCTTAGTGCTACATCACTATTTTTGGTAGACTATAGTATTTTATTATACAGTTGTACCATAATTGATTTATTGTTTTTCTAATTTTTTTAACTTTAATATATGTGTGTGTATAAAGCTTTACACATTGGTTTGTTTTTTTGTGTCAACTAAAATATTATACGTATCCAAATATAAGTATTTATATATATTTTATTTATATCTATTTTTCTATTAACAGATCATTCTCCATAACATATTACTAATTTATATTTTCATCTCTAAGTAATGAGATTACTCATTTACTCTCACCCTTAGCAGCCATGGACATTATCAACCTTATTAACCCAAGCCAATATTTTTAAAAATTATAATAATGTTACTATAATGTGCAGTACCTACATGGAGAGATCAACATCTCTTCATATATTATATGTTCATTTTATATATTTTTTGAGAATTGCCTGCTTGTTTACATTGCTTGTGTTTTAAATTGAGTTGTTTTTAATTTAGCAGTTAAGATTTATTTACTTACTAACATTATTATTTGCCTTTTATGTATTTTGCAGCATTTTTTATAAATTTTTATTTGACTTGAAGATTGTCATATAAAAGCTTTACATTTTTATGTAGTCAAATCTATCAAATTCTCTTAATTGTTTTTTCTTTTGATGCTATGATTATGAAATCCTTCCCTCCTCAAGGGATTATAAAAATATTCACTTAAGATTTTTTTCAGTACTTTTTTGATTTTAATTTTTATCTTAAATATTTAAATCACTTGTGATTTAGTTTGGTATTAGTAGTGTGGTAAATACGCAACTTTCCTTTTTATTTTTATGACTCCTTAGTTGTGTCAGCAATAGTGACTGGATAACCTCTTCCTTCCCTAAACTAGTTTAGGGAGTTAACATGTACCACTCAGGAGTAACAGAAATGGGTTTCAGATAATTTTAAAAAATACATACATTTATCATAAATCTTTGGCAGGGTATTCTCATTCCTGACAGTTTTGCAGTCCTGAGTTTTTACATATCACCAAAATCAAGTAAAAATTAGGACAAGAACTGTTTCCCATTTGAGTGATGAAGCAGGAACATCGTGTCTTCAGGTGCGGATTGACATTTTATCTGAGCTATCTGATAGGAGAGATGTAATGTCCATTTTTCGTTTGGTACTTCCGAGAAAATTCTGTGTCATCATTGACTTGGAGTGAATTCTCTCCATTTACTACTTTTTCCTGGATAGGGTATTTTAAATTACATGGTAACTTAGAAATCCCTATGAATTATGATAGATATAATAAAACTATAAATATAAAAGATTAGAATCACAGCACTTAAATATAGCATTTAGAGTATACACATGTTGCCCTGATTTAAAATGAATCATAAAATACATAAGTGTATTTGAAGGTAAATTTTAAAGATTTTTGAAGAGAGCACTTTCTTTCTAGCACAGGGCAGGAAGGACCCTCGGCTTGAAATGATAAATGCTGAGAACTGTTGAATGTTTTCTATTTGCTAGGCACCGTTCTAAGCAATTTACAGAGGTTGACTGCTTTGATTCTCACACTGATGCCTTGATGAGACCATGGAAGCCCAAGAGCTTGGGTAACTCACTGAAGAGCTCACACTTGTAAACAGCTGAGCCGACATTCACTCCAAGCAGTTGGTTCTGGAGTCCAGCCCTTAACCACTACACTGGCTCTCTCAAAACTCCAGTGGTTTCCAACTCTGCTTCTTCCATAGTCTTGTGCTCTCATACTGTCACCTGCACAGATGTAAGTTTCAGCTTTTTATATAAAAGGGTGAAATATAGACCACTTTCTTCACAGAATGACTATGAAGATCAAATGAAAATGTTGGACATGCTGTTAACATATCAAAGCACAGTGAAAAATAGGAGTTTTTATCATCATTATAAAAACATTTCCTGTTCATTTTTATGGTATTTCATAATGAAAAAAATAATCACTCTAGGCTCTATGGTTACATACACTTCATGTGTTCATTCACCCAGCTTTCCTTCAAATAATAAATATATAATGAGCCCATCTTTGTAAAAGTTGGGAATACAGTGGTGAACACGATAGCAAGGATTTCTACTCTCGTGGAACTTCCAAAGGGCTTGGGATAGGGGAGAAGGACTTTGCAGAAAACAAGCAACATTTTAGGAGATGCAGAGTTCTGGGATGATGCTAATGAAATTAGTCCAAAGGAAGTATAATTTTCTATACTTAACACCATGAAAATCAATTCAGCTGAAGAAACATTTCATGAAATCCTCTTCAAAATTAAAACCACATCATGTTAGAAGACAGAGTAATTCTTTAACATATGAAATCAATTATTATTTTAGTGCTGTTACATCTCAAATCACTGTTGATGGAGGTTACATCAATCTAGAAAAAGTGATTCTTTTCTTTAAAGATTTTATTTATTGGGGCGCCTGAGTGGCTCAGTCGTTAAGCGTCTGCCTTCGGCTCAGGTCATGATCCCGGGGTCCTGGGATCGAGCCCCACATCGGGCTCCCTGCTCCACGGGAAGCCTGCTTCTCCCGCTCCCACTCCCTCTGCATGTGTTCCCTCTTTCGCTGTGTCTCTCTCTGTGAAATAAATAAAAATAAAATCTTTAAAAAAAAAAAAGATTTTATTTATTTATTTGACAGAGAGAGACACAGTGAGAGAGGGAACACAAGTAGGGGGAGTGGGAGAGGGAGAAGCAGGCTTCCCACTGAGCAGGGAGCCCGATGCGGGGCTCGATCCCAGGCCCCTGGGATCATGACCTGAGTGGAAGGCAGACGCTGAACAACTGAGCCACCCAGGTGCCCCTAGAGAAAGTGATTCTTAAGAATAAAACTCAGACTGAGTACTGTGTAACAGGAAGTACATAATTCATTTTATTTTAGGTCTGGGCTTTTGAAAGCTAACACTTGAGAACTAAGGTTTTGAACCTTACTATAAACCCAGGATAGCAGTAACCAAGTAAACACTTCGAGTTTCCAGTCTCTGGAGGAAGCACACAATAGATACCACCAAATAGATAATTTAGCATTTTGTCGATACTTGAAAATAAAATCCTAGATTCAACTAATCTTAATAATTAGCCAGGAAAATCATCAGAACTTCCACCAGATTAGATAAACCAATAGGATTTGTAATGCTAGTAGTTGCATTTTATCAATAAGCCGGAATGTTAATTTACGCCTAGTGTTTGGTTTTATTTTTGCACTTTTCTCCTGGGTTGGAATGTGCCCCAAAGCCAATGTGACCAGAAAAGGAAAGAGACTGAAATAGAAATCATGCTCCAGGATGAACTGCAAGATGTGAGTAATCTTTTAAGTATTAATATATTATTAAGAAATATCCTGCATAGTGGGGCACCTGGGTGGCTCAGTCGTTACGCGTCTGCCTACGGCTCAGGTCATGATCCCAGGGTTCTGGTATCGAGCCCCACATCGGGCCCCCTGCTCGGCGGGAAGCGTGCTTCTCCTTCTCCCACTCCCCCTGCTGTGTTCCCTCTCTCACAGTGTCTTTCTCTGTCAAATAAATAAATAAAATCTTAAAAAAAAAAAAAAAGAAATATCCTGCATGGTGATGAGTCTTTCCTCTTAGCCATTAATGGGCTTCCTTATCATAGTTTATTTATAAGGCATTTATTCATGGACTTATTTATTCTTTATTTATCTTTCCAGATATCTAGTAGTAACATCTCATGAACAAAGTTAAACTATGAACTTCTAAGTTTTAATTGAGACACATGCTACCAACTCACCTAAACTACCTCCGTATTTCACCATCAGCCATTATCTGAATCAGATTAGCTAAATCAGCTGCTTGCAAATTGCCAAATTCTCCTATTTACCCTTTTCATATTCGCTGACCCCCAATCTGGGTGGTCAGTCGTTAAGTATCTGCCTAAGTTATTTCCTTAGTTTGATTACTTAGCATTTTGCACTTCCCTGATGTTGGCTTTTGGCATTTTCTACTCAGATGTCAATGTCCTCAGAGTATGAACAGTGTACTTTTATGTACCACTGTATTGACATCATACAGTAGGGCTAATAGAGAATGGTTGTTCAGTAAATATTTATTTCATAAAGAAACAACTACACTATTCGAGTAGTCCAGTGAGTTACTTAGTAACAAAAATTATTGAAAATTAAATTCAATCTGATGATTTAGAAGTTTCAGAACAGGAAGAATTAATTTTGTTAGAGTTGTACTCTCTTAATTTTTGTGAAGTTTTGAAATCATTTGGTGTATGGAATGCCATTTAATGAGTTAAAGTGCCTTTATCTTTAAAGGTCCCAGAATCCAATAAATGTAATATTTGCTAGAAAACTTAGATTGTTGTCAGCACTAATAATTACTCACACATACATAGTGGAAACTTAACATTCAGAATTTCCAACCCTTTCAGTGCTGCTGAAAGTTTTAAGAGGAAGCTTTTCAGAGACGGAGCATGTAGAAACTTTATTTCTTTTCTTTTAATCAAAGGAAGAATTCATTTCCAAAAGCTGTCCATCTGGTTCCTTTCATGAGCTCTAAATTTACATGATAAAAAGGCAGAAATATAATTAATATATTTTTTCAATAAGAGACAGTTTTAGGCATGTGCTTCAGCAATGAATTGTGAAAGCTTTGACACATCTAATTTTGAAATCTATGTCTCCGCCCTGAGAGAGGATGAAGGAGAAGGCAGGGCCTGCAGCCTTTTGCGTATAAGATCTTTTTGGTGATCTATAGCTGCAAACCATGGGAGGATAGTTTCAATTTTGCTCTTGAAACATGTATCAAGCCCTATTGCCAACACATAGTCTTTCCTGTCACACATTTCACTGATTCTAAATCAGTGAAGGAGCTGCCTTCTGGCAGCATTACTGCATTTGAATCTCTTCTCTTTCAAATCTAATCTGCAATTGCTAAACCTGGCAATCTGCATTACCCCCTCCAAAAAAAAAAAAAAAAGGCAGAGACTGTAATAATGTTAGGCCATTAATATTTCCAAGAAATAGATTGACAGGAAATGGAACATCTATAGAGGAGGGAAAAGAAGATATGGGAGAATCCAATAGTATATTTTCAAAAGTGGAAAGGCTGGGAGGGGAACAAGATCAGACTGTCGGTATTTCAAGGTCAGGTGCATTGATTTATTGCAGAAGTTCAGTCACAACACCACCGGTGTGCCGCGGATTCATACCAAAAGAGAAAGAAGTGTATAGTTGTTGGAAAACTCTGTCATAAATATTAGATTCACTAGTAATTGTTGCATGACAAAACACTTAATTTCAGTCAGCATTTTCTGTAAAATATTACACATGGGTTGAATCTATCTAATGAAGTTCTTTTGATTAGTGCCTGACCTGGAACTAGGGAGGATATTATAGGAAGGAAACTTAGAGTTTGGGGGTTCACCCTGGCTCCTTTTCCATGGATAATGGATGTCTATAAATTGAACACTAATTACTCTTACTGTGTAGCTCGTCCAAGTCTTGCCCAACATGGGTGCCCATGGGAGGAGTTTCAGGGGAATATTTTAGAATATGATTCTGTTGAAGTTTTCACATATACATATCAGGCACATAAGGAACCAGAATTTTCTTCACTTGGTGATATGGACTGATTGGTAAAAAGGGCTTGAAGACAAACATTGTTGTTGGAATGTGTTTATGCAAGGAAGATGAATGTCATTTATGCCTCCACATCCGTGCCAACTTCGTATTGAGTTAATCAGAGTACATATGTGTGATCCCTGTTGAACACAGTGACAGGAGAAGTAGACTGTGAGAGCAAAAAGGGGAGAACAAGAACAGGTATGGTTTACTTTTCTAATGCTCTTCCATACATTTTTGGTAGTTCAAAAATATTTGTGTAGAAACATTCATGGAGTTAGCTGCTTATTTCCAAGAAATGGTAAGTTGCTCTCTCACATGGCTTAGAAGTTACACTCATAAGCATCCCAGGCCTCCATGCCCAGAGAAAATTAATTGTCCAGTATGGAAAGAGAATTTCGAATCTTTGCTACATTCATCCAGGAAAGACACGCATTCATAGAAATTTGAACTCAGTTAATCCTCGACAAAGAGTAGGGAAAACAAATGTATTAACAAATAAGACATTGCTAAACACAAACTAATTGTTGCTTATTGGTAAAGTCTTCCTCTCCAAGAAACAAATTTTTTTTCTAGTTTTTTTCCAATGGGTGTTTCAAAAAATATTTGAAAAATCAAATGCAGGTTAGAGAGCAGATGTACATTCATATCAGTCATCTTTCAACATGTGTTCAGCTTTGTTGGCTTTGAAAAGTCTAACTTAGTTTTTCCCCAAATTGTCCAAACATAAACTGTAATTTAAATTAGTTTTTAAAAATATATTCCCTGGCCCCCATCCCGTACATGTTGATTATTACATAAACCTGTGCCCTTTTTGTAATATCTGTGAGCAGTCAGAATTCCACATATTGAATAAACCCTATTTACTTTTCTGTGTATTTCTCATACTGAAGGCAACATTGAGGGCAAATTCCTTTTAGGTAAGTAGTAACTATGTGTTAGTAGTTTATGTCAGAACATAGTTTATGTCAGAAATTCTGAATAATCCAAATTATTTGTGCAAATCACAAGAAGAATAATTTGGGCATTCTTTGAACTCACTATGTAATTTTTAGCAGATGTTCTAAGTGACTTGCATTTCCCTGGTTAACCAAATTACATGAAAAATGTTAAATTAGGCTGATGATCTGTCATCATATTTTAATAGCTCTTACTATACTTATGGAATATTTTTATAATCTTGTGTTAATTACTAACTGCCCTATTCTTGGAAGAAAAGAACTAAGAATGAGAATAAGGAACCAAGTCTGGTATTTGATGCTATCTGCCCTTTTAATGCCAAATACATTTATTTACATACACTTTTAAAGGAAATAGATGAAAAAAAAGTGGCAAGGTGGAATTTCCTCTTCTGATAAGCTATTTCCCAAATATAAAAACATAATATAAATTTTCCAATGTTGACTATCTTTTCTTCCAAAAATTTCAACAATGTCACTTGCCACATGATGGAATTATTTACTCCTCAAGTCACTGATTAATGAATTCAGTAAATGATTGCAAATCTCCTATGGGTTAAGAGCTGGGGCAAATAAGTCACACGTGGTCATCACCTGCCTGGAGTTCATAGTGATGATGAAGTCCGGGTAGAGGATGGAGTTTGTTCTAGATTCGCAAAGCCCAGAACCAAGAATGAAAATGGCTCCTTTATGCAACTCCCAGGGCCATGGATGGACACAGCTGCAGGGTCAGGAGAGAGCATCACCTTGACACTGACCTATATCCCTGTTCCCAGTAAGAAACACTTCTCCTTGGACTGTCCATCCCTATTTATCACATGTTCTTGTGAAAGGCTGTCTTCCAGGTCATTTGTTACAAGCAGCCCTACCATGTTGTGCTCATGCCCCAGTCTAGTGCTCCCTACCCCTACATGCTCTGATTTCATAGAGACCTCAATCCACAGAGGGCCCCCTTTTCAGGCTTGGCTTCATGGGTATACAACCCTACCGTTGCACAGAGTCCCTATTCAGACAGGCCTAGCACTTAATGTCTCTACTGTCACCATCTTGAAATTCTTAATAATTTTTAAACAAGGGCCTTGCATTTTCATTTTGGTCTGGGCCTTCCTAATTCTGTTACCAATCCCAAGTACCCACTTCTGCCATTGCAGCATTATAGCTTTGAGATTTATAGTTATTTCTGCTTAAAGTTGTTAATTCAACTCTTCAAACAACTGGCCCATATTCTTAAGATCTTAGCAAAAATTCACTTTCTCATAGAGCCTTTGCTCTACCACCATTTTTACAGAAATTCTCTTTGTCCAGTTTCCTCTATCCATGTCACTGGATTATCACTAAAGCATTTATGACCATGTAGAACTATTTTATCTGTTTACTTATCTCCCTGCTGTAGGTATACTCCGTGAAGGAGGGGACCTGATATAGTCTCTTTCTTGGTGACACTACTATAAAACCCCTTTTATTTTTTCAAGCCAAAATAAACACTGATTCACTGATTTTACCTCCATGTTTTATGATGTAGAGTCAATATTTATTGAATAGATAAATGAATGCATGGAACTTAGTGAATCTGAAGCATAGGAAGCATGAAGGAAGTGATACAAGATAAAGCTGTTGAAGGAAGGAAAGATCATGAGTTAGGGATATTTGTCTTTATCCTCTCAAAGGGGGAAAGATAGGAGTTAGGGTATAGTGATTCTTTTTTCAATATTAGAAAGTTTTAAATTGCATTTTTGTTTCTGATAAACAATCTATTTCTCATTACAAATCATCATCTAGAGTGATATTTTACTTAAAGGAAAAAAAATAATAATCAAATTTTTAGCTTTTTGGACTTCAGAATGTTTCAATGCTCTCCTTAAAAGTGCAACAGACACTGTATTATGAATATATAGATAAAATAGACCAATTATCCTCAGTCTGGCGCTACCTAGAAACTATGACTGTCATTTTGTTAATACTCCTACTTTTTTAAAGAGAAATATCAAAAGAAGAAATTATATCTAAATTAAAATCTCAAGGGTCATTGTGTATATTACAAATGTTTAGGTCATTCAGCACATGAGTGTGATCTTAATCCAAAATTATACTATTTTTCTTATGAACATCATTTTTTCTCTGGGCATGTATTCCTTTCCCAGAAAAAAAAATTATATATTCAGTTAAAGTGATCTTATAATCAAGTGAGTAGGTGTATAGAAATGTCAAATAGGAATGATAATATTTCCCACCTACCTGCCTTCACAGGATGCTTTGAGAATTGATACGAAAATGTCTTTGAAGTGTTTTGAACTCCTTAGAAGAAAGATATGATATAAATACAGAGTTGTATTTTTGGAAGTATGATTCCAATGGCCTGTGTGATAAATCTTAGGACTTTAGAAGTAGAAGCAATATGGCTGCCTTCTTGTCCTATCTCCTCATTATAGATTTGAACCTCAGAGAGATGACCATTTTTGGTGATGCTACTATATAACACCTTTTATTTTTTCAAGCCAAAATAAACACTGATTCAGTGAACCTTTAGCATTGACTTCATAGCTTTGGACACTGAAGGATGCTGTACCGGCAACACACTGTATTAGTTTGCTAGGGCAGCCATAACAATGTAAAACATCCTGGGTGGCTTAAAAAACAGAAATTCATTTTTTTCACAATTATGGAGGCTAGGAGTCCAAGATCAAGGTGTCAGCAGGATTGATATCTTCTGAGGCCTGTCTCCTTGGCTTGTAGATGGTTATCCTCTCTTTGTGTCTTCACATGGTCTTTCCTTTGTATCTGCTTGTATCCTAATTTCCTTTTCATATAAAGACACTGGTTATATTGAAGTAGGACCTACCGTAATGACCTCATTTTAATTTAATTACACAGTAACATCCCTGAGTACTGGGGACTGGCACTTTGACATACAATTTGGGGTGGACACGATTCAGCCTATAACACTCAGATACCTGGGTGTGGGCCTGGCATAAAGTCACTGATTAGTCACTCCATACACCCACACTATTAATGCTTCCCATTGCTCTTTGGATAACATGTAAACCTCTTACTACAATCTGTATGGGCCTGTATCTCATGCTGTTCTCCCTGCCCCTCACTTTTTTCCACATTGTTCATCTTTCTGGTTTTCAACATGCTCTGCCCCTTCTCTCCTAGGTTCTTTGCACCTGTCTTTGCCTGGTAAGTTTTTTTTTTTTTTTTTTAAGCTCTTCATGTCATTATGCCTCAGGTCTTAGCTTAATGTCATCTTCACAAAGAGGTCTCTTTTGGGCCACATTATATATATTAGTCCTAGTGATATTTATTATCATATCCTGTTTATTTTCTGAGTAATCTATGGGAAAAAAAAGAAGCAACCCCTGATGTCTGGGAACTGATACATCACTCAGACCTAGGCCTCAATGCTGTTGCAAACTGATCTTGCTGTTACAGCTAAGCCCTGTTGTTCTCCTGCGGGACATAATGTCTCACACAGAACATTCGCATCATCGAGGTCACTGGGCGACCCACAAGATAACCACAATCCCCCCTCCCTAAATGAATGACTATTTTAAAAAGCCAGTTACAGCTTTAAACTTGCCTTAATCTGTCTTCTCTCTAGATAAGATTTATTGAGATCTCCAATGATAGAATTGCCCCTTCTCTATGACAACACCTGATCTACCCCTAAACTATCCCCAACCTTACCCAAACAAGCTCGAATGCTATAATAAGCTTTTGCTATTGCCCTTGTTGAGACACACCACAGTTCCCAAGGGTGCGTTCTCCCTCTGTTGTAACAAGTCATACGTACAACTTGTTCAGCTGCAGGTATTCCTGGTGGCCTTTGACTGAGTTAACTGTTATCAGGATGGTAGTCTGTCCCTTCCATGAAGGGATAAGCTACAGGAGGGAAAACATCTGGGTTTTCCCCATCACCTCTTCGTTGTTAGTAGCTTTCATAGCAGCTCCCACTGTGCTGGACACATAATAGGCACTCAGTTAATATTGGATGAACAAATGAATGAAATCGACACCAGAATATTTATAACTTAACGTACCTTCAAGTGATTTCCTTTAGAACTTTGTGGGCCTTCCTAATAATATTACAGATAATACAAAGGGGATATATTCCCTACATAGGGAATGGCGTATTGCAAATTGTATGTGAGGAGGAGTATCATTGCTGTTGAGAGTAGAACAGAGTCCAAGGGGGGAAATAATAAATACTACTGTGTTAGGTAATGGAAGTTAAGTTTTGGGTGGACACTTGGTTACAACAATTTGTATGTGGCATGGAAATCTATTTAAAAAAACCTCAACTGTTTTCTTCATTATAACCTTATCCTGTAAAAATCGTTTGTATGTATATTCTTCAAAGCCATTTTTATCTGGAATAGGTTTGTTTTCAATAGAAAAGAAACAATAGAATTGTTTTCTTTCAAAAAATTGAATGGTAGCTATGCTCTTTGTGGAAAAGAATCAACCCAATTAAAATACCCGAGCCCAATTTAAAAACCTTTTAGCTATTGGATAAGAAACTATACCACACCAAGTATGAAATGTGATATTGATAGAGAACTGTTTAATTTCACTAATATTTTTGAGCTAAGTTTTTGTAAAACAATATACAATATGAGGACTGCAAAGATAGAAGAAACAATTTCTATTCTGTATCTGTGTGATATGGATGATCCATGCAATAAGTTCTGATTCTAAATTTTAAGTCCTAAATCTACTGCTTCAGTGCTTTTGAGATAATCTTACAGAAAACAGACTTTCTGAATCTTACAATTGGATTTTGTTTGCCCACATAATTATAAATATTGGGTGCACTAGTAATTAAAGATGTTGTATATTATTCTGTTTATATTAGTATAAAATATTAATTTAAATTTCTATAAGTAATAATGATGTGTATCTAGATGTTTTCAATTCTACACAATCCTATGTTTTGTGCTTAATGCAAAACAAAACAAAACAAAACCCTCTGATTACTGAATTTAGCAATGTTTAATTCTATATGGAAATTACTGCTGAAGTAGTAAATAGTACTATATTCATGTTTTATAAGGAGGAACGTAGGCTCACTTATGAAGCATCTACTTAGAATCTGTCGATTTCTTTCTTTTAATTTGTAAGCTCAAATTCTTTTAAGTGGCCAACAATGAAAACTTGAAAGGAATGCTTTGTTAATTATATTTCTCCTAATACAGGTATGTAGATGTTTCATTTCTAAATGTTTAAATAGAAAGTTTAATGCTACTTTTCTAAGATTTGAGTTTTTTGTGACTTTATCTTTCACTATGAGCTATTGTTGTTGCTTTCACATCTTTTAATCTTTTGAGTTCTGAGTTACACATCTAACTCTCTGGCAAACATAGGCTTAAAATGCACTTTCCTATCAGAAGGAAAACTATTTTATGGAATGTGAATGGCTGTGCTAAATACTGACTTACTGTTAGAATTACCACTGAGAACAAAAGTGTGGCAGTTTCTTTTGCTTTAATTAAAAAAGCAAAAGTTTGTAAGTGCTACCCTCAAAGTGTGACAAGGCAACAAGAATAAAGAGAGTAGAGACCATAACTTCATGTTACTAGAAAACAATCCACCATGAGGACCTGGAATATAACAGTGTGGGTTGTCTCTTACTATAGTTTTGTTTATTTCTATCTCTACACACAGTATAATGTCCTCAAGTATTTACTTACTTTTTTTAAATCAGGTTTGTTTTTGTTGTTGTTCTTTTGTTTTTTTTCCTGCTCAGATAATTTCTCAACTAGTTAGTTTAAATGGAGGAGTGGAAAAGAATTCTGGTGTGACTCACACAAAGAGGCAAGCTTAAGACAACATCAAGGGAACACACTGGCAGGAACTGATCTTGAATGATGTTCGTAGTCTCTGAGTCATTTTGCTTTGAGACTAACACAAAGAGCTCTTTAATCTGGGGGAGGAGAAAGGGATGGTAGAGGGAGAGCTTTAGCTGTCTCTTCAGTGGGTCTCCAGAGGAAGAAGTCTAGTATTTGTTTATTTTTATCAAAATATTAGGTGAGAATGGCTAGAGTAGACAAAACTTAATTTCTCTTGTTTGTTTAAGGGTGAAACATGGGCACCCATGGCCTACATCTAGGCAGAAGGGATCAAGTTCCACTTAGCCATATTCTCCTTTCAGACCTCAAGTATTTGGGAAAAGAAAAATCGGTAGCCTTTTTATACCTATTACACAGAGTGATCATTAGAATTAAAGGCACACACACAAAAAATCTTTATTATGATCTATTCAATCCAATTTAAAAGTACTTGGTTTAGAAATTTTTTTGAAACTTGATTTCTTTTTTTTTAGATTGGAATAGAATGGGATTATATTCTTATTTTACCCCTATCTATTAAATAATTATGCTAATAGGCCACTCCTTTCTTATATACTTCCATCATTCTTAGATGTGGATTTTCTAACAATAAAGAAAGCATTCCTGAAGCATAGCCCATTAACCACTAGGGATTTATAGGACAGTCTTTTAAAATGTTCATGCTTATGACTTAAGAAAAAAAGTGACTAGATTCTTAGTAAATTACAGTTCAGCTAAACATTTCAGGATTCATTGATGTTCATCCCAATATTACTCGTCTATTTTACCAGTATTAGTTCTGAGAAATCTGTATACTTTTACTTTGTTTCTTCAGTTCAATAGGATTTTACTTCATATTCCCTAATATGTTTCACACATATGTCCCTTAGCTGTACTCTCTGAAATGAAAAAAAAAAAAAAATCTCCTTTAGACATAGTTCTCCTTTCTTGCATCACCAACATTTGAGCATTTCTCCCCTATGATGTGAGCTTTTGGGATAGTTCTAAAGGCAAGACTATATAGAAAAGTTTTTCTGGTGTGTTTTTTGCTTCATGTAATAATTTATAATGAGTCTATTTCACAATCTTATAACAAGTCAAGTATTTTACGCATGACTAGACTCGTCTAAAATCTAGAGGCAAACCATATATCTGACAAAGGATTGATATCCAAAATATTTGAAGAAGATATACAACTCAGTAGTAGAACAAAAACAAAAACAGGCCAATTAAAAGGACCTGAATATTTTTCCAAGGAAGATATTATTTGCTGACAGGTACATGAAGATGTGTTCAACATCATTAATCATCAGGGAAATGCAAATCAAAAACACAATGAGCTATCACCTCACACCTTTAAGAATGTCTCTTATCAAGAAGACAAGAGATAACACTGTTGACAAGAATGTGGAAAAAAGAAATACCTTGTAATGCTATTGGCGGGAATGTAAATTGGTGTAGCAGCTATGAAGAACAGTATAGAAGTTCCTCAAAGAATTGAAATTAGAACTACTATATGATCCAGAAATCCCACTTCTGGGTATGAAACCAAAGGATATTAAGTCACTCTCTCAAAGACATATCTTTATCCTCATGTTCATTACAGCATTATTTATAATGCACAAGCCAAGGAAATAACCTAAGTGCCCGCTGACAGATGAATGGAGAGAAAAAATGTGGCATTTTATGTACAATGGAATATTATTCAGCCATAAAAGGAAGAAATCCTGCCATTTGCAAAAGAATGGATGAAACATGAGGGCATTATGCTAAGTGAAGTAAGTCAGAGACAAATACCGTATGATCTCATTTATATATGAAATCTTAAAAAAAACAAAAAACAAACTCATAGGAACAAAGAACAGATTGTTAGTTTCCAGATTTTTGGGGGGGGGGTATTGGGAAATGGGTGAAGATGGTCAAAATGTACAAATTTCCAGTCATGATATAAATAAGTTCTAGAGATATAATGTACAGCAGAATAACTATAGTTACCAATACTATATCATATATTTGAAAGTTGCTAAGATTAGAATAGATTTTATTTTATTTTTTTGAAATTTTTTTTAAGATTTTATTTATTTGCGAGAGAGAGAATGAGAGACAGAGAGCATGAGAGGGAGGAGGGTCAGAGGGAGAAGCAGACTCCCTGCTGAGCAGGGAGCCCGATGCGGAACTCGATCCTGGGACTCCAGGATCATGACCTGAGCCGAAGGCAGTTGCTTAACCAACTGAGCCACCCAGGCGCCCCTAGAATAGATTTTAAATTGGTCTCATCACAAGAAAAAATTGTAACTATGTGAAGTGATGGATGTGTTAACCAAACTTGTTGCAGTAATCATTTTGTAAAACATATATCAAATCATTATGTTGTATACCTTAAAGTTATATAATGTTATATGGCAATTATATATCAATAAAGCTGGAAACAAAATTAGGATAATAGTAAAAGACAGGGATGTTGGAGGATGAAAGCAGACCTTAATTGAATTAGCATGTTGTAAAGAACTGCAAAATGACATTTATTATTACTATTGTTATTATTACTCCTATATTTTCTATTACTCTGGAAGAACCTGATTTGAACGGTATAAATCATTCACATAAAGTCTCATGATGCTTTGTATAGACTAGAAGGCAAACCAGTAGAAAGTTGTAGAAAATCTCTAAAAACAATTTATTTCACTTGTTATAGCAATGGAACTGACTGAGCTTATAAAGCTTACAGCCCTTGACTTATGTAATTGGGTAGCTATAATCATTCCTACTGATCTGTGGAGAAAGAGTAACAAATGGGATTTGGTAGGTTTTACAGGAACACATGCAAGGAGGAAGTAAAAAGGTATTTTTAAATCTTAAAACTTTCCATTCAGAAAGGGAGGGCTACACAAAGCTAAAGCAGTACAAAAGGCAGCTCTATCTTCCCTTTACAAAATATGTGCCTGGAGGAAAAGCACATCCCTGAAATTTAAGAGTTGGTCGCAGCTTAAGCAGTATTAGACTGTTAGTAGTCTAGCAGGTAGTTTGCCCAAGGACATTTTGGCATTCCTCTCATGATTTTCACAGGCTTTTAAGTACTCTTGAGAAATCAAAGTTATGTTCAGTACTTAATGTTTGTAGTTGACTCTGTAAAAGGTAAAGGGAAACCATTAGACCGATTCCCCTTCCTTACAGTTTTACAACATTCTTTCTTGAAGAGTGGTGATACTATGCAACGTGTACTATTGCCTTAATTTCGGTAAATGAATTTCCAGAAGGTTGAGACCTCTTTCATCTTCAGCCTTCCTCACTTTTCAGCTCGTTTTCACACGTTGCCTTACTTTTGTAACAGCATCTGCCATGCTCCTTTCTGAAATTTTTAGGGCTAGAAGTAATTAAGAGTAACTTGGACCTGCTCTAGAAATGGCCTAGAGAAATTAAGCATCAACCTCCAGCATCAGCTGGTTTTTGGCTGCCCTCACAATGTGCCAGAAATGAAAATCCGGACTAGATCCTAGTGTCCAAACTCTCATTATAGAATGTTCTTTTTCATTCAGATGTTTTGAGTTCCTATCTGCCCAAAGGTTTGGCCTTCTCTAATTATTTGTTCCCCATTTCAGTATATAGAATAAAATCTTATTCCTACAAAGTTTTACAATATATTTTATTTATCACAGGGGGGTGGTTAGTAGGAAAGTAGAAAGCTAATAAATAAGACTCAGTAATGATAAAATTTTGGGGGGAGGAAACCTAGCAGAAATCAAAACGTGAGTGTGCTTGCCAAGCTATCAGAGCTCCTGAAGAGAGGAGGAAGGATGCTTTGCTGTCAGTGCCAGAAACAGCACAGGTGTCTCGGCCCCAGGCATCGGGAGGGCAGTTGGTATAGGGAGAGGGGTTGGGGTGCGGAAGGAGTGGTATACATTGCTTGAGAAACAGAGTAAATGGGAGAAGTCTATGAAAGACGAAAATAATTTCTCCACGCCAGCTAGAGATGCTGAAAAGATTTAGCAGACTTGCCTTTAGGCTCTCTTCCAAATACCTATGGAACCGCTACCAAGCAATTTAAGCAACCAAGCAGAAGCTTTTCTGTCCCTCTGCTTGACGGTACCTTGACCGTCATTGTGGGTTAAGTCCTAGCTCTAATCACTCTGTGGTGTTCAGAAGCCGTGTACCAAATAGATCTCAATTGAGTCGTTCTAGAGAGGACATTTTATTTTATTTTATTTTTATTATTTTGTTATGTGAATCACCATACATTACATCATTAGTTTTTGATGTAGTGTCCCATGATTCATTGTTTGCGTGTAACACCCAGTGCTCCATGAAAGGACATTTTAAACAAAAAGCCCGATCGACACATTCCTATAAAAATAATCCAATTTGTCCTTGTTTAATTAGGAAATAGGATTAGAAATAAGAGAAAATAAAAGTCATCCCGAGGTGAGTAATGGCTTCAGGTAAAGAATACTGTGCATTGGAGACAAGTGGAGACAGATCGTGAGACCTCATGACTTCCTCAGGACCCACCTGTTTTATCGCAACCAATCTATGCTCAGAGGTGTGTTTTGTCGAACAGTTAAAATTGCAAACAGCAACATTTTACATGATATGATTTTTTGGGGCTTTTTTTTTTTTAACACTGTGGATTTCTTATACTTCTCAGCTCATAGGTAATTTTTAAATCAAGCTGTTTTTATTATTGAATGGTAATTTCTGCCTTTTATTTAAAAATATGTATCAAATTAGGAGTTGAATTTCATGATAAATGCTCCCTTAGATGACTCAGATGTTACTTATTATTAAAGTTACAAAGCAGTCAGGGGAGATTAGGTTGCTGAGAAACGCAAGTGGTTTAATACATTCTTGTATCAAACTAAAAATTTGTCTAAGCGACCCTTTGAACAAGATGAAGCTCTTTGGGAGGCTGGTGTGTAAGTTTGTGTTTAAAAAGTGAATAAAACGCAAAAATAAAATCCAGTGATCTCAGGGCTTAACTACATTCATAATTAATGTTCTCACTCTTGCGATGAAGGTTTAAAATGTATTTAAAAATGCATGTGTGACCCTAGTTTATACATATTTCAATGTTTCAAGAGCAATCTCTTTTAACCTATGCTCAGTTTTTTAAATGTGAAGATAAATGTGTTGGGGAGGAGCTGGGCAGAGAAAGACAAATGTAAATTTGTTTCAGAATATTTTATTTTCACTATGACTGTGTCATATTTCAAAGGGAATTACATCAATATGTTTATTCTGTTACTTAGGAACCACAATTAATTTCCCTAAAATGTAATTTTTCTTTGTAATACATTTTCCAGTACATTGCCTTTTAATCTCAAAAATACATTTTATTTGTAAATCAAAATGGTAACAGAGTTTGCTTTTCTTTCGGTTGTGATGGCTCAGAACGTGCAAATTACCTGATGGGTCTGGCAACAAAGAGACAAAGAGGTAAATAGGATCCAAGTTACATTTTCGCAAGTTTGCTTTCCTGATGTGTATTCTGATGCTTCTCGTTGTAAGTCCACTTTATGGCTGTCGAGGGGTGGCCATTTCCAGTGGGTGGTCATTTGTGAAAATACATTGTTTTGTGACAGGACAGTGCTTGCTAGAAGGGAGTCAGTAGGTGGAGAGATAGTTGCATGCATTGGTCTGTTTACAGTTTTCAGTGGAAAAAATTGTGTGGGCAGCTGTTTAATCTGCACTAGGAAATGTAGAGTAATTAGAGGTTTAATAAAATTTTCATTGATGGTAATTGTGAGTGTGAAGGAAGTCAGGAAAGCCTCAAGTTATATCTTTTTAAATTTATTTGTATTATTATTTTACAACTGTTAATATGTATCTTTAGGTCACTGGCAGAAGGAGGACTCTTACAAGGATCAGAAGAGAGTATCCGACAGGGGGAATGTATTTTACACTCAGCAATAGCAATTCTACTTTGAGTTCTGTGGAGAAAAATGTTTAGGTATTGATCCAACTGGCCAGCTAGCTTGTATTTTTCAGAAGAGAGTAAAAGAGAATTCAACTTTTGACTGTGGTGGGTAAAATGCCGTTACTCGGAACAAGTTGTTGTTATTATTATTATTTTTAATAGTGGATTCATTTAAGTAAAAAACAACCCTCATGAAATCTCTTTATTCTGCATGTAGAATTAGTCATCGTGTTTTACCTTTTGAGGAACTGTGGCACTAGGGATCCACACATAGATTCTATTCAGCTTTGCTCATGTTTTATCAACTCTGGGACCTTTTTGGATAAAACCTATAGAGATAATGTGGGTCTCACTCTCAAAATCAAGTTTTCCCTCAAAGCACACAGCATGTTCCTATCTTCTACTCTTGGGCATTTCCTTTTCAGAACAGGTCCCCTAATGGATATTAGACCAAAAGTCAAAAATATAGTGTCTCTTTTCAAATCTTGCATTACAGAGACAAAGAGAGTTTGCTAATTTCCCTCCTTTTATTCTCACTTAAAAATTAATATTAACTGAATCCCTGACAATCAGCACTCAGTCAAATAAACAAATAAATCAACAACGTAACTATTTGTAAGATAAATGTGATCTAAATTGTCACTGAGAAAGGCCAAAGCTGAATTCATTTTATGCAGACCTCAAGCAACTCAATTTCTAAAGGATGAATTTAATGGTGGCCTTCACTAAAATGCATATTTTAACAAGGCATATTTACAGTACATAATAAATGTTTAAATTAGATTAATTAGTATGTATGGTTGAGGCTTTCTTACTGTTTAGAATTATTTGCCTTGCTAAAGTAGTAAATCTAGATGAGCAGAGCACTCAAATGATTCCAATAAAAACACTTGGCATTTGTGTAGTGCATTATATTTTCTAAGTACTTTATAATTACAGTATTAATTAGTTACGTGACACAGTGATCTTGTGAAGAGGTCTGCATCATTATCCCCTTTCACAAATGAGGAAACTTTAAATGCAAAGGACACAGTAATTCACATAGCAAGTAAATAAGGTTAAGACTGAAAAATCTTTTGCATGACTAGTGCATGTCTGAAGCTACATTTTACTAAGGATAATTTATTTTGATGTCATATTCTCTTTGCTCAAGAGGTAAACGTTGCATCCCAAATATACATTTTCAGAAAGCTAGAAGACTAAGAATAGAAGAGAAGGAGTTCTTCGGTTTCATTGCACTTTGTATCCCAAAATAAACTTTCATCGATCCTTGAGTCTGAGTTGTTTCCCAAATTTCTTTTTTGGATAGTTTGTTGTCAGCTCATAGAAATGCAACTGATTTTTGTAAGTTGATTTTGAACACTGCAAATTTAATGAACTTGTTTATTAGTTCTAACGTTTTTTTTTTTTTGCACATGGAGTTTTTAGGGTTCTTTTTATATGTAAGATCATGTCATCTGCAAACAGACCACTTTGCTTCTTCCTTTCCAATTTGGATACCTTTTATTTCTTCTTGCCTAATTCTTACCCCATACCCTATAAAATTAACTAAACATGAATCGTAGACTTAAATATAAGAGATAAAACTATAAAACTTCCAGAAGAAAACATGCAATAAAATTGTTGTGACTTGAATTAGGCAAAAATCTCTTATATAGGGCAAAAAAGGCACAAGCCATAAAAGAAAAAAATGTGAGTTGGACTTGATCAAAACAAAAAATTTTGCTTTTTGAAAGCCACCACCAATAAGAAAATACAAGGCAAGTCACAGACCTGATGAATGTGTTTCCACAATACATTTCTGATCAAGGATTAGCATGTTTAATATAGAAAAACTTTACAGCTCACTAATTAGAAAATAAAAGCTATATTTAAAAATGGGCAAAAATTTGAACAGATACGTTTATAATAAAAGATATACCAATGGAAAATAGGGAAATGCAAATAAAAACCACAGTAATGTAACACTCATGCCCTCTAGAATGGCTCAATTTTTTTTTTTTTAAGACACGCCAAAAACTGGTGAGGATGTAGAAGAACAGGGTATCTCACATGTTGCTAAAGAGGAAGCCAGCAGCTTGGAGAACTAGAACTAAACATACAGTTAACTACGATCCTGAAACCTTGTTCCAGAGAAAAACTAAAACTCTTGTCCACACAAGAAGCTATATGTGAATGTTCCTAGGACTTTTATTTATAATTGACCAAAACCGCAAACAAGCTAAATGCCTCTCAGGATAAACAAACTGTGGCACATTCATGCCATGGAATAACTCATCAGTGAAATGGAATGAAATGCATGCAACATCATAACAGAATCTTGTAAAAAATTTTTGTTAAATGTAAAGAACCAGACATAAAAATCTATATACTGCTGGGATCTATTTATGTGGCTTTCTGGAAAAGGCAATACTGTAGGAACAGAAAACATATCAGTGGTTCCCTAGGGGAAGGAAACAACTGAAAAGTGGCACAAGGGAACTTTTGGGGTGTTGGAAATGTTCTATATCTTGACTGTGGGTATGATGACACAATTGTATATATCTGTCAAAACTCATTAAACTTTATGCTTAATAAGAGTGATTTTTATTGCATGTAAGTTGTATCTCAATCAACCTGACTTAAAAATGAATTTAAAGGCAGATGAAAGGGGACTTAAGGAGTTGGGTTAGAGCAGTAAATTATAGCTAAAAATAATATGACACTCTATATAGCTATCAAAAAGAACAAAGTGGGGCGCCTGGGTGGCTCAGTCGTTGAGCGTCTGCCTTCGGCTCAGGTCGTGGTCCCGGGACCCTGGGATCGAGCCCCGCATCGGGCTCCCTGCTCCGCAGGGAGGTCTGCTTCTCCCTCTCCTACTCCCCCTGCTTGTGTTCCCTCTCACTGTGTCTCTCTCTGTCAAATAAATAAATAAAATCTTTAAAAAAAAAAAAAGAACAAAGTAATTTGTGTGTACATTTTTGAAGAATTTACTTAAGTGTATCATTAAGTTGATGAAAAACAAGGTGCATACCAAGAATGGATTATGAAGAAATAAAAAATCTGAAGAGACCTAAAAACTAGTAAAAGACTGAATCAGGCATCATAAAACTTCCAACAAAGAAAGTCCAGGACTAGATGGTTTCACTGATGAATTCTACCAAACATTTAATGAGGAGTTAACATCAATCCTCCTTAAATTCTTCCAAAAAATTGAAGAGAAGGAAAGACAAACTCCTTCTATGAGGTCAGTGTTACTCTGATACAAGGCCAGACAAAGAAACTACTGGAAAAGAAAATTAAAGACCAATATCTTTGATGAATACACAAAAAACCTCAACAAAATCTTATCAATTGATATTCAGTAGTATATTAAATGTATTATTCACTATGACCAAGTAGAATTTATTCCTGCAGTGCAAAATCGTTCAACATATAGAAATCAACCAATGTAATACACCACGTTAACAGAATGAAGACAAAAACATAATATGATCATCTCTATTGATGCAGAGAAAATATTTGACAAAATACAATGTCCTTTTATGATAAAACACTCAACAAAAAAGAAATAGAAGGAAATGACATCAATTTAGTAAAAGTCATATATGAAAAGTCCGCAACTAACATCATACTCAATGGTGAAAGACAAAACTTTACCACTAAGGTCAGGAACAAGGCAAGGATGCTCACTTTCATCACTTCTATTAACATAATACTAGAAATCTGAACCAGAGAAATGAGGCAAGAAAAGAAATAAAAGGCATACAAATCGGAAAGGAAGTAAAATTGTCTTTGTTCACAGATATAATATTAGAATACACTAAAGATTACACACACACACACACACACACACACACACAACTGTTGGAAGTAAGAAACAAATTCAGTTAAGTTGCAGGATACAAATCAACACATAAAAATCAGTTGCATTTCTGTATCCTAACAATAAACAATTTGAAAAGGAAATTAAGAAAAAATTTTACCTTTAATAGCACTGGAAATGATCAAATACTTAGGAATAAACTTAATCAAGGAGACTAAAGATTTGTATATTGAAAACTACAAAATATACTGCTGAAATAAATAAACACACAAATAAATGGGAAGATATTCCATGTTCATGGTTCAGAAGATTTAATACTGTTAAGATGTCAACATTATCCAAAATGATCTATAGATTTGATGCAACCTCTATAAAAATCCCAATGGCATTTTTTTTTGCAGAAATAGAATAATCCATTCTAATATTTATATAGAATCTCAAGGGGTCCTGAATAGCCAAAATAATCTTGGAAAGAACAAAGTTGGAGGTCTCAAACTTCCTGAATACAAAACTTATTACTAAGCCATCATAGTCAAAAACAGTATGGTATTCACATAAAGATAGACATATAGACCAATGGAATAAAATTTCAAGCCCAGAAATAAACTTTTGCATATATGGTCAAATGATTTTTTACAAGGTTGCCAAGACCACTCAATAGGAAGAGGACGATCTTTTTAACAAACGACACCAGGAAAACGGGATATCCACATACCAAAGAATGAAGTTGGATTTTTACCTTACACTACCTGCAAAATTTAACTCAAAATGAATCAAAGACTTAAATGTAAGAGCTAAAACTATAAAACTCAGAATAAAACCTGGGGAAAAGCTTCACAATATTGGATTTCTTGGACATTATACCAAAAGCACAAGTTACAAAAGTAAAAATAGATAAATTGGACATCAAAATTAAAAAAAAATTCATCAAAAGACATAACCAACAGAGCAAAAGGCAGCCTATGAGATGGGAAAAATATTTGCAAATCATATACTTAAAAAGGAATTAATATTCACAATATAGAGAGAACTAATAAAACTCAACAACAAAAAAACTCAATTAAAAAATGGGCAAAGGACTTGCATAGATATTTCTCCAAAGAAGATATACAAGTAGCTAAAAAGTGCATGAAAAGATGCTCAATATTACTAATCATTACGGAAATGCAAACCAAAACCGCGATGAGATCCCACCTCATACTCAGTAGGATGGATGCTATAAAAAAACAAAACAAAACAGAAAGTAACAAGTTTTGGTGAAGATGTGGATATTTGGGAATGATTGTGCACTGTTGGTGTGAATGTAAAATGGTGCAGCCACTGTGGAAAACAATATGGCTGTTCCTCAAAAAATTAAAAATAGAATTTACCGTACGATCCAGCAATTACACTTCTAGCTATATACCTAAAGGAATTGAAAGTGGGATGTGAAAGAGATATTTGTACTGTTCACAGCAGCATTATTCAAAATAGCCAAAAGATGGAAGCAGCCCAACTGTCCATTGATGGATAAATGGACAAATAAAATCTGTATATACATACAATAGAATATTATTCAGCCATAAAAAGGAAGGAAATTCTGACATATGCTACACTACACCTGAACCCCGAGGATATTATGCTAAGTGAAATAAGCCAGACACAGAAAGACAAATGCTATATGACTCCCCATGTATGAGGTACCTAGTCAAATTCATACAGATAGAAAGTAAAATGGTGGTTGCCAGCATCTGGAAGAAGGGAGGAATAAGAAATTGTTTAATAAGCAGAGAGTTTCAGTTTTGCAAGATGAAAACAGTTCTGGAGATTGCCTGCCCAACAATATGAATGTATTCAACACCACTGAACTTTATAGTTAAAAATGGTTAAGATGGTAAATTTTATGTTACATGATTTAACCACAACTTAAAAAGTATTTAAAAGGTGAAAAATAAAAGCAAAGTGCAGAATAACAGCTATTTGTATACACCATTTATACAAATAAATTAACTATAATTTAAAAATTGAATTAGGGCAGGATACACCTGGGTGGCTCAGTTGGTTGAGCATCAGACTCTTGATCTTGGCTCAGGTCTTGATCTCATGGTCATGAGTTCGAGTCCTGGGTTGGGTTCATGCCGGGCATGGAGCCTACTTTAAGAATAATGAATTTGGGCTGGAGAACTGAGAATGAGAGAAAAATAGAATAATTAATTTTGTGTTTTGTTTTTACCTTTGGTGTGTTTTGGAATTTGGTCCATGAGTATATATTACCTCTACTTTGATAAAAATACTTAGAAATGTAGATTGATATAGATGGATAGGTAGACAGATGGACTGACATCAGATAGAGAAATAGATGGATAGATGCATATATAATTGGGAGGGACATATGAAATTGCTATTTGATCAATTTGACCCACAAAAAAAAGGCAATCTCATACAATTCAATAAAATATGGACATTAGCAGAAGAAAACAAAAGTGGCTTAATGTTTAAAATCCCTTCCAGTTTTGATTTTATGAATCCAAAAAAGATAGCTTAAGATATGTCTCAATTTAGTGTTAAAAAGTTAGAAGTCTATTCAGTTTTTGATATTATAGCCCAAATTGCTTCATTTGCAATTCTGGTTGCAAGTATTGGTTTTTGTGGAGCGTTTTAGCTCATCGAATTTCTAAGATTAGAATTTAGGCCTTACTGCATAGTTTATTTACAGCACATTTATTGAGACTTAAACAATACAGACATATGTAGCATCTTAAAGAATATTTCTAGACAAGTCAACTTTGTTGATTATCGTAGAGTGTTTTCCATGTACTAAATATATCAAGAGAGATAATTTGAATGTTATAGAAGTAGACTTGCCCTTTTTGGATCCACATCATTTTAAAAGAGGCAGAGCAGAAAAACCATGACTGTGAATTGGGAAGAAGCTTAGAGTGTTTGGTTCAAAAATCATTCTTTGCCCGTCATGGAGCTCATGTTCCTTAGGGAGATAATGTATAGTAATAGTTGAAGCATATAATAAATATCCTTTCTTACTAATGTATTACATTTTATTAGCTAGATCAATATTGCTGTAATTTCCACCCATTAGCATCTCATTGCTGTAAAGTACATAAAAATATTTACATTAACACTGATCAAAATTGCAACAGCGTATATTAAAATATGAATGACATATAATCAGAATTTTCTGTTTCTACTGCCTCCAGTTATTTGTGACCCCAGATATGAAGTTCAAGTTTATACTTAATAGCACAATTATGTAAATCTGTAATTCTAACACTGAATTACAGCTGGTAATGATCAATAATTATATTTATGTATGACGTGAAGTTAATACTGCCACCATGGATTAACGTAAACAACAAAATTATTTCTGCAGTCGAGAGCTAACAAATCATCATAAACAAAGAGAACGAAAACAATCTCTTCAGAGCCTAATTTCTCCAGCAGAGTAAACAGATTTTTCATTCCCAATGAATGTAAAGCCCCCAATTAGAGAGAACACAACTCTACCAAAATATCATGATGGCTGAGTGTTTCACTATACTCTTTGATTCTTATTTCAGTCTTCAGAAAAGGGACGATAACTCTGAGATATCTGATAAAGCTTTGTTGAGAAGAGCACTGGAAGAGGTGAAAGGCAGAGAAAGGCAGAAATTCCAAAAAAATACAACAAGCATTAAAAAAAAAACAATTTGGAGAATATACACATATTTCTATACATTATAGAGTTCAGTCTTTCCAAAAAAAAAAAAAAAAAAAAACAGTTTTGTAAACACATCAGAAAATTGTGCAGTTATTTTTTTGTCTGACCCTTTTTTTTTAAGAGAGAGAAAGAGAGAGAGAGGGAGGCACTAGGAGGGGAGGGACAAAGGGAGAGGGAGAGAACCTTAAGCATGAGCCCAACGTGGGCTCCTGAGATCATGACCTGAGTTGAAGTAGAGTTAGATGCTCAACTGACTGAGCCATCCAGGTGCCCCAGCCTGATCCTTTCTTGAATTTTAACCACATTTGGAAGAAACAAATGCTTGAAATGTTCCATATAAAAGAGACTGTAAGTTTCAATAATTAGGAATTTCTGAATCTGGGAGAAGACACAGGAATCATGCTACACATATTTGCATTGCCTAGTGCTGTGTAAATAGTGTGCACTTGATCAACACACAGGGTATAGGTCGAAGAGCCATACTGAAATACAATGAAAATAACTGAAGAACAGTTGCAATACTGCAAAACAATTATACTGCTTGCTAAGACTAAAATCAATGTCTTATTTCCTATTTCATTACTAAGGTTAAAAGAGGAGGGATTGCCTGTAGGAGGATAGGTATTTTACATCTCTTTTATTTATTCATCAATCACTTATTTTTAGCTAATGTTTATATATTGTTTCCTAAGGGCCAGGAAATGTTCTAGGCAGTTTGTATATAAGAACTTATTATTTCTCACAATCACTCTGTGAAGTAGGTACTACCAGTATCTCCATTTTACAGATGAGAAAACTGAGGCACGAGGGCATGTAAGCTCATACAATTAATGAGTGGAGGACGTAGGATTTACGTATGTTTTGCCTGAAACGGAAAATCATGTTCTTTGCCTCACACCACAGTGCAAAATCCAAATTATTACTATGTAGTGGAACTCTATTAAAATACTGAAAAATAAAACAAGATGAAAGCAGAGAGTGAGACAAACCATAAGAGACTCTTAATCATAGGAAACAAACTGAGGGTTGCTGGCAGGGAGCGGGGAGGGGGAATGGGGTAACTGGGTGATGGACATTAAGAAAGGCACGTGATGTGATGAGTACTGGGTGTTATATAAGACTGGTAAATTACTGCACTCTACCTCTGAAACTAATAATATATGTTAATTAATTGAACTCAAATAAAAAAAGGGAAAAAATAAAGCAGTTACTGGAAAAAAAATTATCAATAATCTTTTGTAAACCTCACACTAATGACCTAATATCTTTTCTTTTTATTATTAATTTCCACTAAAACCAGTCTCATTCCAACAAGAAGTAATGTTTATCCATGGATACATAAATTCCATGAAAAGAGCAGTCCCCTCTAAAGAGATGCATTTATGTTTAAGAACTGTTTAATAAACAAAATCAAGAATATATAAAAAAAGATAAGACTAACATTTGAGGGCAAAGACAAATGGAAACTAAGATTGCTGATTTGGAATTTTACTAAGACAAAAAAAATACAATTGTTAGCTTCTTAATTTAGGCCAAGCTAGATTATTAAACACCACTCCACTCCAATCCACTTCAGGATTTCTCATTTTCTGTGCTATTGACACTTTGGGGTCAAATAGTACTTTGTTTTGGAGACCGTCCTGTGCATTGTAAGATGTATGACATGTCTCTGGTTTGTTCCCACTAGATACTAGTAGCACCTCCCCACTCAGTGGTAACCACCAAAATGTCCCCTGGGGAGCTAAATCAACCCAAGTTGAGAACCACTGAATCCTAGACAAACCCTAACAACTGCATATGGTAAAATGAATTTTTAATAAATGCTTTTCAATAACCTAGAACACTTATTCAATAAAAGTCAGATATTATCTCTATCCTCAATCTACCTCGGACATGTCACATCTTGATACTATCAAGAATGAGTCTGGGAAATGAGAACTGACAAAAAGAATTAGTCATTTCCGTGTAACAACTTCTCATGGTGATGTTACCAGTGATGAGTGGCCTCCCTTCTTTTATGGATTCTAATCTCTGACATAGCTTATTTTTCACTATATTGACTATATTGACAATATGAATAGACATCTGGAAAGAGATAGTGTCTATTCCTCCTAACTCATCGACACAACTACTTTATATATCCAAAGATTGACTATTTCTAAGATAATAAGTTAAAGCTTTGTTTATGAATATATTTCTGTTCTTAATTTAAATAAAGTTCTAGTGTCTTTTAAAGGTCACCTTAACAAAATAATTCCATTCACTTTCACACTATAGAAACTTTTCTTGGATTGGTAGTAAGGAATTATTGGCTGATGGGCCAATTTTCTCTGAAAAATCCTAGGCACTATTATAGCAAGGGGAAAAAAAAGCAGAGTAATTCTACCCCTCTTGCAGAAGTTCCTTGTGACATGGTGTTCTCCTCACACTGTAAATTTTCACCCAGTAATATGGGATGATAGACTTATATTTCTTATCGGTCCCTGTGGGACTTCTCAAGCAGCTTAACCAAGGATAAGCTGGTTTAGTCTCCCTTTTCTGTACAAAAATGTTTCCAAGACCATACATTTATGTGAAATTTATTACTTTGAAGAAAAAATACATATAAAATTTGTTATATGCTAGTCACTGGCCTTTGAGAGTCAAAAAATTAGCTAATTCAACTCTCACAGTGCTAGGAGGTTGGCAACTATTTTAATAATGACCTTGACCTCAAAAACAAAGAAACTGTGGCACAGAAGGTTTAAATAACTTGCCCAAGATCCACAGCTAATGAGTAGCAGAAGCAGGATTTAGACATAGGTGGTGTGGTTCCAGAGCAGGCACTCTCAGCTCTTGGCCACACTCCAGAATGTTTTGTATCATTTTTTAAAAGAGCCCATTTCTTTTCTAACTTGAAAATACCTCTACATTTATGCAAAGAAAAATTTGCTATTCTTAATATTTTTATTAATATAAAGATTTCCATTTATCAGATAGCTGAGATTTTTGAGACAAAGCTCTAATCCTAAATTTGCAAAATGGAGACTGTGAGCTAGATTTGCCCAGAGGGGTGTGTGTATGTGCGTGTGTGTGTGTGTGTGTGTGTGCGTGTGTGTGTGTGTATGTATGTGTTGCACCAAACAAAGTTGTTATTATTACATTATTTGCCAACATTTAAAGCTATGGGAAATTTCTCAGAAAAATATGGATATTGGGTTTTCTTGAAATAATTGGAAGATAAGAAAATAACAGATTTAGTTTTCCTATATGGCAACAATCTGTCACAGCTATGCAGCTGTCCTTTTTATATGGGACAAGCAAGCCCCAGCACTCTCTGTTATCTTGCATCTTGCCAGTCTCACTCATTATGTTTCTTGATGATCTCTGTGGAACTTTAAGACCCCTGCTCTCGTCTCTGGAAAAACTGAAAAGAAGCAAGACAGAGCTTAGTTCTCAGAGGACATAGGGCTCCAGGGAGGTATCATTTCTAGAATTTGAGAATAAGGTGAGATAATAGGCTCAGAAAAATGTTCAGAGATCAATGATTAAATCTGGGTTACAGATTACAATATTGCGATACTGTGTTATTACGAAAACCCTAAATTCACCTGAGTACATTGTAAAGATCTTATTGGCTTTATTCAACAATTCCTGAATGGGCAGCATCCAATCTAGCAGATAGAAAGGAGCTCCAAGGAGTTGTACATAATGGAAGACTTTTACAGGCAGAAGGGAGTGGGAACAAGGAAGTTGTACTGGTAAACTTAGTTGTGGCAGGGTCACTTACCTTTAGGGAACTGCAGGGGTCTATCAGGCAGATGACTTCACTAATGCTGATCAGGTAATTCCTGATTGACTAGTTTAACATTCTATTTCTGGGAGAGCTGAAAGTGTAATTAAGTCAAGTCTCAGGACCGTGATGTAGGGCTTGGCATTAATGACTCCATTCTGGGCCTGTTGTCTTGTTTTAAACATGGTTTGTAAAAATATATATTTGGTCATTTCAGGTGACCAGAAAATACTTCTTATGTGTTCAGTCCTTGTCCACAGCTCCTGGCTCACAGCTCCCCAAACCCTTGGAATCTCCTGAGCAATAAGGGCAATGGAAACATCTTTTGTTATAGTATTTAGTTCCTGAAAATGCTTCAGGGCCACAAGGGTGAAAAGGGTAGGCTGTCATTCTTAAGTCCCTTTCCATCACAAGGGGGTTTGTGTTAATGAAGTAACTTTTGGAAAGCACCTGAGCTGGTTGCCAGTGGAACTAATCGCCGATGGAGGGGTGGAAGTTTCTGTCCCACCCCCTCATTTACAGGAAAGGAAGAGGGCGAAAGGTTGAATCATCACCAATGGCCAATGATTTAATCAATCATGCTCCTTTAATGGTCTCCATAACAACCCACAAGGAGATGGTTCAGAGTGCTTCCAAGTTGGTGGAGGTCCTGGAGAGGGCACGGAAGCTCCCTGTGCTTTCCTTATACTTCACCCTATACTTCTCTTCTATCTGGCTATAGCTGAGTTATATCCTTTTATCACAAACCAGTGATCAAGTAAGTAATTAGGTTTCCTGGGTTCTGGATCTTCTCTAGCAAATTAATCAAACCGAAGGAAGGGGTTGTGGGAAACCTGTGATTTATAGCCAGTTGGTCAGAAACATAGGTAAGAATATGGGCTTGAGACTGCCATCTGAAATGGGTGGAGGTGAGGCAGAGTTGGGGAGAGCCTCGGAAGGTTGTGGAGGAGAGCAGTTTTGTGGGGCTAAGCCCTCACCCTATGGAATATGATGCTGTCACTAGGTAGACAGTGTCTGAATTGAGTTAAATTGTAAGACTCTCAGCTGGTGTTGAGAACTGTTTGTTGGTGTGGGAAATCCTTAAACCCAACCTCCCCCCCCACCATAGAAATTGGGTTCCAGAACCGTATTAAATAGAAAAACCAGTAAGTCTGACCATGTACAATTACCATGCCATTACCCTAGAGTAGGTACTGTATCTTCCCCTTGATAAGAAATAGGAATTAAATTAGCAAGTGTGGCATCATTGATTGTTAAGTTGGCCCAGATGTGCAGAATGGAGGTTTGTAGAAGGCTCTAATTTTGTCTTTCCACTATTGAACTTGCAAAATGTGCACTATTTTGATGAAATTATCAAAGTATTTCTCACCTTTGTATATTACCTGAGCTTCATTTTTGTCGAAGAATTATATAGAAATATAAGTATTATGTGATTTTCTTGTAAACATATATTAGAACTTATTCTCTGAATTCCATGAAAGGCGAAAATATTTAAGAATTTACTAAATAGGAGAGGAGAAGGCTATTAAAAATGTCTTTAACTTCACTTAGCTAGACACTGGAATTTCACAAAACTCAACAGTGGTTAAATAGTTTAATTTGGAATGGTGGGCAATTAAGGGAAGCAGCTGATAGCTGGGAGATTGTAAATTATCTGCAAGTGGGCATAAGTGGTTATGTGACAAAATCTTCGTAGAACAGTTAGTGGAATGCTTTAAACCTGAATCCAAGGGCACTTGAATATATATAAAAAGTGATAATTAAGGAAGAAAGGACCTGTCAGTAAAGGGGTGATTCTCTAATGACACATCTGTCTATTAGCATTGTCTCCCTGGAAAACCAGAAACTGGAAGACCTTTAGTATTACAGTGGTATCAGTTACTTCATGAATGCCATTTTTGAGGAAACATTTCTCAGTAACTTTAATGCATTATAGAAAAATTTACAGTTGCATGGATGTACTCCCAGGTACTCAGCCTCAGAAATAGTTTATATTACGGAATTTTCATTGATGGTATTTACGAATCAAGACGAGGCATTGACGAATGACAGGTAGGCCAAGCCTATTCTGCAATCAGCAAATCAGTTTGAGAACTAGAGATTCAAATGTGTTTAGAGAGTAAAATCAACATGTGCAGTAAAAGAAGATGAATCAAAGCAGAATGAATGAGGAGAAAGTATTTGCAGATTGCTGATTAAAGCCATCATCAATACCCGAATGAAGAAAGCTTTGTCATTAGTTTCCAATTGGCAGGACATTTATCCTTAATGATTGTATACTTTGTGGTGTCAGCCAATATATATTATATATTCTTAAATTATCTGTTTCATAAATTCTCTATAGCTTAAGGTGTGAATTTTGTTCCTGTTCACTCATCTTCCACTGGCCATTTTAAAGTACAAAATCAACAGATTTTTTTTTTTTTGGAAGAAATCAAAGAGAAACTTTCCTGGGTGAATCTGCCTGGTATCTGAAGACTCTATTCTGGTGCAAAGACATAGACAACCAGGTTAGTGGCATCCCAGATAAGGAGGTAAATAAAAAATAGGACTGACTGGGTAGAGTTCCAGGGCCTGGGTGGGACAGAGAATAGTGGTTCAGAGACTGGAGGTCTTTGCCATGGCCACAGATCAAGAAGATGATGAAAAAGTACTCCTCAAGTTGTATTTTAATAGTCAATATTTGAAAAAACTCAGAACGAAGTTAGGTGGTCCAAACCCAGGTCATCAATCTAAGGTCTACCAGGAGAGAGGAAGATTAGGCACTACATGTATTATCTATTGCTGCACAGCAAGCCAGCCCCAAATTCTGTGGCTTGAAACCATAACAATTTACTATCCATCATGAGTTTGGGCAATTTCTTGGCTGATTTTTCCTCTTGGTTTCTCATGTGATTACCTTTTACTAGAGAATCTGCTGAGCTGAGGATTATCCAAGATGGCAGGTGGTGCACAGCATTAGCTAGGGAACCTCAGTTCTTCATGGACTGTTACCTTCCACGTGTCTAAATTGACTCCTTACCTGGCAGTCTCAGGGCAACATTGTCAGAGGTTAAAGGCTGAAGGGGCAGAGTATCTTGAGGCCCAGAGTCCATTACTTGTACAACTTTAATTTAGTCACATTTTATTTATTTATTTATTTATTTATTTATTTATTTATTTATTTATGCAAGTCCTAAGACTGCCTCAAATTCAAAGGGTGGGGATATAGGCTCTATTTCCTTATGGGAGGAGTTGAAAAGGATCTGGACATGGAATAGAGGCATTGAATCAATAGTGGGCTTGAAAACCAGGGACCCAGGAAAATTTCTCTTGAGTTAGAGAATGAAGAAGTCAAGAATAATTTTCAAGGCAAAATGTGAGTGCCCATAGTAAATGTTGAAGTGTTACTCCTGTGCTTACTTACTAGTGTTTTGGGTATGTTTAAAGATATTTAGAGGAAGTGAACACCTACAGAATGTGGCTTAAGCAGGGATTTCTCTGTGGTAGCATGGTAACTTAATTATATATTTATACATTTGGTTGGGACAATTATGTCTTCATGTCTTTCATTATAACAGTATAACAAAGTTTTAAGTGTTTTGGCTACAAAATAACTTTTCATTCATACTGGGTTTTATGTCCTAAAGGTATTTGAATGGTGGTGTTTCCTACCATACACTGTTAATACACTTTTCATTGAAAAATGATACTGTAATAGCATTCTGAGGTGACAGATGGTAGCAACACTTGTGGTGAGCATAGCATCCCATACAGAGAAGTTGAATCACTATGTTGTGCACCTGAAACTAATGTAACATTGTGTGTCAACTATACTCAAAATTAAAAAAAAAATGCAGAAGGATTGTTTTCTCATGGTCAGAAGAAGACATTTATCTATGGGTCTCAGAACTTCAGGGAATTTTTTCTTCTATCTTGGAATTGTAGGTTATGTGATTTCTCTTTTCTAGTTGCTACTCAATGGTACAGAAAGCAGAGGACCCAATATTACTCAGATGGTGATGTCAATAAAAGAATCTTAGGTCTAAGCCTTTCTCATTGTAAGCTTGTTTTAAGGACAGCTGTGTATAACCGCATGTATTGAGGAATGCCTGGTTTGTCATTTTGTGTTGTCCACAACCTATTAGGTTTATCCATACATTAATCATTAGATTATGTTATAATGATCCAATATCCTCAGTTACACAGAGCCCTGAATGTGTTTAACAAATAAAGTGATAATCTGAATTCACTCTTTAAATGTCTAGTGTAGTCATAGAGTGGTCTAGATATTTAACCCAATGAGATCTTGACTTATTTTAGTTTTAATCTTCATTTGACTTCCTAATCATGGCAGATAATAGATCTAAATTACCTTCTTTAAATTAGATGAGAAAGATATGATTAAATTGAACTTTCGACCAAAATATCATTTTTCACTTACTCAAGAAATAGCATGAACGATGCCTATATTTCCACTCGTGTTAAATTCTAAGTTTCCCTCCACTGTGCAAAGGTGAGCTTTATTTCTTTTTTTGCATTTCTTGGAACAGCAAGTACACACCACTTCCCATATTTAGCATGCATTTATATCACATTTAGGTTTGACTGCGTATTACATTTCTCCTAAATAACAGTAGGCTAAAATGTTAATTTTTCTCTAGTGCTTAAAATAAGGTAGGCAGAACAGGGCTGATCTGGCAGCCCCCAAAGCTACTTCAGGTAACAAGTTCCTTTTAGATCATCTTTCTGTCATTCCTAAGGTGAGCCTATAGAACCCAGGGTGGTTAGTGGAAATCCAATTGTCATATGTATGTTCTAGAAAGCGGGAGAAGGGAAGAGAGGATAAAAGATAACTCCCTCTTTAAGTATGTAATACTTTAACCTTACTGACTCAATCTTACTCAAATATATACACCTGCCAAGAAAGCTGGGAAATGTAGTCTTTTAGCTGGGTACACGGCAAACCATCAATAATTAGGATTCTATTGTTAACAAAGAAGAAGAGAAGAAGAGGATGGATACTAAGAAGCAACCACCAGTTTTTTCCACAGTACTTAGTAAGAATTAATTGAATTGAATTGAATAGAGATCATAGAGATTTCTGATATGTGCTTTAAGAATCACTACTTGACAAGGTGTTAGAAATCACCTAACTTATTATTATTTGGCGCTTCATGCCATTTAAAGTATAACCTGAATTTAGATTACCAGAAGATGCTGTAACCTCTTAAAGTATGAATCTATTTATCTTCAATTTCTGTGCTGAAGGCAACAGCTGCATCTTACCAATGAACCCCCATCTGATAGAAACATGTGTCTGATTTCTATTTTAGTCTTGGCATAGTAACTGTGAAAGACTTTGGTTGGCACTTAGTTATATTGCTAATATGTCACCGACTATTATTGCTACTGAACCAGCTTTTCTGTCACATCCCTTATCATGTAGCATATCTATAACCCTCATAACTAAGCTAGATTTCAATCTACTCTTTTATACAAATATACATCTTAATTCTGTCTCTAAACATGCACACTCCCACTGCCTTGTGCATTTCACATTTTGTCTTCTATTTTCACTTAAATTCTAATACCATTATTTAAAAATTGTCAAACACTCAAGAAAGACTGAAAAGAAGGAAATCAACTAGAAAATTATCCAGTTGGCAGCACTGTGTACAAATGATAAAACTGTATACGTGTATTACTTTAAACACAAGAGATGATTATTTTGCTTGCTTTCTTTTGGTTTCTTAGAACATTAAATCTTAAAATTGGTATCTACTCAAAAATTTGTTCTATACTCCCTTTAGTAAAAGCATTGTCAATATCCTGAAATCAGAGTTTTAGGAGGTTTAAATTGTTTTTTTTTTTTTTTTAAACCAAATGTCCTTCACAATCTTCTGCTGTGTCTAAAATGCCACTGATATCATTTTGTATGTCCCTAATTTCAGGTATTTTATTTTTCAGTTAGGAGATTTCCATTTGATTCTCTTTAAAGGTTTAGTTTAGTGTTAAAATTTTTTGTTCATTTCCCTCCTTCTCATAAATATATTTATCATCATTATTTTATAACCTGTTAAATCTAATAATTAGGTGATCTGAGAACGTTTTTTGTTGTTGTGGGTTCCCCCCCCCCTTTTGGTTTTTAGGCATGCAGATCTGTCTTTAGCATGCAAAGTAACTTTTGATTAAATGTCAGATAGTATACATAAAAATCATGGGGGCTGCAGATGATGTTATCTTCAGAGATTAGAGAGAGTTCACTGTTTTCTTTGGTAGACAAAAGGAACGAAAGTTGATCACCCAAATAAATGGAGACTGCCGCTTTGACGCTGTGTGGCAGTGGTGATGTGGCTTGGCCTTCCCAGGTTCACCTTGGACCTCTAGAGTCTCCAGTTAAGTAGATGGGGAAGATTTAGGGGCCCCATTCTCTTGGCAAGTCTCATACTCTAATTTTTATTTTCTGAGGCTGGTGTACACCTCCATCTACTTTTCAGATATTGTACACTTTAGCTTTTAACCTTTCATCTGCACAGTCCCTGAATGTGGCCATTCCTTTGAGGTAAAACCCATTCATGCACTTGAACTTCCTTTCTGAATACATATCACAAGGTCTTTTGGTATTTCTTTTCCCCAGGAGGAACACTCTATTAGTCTAAACCTCCAATTCTCAGGCTCCTGGTCAAGCCTCGGATTGGCAAATGCCTCAGGTAAAAGCAGCAGCCAAGGTCAGCTTACGCTCTGAGAGGCTCCCCTCTCTGGAGTTTTAGACCCTTCAGTCCTTGGTGCCTCAGCAGTTCTCCGGTGTCTTCGAACAGATGATTTGCATGTTTTATCATGTTTTCTCTGAATTGTTCTCTGAGAGAGTTTTGGACTGCCCAAAACTACTCCATTCCATCTGGTAGATTTATTTATTTATTTATTTATTTATTTATTTATTTATTTATTTACTTATTTATTTACTATTTGCTCTCTTTATCTTAAATAGTATACCATATGGACACGTTGGAAATTTTTTTTTTTAATTTTTTTTTTAAGATTTTATTTATTTGCGCGGGAGAGAATGACAGACAGAGAGCATGAGAGGGGGGAGGGTCAGAGGGAGAAGCAGACTCCCTGCTGAGCAGGGAGCCTGATGTGGGACTCGATCCCGGGACTCCAGGATCATGACCTGAGCCGAAGGCAGTTGCTTAACCAACTGAGCCACCCAGGTGCCCTGGACACGTTGGAAATTTACCTCTCTACCTTTGTAATCTGTTAATGACAGACTAAAATATCAATGGTCTGAATGTATACTGTATATAGGGAGGTATATTACTTCACAAATGAAAACATAAACTAAGATTATGTCACCAAATACATAATCTTAATAAAATGCTTTCAAAATTCTTAAACTTTATTAAATATGTGTATTATATGATGTCTTTAAAATGAGCACTTCAATCTCAAAAGTATATTTATGCATTCAGAAGAATTTTCCAAAATATTTGAAATGTTTATCTGACAGAATTTTTTTATGTGCTTTGTTCCCCCCCAATATCTAATGACATCTTATTTTTTAAAAGTTTATCCAATTAACATATAACCTTTACACTTATATAATAAAGTAGATTCTTGGAAATTGATAGATCTAAATTTTCTAATTTCTATCTATAGCTTTTTCTCTTTGAGAAATCTCATCTATGCCTATTAATTCAAGCACAGGTCATACAGTAGAGATGACTTTCAGCCCAGACAACTCTTTTGGGCTCTAAATTTGTACATAGAAAAGTCACCAAGTTATTGTGACTTAAATGTCACATGGATATGTCAGACTCAACTTGCTGAAACTTTATTTCTACCCCGTGACTCCCACTGTACCTGACATTTGGCAAGCACATACTATATATTGACCGATTGATTGAATGACATCCCCCACCCATCTCCAATCAAGATCTTCTTTATTCCTTACCTTGGTGAACCCAAGAAAACCAACCACCCCTTGTAATTATCCCAGGTTCCACATACCACTTTCTATTACTCATTTAAGAAGAAAATATCTCTCCTTTTTTTATTTGTTTCTTCTAATTTCTGTCTTTTTCCATAAGAGGTGTTCTCAAATACCTAAAACTACTTGCCTTTCCCTATCTATTAAGAATAAAACACACAAAAAAATTCTAACTGTAAGCTCAGTATCTCTTGCCAGGGCTTATTGAGTGATTGATTTCATACCAGGATATTGGGGAGGAGACCTGTCAGTTATATTGGAGAAACCCTCAAATATCAGCCTTTCTTCACAGGTCATTCAGTTTCATCAGAAAAGAGTCCTTAGGGCTTTTTTTTCTGGGAGCAATAGACCTGTAGACTTGATTGAATATGTTCTGGGAGTGATTTTTCTCTCTATCTCTGCCTCCGTGTGTGTGTGTGTGTGTTGGGGATGGGGGTGAGTTCACCATTAAGTATATAAACTTTTATTTAATATGTCTATTTCAATATTGTAAGTTAGCCTCACCCTTTGCTGTTTATTTTTATTTTATTTTTTAAAATTATGTTCAACATAGTACTAGAAGTCCTAGCCTCAGCAATCAGACAACAAAAAGAAATAAAAGGCATTCAAATTGGCAAAGAAGAAGTCAAAATCTCTCTTCCCTTTGCTGTTTCTGATGTCCCTAAATCCACAGACTGTTTGAATTTCTCCAAATTATAAATCTCCAGGCTCTGTCACATGGAGAAGAGGCAACTAACTGACCTTGCTAGTTGGTGAAGTCCTCAGTAGGTTTTTCATGTTCCCATAATACCCTGTGCACAACTCTGTTACAACTATCATATTACATTATACTATGATAGATGTTTGTCTAGCTCTTTGCTTTCTGACTATGGATTCCCTGAAACCAGACTATTAGCACAAAGATAGTATTTAATGAGTACTTGAGATGATGGAATGATTGGAGATATATATATATATAATTTATTATTATATGTATTTATTTATTTCTTGATTTTTTTAGACAAAACTTCTTCAACAAATGTTTATGAGTAAGTGTCATGCATGGTTTTAAGGAGTGCTGATATATCAGTCAACAAAACAGAAAATGACCAGTGCCTTCTGAAACTTAGAGCCTAGTGATGAGAGAAAAAAGAAATTAAAAACAAATGTAAGGAATATGTAAGGTATATAATGAATTAGAAGTTGATAAGTGCCATGAAAATAAAGACAAATTAGAGCAGGCTGAGGAGGAATGGGAGTGTTGGAAGAAGTTCGGTTTGTGGTATTAAAGTTGTTTCTTAGGCAATGTTGGTGAGACTAGAGGAAAGACTTGGAAGAAAAGTATGAGCTAAGTGAATATCTGCAGGAAGAATGGTCCAGATAAAGAAAAACAAAGAACTAGAGCAATGGCCCTGAAGGAGAAGAGCTCAGTGTGGCTAGAGTGGAGTGAGCAGGAAAGGGGGAGAGTATGGAAGATATGATAACAGAGGAGCAGGCCCCAGCTCATGTTGGGATTTTTAGGCCATCGTAAGGATCTTGGCTTTTACTTTAGGTGAAATGGTGAGTCATTGATGAATGTTGACAATGACGTGACATGATCGCAATTACATCTTGTAGCATTGCCCTGTTGGTTATAGTAAGAATGGATTGTAGGAGGGAAGAGTGGACACAGGGAGATCTGATAGAGAAGTACAGCAGTAGTGATGAGAGAAGATGGTGGTTCTAACCAGGATGGTAGCAGGCGAAGTGCGCAATGGTTAGATCTTAGATATTTGAAGGTGAAGCTGATGAGATTTGCAGATGGATTAAACATGGCTTTTGGCCTGAATAACTGAAGGATAAATCTCTCATAAACTGGGGGACAAAAGGTAGGACTGATCTGGGGAGAGAAGATCAGATTTGGACATATATCGGATTTGTCTATTAGACATTTCCATGGCTATGTCAGGTCATCAAATCAGGAGAGATATTTAAATTGGAAACATACATCTGAGAGTTTAAGCATACAGATGCTATTTAAAGCCATAGGACTAAACGAGATCATCAAGGAATGGGGCAATGATAGAAAAGAGAAGATCAGGGAATGTGTTCTGGGGAACTTTCAAATGAATAGGCCTGGAAGAAGAGGAAGAACAGAAAAGGAGGCATTCATCAGGTAGGAGGAAAACCAAGAGACTGTGACCTAGGGACCAGATAAAGGAAGTGTCTCGAGGAAGAGGGAATAATCAACTCTGTTGATTGCTGTTAAGTCAAACAGGGCAGGAACTTGGAATTGATCAATGGATTTACAATTAGGGAATCATGATCGAAGAGCAGAATTTGGTGGCAGTGGCCATGGCATGGTGGTGATCTAGACTATGGTGAATTTAATAGAGAATGGGAGGAGAGGAATTAGACATAGAAAAGTCTGTTGAGGGTTTTTGCTGAAAAGGGAACAAAAAAGAAAAAAAAAGTTTGTCTAAACATGTGAGAAATAATATTATAAGAATCAGCATATTATTTCCCATATAATGATGGGAAAGGTCCAGCAAAGAGTGAATCGTTGATATTATAGGAGAAAGTGAGGGGCATAATTCCTGGGGCTATGCCCATGAGGAGGGGAGAAAGATGGGAACTGGTGTGAAAGTCAGACTTTAATTGAGAAAAGAACCTGAAAATGGCATGAGTCACACCAGGCAGGAAGGCAGAGTATGTGATCACATGTACTGGTAATGTGGAGAGTGGATTCTTCGGAGGTTCTTTTCTGATTGCTTCAATTTTTTCAGTGAAGGAAAAAAAAAATTATCCCTTGAGAGTGTGGATAAGGGAGAGGGTGTTGAGGTTCGAAGAATGAGAAGACATGAAATATTTGTGCAGGAGAATAGAAGTGTAAATGTACTGGAGACATAGTTAATGATTACATGATATCATTAAGGGCCCACTATAGACAATAAACAGGAATATGAGACCAGTCAGCATGATGGAGTATTATTCTCTAGCCAGATTTTGCTGTATAGCTGTGGGATTTAACCAAAATCAAGAGAGGGGCAAAAGAATTAAAGATATATGTAAGGAAATGTTTATAATGTTTGACTATGGAGATTTTTTTGTTTTTCTTGTTTTAATTCCTACTTAAATTTAAAGAAATCAAACAGAATTCTTATTTTTGTAAACCAAGATAGTATTTCCTGGAAATGGAATGATAATAATAATGGGTTCATTAATATTAACATACCAAAGGCGTGCCTGAGTGGCTCAGTCAGTTTGCCTTTGGCTCAGGTCATGATCTCAGGGTCCTGGGATTGAGCCCCGCATTGGGCTCCCTGCTCAGTGGGGAGTCTGCTTCTCCTCCCTCTGCCCCTCCCCCTGCTTGTGCTCTCTCTCTCTCTCAAATAAATAAATAAAATCTTTAAAAATTAATAATAATAATATACCAAAGAAAAACCCAATTTGAGTATTTAAAGTTTAAATGTATCTTTGAAATTTCATCTCTTTTTTAGAACTTCAATGAAATGTCACTACTGATATGTCAGCAATTGACTATTTCGTGTATATTCTCTAAATGGGAGCATTATTAACTACCATGGCAGTAAAGCAATGATGTTAAAAAACAAGATCTGTGACTGTCCAATCATTTGAAGCATCTCTTCTGGAGCAGATAATTAAGGAAACCACTGGTATAAGAGAGAATAATGGATAACACACAGAAAAGCATTGAATTTACTTCCAAATCTCATTTTCAGAATTGTTATTAGAACTATATATCTGTACAGTTGACCCTCAAACAACATGACTTTGAACTGCATGAGTCCACTTACGTGGATTTTTTTTCAATAAATATCATGCAGTACTGTAAATGTATTTTCACTACCTTATGATTTCTCAGTATCAGTGCCCCTAACCCTTGCATTATTCAAAGGTCAACTGTATCCTTTATTTAGCTGACCATTGAAATTATGCTAAAAATCTAGAAAAAAATGAAAACTGCATATTCACTGAAGTAAGACATCTTTTTAATAAGTACAAAATAGTCTTTAAGTGATCCTGGTTCTAGAAGAGGCAATGCAAATTAATGTGTATATTCTTTTTGCCAATGTTTTTATGTTGTCTGCGCAGTATGGCCCATTATTTGACATAAAACATGTAATTGATCTTTATAACATGGTACTTAATTGCTTTTCCTATATGATTAGTTAGAAACTTTTTTCCTCTAAGTTAGCATTCTCATTGGCACTAAAAGAAGTCTATTTCGAAATAATTCTATTGAAAGGGCTCTTAACCTAACGTATATGAATTGTTGTCTGTAGTCATATTTTTGGCAAAAATGTGTGTGTGTGTTTGTGTGTGTGTGTGTACGTACTTAAGCACACACTCCTGGGTAGAGATTCCTTCCTTTCATGAACTTCTCAGAGGGATCTTTGACCCCCTCAAAATAGTGGTGATAACTGACAAGTCTACAATAAAGGGACAGGTTTTTTCCTATGTTCTCAAGAGGAGTAATTCTTTAGCATCCCTACATCTATGACACAGAGTAAAAATTTGTATGTAGTAGTTTTAATTCATATGTAATGAAATCGGATTGCTAAAGGGAACAAATGGATGTACCCAAATCACCCAAAAGGCAACAGTGTCAAACACAAAAGCCACATTAAAAAAAAAAAAAAATCCTTCTCCAATGGACTAACCAGGAGCATGCAGTTTTTCAGCTGTGAGCAATTGGCTACTGATAACCTTGTTCATTAACAAACCAAGCAGCTGTTCAGATCTGCAGAAAAGCCCCCATGTTGTCCCTAAATACTCCAGTACAAAATCAGTGTAAACCAATTAAGTTACACAATGGGAAAAAGATCAGATGTGTAACTGACGCTTCACTTAACCTCAGCCTACCCTTCTTTTAGATTTCAATCCTCAACCTCCAGAAAATGATAAATTTTTACATCAAACTCCAATAAATGTTCCAGAGTAAATTCTACTATTTAAAGAGGAACATATTTTAGAAATCTAAAATTTGGAGGGGCTACTTGAACTTTAATTATTTTTTACACTGAAAAAAATAAATCAGTGACTGGAAGGAATCTGTGGTCCAAGAGATTTTATTATTTATGTTAAGAAATACTGTTTGCACTTACAAAGTTGTCAATTATCTGTGGAAGAAATGGTGGAGGTATTATTATTTTCAAATTATACTATTGTAATTGAATCAAACTGTCAAGATGTACTTAGTACACTTAAGATATGTCAACAAGAAATCTAAATTAGGATTTTAAGGGTGTGGCAAATTTCACACAAAATTATACACATTTATATTTTTCACACAAATGGAGTAAAGCATATGGTCTACCTCAGCCTTTGTAGCTATTAGCATTTTGAAATAATTTATCTCAAAACTCATTGTGCGAGAGTTGAAATGATTTTACCTATAGCTTCTCAGTTCTTCTTTATAATCTATTACTTCCTTTTGTTTGGATAGTATCAAAATTGTGGTAAATATTAATCTTAAAATTACAGAAATTTCAGAACTTCAAACGATTCTCAAGGTCCTTGGGTCCAACTCCTTTATTTTACTTCCTCAATAAAAACTCATTAGGAAAATAATCCTGTTTTTCACATTCATTTCTAAAGGGAACACAGATTTCTATGCTCTGTCACCCAGCCCAGTTCTCTCAGTGAAAGGAATGACCTTGAATTGAACTGTAGAAAGTACATGGAAGAAAAGTTTACTGAAAAAGTTTAGTAAGGATACAGGAGATTAATGCATATATTTGTGCTGGACGCCCTTTCCTGTGCTGCATATTCAAAGTGATGGGATCATGTTATTTATTATATTTTTCAGATCATTTGCAATGTTAATTTATATGAGTTTGATATTGCTTTTGTCTTTTAGTTATGTGTTATTCTGAGAAATCCCTGGGGAAGCAGAGGATTTATATGCTTTGTGTACACGTTCTGCAGACTAAGCGCTCTGGCATAATTATTTTTGGCACTCGCCAACTGATTAAAACATCCAATTTAACTCATGATCAGTAAGATTAAACCTTTTTAATATACCTCAAAAGTAAATTATCATTTACTACTCAAACATCCCTTTCTGCACATGTCCTCAATAAAGCTTTTCTTTTTTCGTTAATGTACCTTTTAACGAGGATTCCCTTTTATTTCTTCCTTTGGGCAAAACTGCCTTACCCTTTATAGAGAGGTAGGAACAAAGATGAGATGGGGGCTGACTAGATAAATACATGGAGTTTTAATGTGATACCAATTACCAGCCTTCATTTTTGTTGTATTTTGTAAAGAATCTGCTGTTCAAGAAAACATGTCCCTGCTTTGGGTTTACTTGATGTACAGACAAATGGGAACAGTTAGAAAGAAATAATATTTGAAAAAAATCGTTCATGTGACTTGGCAAAAAATCTGTCTTTTGTTTAATTTTACATTAGTTGCTTTGTAAAACTTAAGTGTTGCGTTTCAGTTTTGCAGTGCAACCCATTTGGCGGAATATCCAAAACACATTTCAACCTTACAGAATTTGTAGGGAAAAAATGTTTCCAAGGATTAATAAGTGTGATATAGTCTTGAATTAGAATAATTGTAGTTTGCAGGTCCTCTTCCTGCTGAGGACTCTTGCAGTGGATCATCCCTTTAATGGGAGACGTGGAAAGCAGAATGCCCTAGGTAACATGCCTTGGTTAAGTTAGGGCCCCATGGAGCTTGGAAACAGTCACAGGTGTAAACACCTCACACACTGAGGGAGGTAGGGGGGAGGAGAAGATCAGATTAGTAGAACCCTCCTGCATGGATGCTCGAGTGTTATTGTGTACAAATGTTGTGGTTATTGCCTTTTATGCATAGGATTAACATCAAATGAAACAAGAATTATGGAGTAGGGCTTTAGATAGAAAATAGGTCAAGTCAATGCAATAAATATCCTGTCAGAATTTTGATCCAGATTTACAAATACTTCACCAGATTGCTAATAAGCCTGTAGCCCAGCATGTAAATATTTGAACAGTATGAAAAATGCTTCTGAGTTAAACAACACTACTATGCCCCAAATAGGTTGAACTGCTGAAATGTCATAAACCAAGCAGAAGGGAGACCTGTCTGGAATGTGTGGTAGATAGAACAAAAACACTGCCAAAGGTGGTTTCCTAAATTGTTAGGAAATCAAAATCTCAAAATGAGTAAGTCTAGTAGTTGATTACACAAATTCTAAGAACTACAAGAAACAGGCTTACAAACTTTGTATAGATTTCCCATTCTTGGATCTAGAAGTGTTGGAGTCTTCTGAAAATACCAAGGGAAAAAAAATGACCACTCCTAACAATATCCTTAAAGTTACCATATCCATAGAGTGGTCTCCCTGCCAAGATGTATTCTGGACATGGGAATATTTTGAGAAGCCACTAATAAATGCGATTTTTTTTATTAGGCGTGTGTGTGCCAGCCCCCTGGACCTTAGGGGCTGCACATAGGCATAAGCTTGGTGGGCAAATATTTTCTCCATCTCACATAAAATTAGAGACTAATTTGCTGTTGAAGTCCAACGTATGATTCCCTAGGTTAGTGTATTAGTTTCAACAGTTATTAAAGCTTGCATAAGACCAGTCACATTTCCCTTGTACCACGGTACCTAATTTATGGTCTTGATTTTTTTCCCCCTAACTTTTTGGCCAAATATGACACTAAAGACCACAAGTAAAACATTTGGTTAAAAAGTGAAAACAATAATAATAAATGTTCTATTTTTTCTCCTCTGGTTCTAGCAGCAATTATACCAAGTTTCTAGTATATTTACTTGTTGCTAATTGATGAAATAATAATGGGCATTCTTTTCTATTAAGAAGCAAGTTCAATTATTGATCTCACCATCTGTAAAAAGGCAATATTCTATCACTTTCCAAGTGTGTGATTTATTTTTAACTTTGAATGAAAAAACTTTGAACATGGGAGAGGGTAAGCTTGTTGTGCTTAAATTTTCATAAATTGGCAACTTTTGGCACAGATTCTAAAGACAGAACAAGAATAAATGTCTCAAGCCTTGGTTGTTAGGGTCTGATCATGAGCGTTGTGGTGTAGAATTCATGGATTATTCATGTGTAATTACAGATAGCTATTGTGCTCCTTTAAATCATCCCGATGGCCCATTATGGCCCATAACAACTGAAATAGCAATTGTCATAGTAAGGTTTGGGCTCTGTCACAGAGTGTGGACTCTAATCAATAATGATGAATGGTAAAATTTTACATCAAGCAGTCCAAAGTCTGGTTGGCCCCTCCATAAATCTGTACAAACACTAAGCAGAGCAGCTGCAGGGTCTGGAAATTTAAAAGCCAACACTAGCCTTACCCCCTACATGCATTTACCTCTGTAAAAGTAAAAAAAAAAAAAAAAAATGGGGGGAGGAGGGAGAAAAGGAAATGCTCAATATATCAATTCTAATAATTCACATGCTGTTAGAAGAATTTTCCCTCTATTTAAATAGGAGTGAACCCTAGGTTGTTTTCAAGGTCAATTTCAGGTGAAAGGGGGGTCATCTAAAGGTCACTTCAGCTCCCATGCAGGTCAATAACACCTCTTCACTTCCACAGCAGACAAGCGCTCACACCCAATCAATCCACCAACGCTGCTGCGGCACCCAGCGTAATGAACAGTGAATAAATGTAGCCTATCATCACAAAACATGCTTTTTAAGTACCTTTCCTTTTCATGTAAAACCTCTCGCTGTCAAATTCTACATTCACTCATCCAGCAGTGAGTAGCAAAAGTGAGAAATCAGACTCTCATTGGGGTTGGTAAAAGGTCACAGCTGACAGACATGGAGGTTAAACTGCCGAGTTAAAATACTGTTCATTACCCACGGCAGCTTTTTGCTAACTACACTTCTTTGTGTTATAGTCAAGCAGTACATCAATATGCCCCTCCTCTTAATTTATTAGCAATTGTTGAATTGTGTGGGGTAGGGGCTAAAAGAGAAATTGATGGCTTGTATGTGGCATACGTATGTCTGTATCTATATCTATCTATTTTACTTTTGCTTTTTGAATACTTCTAATTCCTTATCTATTTTAATACTCAGTACTCTGTGCAGCATTGTGTCTACTTGAGATGCACCCTAATGATTCAGGAAACATAATTCCTAAGATCATAAGAGACTGGGTAATCTGAATTCCAAAAGCCCGGGGTCCGTTGTTTGAAGATTGTTTTTATTCAGGTATCTTTTTTCTTAAATGAATTGTGTATGAGACGTTTTGATTTTTTTCTCAAAAAAACCCTGATTAAATATATAGGACCTTGTAATTTCCACCAAAACATGCAAAAAATGCATGTTAAATGTACATGGTTTTCAAAATTCATTTTCTTAAAAACTGGAAGATAGTCTTATGCTGACAAGGTTAGCACCTATCGAACACATTGTCAGTCTAGAATATAATCTGTTACTTTTTCAGAGAAGTGTGTAATACCTGTATTTTTTCCCCCTAATTCTGATGTAGTCAAAGGAGCCTTTAAAAGCGGTGAGTAATCACTGGAGTTGAAGTGGAAACAGTACTTTTTCTGAAGTCAGTTGACTAAATGAAATGGTTTGGTGTGAAATCTGAATGGATTAGAACAATTTTCCAAAAATGAAATTTCACTCTTTGATTAATTAATACGTAGGTGGAATTCCCTTTATTGAAACACAGAGGCTTTGTATTTAAAGATACCAATACGAAAACAAGTTGTAGAGTGTTACAATGCAAAATCACAAATCATGAATAAAATAAAGGTTTATTTACATGCTCTCTACTACAATAACTTAACTCAACAAAATTACCATTATCTATTTACATCTTTAAAAAAATGCATTTTGAGATTTATTCTAGAAAAATATATCTTTTTCCCCCTCCTGTATGCCTTCTCTCTCAGTGGGACTGAAAATAAAATGTTATGACTTAAATCACAAGAGGCTAACATCATTTTTAGCAACAAGGGCTGCATAATTTCAAGACTATGAGTGAGTGGCTGACTTTAACTAAAATGTTTCAGTTCTCTGCGTATATAGGTACATAAATAATTCAGAATTAATCCCTGCAGAGGGGACAATGGGAATCGTAAATTATCCATGTGCCGTCCTCAACATTAGAGGCAATGAACCTATAGTAACAAACTATGAGTGTTACTCATTACATACATTTCACAGACACCTTAACCTTTTGAATATTAATTTCCCTCTGCAGCTTGTAGCTAGGCAGATCATTTTTTTAATTTTCCTTCCCACTCCTCTTGCCTTCATTTCGTTCTCTCACGAAATCTCCCAAACCGTAGTTAAGCCACAGCTAAGAGTGGATGTATTGGAATACATTGATTTGTTACAGAAAGGGTGTTTTTTTTTTTGTTTTTTTTTTTTTTAAGCTGAATGTTATTCTGTAAAAACCCCTTACCATCACATGTAGCCTTTCTGTAGAATGTAAGGCGAGGTCCATCAGTCAGGCTGTTTTTGTAAAGATAAATGGGGTTGCAAATCTGGGCCAATCTGACTCCACTGTGGTTGGCAATGTCCTTTGAATTTCATAAATATGTATTATACTTTTTTAAGCTAAAAGGATACTGCAGAATTGTCAAAATTTTCATCTAGAGGTGAAAATAAAGTTGAAAAAAGAGATATGATAAATCCTAATTATAAAATTTATTAAATTATAAAATTTAACTTAGGGAGTTTATTTTTTAAAAAAGACTTAGATGTAACAATGGGTAGTCTCACTTTTGTCTCTAAATTAAACTTCCGGTTAAAAATACTCCAATTAGCTTTAGAACTCTTATTTTGAATAACATAGAGATTAAAGAAAGATTTCTTCCTAGTCTAATTCATTATGCCCCATTCCTGTTTATTAGATAAGATAAATTGAAATGTTTATCATAAATTTTTTGAGAAATAAAATTTTAAGATAATTACAAATATTTATAAGGATATACATAAATATAGGCACACATGCATATATGTATTATACATGTATGCATATAAATTGATGTGAACATTTAAATCTCTGCATTTAACTGAACTATACATCATAGGAAGGGGTGCCAATAGACATGGCTGGAGTGAAGTTCAACAGAATCCTTGTGCACCAGGCTCTTCAGAGTTTTCCACATGTTTTTCCTCAGCATAGTTGCATGGCTTACTCCCCCATCTCTTTAAGGTCTTTTTTTTTTTTTTTAAGATTTTTTATTTATTTATTTGACAGAGAAAGACAGCATGAGAGGGAACACAAGCAGGAACACAAGCAGGGGGAGTGGGAGAGGGAGAGGCAGGCTTCCCGCTGAGCAGGGAGCCCGATGCGGGGCTCGATCCCAGGACCCTGGGATCATGACCTGAGCCAAAGACAGACGCTTAACGACTGAGCCACGCGGGCACCCCTCTTTAAGGTCTTTAATTACCTCTCTATACCTTCCATTAGTGTGTAATTTAAAATTACAAACCCACCAATATCCATGATCTCTCTGTTTTGTTTCCTTCCTTTATCTCTGAAACTCTTGTAGCTCTGACATAATAGATAGTGTGCTCTTTTATAGACTTATGTCCAGACTGGAAAATTTTTGAGGATAGGAACTTTTGTGGGTTTTGTTCACTGCAGTATCCTGAATGCCTGAGAGATAGTAGGAGTTCAATAAAGATGCTAAAGAAATGAAACATGGTAGTAAATTTTAGGTGTAAAGAACTATTTGAGAATCACTCTAGTCCCAGTACGGGCGACTAATGGGGCAAATCATGACATGAATCTAAGGCAACATTGCCTTCTCTTTCTGTGGCATCCCCTGCACCTTGTACAAAACCTTACCTTTGGGCATCCATTGCTTTTGGACTCTCCCTGCAACTGCTTTTATTGACATTCAAACTTGCTCTCACTAAAAGTCTGCTATCATTCACTGACAAATTACATTGTACATGTTAATTTGTTCCACAAAATGCATTTGCATTTTTAAGACTTGTGCTATACAGTTAAAGGATTTGTTTTCTATGAAACAAACAAAAATTGCCTCTACAAACAGTAGAGGCAATTAAGTTAGATGTAGTACCTTTTTTTTGTTTGGTTTAATGGACTTTTGATTTTAGATCTTCAATTCATGTTATATAAATTTCCATTCCTCTCACCTATATATAAAGACAGTCCTGCCTATGGTTCATTTAAATTCCCTGGGGGCTGGGGTGTGGCCAACAGGTGCTCAGTCATTTGTGCACACACACACACTTTTTCATGGGAGGGAAGTAACTAATTCTTTGTATTTTATATTTTTTAATTTTTTAAAATTTTATTATGTTATGTTCATCACCATACATTACATCATTAGTTTTTGATGTAGTGTTCCATGATTCATTGTTTGCGTATAACACCCAGTGCTCCATTCAATACGTGCCCTCCTTAATACCCATCACCAGGCTAACCCATCCCCTCACTCCCTCCCCTCTAGAACCCTCAGTTTGTTTCTCAGAGTCCACAGTCTCTCATGGTTCGTCTCCCCCTCTGATCCCCCCCTTCATTTTTCCCTTCCTACTATCTTCTTTTTTTTAACATATAATGTATGATTTGTTTCAGAGGTACAGGTCTGTGATTCAACAGTCTTACACAATTCACAGCGCTCACCATAGCACATACCCTCCCCAATGTATTTAAAATCCTTTGTAACAAATTATATTTTTTAAAAAGCAGACATTTTTTTCTCTAAAGTCCAAAGGGTTCTTTGAATTTATTGAATATCTGGATTTAGATTTTACTTTGGAGATGGTATTTGTAGTTGTTAAGAAAATCAAAGAAAGAACTTGATCTCAAAAACTCAGGCCATCTGCCCCCAGTTTTACCCCAGGAGAGCATTGGCTGTTTTTGTAGGATTGAGTCATAAATTTTATCCTATCATTTTGGCATCAATGATATTGGTGTAAAATAATGATTAGGAAATCACAGTTCATAAAAATAACGTATGGACTCTTTTGTAACTCAATTTTTATGAACAAACCACAGTTGAAGCTATAGGGTCTGATTAAACTGTTATTCACCATATTTATGTGGGATTGTGAAAGCAAGGACCCAACACATAAGTAAATCACAGCTTTTTTTTATAACAAGTTGTATGTTGTTTGAGTATATTTTTTCGAGACATACCCTTTTTGGTAACCCAATCCTTTGTGCGTTGAGCAGAAGTGCTTATCATTTAGTGAAGAATGACTGTGTTGTAGCAGGACTGAATCTCAGTACTTAATTATAGTTGCATAAGAAGCAAAACATTTTAATTTTGTGTACCTGAACTTAGGTTCTACTTTAGGTCTAAATTTGGAAGATAATATTAGCCATTCCAGGTGTTCTTTATCCATTCCTTTGGGTAGAAACCTACACTGCTGGGGGTTGTACCGTAGCAAGGCTTTGGGGGTGATGCTGGGTATCTTGCTCACCGCCATTGACATCACCTACACTGGCATCTGCAGGGGCATCTCGTTACCTAAAGAATTTGGCTTTCAGACCAAGCACATCCCTCCTGTATTCTTCTCTTCTGAACCTACATGACCTCTTTCTCTCCGAACTCCTTAAAGACCTCGTTCATGCATAGGACATTGCAACTTATTTGACTCTCTCTGGGGCCACAGGAAGCTTGTAGCTTTCCCTCTGACTTAGCGGATCATGTTTTGTGTCAGAACCATATGGCTAGACACCCCACTGAGCCATCTTTACTCTCCCTCTCCTGACATCCATGCTGGTTGAGGAGATAACACTAGGCTGATAGAGATTTTCTGATCACTACATTAAATGTGAGCAGTAAGCACCAACCCTCTTTCTCCTTTGGTTTTCCCAAACTCATTTGAACATGGTTCTCCCATGGTTCCCCCCTGTTTTCCTCTTCTCTTATGAATCTCTTTAAGAGTAGGGCAGTGGATCCTGATTGTAAAACAGAACTTTAGGGTGGAATTACTAGAGTACTTGTAATTATCCTTCATGATGCCATCAAGTTTAGAAAAGACTATTATAGAATAGGCATGTTTATATATCCCAGTTAAGGTGCATTATTATTGATAATTTTTTACCCCACAATGGGATATGTGGTATTGGGACATTTGCTTCAGTTTGGAGCAGTGGAGAACAGAGTACATTCTCTTTCTGTAGAAAATAATGAGGACGGGGAAAAGCAGACTTCTCTGTAACTTATCTCGACACATTCTTGAGGAGTACAGAGTAGGGGTAGTTGATTTTAAAGTGAGAAAACCAACTCAGAAGGGGTCTGAGTTGTTACTTGATGAGGAGCCAGGTATCCCTAGTGGAAAATAGGTTAGTCTTGTGGAAAGTAGTTTCCTTAATTCCTTGTTTTCTTCAAGCCACCATTTCTAATGGTAGCCAGACTATGGTTTAGCAGGCACATACCTTCTTTGGAAACATGAATGTTTACATTCTCGTAATTTCATCCTCATTCTGCAGGGAAAGAAAGGAATTAGTGAACATGTGTCCTAGTTATTCACTTTTATCATTTTTACTCCCCAGGCCCAAAATATATGAATATAGTGCTGGAGGGCCATTTTAGTACTTTCCTTTAAAAGTTAAGAACAAAAAGAGGAAACAAAGTGTTTTGTTTTGTTTTTGTTTTTTTTGTTTTTTTTTGCTGTTAGTGACCTTCTGTAAACAAAAGATTCCGTTGTATTGTTGCAACATCTTCATAGTGAATTCAAACTGAGCGATCCTATTCAACCAGATAAGTCTTGCAAGTGGACCTGAAGGAGTGAAAATCTGCAATGTCTTTTTCAAAATTAAAGTTGGAGTGTGTAGTAATATCAAATTGTTAAATTTTGTGTTCACATTTAAATCAATTCCATTTCTATGAAAAGGACAACCAGGGTAGTTTAGAATCTAAAATGAGATCATGTTGCCAAAGAACTCTTCCTGTGTGTGGTGTGGAATGAATACACCACCCTTCTAGACTTTTTTAGTACTTTGTACACAGTAAACGTGAAATAAATGCTTGCTGAATCACTTTAGGAAACCATCTCTCCTTATACCCATAAGTGCCCACAAATTATTTCTTCCTGAAGGATTTTAGGTCAGTCTCTAAGGACATACCATCCTTAGCAATATAGTTTATTGGTTTAAAACATGATAATGTAATATAATAAGAGTATGTGATAATCTACAAATAGCTGGCAGAGAATTAACATAACTAGCTATACATTAACTTTTTTGAGAGTTATATGAATAGATATAAGAAAGTGTGTAATGAGACCATGAAGCTACTATGCATCTGAAGATGAAGGTGGTGCCATAGAGATGAAAAAAAAATTAAAAATGCAGAGTCTGGTGACATCAAAGAAATTGTTTGCTTATTTCTTAATTTTGGTGTTCCCAATTTTTACTGTTCCCATTTAGAGGCTACACAATGGCTACCATCAACTACTTAAAACTTAAATGTTCATCCTGTGAAAATAAATATCTGAATTATGCTATTGTAGGGAAATATAAATATAAATTAACATACTAAATTAGCAAAATAATAGTTATTGCAGTCAAATGCTCTACCACTGAGCTATACCTCCAAAATAGTAGTTATTGGATCATTAATTGTAGCTATGGAAAATCTAGGCATTGATCAAAGTACTCTTTTCTTTACTTATGTAATTGTTAAAATAAAACTGCTCAAATGAAAATTATTTTGCAATGCAAAGCAAATCTAGATGATGCTTTCAACATATCAATGCTTTTTAAATATAACAAATAATATTACTTATAATGTTATAATGTATTTTGAGATAATGTTACATGAAAACTTCTTAGTGAAATTAATGAAAATACACATTCTTTTAAAAATCAACTTTTTAAAAAAACTAATCTTAAACAATTTTATAGTTGTGACATACAACCATTAGGGTATTTCTAGAAGTGATATTATACTTAACACCCAACTTTGCCTTTCTCCACTTTTACACTTATAATCTTGTGTTCTACCATGATCAGTGTCCCCAAGGCTATTGCTTCTCTGAGATGGTATTTCTGGGAATGACCTTATAACATTATCAGAAATATTGCTGCCAACTCTGATAATAGTGGGTAGAGAAAGGTCTAGGACTTTACTGTAGGGACTAGGCAAAACTATCAAAAAATGTTAAAATTTAGAGGCTCTGTAGTTTAACTCCTCCATAAACATATACACAGTCACATACATGATTCCAAGAAAATTAACTTCCAGAGGTCAAGTCTATATTATATAAATGATAGTACAATCCATTGAATGATTCCTATGTAAGAAGTTCTCTATACATTTTATACGCCTCAAGGTACTCAGAACCCAGGAGTTTCTCTGAAAATTTAAGACCAAAGATCCACTAATGTAGGCGTTACAGGATATCCACATTGTAATTTTTTTTAGTGCCTGATTTCTGTAGGGCACCACAAGTGCTTTTGAATTCTTTCTTAAAGCTCATGGATAAACTGAATAATTGAAAAATATCTTAAAAGTTGATGCGTCAACTAGAGAGAACCTGGTGAAAAATGTTCATCTACTCAACATTTTCCATAATGAGCCTTGATCAAAAAATTGAAAAAGTAGCAAACAGTATCTGTTTAGGTAATTCTTCAGAGTATCATTCTGTAGATAGAAGAAACCAATGCCAATTTACTGAATAATAAAGGACCCAAGATTAGTTGAAATTTCATTTAAAAATTTGGATTATAACAAATCCTTCAGGCTTAAATTAAGAAACAGTAATGTCCATTTCCATCATGGATTTAGACTACATGTTCCTTTATAGCAGACATTTTATCTTCTTAGTGGTTACATCACTGGCATCCGGGATATAGACATTCAGTTCATATCAAATGAATTGATGAGTGACTAAATGAGTGAATGATTGAAAAAAGGAGTTGAAATACTTTTTCAGTTTGTCATCAAGTTATAAGTACTTTACAGTTTCGCCTAGCAGAACACATTCTATTATAGAACATAATGTGAGAATAGAATGGGTAAAGATATAATAAATGCAATATTTGTAAGAGGTACTCATTCAAAATAAATCTTTGCCTCAAAGGCAAATACAAGTCAAATTGGTTTTATCTTTTCACAATGGTGTAATTCAGATGTCGACTCTCAAGTGTTTCATTTACTAAGGGGGCATACATTCTTTTTATTTTTCTTAATCTTGCTTTCAATTTATATTGAAATTAAATAGTAGATTTTTATTCAGAAAAACTCTAAGCGAATGGAAAACTATTGCGTCGATATTGTAGTAAAAGAGTGAGAAAAACCTATGCTTGATTATTTTTATTTGTAGTTATGTTAAATGAATTGTTAAAATAAATCAAGTAAGCCCACTTGACTAGGACTTAAAGATTACATGATTTTTATTTTTAGAGAAAAAACCCCTCATAAACCATAGTCCAATTATTCAATTTTGCTTACTAATTATGGAAACTACTCATTTCTTGGCCTCAAGCAGTAGATGATACATCTCTGAAGGGTGACACAAAATCTGTCACCATCTATGGCTCATTTTATTCAATATAAATATTTTTGGAAAACAAAAATACATAGTTTAGAAATTCCTACATTCAATGTGGTTGATATATGCACCATTTCTGATTATGTGAGCCTTGGTTCATATCCTCCTTTAGATAAGGTTGTGGGTTATGCTTTTTTTCCCTCTGGGACAGTGAAAAACACAGAAAGACATCAGTTGGAACAAAATTATAAACATGTTTTCTCATAATAAAAGCTGGTGTTTAAGCTATCAATAAAATTAGAATTAAATTGGGCCAATAGCTCATATTTTTAGAACTATCATTTGAGAAATTGTATCTATTTCTTTCCTATATGGCACAAAAGGAATACTGCTGAGTAACAATTTGAAATAAATCTCCTTCCATGCTTTTTCAAATGTCCTCTGAAGCAGCTAAAGATATAGAGCTGAATTAAACTCTTCAAAAAATGTATTTTAAATAGTTTAAGATTATAGGGAGGATTGATGAGATATGTATGGAATTTTCTCCCTGCATTCATGGGATCCTGTACTAAATATAACTGTTAAAATTTCAAACAAGTTTCATAGCAACCATCACTTATAGGATATGGAGCTCACAAATACCGTTATTGGATGGGAGATAAAGATTTTAGAAAAATTTTCCACTTTAACAATATTAATCTAGAAAAGCTGGCCCTCATATTTATTTATGGAGTAGTTATTCTTGCCATTTTTAATTCTTCCAGCAGTCCTCACTGCATTGTTTTAAGAGCTTTATGAGAAGTTAGGAGCTTACTAACTTAGGTCATAAAACATATTGGTATATTCTAAAGACAATCACTTATCATGAAAATCATATTTTTCACTTTTTATTTAACTATATAGACTACTTAACAAGTATGAACTTGAAAGAAACTGATGATAGTGATTCCGTTTATTATTATTGGTGGATAATATTGGAAACAATTTAAAATAATTAAATTCTTAGAATTTTTATCACTCTTCATATATTACTTAAAAAAACATTATTTTTAACTTTTTTTTCTATTTTACCATATTTCTCCATATGTTATTTTTTTTATGTTATGTTAGTTTTAACTTTTTGAGGAAACTTCATACTGTTTTCCAGAGTCACTGCACCAGTTTGCATTCCCATCAACCCTGCAGGAGGGTTCCCCTTTCTCCACATTCTCACTAACATCTGTTCTCTCTTGTGCTGATTTTAGCCACTTTGACATGTGTGAAGTGATAGTTCATTGTAGTATTGATTTCTATTTCCCTGATGATCAGCGATGTTGAGCATCTTTTCATGTGTCTGTTGGCCATGTGAATGTCTTCATTGGAAAAAATGTCTATTCATGTCTTCTGCCCATTTTTTAATTGCATTATTTGTTTTTTTGGGTGATGAGTTGTAGAAGTTCTTTATGTATTTTGGATACTAACCCTTTATCAGATATGTCATTTGCAAATATCTTCTCCCATTTGATAGATTGCCTTTTAGTTTTCTTGATCATTCCCTTCAATGTGCAGAAATTTTATTTTTTTTTTTGATGAAGTCCCAATAGTTTATTTTTATTTTTGTTTCCCTTGCCTCAGGAGACATATCTAGTAAGATGTTGCTTTGGCCAATGTCAAAGAGGTTACTGCCTGTGTTCTTTTCCAGGATTTTTATGGTTTCATGTCTTACAGTTAGATGTTTAATCCATTTTGAATATTATACTATGTTAACTAACTGGAATTTAAAGAAAAACTTTTAAAATACCCATTATTTTGTGAAATCACAGAGGGCAATATTTTGAGAATCATGTTTAACTTGAAACAATAAATCATTTCAAAGATAGAAATGTGAGATAAAAATTAATAATATTTAAATGATTGGAAGTCAGAAACAAATTCCTGACTGGGTATTTTTAAAAGCAGAAGAACCATCTATTTTTTTAAAAGTTTAGATATTACTAAACTAAAGAGAGGATGTGGATAAATACCAGTCTAATAATTGTGTTGCCTTGTAATGATGCATTCCACAATGTAGTGATAGAAGAGATTCAAGGGCTAGATCCCATGTTTTGTAGAGTATAAATTACAATTACTTATATAATAATCATCCAAATGACTAAACAAATCTTAAATAAAGGGCTATGTATATGTGATTTAAATCACTTAGCGTAATTCTGCCTGCTACCTGTTAGTTGAATTGGATTTCAATGTTTTAACTTTAGGTAACATTAGGTAATTAGGTATTTTAGACCATTTTAAGTCTGATAAAACTGATAGAACATCAGTTAGATTTTTAGTTAAAATTTCCTTTGTTATTTCCTTCTACTTTATATTTCACATAAAACAAAACTTACTGAGCTGAGGGGGTGAAAATAGTAGAAAGATCATACTATTGATATCAGCTGGATCATAAAATAAATGGGTACACGTGGGTACATCTCAGTCCTTTGTTGTTTTTGTGCCCTGACTTCATTTTATCTGTAGCATCTATTACTACTTAACATATTCTCTCTCCTCTCACTAGGTTGTGTACTCCCTGGGAATAAGAACTTCATCTTGTATGTTCATTTCTGGATCCTCAGAACCTGGTATGTAGTAGAATTTGAATAAATATTTGTGGAATGGAATAATTGACATAAAAATTTATATAGATGCATTTATGAAAACATCTATGCTCTTACATAAGTCGAAAAGATAGTGACATATATTACTTCCAGTGTTTGCCATAGTATTTCTCCCTTATATTTCCTCTTGTTAGTTTATACTTATTAGTACATGTGGATGACTTCATAGATTTTTTTCAAAGAAAATATAGATACTATTCTCGAGATACAAAGAACATTAAATTTATAACTAGCTATTTAAAGACTAGAGCAGGGGATAAGAAAAGATACCCCAAACTAAAAAGAATGTATTTTCTTTTCAATAGAATTTTAGTTGGCTGATAATAATTATGCACAAAATGAGACTTATCTCTAGGGTATGTGTTTCCTGTGTGTGGTGGTTCTATAAAGAGCAGCAGGATAACTTTCTTTTCAAAATACAGCCAAGGATTACCTTCAGTCCAGGTATTCCAATGGAGAATAAAATAATTCTTTAGAGTTGAAGAGGAAAGACAAATGCTTAGAGATAGGCAGGTTTGGGACACTAGGTGATAAAGTAGGCAAAAAAAAAAGAAAAAAAACTTCCATAATTTTAGCTCATTAACTGTATCATTGATATTTAACCCTCATTTATAAATAACCAAAGACTACATACACATAAATATCTTTCCATTAAATTAATTTCTTACACTTTTTGGTATGATCATATATAATTTGCTAGCATTTCAGATGCCATTAGATAATCTTGTCTGAATTTTGTTAATAAGTAATGATGCCAGTAGATAATCTTGTCTGAACTTTGATAATAGGTAATGAAACCTTGTAAATTCAGTTTATGGCTGAGACTAAAATCACATATTCTGATTTCACTTCATTTAATAATTAAAAGAAGAAATTTTGCACCTCAGAAAATACAGGTTCCTTAAGAATTCCTTAAGAATTGCTTCCATAAAATAGATAACTTAGCTAACAGTAAATGTGTAATAATGATTTTATTGTATGAGAAGTTTGTTTCTTAAAATTGTGCTCCAGTTAAAGAACATTGAAAGTATCCCCAAAATGTAACAGTCTTCTAAAACATAGTTTCAATTAATATTCTATGAAAAAAAGACATCAGACTATTTTTTCACTAAGTTCACCTAATTCTTTTTACCGAATTAATCAGATATTTTTATGTCATGAAATATTTCTAAAATTATACACTGGAGGTAATGATCATACTGGAAGTAGACCTTGAATTCTGTGTTTTATAATGAAGTTAAGCATTAAAAAGTTGAAGTGGTAATTATTAGCTCTTTCCTTCAATTGTCTGAGCATCTAGACTAAAAGTGATATTTTTACCATAGTTATTTTGACAAATAACTCAATTCCTTTATTCAGTTTGAACATAATTCTTATATAAGCAAATTTGTAAAACTTTTTGTAGCCATATTTCAAATGTAATTTATTGGAGAGAGATGCCATTTTAGAACAGACATCCTCATGTTGCATCCATTTTATTCATAATTTTTAAAGCCCCCACATGGTTAACATACTTGTTCTAGATTTTTTTTTTCTTGCCCTTTATAAGTGAACTGGAGGTCTATGGGACTCAAGCACCCACCCCTTTTGTCAACACACACATTCTAGCTTAAAATACCTATATGATTTATTTAATTTACTGATCATTATTATTATTGTTTAGATACTGTTTTTCATCAAATTTAGAATTAATATTCCATACATAGCTACTTGGGCATCAATTTCAACCTTTACAACTATTAGCAGAAATACATGTCTTTGAAAATATTGGAAGCAACAAAGTGATGGGGGCATTCTGTGCTGATTTTTCAGTATTTGACACAAATTTAGCTGACAGATATTTTAATTAAAAAAAAAAAAAGCTAGAGTAGAAAGTTATTCACCAGGAGGTAAGTGAAGACTACCAGGAATCAGCTAATAACTTGTTCTTCCATTAGACTGAACCTAGGTCAGAAAGGTAAGCATCTAGCTATTATACAGCCAACTTTATATCATTCAAGTCAAGCTTGAAAAAGCAGGTTTCAGATGTTGACTTTTGCTTTCCCCTGATATATGTGATCTTTGGAGGAGAAAAGGACAGCTTTAGGCTCTTGGTGCTGGCATTTTCATGTCTTTCTCAATACCGCAACCATGCTGTGTCCTTTGGAGATGTTCTTTTACTGGACTGCTCCCCAATGAAACTGGGTCTTGAAGTGTCAATGGTATCAAGAGAGATCATAGGATACCCCTCTAAATCTGCCTCTGGTTGATGTCAGTCCTGCTAGCCCTGTGGATTCTGGTCATAGCTGCCAACTTTCTCTTTGAAACTTCTTCCTTTTCATTATGTTTAGGTGCCTCTCAAGTCACCGAGCTTTGGTCCAGACTCAAAATCAAATTTCTTTTTTCTCGTCTCTCCCTGACTGATCTCAGAGATATTACAAAGCACATTAAATCTCCAAAGAGAGACAGCACTTAAAAGTGCTATTTCACTTTTGTGTTAACTCACAAAAGTCAGTATCTCTGACTGATCACCTATGAAAGAACCCTTAAAAAGAACAGTATCACATTAAAAAAAATTTAAAGCATTTTAAACTGCTCTTTGGGGTCTATCTTCTTTTAGACACTTCAACCTGATATAATGGGGGGGGTTGGTGGGTGGAAACTTGGTCTAAAAAATAATGATTAGCAAATTTAGGAAATTCTTTAAATTTGGCTGGATACTTTTTGCTTTGTCAGAACTGTCAGTGTGTATATTTTACTTTTGATTTGGCCGGTTCCAATTACTTTATAAGAGTTTCTGTTTTTGAAAAACTGGTTTCTTTTGTTTTTTTCCCTCGGATAAAAGAAGTCATGATAATACTAGAGGTAGACACAGAATTCTGTGTTTTCATAAATATAAAATTAGGAGTATTAATTTAGAAAAGTTATGCCATCTTTAAAAATGTTAGGAAAACTAAACATTACATGATGGTGGGATTTTATCGAAGAGAGGGAGTCAGGTTAATCAGCTTGGCCAGTACATGGAGATGATCTAATATTTGTAATTATGACTTACTGTGCTCTCAGAGCAGAGGATATTAACTTGAACATACTTACCAAGAAGCTTGAACATCTTGCCAAGTAGATAGAACAAAGCTCAGAAAAATCAAAGCTGGTTCAACCTTTCCAAAATAGTTTTTATATAATGCTTATACTGTAAAAGTGGAATCTATATAGCTTTAACTAGATCTTATAGCACAGCATGAAATACCAAGCAAAGGTATGTGGTTAATAATCGTTTTTATTATGTCATGGGAAAACTGAATAATTCTCAGTCTCACATACCAGTAAGAATTATCCATTTATATGTGGAATCTAAAACAAACAAACATACACCTCATAGAAAAAGAGATCACATTGGCGACTACCAGAAGCAGGGAGTGGAGGGAGGAGGAAGTGGAAGAAAGTCGTCAAAAGGTACAAATTTCCACTTATAATAAAATAAATTAGTACTCAGGATGGAATGAGCAACATGATGACTATAGTTACCACTGCTGTATGATATACATGAACGTTGGTAAGAGAGTAAATCCTGGGAGTTTCCATTACAAGGAGAACACTTTTCTTTTTTCCCCCCATTTCTTGTATCTATATGAGATGATGGATGTTAACTTACTGTGTTAATCATTTCACAGTGTATGTAAGTCAAATGTTTATGCTATACACCTGAAACTCATATAGTAATGTATATCAACTATATCTCAATAAAACTGGGAAAAAAATTTGCTGAGCTAAATTGGATAGAAGTGTGTGTCACATTACTTTTCCCTGCACTTTGCTGTAGTCTGAGGATGCTACGGTAGACACGGGGACTGACTCTCCAAATTAAGTGTTAGGTGAATTTTTGATCTACCCAGTGAATGATATTAGAAGATTTTCGAAGAGTGCAACTGTCTTATACTTTTTTGGGCTTAATTTTTATTTCAGAAACCCATCAGGTATTATGTCTACATAAACTCAGTTGATACCCCATACTAAGGACATTCAGATAAAAATGCATGAAGAGTGAGAAAACATTTGCTTTTGTAAATGAATAATCGGATATCAGATGTTTGATTTGTGTTGTCACATGGGATCCATGAGCATATATGTGAAACTATATATCTAGTGTTTCGAATTATGCCTGTGACATTATAGATGCTCAACAAATATTTGTTGAATGCTTGAATAAGAAAAAAAGAATTATCAAGGCCTGGGAAGTCACATATAGATTTGATTCCCATAAAATATTTCTTATGACTTAAATTTCCCAAACTAGGCATCAGAATTTTGGGAACACTTATTTGATTTTAACATTTCCAAATGGTTTATGTACATGTGCATGTGTATGTGTGATCTTCATTTTCTGGTCTTTGTAAACTAGACATACTGAGAGGAGGAAATCTAGAAACCACATTTTGACGTAACTGGTGCAGTTAATGTGAAAAATCATTGCAAAGTATTACAGCCTCTCAACTAAAATTTTAAGATCACCTTCCACGTGGTAAAAGCAAACTATACTACAAAATATTCTTTCTCCAATAATTTTTATTACTGGCATCAAATAGATATTTCTTTTTGTAATTGATACTTCTTTTTGTTCCCCCTGAGTTTTAAGCAACTGCCAGAACTCTTTATATCTTAAACCTTGAGGCAAAATGCATATAAGTATTTATATCCTATAGAGTAACTTTTAAACTTTTTATACTTTTGGATGGAATAGATACTATATGTGAATATAAGAACACTTTTAGAGCTTAGTAAGTTCTTATACATTTATATAGTGTGAGGGTTTAGTTTATAATTCAATTTGCTCCAAGTCAGAGCAGTTGACATTTTGATTTCGATTTTCACATATTGAAGTGTTGTTACAAATTCCACTTTCTAGCTTGTTCATTTGCATTGAGTTTTTTTAGATGAACAAGACTGCGCATCATTAAAAGGTTTTCCACATTTTGAGATAACATAAATTCAAATCAAACTTAAATCTATATTCTTAATTTTTAAAAAAATCTATTTGACAGAGAGCATAATGGAGCACAAACATTATTAGCATATCATATTATACACCGATTACAATATTGGTGCCCACTAAATAAATGGTTAATATCTATGGACAAATAGTTTATAAGGTTTATAAATACAAAAAATATTTATCTAGTATGCTATTTAAAAGTTATGGATGGGGGCGCCTGGATGGCTCAGTCAGTTAAGCGTCCTACTCTTGATTTCTGCTCAGATCATGATCTCAGGGTCATGAGACTGAGTCCCACGTCAGGCTCCATGCACAGCGTGGAGTCTACTTGAGATTCTCTTCCTCCCTCTCCCTCTGTCCCTCTCCCTGCTCTCTCTCTCTAAAATAAATAAATAAAATCTTAAAAAACAAAAACAAAAATCTTACAGCACTCACCTGTATGATGGCCATAATATCAGAAGATATAACCTAAAGTTATATAATTCCTAGCTGGCAGACTGTTTGCTAAGTCTTCAATTTGAAAGATTCATAAAATAAAATGTATTCTTATAGTATTGTCCTGGTTATTCTAAAAGGGAATAAACTTATATCCTATCTAAGATAGCCTTCTTAAATATTTTACCTTAAATGTATACTTTAAGTTTTGAAAAAGTAATAGTTACTGTTTTCAGATATATTGAGTGAACTAATGTGAGCTGATTTTTCTAGCAAAATAATTGTTCTCATTAAAATTAGCATGGTAATAGCTAATATTTTTTGAGCAATTATTACATGTCAGACATTTCCTTATGCATCAACAAGTATAAACTTATTTAATACCCACAACAGTTCTGTGTGGTAAATACCATCATGAGATCATTTTGAACGTAAGGAAACTGGGTTATAAAGTTGTAGAGAAAATTCCCAAGGTTCCACAGCTCACATAAGTTGGATTCAAAACCAATGCCCTTAATCAATGATCTATATTACCTATAAAATGTTTGCAGGATTTCGCCTCTCTGTCCTGATCTCTATGTCCTTTAGTTTGTGTTGCTTCTCCAGAGGATGGATATTGAGATGAAAGTGAAAAATTTAGTTTATCATTTGGGATTTCTATTATTTTTCTGTTACAAGGTATGGGAGAAAGACAAACTGATTTCATAATTTGTTTTGTTATTTTTTGCAGTTTATTTCATTTCATCAAGATTTTTGATCCTATCTTGACATAGCTTAACTTAACTAGAGACAAGCATGCCCTGGGGAGGAGAGAAAGGTTGGTTGTACACACTTCATGACTGCGTCTATTTTTTCCCTAAGAAGTTGGTGTAAAGAAACAAAACAACCCAAATCTTAAGATAGCTCTTAAAAAACTTTATAAGATATTTTAGTTGAGAAGTTATGTTAAAATATATGAAATATTGGGGTCACCAAATTAATTACTACTTACACTCTTAGTATTTGTCGTCACAAGAGCATAGTGTATTACACCCTATGTGATCAAGAGGGAAAAAGCATTATTTCATTATTTCAGTTTAGAAATCTACAAAGGAAGAAGTTGGGCTTGATGAGAACTCAAGATGAACATCAGATCCGGAGGGGAAAAGTGCTGAAATAAACAGAAGTTTTTATCAGGTAGTGCATTAAGTTTTATGCAATAAACTAATTAACTAAAAAAAAAAAAAAAGCAATTTACACAGATGCCCCGTCAAACACTACAGGGGAAGCACAGATGGGACACTATCAAGTAGCATAATGCTCTAGTACTCATTTATAAAATCTGCATAATTCTTCCAAACATCTGAAGCCCTGTAAAGAAACACATGCTAAATTTAAAAAAAATATATATTACTCTAAATTCAAACACTCTTTTACATACTGCAATATATTTGAGTGGGTGAAGTGCTATTTGTGGGTAGTATTTGCTTCGCATTCAGTAAAGTTTGGAGATGGAAACAAATGTACACATACAGGGAATTCCCTTGAATAAGCAATATATCTGCCCAATATTGCGATGTACACTGTATTTTCAGCGTATTGCTCTACCTAATTGAATCAATATAGAATATCTTGAGTAGTTGAACCATTCACTTGTTTGAAGGTAGGTGTAAAATTCAGGAAACTTTATCTACACTGGAGGAGAGATTTATTTTCTTCTTTTAAATTATTTTGTTTTTCAGGCTTCAAAAGCTCGTTTTATTTAATTCATACTGATGTTGCTTGTGTTATAATGTTTTTTGGACTGACGTTCAAAGCAAAAGCACCTAAATTTAATAATCACTGCTAAGTGCACCCATGCATTTTCCTCTAATGATATTAGTGGACAAATTTATATTGTTTTGCTTTATGTTTATCTTTTAAGGATGTATTTTTGAAAATGACTCTAGTGCCCTAAGCAGTGTGTAGAACAAACATTAACTAAATGCCTGACTCCTCTTTCTCTGGCTTACGCCTTATCTTTTTCTGCAGAGATTCTTGATAGTCCTTTATGATTTTATTTTTTTGCTTTTTTGTTTTCTTAATGTTATAAGCCAACACATCAAATGCAAGAAGTGAAGTTTTGGGTTAAGGTTGGGGGCAGGGCATGAAAAGCCTCTATGAGCATTGCTTTATTTTTCCCCCAATCTCTCTGCTACCTCTATTATAAAACATACAATATGCAATCTCATTGCCTTTGACCTTATTGGTTTCTCTTTCGCATGGGCAGTAATAATTAATACAGAGCCATTGAGTGATGCGAATATATTCTGCGTTGCATTGTTGAACATGCTAAATAATTTAAAACGCACAGAAGACTCTCTAATGCTTGGTGGGGGAGGCAAAACCATACCCATTTGGAAGGGGCAGGGGGTTGGGGGGTCTTTGCTTTTTTGTTTCTATTGAATGCTTTTCGGCTGTACAGCTGGAAAGGGCATTCCTATAGGACTTTAAAGGCAAAGTAGAAAAATGACATAAAAGCCTTGCTTGGATTTGATTGATGCACTCTCATATTTGAAGTTCACTCAGAGCTTTGTGCTAGAAGGCCTGGGTCACTCTATCCAGCACTCTAATGAGACTGTGTGTGAACACTTCCAGCTTTGTAGGCCTTCCTTTAATCAGAGATTGGAAAACACTCCTGACTGATAGGCTCCAGAATCAGATCTAAACAGAAAATAACATGCTCGATTTGGCCTCTGAAGGTGGGTTGAGCAAATCTTTGTGATGTATTGGAGCATTTGCTGAGTGCAAGTGCACGTGGGGTGGTTCCTATTTCTGTCGGCAAATACAAATTTTTCACTCAGCAGGCGTAATCAGAGCTAACTCGAGAGGAGAAATAACAAAAACTCAACAGCCCTTAGCAACTCAGCATGGCATAGAGGGATTTAAGACTTTAGCATTTTATCTCCATCAGTATGAAAATGTATGAGGAAATCTGAACTTTGAAAGTACAAATAAACACATTTAACACGTTGCGAACCACTGATACCACTGGGTCTTTAGCTGGGCACTTTCAATTCTTCTTCTTTTTTTTTAATCAATTGTTTATCAATTTCACCTAAGATTTTCAAATTTCATAAAACTTATTTCCTAACTGGCACTACTTAACCGACTGAGTTCATTTGGATGAGCAAAAAATAATGTAAGTAGTACTTCCTAATGAATTACTAGTACTTAGTGATATTCTGAAGTTTAAAATTTTGTGCTGGATGACAAAAGATAATGTCATTCACTGATGAGCAAAAATTATCCTCATGCTTCATAAGAAATACTAGAAATCCCTGACAATCACCTTTCAAAGACACCTGAGTCAGAGGCGCTTTTGGAACTCAGTTGTAGAACTTTCTTATACATGTTAAAAAATAATGCAGTCGGGGCTCCGGGGTGGCTCAATCGTTAAGCATCTGCCTTTGGCTCAGGTCATGATCCCGGGGTCCTGGGATCGAGCCCCACATCGGGCTCCCTGCTCCACGGGAAGCCTGCTTCTCCCTCTCCCACTCCCTCTGCTTGTGTTCTCTCTCTCGCTGTGTCTCTCTCTGTCAAATAAATAAATAAAATCTTAAAAAAAAATAATGCAATCATGCAAGTAACTAAGAAGCATTCATGCCCAGTGTTTTATTTACATAAATTTGATATAAGTTCTCATTGTTTTGTGATTTTCTTATCCTTATTAATGTCATTTCTTGGAAGCAGTGAAATTTCAAAACTTACGGTATCAGTGTTTAATATTGAACCTCATGTCCCTTTGTCATCATGTCTGATATATGAGATCCTTCTTAGAGCAATATATGAGCACTATATACCAATGTTGCCCAAGCACCTATGGTGTTAAAGTTCTGTTAGTAAGGTACTCATGTATTTTATTACCCAAAGTTAGATGCTTTTAGAATGAAAGAGCACTATTATTAATAAGGCCAAGAGAGCAGATATATTATGGATTGTACTAGGAAAACATGACGTACGATGTCCTACCCACAGGAAACTTCCTACCCACAGGAAACTTTCTGTACATCCTTCTGATGTTGAAGCCTTATTAATAAATCTTAGAAGGATCATTTTACCATAATGAAAATTTTACTTCTCATTTTTCACATACTTAGTAGTCTTGAGTCAGCTTTGTTTCCAACAGCACTCTAAAGATACTTGGCTCGCATTTTATAGATTCTTTGGCAATTAAAATTTTAGATGTAATCTTGTTTGAAAATCCTAAGGAAATGTTAACAAGTGGCAAATACATGCTGCACTTTTTTTTTTTAATTAATATTCAGCCCGACTCCTGGAAGGACCAGAGTGATATGAGTAGTTAAAGGGATACTACGTTTTCTCTGACTTTTGGGCACTGGAATTATCATCTTTATTATGAAAGTGGGCATTGGACATCAAGACCAAGAGTGGGAAACTAACAGAATTCCATAGTCCATATCCTAACTTATGTTCTAACCTCATTCTACCTTTTTTCCTTAATCCCTGGGGATGTTTATTATGAACCCAAAGAAACTGCCAGATCAAATGATTCTGCCTCATAAAGGAGCCAGGGATGTACTGCTGTCAAAATTGTAAATTCTGGGATCAAATATTCTAGGTAAATCTCTACTTTGACTATTGCCGAGATTTTTTCACTTACTCCCTGGGTCTGTTTTTCAGGATGCAAGTGAATTCTTTGGTTTAAACTAAATTGCGCACTCTCTCTCTCTCTCTCGATCCTTCTCTGCAACAATGTTTAAAAATAATAAACCTGAAATGAAGGAATCTTGTAAACCACATAATCCCTTTGGCTTTTATATTGCATAATTTGCATAAATGTTTGCATGTATATCATAAAATAGTTTATTGAATGAGTAAATAAATAGAACTACAGTAAAAGGTTAATGTAAACATTTCTATATATACTTAAATGAATAATTATACAAACACAAGTTTGTGAATATTTTAATATTTCTTACTAAAGGGTTTTTTTGTTCCAATTGCCATTTATATTAAAAATTAAAAAAGATTATAAGTTATTAAGTATCCTCTCTGCAGTTCACTGGTTGGCAAATATTTATAATTCTACATATGCCACTGTTGTTCTTATTTTTGGACTTTTATGTAGTTTTCTGTAAAATATATGTAATTTTCTTTTAACTTGGAAAGAATTAGTAAAACTAAAATTGTTACAAAAGAATCATGCTCGATTGGACTATGAGACTATGGACTGTGAGAGACTATGGACTCTGAGAAACAAACTGAGGGTTCTAGAGGGGAGGGGGTGGGGGGATGGGTTAGCCTGGTGATGGGTATTAAAGAGGGCACGTACTGCATGGAGCACTGGGTGTTATACGAAAACAATGGATCGTGGATCACCACATCAAAAACTAATGATGTAATGTATGGTGATTAACATAACATAATAAAATAAAATTAAAAAAAAATCATGCTCTCACTAAACTGAGAAAAATATCATGGTGTTTAAGATTTTAGAGAGTATATAGATGGATAAACTTATTTATGCCACGTGCTTCTTTATGATAAAATTTCAGTATATTTGGGGTTGTTGTCAGGTGGCACATAAACATACTTTAAATGTTGCATGCAATAATCTGGTATGATTATTACTTGGTAAAATATTATAATATTGTTTATATCCTTAACTACTCCTTTTCTACCACATCCAGTCCAAGACTAATCTCTGTCCACTCGACCTTCTAAATAGCTGTCAGACAGAGCTGCTTCTCCCATAGCCTGTCACTGATTTAGTTCAGACCATAGTCTCCTACATGAACTGTTTGCCTCCAGTTTTGTCACTTTTCAATCCATTTTTCACGTTGTGAGGATAAGCTTTCTAAAATGCAAATTTTTGATCATTCCCCTGCTTACAACTCTTTGAAAGCCCTCTGCTACTTGAAGATAAAGCTGAACTCCTGACGTTACTAACAACCTACTCTCTATCATGGTCCTTGCTGACCTATCACTCACACCTTCCCTCCAGTGCATGCTCCCGCTCATTTCCCCAAACATTCTCTTTTTTAATCCTTCCCTTTTCTCTTCTGTAGTAATTTAATTCTTTCCGTCATTCAGGGCTGTTTTGCCCCGCCGCCTGAAAGCCTTTCCTGATTTTTGGAGTCTGGGTTAGGTGTTCCTTCTGTGTGCGCCATTAGTCACCTACACTTACCTTGTGATACTTGTCCATTTATTTATCTGAACTCCTGCTGTGCTGTACGTTTCATAATATTCTTCACCTTCCTTTTCTTATTCACAATGATAAGCCAGATATAAATGTAGTATCTGGTCCCTAGTAGGGTTCAGTGTTTTTTTATTTACTTAATGAAGTAACAATCTCTATGAGAACAAGTTGATATTAAAGACATATACATTTCCATCTTGTTACCCACATTTCCTAACACAATTCTATGTAGTGATCTGGCTTCAGTTACATGAAGCAATTTACAAACAAATTCATTATTTGGTTTTGAATGTTTAGCCATCTATTCTTGTTATTTTTCTCCTTTATAAGCATAGTCTCACCTCTCTCTCACTTTTTCTCTCTGTCTCTGTCTCTATCTCTGGTCCTGGTTATGTTTCAAAATAAAATACATCATCAGTAGGTCACAGAACAAAGAGCAGACCTTTTTCATGAAATGTTCTGAACGAATTCCAAAATCTCTGAAAGAAGAATGTTGACACAGATTCTCAGTCTGTATTGGTAGTCATTAACAGAGACATTTGCATTAATGTATAGTTCTATGTAAAGAAAAAAACATAGTTTATGTAAGTTTATTGCTACTTCACTGTGAAGTGAATGTACACTCACTTAGCTATTAATTTTCTATTAAACCATTTTTAAGATCAGGCAGCATATTTTATCTTCTCCCTCTCATACTTCTGGGTCTGAATCTTATTTTATGTGTCTGAATGATGTTTAAGGATGGATAAATTAGCTTAATTAATTAAATGTATTAGTTAAATACACTTAACTAATGAATTGATTATAATATTTTCCTATCTGCAACTGTGACACAATAAAGCTTATGAGAGGAACATATTTAATAGATAATAAATAAATGAAACTTATAAAATAGAAATAAGTATCCCAGATTTCTTCCTTTTTATTCTAGTTATTTTCAAATTCTTAAAATAAAATGGAAGAAACGAAACAGGAATAAAAATCTAGTTATCTTAAAAAAGCATAAAGTTAGAAGTAAAGAAAATATCTAAATTCAGGTCAATTTAACTTTAAAAATTAAGAGAAAAAATTCTAAGGATTAAATAACTCAATTGAAATATAAATAAATAAATGCAATACATTTGGTGGGAAAGATCAAGTACCAAACATGTCAAGAGACTTGAGACTAGTCTGCTTCATGCTGGATATACAGTTGACCCTGAGAAAGCACAGGAGGTGGGGCGCCAACCCCACATGTAGTCAAAAATCCACCTATACCTTCTGACTCCCTAAAACTTGACTACTAATAGTCTACTGTTGACTGGAAGGCTTACCGATAACATATGCAGTTGGTTAACACACATTTTGTACAGTATATGCATTCTATATTCTTACAATAAAGTAAGCTAGGTGAAAGAAAATGTTAAGAAAATCACAGGAATAAAAATACATTTGCAAAAAAAAAAAAAAAAGAAAATACATTTGCTTATTGAGAAAAAATCCACTTACAAGTGCACCTGCACAGTTCAGACATGTGTTGTTCAAGGGTTCACTGTAATTTCCAAGTGTTTTATGTTTACTCATAAGCTCAGTTGCCTTTCTCTTTGCTTCTCAATTTTTGACCTGATTTCATGATTTGGAATGTTTTGGTAAAGTTTAATTAATATGGACAGGCGGCTTAGCATTTTCTAACACATGACATCTTTTTTCTGTGATGGGACCACAAGTGGTAAGCAACACATTTCTCTTGAGGGAGCGAAATGGCTCTTGTTCTGACAGTACAAGGGGGAAGCTACATTTACTTGAGCAGCTCATATTCCCCTCCAAATTGCATAACCCTAAAGCTGCATACTCTGAGCTCCAGACGAGTGTGTCCACTGCATTTACACAGTTTGCACTGTTACCCGCAGGTGGAGCATAAAAGATGCATTTGAGGACCAACAACCTTAAGATAGATTTTCCTGAGTAGCCCAATAGTTGGTTTCCATCATAGGCAACGTGGAAACTTAGAGTTAATGTATTTAATTCAAGCTCTCTCTGCTTTATTATTTAATTACATAAATAAAAAATGTTTAAGTATTGCTTCTGTTTGTATAGGTGAAATCATTTTGGAAAAGTCAGGGTTGATCAGTTACTACATCATCCACACAGAGTTTACTTACTAAGATCAAGTGCTTCTTTTCAGTTCCCCTTTAGTTGTGGAAGTCTGACAAATGAAGCTCATTTCTACTAAATGTTTTAAAAAGTGCTTTATGTTTCTTTGTATTTTTATAAAGAAATGACAGTTTTCTAATAGCATTAATAGATACATAGTTTAAAAATGTCCCAAACTGGTTTAGTCTTAAACTAAAAGTTCAAGATGTTTCCAGAGGTCAGACTAACTGTGATTGAAACATCCCCCGCCTTTTTAAAAAAGCAGCATGATGCAGTAAATCATCCTAATAGTTCTTCAGCAATCATCATGATATGTTTGTTTATTTACATATCATGTTGTTTGAGATGAGATAGTTTATTACAAAGAGAACTTGATATTTGGATGGTAAAGTAGTAGAAATTGGTATCAGAAAAAATCAATTTTGTTTTTCAGTACTTTGGTTAATTTCTTCTTAGTGTTTTCTTTTTGTAAAACACAATTTATTCTTTAAATCATTAAGCCTTATCTAAAGTGTTTAAGATGAAACAGAAAAAAATAAGCTAATAACAAATGAAATGTTTGCTTACATTTATTTCCTACTAAAATTCTAAATATTTCTCCTTAACTATGTTTTTTTTTTTTTAAGATACACTTTAAGTTTTCTCAGTTTCAGGCAAATTGTGGAAAGCAATTAGATATGATTACAAGGGATAAAAATATATGAAGATAGGACTTATAATCATTAAAGTACAAAGAAGCAAAACTGAAATAAGTCCTTTTCTTTCCAAAGAAAAGAATCTCAATGTTTTTAAATCAAGGGGAAAAAAAAAAAAAACCAAAGGTCTAACTACCGTGTAAACTCATTTTAAATGTCATGTCTTATTAGAGCCTAATAATCAGAATGCCTATTTCCCTCTTTTGCTTGAGCTATCAAATTTGTCAAAATTTTATGATAATTCATCCCATCATTCCTTAGACATTTAAATGACAGACAGTCATGGTAAAGGGGGAAAAAGCCTCTGTAATCCTACTCCTCATGTTAAAACTGCCTCCGGAGAGGTTTTAAAAATATTCCATATCATAGCATGTGGAGCAGCTAAACGTCTCAATTCCACTTATGATTCCCTGCCTTTTTGGAAAATGACAATAAATTGGCTACCCACCATTCTTGACCTTTTGACTTTTGAACCATGGCTGACCAAATCTTTGCTGACTTGTTTAAGTCAGTAGCTCTAGTATCTCTTAGATCCTCTCCCAAAGGGTCTGAAGCTTTCTCTCTCCTGAACGGGTAAGCTCCCCCTCTAGCGTTCACTGCTCATCAGATTATTCCTCCAACAAATAAGGGAACTGCCCGGTTTTGGGCTCCCCACAGACAGACATAGCTTGGAGTGACATTTATAAGTGTTTAAAGGCACAAAGAGGAAAAGGTAAGCATGAATTCTACATTTTAAAATATGTTCTTTCCTTTCAAAAGCATCCCAACTATTTGGCTCTGGAAATCTAGGAAATGCTGTTTCGTGTGCCTTGCAGGCAGAATGTAGGCTGAATAGATAGGATGATTTTGGAAGCTATAAGAGGACCTGGTAAAAACGATCCTTTCTGTTGAGAGATTTGAAGCCTTGTTACAAATAAGTGACTTTTTATTGAAAGCTGACAACCCAGGACCTCTTTATTTGCAGACCAACTACCAATAGAGGAGCAGGATTGGGGAGTACAGAGGGCTAGAGGCTCCAGTTTTTTTTTTTTTTTTTTTTTTTTTGTCTTTTCAAGAATTTTGAGAAAGAACAGCAAAAGAATTAAAACCCCTCCATTTGCTGTTACAAAGAGCTTAGGTAAATAAGGTTCCGTATACTGTAAGGCTTATTCTTACTATATCTGGAGCAGAACCACTGAAAAAAAGTACAATGGATATTGGTGATAGTTTTAAAGTGTGTTGGTCTCAGAGGTTAAAAGTTCAGCCTCTTCATTAAATCTAGTGTTGAAACTTCAGTGAGACATAATCCAGAATTTATCATGAAGTTGAAAGTAAGAGAAAGGAAGAGAAAAGAAAAGAGAGATCAAACAAAAGAAGGGAAAAAATAAAAAGAAAATCTGAAATAGTCCTGAAAAACTCTGCCGTTGGTTACCAAACTAATATCTAGAAGGCTTATTTATTTTTAATTATGGCACATAATGTTAAATTAAAAAACAAAAACAAGCTAGAAAACATACACCAAAATTTTTGAAGAAGGCCCAAAGAATCCTATTTAAGTGATTGTTTCAAAATTTGTTTCAAAGGATAGGATATGTCATGGAATAAATCATATAGTTCATTTAAAATTCAGGTTAGAAATGGCATGATATTAAATTAGCTTTGGTGTTAATCGTCTGAATTTTGAGGAATAATGGAAGCCCTCAAGCAATATTTTTCTTAATATCGTGATTCTAAAAACATGGTTGGTTAGTATTATTCTTGTATTACAAGTTAACATACATTTCTTACTGTCAGTACTAAGAATTTTAAAACTGATGATAAATAAAGATGACCTCCTAAACTCAAGAGAGAAACTTCCTTTTAAAGTGTTCTGTTTTCATATTCATGATCAAATAATCACTATTACCCTCGTTATCACTCAGCATGTATCAAGTACCTATAAATTATATAAAATATACCTCCCGTGAGAACACAACTTACATTTTGTTATGGTGTTTTGATCTAATAAATACGTTAAGATATTTTCTAAAGTAAAGTAAAGCATTCCTTAAAAATATTCCTTCCTTTGTTGTTGTTGTTTTTCTCTTTACTGGGTCATTTTGACTAGCTTGCTTAATATAGCAGCAAAAGAATAATGCCGTCAAGCCCTGCAATGTTAGACCATCTTAAGTTTTTCCTATTTTCAATTTTCCTGGTTCTGTGTTTTATTAAATTCCATTTTAGTGCTCTCTTTTAAAGTTGACTTAAGGGTCTTCTTAAAAAGATCACCCTTCGTGAACTGATAGGATCAGGTGAGTAAGGCCTATCTTTGATCCGCAGGAGCCCCTTTGAAGGTTAGAGTCCTAGTATGGTCCATGGGTCCATTTAGTTTTGAACTTCTTGGATGAGACTGATAACACAGAGGATGATCATTTCCACTGAGCTGAGGGTTTGCCAGGTGGACACTCTGCTCTGAACTGGACTGAAATCACACACACTTCTCTCTGCACAGTTGTTTGACAGGAATATCCATCAATCATATGTCTCATACTAGATTGCATTATAAGGCACACAGAATTAATTGGAGGCCAGCACAAATATATTACCATCTTTAATTTTTTGTTGTTGTTTTAGATGGTGCTCTAAGCCACTGGTTTAGGTAAACTTCAAACCATCAATAAAATTCCAAAGTAAATAGAATACCGTATATTACAGGAAAACTGAATTTTATGACATTTCTGTAGCTTAAGTTTAAATGTACAAAATTCACATCAAAATTTCTAGTATGAAGGAGGTCATGAGTTAGCTTGACTAATTTTTAATTACTAAAGATTATATAGCATTGCAAAGAATAGATGAAGGGGCTCCTGTTTATCAAAGTGGTTATAGAAAAACACACAGAAAAATATGGAAAACAACAAAAATAAAAGCATGAAATAAAGTTAACTACACAGAACCTAAGGGTCTGGTAGTTTGGAACGACTTATAATAAGATTATGAAATATAAGAACCATAAGGGACCTTATAGATGATCTCATCTACTTTTCTTATTTGCCAAATCTCAGATTCAGGAAAACTTAGAAAAATAAGTTGCTTACTTAATATTATGTGGCTACAAAATGGAGAACAAAGCATTGGATCCTGATCTTGGGGCTTCAGTTACAGTGCTCTTCTTTACCAAGGGAGCTTTGGTCATGCCCTGAGGGGGACAGGGGTGGTTTTCAGAAATAGAAAGAAAGACATTTTTGGAAAGTTTGGAATAGGTGCGAGTTAGTCAAGTAGTTGGGAAATATTTAGAGAGGGCACAAGTTAAATGTTTGATGGGAATAAAATGTACTTGTTACACTCTTAAAACTCATGATCTTGGAATTTACCTTCACTAAGATAACAACTAGTAAGATACAATTTGTTATTGAGACTGGGAATAAAAGAATAAATGATGGTTGACTGAACCATATACTCTGTAACAAATATATTAGAAATGTTTATCAACTATGTACTTACTCATTAGGTCTCTATAATAAATCCACAGTCCTGGGCCCTGGAAAAGGCATAAGCATGGTTCTTATGAGTTACGATGAAAACTTTGGTCAAGTGGGCTCATTTATTTTTAGAAGAAACTGTGCATTCATTGATTAATCAGCAGCCATTCCAGTGGTGATGAGAGAAAACTGCTACAGGACTTTGGGACACAAGAAAGAAAGGAAGGTGCTGGTTTTGAAAGGAGTGTAAGTAGGAAAAAGTCTAGATTTAGTTAAAAGAAAATGATCATAATGGAGTATAGATGATACCTTTCAGAGTTGGAAATCAGCAAGGAAATAAGGAGGGACATTTACCTGCAGGGACAGGTAGCTTCAAAATGTGGTTCACTGTTCTCATTGTGCTGCTGAAGTTCTTGAACTAAATAAGAAACAAGAGTATTGTTGACATTTACATTTAAGACAAAACTTGCGAATTGCGGATTGTTCTTTAGTGTAAGTGCAAAGAACATACACATTAAACATGAATCAAATTGCTTAGAATCAGTTTTTTTTTTTATTCTGTTATGTTAGTCACCATACAGTACATCATTAGTTTTTGTTGCAGTGTTCCGTGATGCATTCTTTTCGTATAACATCCAGTGCTCCATGCAATACCTGCCCTCCTTAATACCCATCACCAGTCTAACCCATCCCCTCACCACTCTCCCCTCTAAAACCCTTAGTTTGTTTCTCAGAGTCCATAGTCTCTCATGGTTTGTCTCCTCCTCCTATTTCTCCCCCTTCATTTTTCCCTTCCTTCTCCTAATGTCCTCCATGCTATTCCTATGTTCCACAAATAAGTGAAACCATATGATAATTGATTTTCTCTGCTTGACTTATTTCACTTAGCATAATCTCCTCCAGTCCCATCCATGTTGATGTAAAAGTTGGGTATTCATCCTTTCTGATGGCTGAGTAATATTCTATTGTATATATGGACTACATCTTCTTTGTTCATTCATCTGTTGAAGGGCATCTCGGCTCTTTCCATAGTTTGACTATTGGGGACATTGCTGCTATGAACACTGGGGTGCAGAATCAGTTTTAATTAGTGGAAATTTCTAGTCCACACGGTAAAGAAGTTATCATGGGCATATTGAAATGTGATTATTTTGATCGTCCTACATAACTTCTATTCATTTATAAGAACGCCCATCATTAATAGTCTCCATTCAGAGGCTGGCTTTGTTACCCCTGTCCTCCCTTGCTCACTTCCTCCTCGCTCTATTAGGAACCCAGTTCTTTGCTTTATTTAGATACTAGCCTTTTCCACACCTCAACTATAGATTTCCTCATTCTCTTCAGGCAAAAAATAGTCAAAAGTGTTGATTATATCTTTCTTTTCTGCATCTACAGGAATTTGTGTGTCATCCTTGCACAGGGGCCATGCTAATCTTCTCTGTATCTTTCCAGTGTTAATATGTGAGCTGCCCAAGGGAGTACTTTTTTCTGCATCTATAGTGTCTTCTTCTCTGTGTCTGGCAAATAATAAGCACTCAATGGAAAATTCTTTCTCTCTTTCTTTCTTTCTTTCTCTTTCTTTTCTTTCTTTCAGATTGTATTCATTTATTTGACAGAGAGAGAGAGAGTGCAAGCACAAGCAGGGGGGCGGGGAGTGGCAAACAGAGGGAGAGGTAGAAGCAAGCTCACTGCTGAGCAGAGAGCCCAACGTGGGGTTCGATCCCAGGACCCTGAGATCATGACCTGAGGCAACAGACTGAGCCACCCAGGCACCCCAGAAAATTATTTCATGAATGAAATCATGATTAGAAGGAAAGAAAACTTTGGTTTCCCAGTATTTGTTCTATAGTTACTCATTATTTTGTAGATATGGCAATGAAGTTTCCATGATACTCAACATTTTTTTTTTCAAGGTGAAATGATGTATTCAGAATTGGAGCCATACATGGAAATTATGACTTTAACTCTAAATTTATGCAATAATTGTAAAACTGCTTTGCTTTAGAATGTCAAAATTATATCTCTTTTAACAAGTATCTCTTTATATACTATATAATACCAACACAGGCATTTTAATCTCATTATTTTTTCTGTGATATATTAACCATTTCACGGCATTCATTCAGTGAGTATTTAAGGAATGTCCTGGCAGCACAGTAGTAATTAAATTTTCTTTTCTTCATGAAGTTATATAGTAGGACAAGAGGCAGATGACAAGTAAACATGGCAAAAATGCAATGGATGAAAAGAATAGCCAGATACAGGAGTTAGAGGATGCTAAAAAAAGGTCATACCTGAAGTTGCTGTATGTCCTATGTATGTTGTATTGTGGTGGCAGGTCACCAAGAGTCTGTCTATGTTCATACAAATACTACTCTATACAGACAACAGTGTGTCCAATTGTTCTTCCTTATTTTTTTTTTATTTTTTTCATTCTTTTTTTTTTTTAAAGATTTTATTTATTTATTTGAGAGAGAGAGTGAGAGAGAGAAAGAGCACAAGAGGGGGGAGCGGGAGAGGGAGAAGCAGACTCCCTGCTGAGCAGGTAGCTCGATGCGGGACTCGATCCCGGGACTCCAGGATCATGACCTGAGCCGAAGGCAGTCGCTTAACCAACTGAGCCACCCAGGCGCCCCCTTATTTTTTTTTAGAGATTCAATCCAAGAATACCAGGGTTGAGGCTCCAGTGTGTTTTCAAGTATATATTGAATGCTTCCCTTATTGCACTGGGTTGAGTAGTCTGCTGTTGGTTATTCTCCAGGCATATTCAGTCCAGTGTAATTTGTAGCAGAAATTATTATTTTAATAATGTTTGAGAGATATGGGGGAAATGTCCAGAAAAAAAAGAAACAGAAGATTTTTTGAGAAACAATGGAAATAATGAAGAAAGAAGAAAAGGGGCTATAGTAGGTACCCAGCAATCATTAGGAGAAGCGAAGCAGATGATGTCTTACAAAACTTACAGCTTCAGCAAGATATCAGGTAAACTGAACAGGATTTAAAATATTATTATGTACACATTTGTACAAATTTGATGTAATAGAAGGAGTAAAAAGTGATACTGGTTGCAAATCAGTCATTCTACTTTCAATAAATTCCATAAACCTTAGACTGGAAATGTGTCTGATGGAATTTAAGTAGGAATTAAAAGAAACAGAACCAGCCATGACATGAGTGTAGAAGTACAGCATTTAAGAGATAAAATAGATCTTAGAGGGAGATTTAGATAAAAGTTTTAACTTTATAGATGAAGCTAAATTGAGGGGAACTGTTGAGTACAGACCACCTTGCAAGAGAGAAGATGTGGATAATGCTGTCATAATATAAATGTTAATGTAAGCTTAGCTCTGTTGCTTACTTCTCTCATACCTCTCATCACATCATATGAATGTAAACTTCATGATTGTGGGAGCTATCTCTCATGTACTGCTGAAATCCTGTTGTTTAGCACAGAACCTGGTATGATAGTTCTATAAATCCTCATAAATAGTTCTTATAAATGCTTGATTACTACATTGCTTGCTGAATAAACAAGTGAAGGAATGATGAATGAATAGATGGCTGACTCTATGCAGACTATGATAAGCCAGAGAGCCAACAACAGTGCATCTGACAGAACTTGACTTACTTTTGGAAAAATTTCTCTCACACTTCTAAGAAATAACGAGAAGAATTGCCTCTTTAATCTTAGTTCTAATAAAAGTAAAATCAAAATTACTGAGTGTGAAACATATGCCAAAGCACTTTGCTTATGTTAAGTTGATTCACCCCACAACCCCCTGAGACATATGTTATCCTCCATGAGAAGAAAAAGAAACCAAAGTCTAAGAGAATTTAAGTAAATTACCCAAAGTCACACAGCTTGCAAACAGCAGAGCTAGATTTGAATGCACCTGGCTGACTGCACAGCCAAAGCCCGGTGCTTTTCTCTTCTTCCATTCTCCCTTCTATTGTAACATGATTTGGAGAAGTGGTGTTTAAGAACCTAGGAGGATGTGATATTATTAACTTAGAATTTATAAAAACATGGAGAGGAACATTGGATGTAATTTAACCTGTACCCCAGACTTTAAGGAGGAGACACATTTCAAAAATGTTGAGAGAAAAGAGACTTGATTCCATGGTCATCCATTTTGAAATGGAAGATGGTTCCAGTGTTATAAAAGACTCTGAAACATGAAATTACCAGTAAAATCACTGAGCTGCCTTCTTCTAAATCCTGGCTCTGTCACTTACTAGTGTATAATTCTGGGGACAGGGCTTCTTGGCACCTCATGTTCCTCGTTTATAAAACAGTGGTAACAGCCATACTTTTCCTTAAAAAAAATTGGACAATTGCATGAGATGTAAATGTAAAGAAAATTTAGAATTAACGATTGGCACATAGTAGACATTTAATGAATGTTAGCTATTATACTGAAGATGGAGACATTCAAGTGTCCAAATGGTTCTATGACACAAGACACAGGGTCAAACAAGTGGCAGTAGAGAGAAGGGAGTAAGTCAAGACAGTAGGGGACAAAGGTCAGTGGAACCAATTGGGACGGAAAAGTCAATTTTCTTTAGAGAGAGGGTTGCAATAGCAGTCTAAATTTCTGAAGAATAAAATGAATCTGGAAAAGTTGAATACGGTCTGCTGTGGCTCTGGGTGGCACGAGTGGTATGGTCTGACTGGCCATCAGCTGTTCAGAGAATAAAAATATCAGGAATCACAAAGAAGTTAAAATCTAGGGAAAAGCGACTACAATTTATAGGATTAAATATAATGGAAGTAAATATAAAGGTCTGCATTGAGGTCAAAAGGTCAAAATAATGTGGAAAGATTGGCATTACCTTGGAGACAAGTTTGTTTATTGATTACTGAAAATTATCTTTATATAAGATACTTACCACTAATATTGCGTATTTTATTTTACATGTTCATCCACAATGTGTTCCTACTAGGATGTATGTTTCCAGATAGCAGGGAGCTCATGCATCTTGTCCACAGAAGCCCACGATGTGCTTAGCACAGTGAGCAGCACATAGGATGTACTCCAGAAATATTTTTCAAAGAAGGTACTGATTTCACCTTACCTTTGTGGGGAAAGTTGCTTAACCTAAGCTCCAGAGTCTTTATCTGCAAAACTGTTATAATAAATGAGATAATATACGTAAAGTGCTTGGCGTGATGCCTGGCACATTGCAGCTTCTCATACATACTAATTTTATTCTTCCTGCCTAGTCCTGTTGTGCAGTGGATAAATCCTACGCTTTGTAGACACTCGGTGGTACGGAATGACACAGGACTGGTCTTCTTTAAATACCATGCCTCACAAACTACATAATCCTTTATGTATTTTATCTTTGCTAGAAACTCCTAAATTATTTTACAATGAAAGTTGCTATTTACACTATATCTTTAGTAAAATATTGATAAAAGTATCAAAGAAATTCATTTATATTAAATTCAGTAAGCACTTACTGATTTTTATTACATAACATAAAGATGATACCATTTTTGTCTTCAAAGACTGTATATATGGCCCAGCTGGGTGGACTTAGATTAAATAGCTACATTGCAAGGAATATATTTTTAAAAATGTAAAGAGGAACTGGAGTCACCATCATCTTCAGCAGATGATTTCTTTTTTTTTAACAAGCTGGTATTGAACTCTTGGAGACATCAATTTCAATACTACTAATCACCTACTCAGAGTTTCCTTGGGTTAGACAGAAGCGCTGCAAAGCAGTAAAACAAATCACGGAGGATTATTTAGCTATTTTTTTTTTTTAACTCCAACTCCAAATGAAAACAATTATATTGGAGACATGCATTTAAGAAATGGGTGAATCATAAGGTCAAATTATCTTTAAAACAGAATCAAATGACCATTGAAATCCGTTACAAAAGACATTTGGCTTAGGAAAATTGTTTCTTTTACTTGAGACTCAGCATTTATACATTTGCTGTTTTAAAATTACTTCTAAAGATTATCTCTGTATTATAATGGAATTGTTGTGCAAATATGGCTTAATACATAAAATGAGGGCTATTATGGTTTCCCTTATGGTTCCATCACGATCTGTAAAGAGGCCTCCCAGGTCTCTGTGCAGTCTGCCCTCTGCTGCCCTCAGACTGCGCTGCCGCAGCCCCATCACATCCGCCTGCTTATCAGCCCTGAAAGAAAAAGCAAATTCTGAGCTCCATCGGAGACTCCCTAGATGCAGCCTAAATTCAAATTAAGAAAATCAAATACTATCAAAGGCTGATTTTGGAAGAATGCTTTCCACCACTAAAAACCAAAACAAAAAATAATGTGTCTTAAAAGGCCAGTTGAGCATAGGGCTCATTATCAAGAAAAAAGGTAGGATATGGCAGCAACTTTCAATTTACCACATTTAACTCTCTGCAAGGATTATACATTAATTGTAGAATTTCTGAAGACGAGTGCTTCTACTAGGAAAGTAATCTCTACAATAATATGCTTAGTAATGAGTTCAGTCTTCATTATTTCATAGATTCCTTCGTAGGAAAAAACAAACAAACAAACAAAAACAACAACAAATTATAGCTGGAACAAGTTCTACTTTTTATTCCCATAGATATTTAAAAAAATTAAGCAGAGATTCAAATACATTTACTTACTGATCGTATGCTAACTTGTAAAATTTCTTCTTTTAAGCTTGGTGCCAAAACTCTTATACTTTAAATAAACATAGGAAGTAAATTCTAGGAAAGGAAAAGCATGTACTGAAACTCTAAAATATGGTTTAGAGTTCATAAATCACATAATGAAAATTTATTTCATTAATTTAAACAAGCTGCCAGACTTTATGAAAGACATCTTCATATTCTAATTTGGCATTTAAAATGTGATAGGTCTATAGTCTTATTTTAACCTGAAATGATCAAAATCAGGCTACTTAATACTTCATTAACTGTAATCCATTAAAGAAGATGACTAAATTCAGAATCGACTAGTTGAATATGTGATAATAGCTGACATTTTGTGGTATTAACAGTTTATAATTGTCTTTTCGCATATGGAATATTATTGATATGATTAGCACTATACAAAATGAATAGCAAGTTATGTGTCTTGCAGAGGAAGAGCTAGCATTTCTTTTAATTATATATATAGCATTGGAAAACTCACAAATCTGAGAATTGTGCCTTAATTGAACTATTATGAATTAATTTGTTAGGGGAGGAAGCAGACTTCTGGGTGGTTTTAATGATGAGCTATATTGAATTTCTTGCACAATAGCGTGCGTGTCTTTGATGATATCAACCTCAGAAATAGATCATTTTAAACAGCCAAGGTGGCAATTATAGAAGGTTGTCAGATTACAAAAATTCAGCAATTACACAAGTATTTTATCAGGGGATAATTCAGTGTAGGTATGGGTTTTTAAAATATATATATAAATTTCTGTTACATCTCTTTATAATAAAACATTTTACTCTCTCTCAAGATCTCTCTGGTTTAACAAAATCCTCCCACCAGATATGCAAACTAGAGCCAGGCTAGTCATTTTGGAATTGTGAAAAAAAAAAAGGGGGTAATAACGTGTTGTGTTACACTCTACTGTTCCAATTCATTTCAATGAGAATCAGTCAATAAAAAGTCTCTGTTTCAGCAAAGGCGGGAGGAGAAACAAAAGGACTTAATGAAATGATCTGTTTACAAAATGCTAAGTGAGGGTTCTATGAGAAAACAGCATTAAATCCAATTTTCGTTTCCTAATGCAATTTAGGAAATCTCATATTCTCCCAGTTTTTGCTTGTCATTTTTTTTTTTTTTTTGTAAATGGACTGAGGCCTGTGGCCTTTTTTCTTAATGTTAATTTTTTTTTAAAAGCTGTTTAACTTTCTTTCTCTTCAACTTTGCTACAGTATTTCTAAATAGCCCAGAAGAGATAAATCAACGTCTGAACTGTAACCTTACACTTATATACTTGTTAAATGACTTTTTTACAGTCTGTTATTGCTAGAAATTGGATTGCTTTTAAACTAATGCTGTCTGGCGGGCAAAAGTGAGTGAAACCGCAAAGCCTGGAGGAACACTAATTACTTGTTTTAATTAGCAGCAACTTTCACTAGAGTATAATCTCCCTACAGGCCACTTTTCGGTAGGTGTGGAAAAAAAAAAAATCATGTAGGAACAAACTGATAATCTCTTACTCGCGCCTAAATGAGAGCAGACCTCTGCGTCTAGTGTAGGCATATTCTGTACTAGCCTCTAAACCCGCCGGGAATAGGGCCTACCAGGCTTGGCTACCCAATTCAAAGATCTTTAGCAATCAGTTGCACAATAGAGCCCCCTATTTTATGCTGCTACATCATAAAAGTGGTCCTTTTGTTACATTTCCATCCTGAAAAGGGTCTTAATCCCTTTCTTTTCAGACCAGTCTATGGCAAATTCCATTGGGACATCCCATTCGCCACAAGGACTGAAATGACCCACTCCGAAAGCAGCATGTGGAGCTTTGAGCCTTTTCTCCCCCTGCCACTCTCCAGAGAACATTAAATCAGACTTTTCATTCCCCTCGCCATAGGGGGAACCCCCTTAATGATGACAGAGAAAGAAAAATTCCATCACACTGTCCTATGATACCATTCTGTTGTCAAGCAGGCGTTTCCCTGGTCAGAGAATCAAACATGGCTTCCAGCAGGTGGATGGTGTTGAAGGTCAAAGGCAGCCAAATGCAGAGGTTACACACAGAGGAAGCGCAGGTTCCCACAGCAAATTAAGTCATCTGTGAAGCCTTCTCATTTCCCAGCGACTAAATTTATGACTGCTCTAAAGGGTCATCATTGCTTGCATGCTCATGTGTTTAATGAAAGTAGTTGAGAGTTTAGGAGAGCGAGATCGGCCCAATTAAAACGCATACATGAGCTACATGTTTAGAGGAATGAATGAAATATTAAAATCTGTGTATGTGACTCTTTTATTAGTTATTAAGGAGATAGACACTTCATAATATTTAATAATTTAAAAATCAGGCCTTAAATAACAGATTGAACATGGGTGTACTTCCAAAGTAAAAGTGGAGGTATTGGGAAATAGTAACATTTTTTTCTTTGATTAGAAAAACTATTTTAACTTTTACCTTAAAGATACTGAAAAAAACCCACAATATTATGGTTGTGTAATGCTATTATAAATCTTGATTATTATTGTGTGGTTTTGTAGATAGCTCAAAATATGCATTTCATTTAAAAAAATCAAAGCTGACTTAAAATAATTTTTTACAAAATAAAAAATATGGAGTAGTAAATTAGTAGTTTTCATTAGATTTAATGACCTGAGCTTGGTTAACTTTATTCAAATTAAAAATAAAATTTTTGGCATAGATTTTACCATATTTATTTTTTTTATTTAAAATACCTTTTAAATACTCCCTTGATCTGATTATATTTTTTTAAATGTAGATATTTGTTGAAAAAATATTCATTTTCCTGATTAATAACTGAGGAGGGGCCTTAATTGAAAGGTTCTCTCACCCCTCTACAGGTATAACTTCTTGCAAAGTTATTTCTATATAGGGAGCTATTTTTTTGTGTATATATATATATATGTATATATGTATTTATATATATATATATATATATGACTTCATGTGGTAATATATACACATTTATTTATCTCATACTCCAGGATTTAAAAATTTCTGAATTATGAAAATAACCTTAGAAAATAAAAGCAAACTCAAAACTAAGCATATCAACTCTAGAATACAACAGATATTTTATTCTGCCATTTTTATATTACTCAGGTGATATTTTCCCGTGCTTTGTTATTTAAAATATCAAGGAAACAAACCCTCCAAAGTGCTTAAACTGTAACTTCCCTTTTGTTGCTGCAGAGTATTTCTCCCCAGAAATTTATTTTAGCTTGCATAAAGGTACCTTTAGTTACTGTTTTGTAAAAAGTGAAAACTCACAAAGCCTTTATACAAATGATTGAATCTTTGGCCTGAGATTCGTTTTCTTCAATGGGGCAGGCTTGTGGTTTGGTTGTGTTCAGGGTGCAGCTTGCTGGAGGGTGGGGTATGCTGTGCATGAGATAGCAAAAAGAGATCTGAATGAGTATAAGTAAACATCCAGAATAAAGGAGCAGTTGAAAGGGGCTTTGTGAACTAGGGGTGTTGCAGTGGAGGAGAATGGGTGAGGGTGGGGCTGCCCCAACCCTTTGTTTCCCTTCACAGTAGTGCCTCTGAGGGACCTGCATTGTGCCATGCATGAACTGACCATCTCTCAAACGGGCTAATAGTCCCCCTTGTAAGCACATTTAAACTATCTAGCCTAAATATTTAGAGTTATTTAGGGCTCTTTTTTCATTAATTAGTGGCTACCTACCTACCACTCCTCGATATTCTGTACACTCTTTCCCTGATACTTTCTACAAGACACATGCTGAAATCCCTGGCTGAAAGTTATGACTGGGACTTGGTGCTATTGAATTAAGTCTGAAGAAAAATCATTTAATTTTCGTAAGATTTATATGCTATTTAGAGAGACTGCACATCAAATGAGATGCAAACTCAAACACAATTTATTCCTATTTTCAAGTTTTAATTTCTGGACAGAAAGGTTATTTAAGCACAGTTTTCATTTATTTGCTCTTAAGTGGGAGAAGAAAACCCATGTCTGAAGAGTTGTCTTGCAGAATCTACATACCACAGAGGAACGTTGACTTAGTATAGGCTGCAAAAAGATAAAGAAAAAAGGAAACAGATTTTTTTTTCCTTTCACTAAATATCAAAGTATTTGTGTTTTATAATTCTGAAGATTCTCTAGGTAGGTATCTTGATGGGAAATCAAACTTGAAAGTCCATGAGGGACTCAACCACAATTTCCAAGTGTCATTTAAATTCCATTACTAACTTTTTCAGTATTGTGACCAGTGATTAACCTCCTAGGGAAACACCATCAATAAAATGACTTAAATTAAGTACTGAAAACCTAAGTATAGGAGCCATGTGTACTTTACTGTTATTTATGAATGTACATACATGTATCATATAGCTGATAGCTTATTTGATAAGGCGTTGTGTAAAGGGTAAATTTTTCTTCTGAGGTAACAAGTGATAAAACTATAAGGGATTTTAATTATTGACCTTTGAAACAAACATTCCTGACTCAAAATAGCTTCACCAATTCTGTATAAGGCAAAAATTTGAAGGTGTCGTCATACTTAGCATTTTGGTAATGTAATTCTTTTTATCTTTGGAGAATATTTGTCTTTGACTTTGAAATATAAATGCCAAAACAAAGATAATCTTATATTTGAGAAGATGTGATAATATAAACAAATATTTTAATTATAAATAATTATAACTTTATCAGTACTTAAATATGGGTTCTGGTTACATGGCTGTGTTCAAATTGTGAAAATTAATTAAGCTGGTGTTTATTATTTGTTTCCTCTCAATATGTATATTTTATTTCAATAAATATCCTATTTAAAATTTTAAGTAATTTCCAGAATCATAGAACTTCAAGAGTTACCTTACAAATTGTCTAATACAGATTTTCCAACGGGTCTTTCCTTTTTTTTTTTTTTAAGATTTTATTTATTTATTTGACAGCGAGAGAGAGACAGAGAGACAGCGAGAGAAGTAATACAAACAGGGAAAATGCGAGAGGGAGAAGCAGGCTTCCTGATGAGCAGGGAGCTCGATGCAGGGCTTGATCCCAGGACCCTGGGATCATGACCTGAGCTGAAGGCAGACACTTAATGACTGAGCCACCCAGGCGCCCCTGCGTCTCTCCTTTTTGAATGGACAATTTTATACCCAGACTATTTTGGCAGGGTGGAAGCCCTAGACAACCCACTTATGGCATCTTTAAAAAGGGAATAAACAATAAACATGACAGAACTCTGAAAACCAAGATATGAACTATAATTACAAAAGATTGTTAAATTTTCTAAGCGATAGCAAGTTGCACAAGACAAGTTTGTTTACCTCCAAGAACTCAAAATACAGAAAGGACAAAGTTAGACATATTCATAAGCAAGTGTGCCAGTTCTTCTGATTGAAATACAAAAAATTATGGAGTATCTTTGATAGATGCTTACAATGTTATTTTTCCAAAGGTTTTACCTGAATAATAGTTATTTTTCTTAACAGCCCTGTGAAATAGTTACTATTATTTCCACTTAGAGATGGAGAAACTAAGACTTTAAAATCATCAAAAAACATAAAGTTAGTAAGTGTTGAAGAATGGATTTGAGTGAAGGCAGTCCGACTCTGGAATCTATGTTCTTCTCTACTATTGGAGACTAAAATATTTCTTAGGTCCCCTAGAGGTCTCCAAGAGGGAGGAAGAAAATGTAGAGTTCTTAACTTCTTCAGATGAAATGCATATTCAATATGAATTAGACAATGACAGAATTCAAAACATGTGTTCTCCAACTTGTTAATTTAGACCTTGAAATGGATTTACACATAGAAATGCTATTATAAATTTATTCCCCAGTTACAAATATCTGTTTAACTCCTAGTTAAGATTTTCTGTGCCAAACTTATGGATCAATTTGCTGTGTTTTAAGTCTTATGAAGCATTCATTGTCTAATATATACTTATTGAGTATGTACTCTGTGCCACAGCAAAACATTACACTGATTATTAGGCCCCCATATTCTAACAGAAGAAACATGGAATTATTGAATGCATTGTGGTAAGTCCTATAGTAAATATACTTTCATAGTGTTTTAGGAGTACAGTAGAAGGTAGATTTATCTTGACTAGTGGATTTGGGGAAGACTTTAAATTACATATATACTGTTACAGAACTGTTTGTCATTATTCTTTTATGCCCCTTAATGGTAGAACTATGATTTTTGGTCCTTGTTTATCTAGAACTCAATTAACATAGTTTTGGAGAGTCTAAATATTGTTGAGATTTTAATATGTGATTGAAAATTCTTTAACACTTCTCAATGGAGAGGAGGGGTCAGTGTTTCCTCCCTTTCAATTTGGGAGGCCATGTGACTGCTGTGAACACTAGAGAGTGCTGGAAATGGCCCTATATCCAAGACCGATTCATTAAAGGCCATGGTGCTTGTCTTATTTGCCAGGACAGAACACTTGCTCTTGGAGCTGTGAGCTGCCATATAGAAGGTCTGACTTGGAATCATATATTTTGAGAATTAGTCAAGTGAGAGACATGACTATTAAAATGAAAAAAAAAAAAAAAAAAAAAAAAGAATCTGACTAACTAGAGGCCTTCATGTTAAAGATGATCCAGTCAAGATTCCCAACTGAGCCTTGCCTTCCTTCCATCCATCCCCAACAGGGTGCTAGAAATGTGAATGGAGCCATCTTGGATTTTAATGACCGCTGAACTTTACCAAGTTACCTCTATCCATGGTACATGGAAAAAAAAAAAAAAAAAAAGAGTCTCCCAGCCAGGCTCCATCCAAATTCCTGACCTGCAAAATCATAAGGTATAATAAAGTGGTTATTATTTAAAGCCACTAAATTATGAAAAAATTCATTACACAGCTCTACATAGCTGTAACAAACTAGACAAACATGTTCAAAATTATCTTCCATATATTAAAATATTTGACTTTCATATCTCTCTAACTATACTCTTATCTCTTTCTTTCCTTCATTAGAATTGCTGAATGAATGAATAAAAGATGGAATTATGAATCAGGGCTTTTACACTAAATAAACACACAAAATAAATATAATAAATTGTGATAAATGCTCTGAAGTAAGTTAAGATGGTGTTGTGAAGAACAACTTTTAGGAGAATCTAGTCCACATTAAGTGCTCAGAGAAAATTACTCTTCAGAAGTGAGATGAAAGATGGGAAGGAGTAGGTGGGAGGAAATTAAAAGAATGAATTTTCTAAGAAGAAAGAATAGCTAGGTGGCAAGTCTATAAAATAGGAAAGAGATTGGAATATTCTAGAAACTGAAGGAAAAAGAAATAACCACTATAACTGAAACATAAAAAGCAAATAAGAGGACAGCTCAAAGTGATTTTGGAAATGTGGCTCAAGAGCCATATTATAGAGGAAAACTTCTTTTAAGAACTTGGATTTAATCCAAAATTCAATGGGGAATTATGTAAATTCTTTATAGGCATTAGCTATTATTATTTCTACTTATGTTGTAAAATATTTGCCAGATCTCTTTCTAATAAAACATTATATTTATAATACTAATATAACATTGAACTTTTAATATTTTTTTCTTTGTAGAAATTTGAATGCTTCTCAAACCAAAAGCAGGTTCTCAGCAGAAAGAATAATGCCATTTCTTCCCATAATTTGTCCCTACATGGTAACTCCTAGGCAGCCTCTGGAAGCTACCACAGCACAGGAGTTAAGTGGAAAAAGAAAAAGGGCTCCAGGGAAATAGAGAATCGAGGTCCATCTGTTGTCAACACTGAAAAAAAAAACAAACAAACACATTCCCAATGGTCATAGTGAGGGCCCAAACGATATTTCCCATGGCAGTTGTGAGGTTTAAATAAAATAATCTATATATTTCTCTCATGACATGATGTGCCACACAATGGTGTTTTAGTAAGTGTTAGTTATTATTGTTACATTTGATGTATAATTATGATGAGGTAACTTTTCTCCGGAAATGATGTAAAGTGTACTTGTGAAGTAAGCATTCACAAGCTGAGTATTTCTTGTCAGTAGTCCTTATTTAGGGAGGCTAGCTTTTCTGTTATAAGTTATGGGCAATATACCAAGCTGTCACTGAATAGAGCCATTATTTTGAGGGCAAGTGTGTTAACTAATTTTATAAATAAGCCCAGACAAAAGTTTGATTGCTTAAAAAGGAAGATTTTGCTCCTTTCTCACGTACCATTTAGGATCACTTCACCCAAACTTGGATAGTTAATGTAATCTAATAAGACTAAGGAGGTGTGGACTCTACTTCCTCCTCTTTCCTTCACACTCCAACATGCCACAGTTATAAGAATGTGGTCATTACTCCCAAATCAGTTTTCTTTCTCTGTGTCTTCCCCCATCTGCATCTAGATGAAAAAGCTCCTGCAGGGGATTCCCAGGGGAGAGGTATAACCATGAGGTGCAGGGACCATGGTTCCCTAAATCACCATGTGAGAGCTCTCAAACCAAACCCTGGGCTTGAGCTGCTGTGTGAGCAAGAAAGAGACAATTTGCCCAGTAAGCCACTCATTGAGATCTTTGGATTTTATATTTAGCTATTGGAGTAACTTGATTAACTACTTGAGACACTGCAGAAAACACCATTCTCTCAAGATATAAATGAATTTTTAAAATTTCACTTAAAGGGGAGCCTGGGTGGCTCAGTCGTTAAGCGTCTGCCTTCGGTTCAGGTCATGATCCCAGGGTCCTGGGATCGAGCCCCGCATCGGGCTCCCTGCTCCACGGGAAGCCTGCTTCTCCCTCTCCCACTCCCCCTGCTTGTGTTCCCTCTCTCGCTGTCTCTCTCTCTGTCAAATAAATAAAAATTAAATAAATAAATAAATAAATAAATAAATAATCACTTAAAATTACCATCTTTTTCTCCTCTTTAGTTGTCTGCTTCTCCTAATAGTACCATCATTTTCCCAGGCTCTCAGTCTCAAAATCTTGATGTTATCACTGGCTCTGTTTTGTTCCTCGTATATAATTTGTTCCCATCTTCAGTAAAGTTGGAATCCTCAGTGATTTTTCCACTTAGCCCTTCTTCAACAAATATAGCAGTTTATACCATTGGTATAAACTTAGGTATATAAACAGTATATACCTCTTTCCTTGATCATTATTTTAGTAATTCAACCACAATTTATTTGGTTCTCAATATGTGCCGAGCACTGTGCTAGGGAGTGTATCAGTCAGTCCAGCCAGGAGACAGAAACCACACAGTAATTTGAATCTGGAAAATTCAGTATAAAGATTTAACTAGCAAAAAGGATTTAAAAAAGACTCTAAGGCTAGATAAGTAGCAAATGCAAAAAGCACAGGGAATCAGAGAATAACTCCAAAGTCCCCATATTCTATTAGCTCAGAAACTACTTGGGCCATGATACAGAAGTAAGTATTTATAATAGATTTGGATAAGTGCTCTGATAGGGGTATATAAAATATTTACAGGAATATAGAGAAGTTCACTTAATCCATCCTGGGAAATGGGAGAATGATCATGGAAGAGCTAACATTTTGGGTGAGTTACGAAGAGTGAGCAAGCACTAGCTGGATGGGGCATGGGTAAAGAGGAGGAAACTCTCCAGACAGGAAACAGTAAGGGCAAAGGCCAAGACTGAGCTAGAGCATTGCTCATATGATGAATCATAAATTATATAAGTTGCAAACTATGGGAAAAAAGTGACCCTAATCTGTTAGCATGGACTAGATCATAAATTTGTCTTTTTTTTGTTTTTTAAATGTTATTCTAAGAAGCTTGGATTTTATCTTGAAGACATCAGAGAGTAACCTAAGGATTAGAAACAGTTGGTTAGGGTGGGGGGTGGATTGTCAAAATTAGAATCACAATACTGAAAATCCATTGCCAGGGTGAACTTGGTGTAAGTTCTGCAAGGATGGATATCTCTATTCACTGGCAAGGCCCCCATGCCTATAATAGTACCTGGTACTTAGCACAGGCTCAAATACTTTTAGCCGAACAAATGGACAAAGGAGTGAGTGCGAGTTCGTTGTGAAGATGGCACCTAATTTGACTTGAGTTAGAAGTAATTGAGTATTCACTTGTGGAAGTTGAGGAGCCAGGTGGGTATAAATCTCCAGCTCAAGAGCGATTCTGTCAAGAAATTTAGTTTGGGGAGGTGCCAAGATACAGGCAGGATTTGAGCTCTTGAGTTTAAATAAAATCATTTAAGGAGAGTGTAATGGAATGATATGAAATAGACTTTAGGAAACTTCAATAGTTACTACAGAAGTAGAGAAAAAGGAGTCAGAAATGAGATTGAGACATAACCAAAGATTTTGGACAAGATCATGAGAGAAAGGTAACTCGAAGACAGGGGAGGAGAGAGAGATCAAGAAAGAAGCAATAGTGGACTGAGCGTGAGAGTCAAGTGAGATTAAAAAAAAAAAAAAAAGTAATGTTAGTATCTTTTAATCTGGCTTTTTCTCCCTAATCTTATAATACAGCCTACATGTTGCTCTCTGTGGAGCCTTCCTAAAGTCTAGTTCTAATCATTTAACTTCCTCTTTAAAAACTTTCAATGATTCCTCATTGCCCTTGATTCATGATCAGGAATAATCAAGGAGGCCTTACCCTCAGGACAGGTGTGACCTCTGCTTTGAGTCCCATTGCATTGCACTGGGACTTGCCACACTCAGCCTTTTCAGTAGTATTTGTGTACTGTTCGTACTACATCTGTAATCCCCCTCAACTGGACTGTAAGTTTTCTGAGAACAGGAGCTGAGTCTCACTCTTTGTATCTCTGCAGATTTAGCATGATGCTTAATTTTTAGAAAATAAAATGTATTAAATACTATATTCTAAAAATTGAACTAAATTGCCTTTCCTGATAGTGCTATTAATTAACATTGAAACCTATAAGTTAGGTAAGATACTCCCATTTTGCCTCTTCAGTGGACCAAAAATTCCTTCCTACATTACTCTTATGTGGAAAACCAGAGCTTCAAACCAAGGCTGTGTGCCCTTCAAGACTGAAATGTTTTCCACCCTGTACCACACTATAGACGGAAGGACACCAAGAGATATTTATTTAATTAAATTGGTTTGAGTTGATAACGACCTTGGAAATCGTTTTCAGTTGTGTTGGTAGAGCTCTTTGCTTTGCCTTTTTGCCTCTTATTTTAGTTATATGATTTGGATGATGATATAGAAAGCAGGGGTGGGGGATACAAGGACAATAAGTTGTAGAGGACAGAATCAGGATTTTGAATTATGCTGACAGGTTGAAATGATGGGTTAAAGTGAATGAGTTGAAATTTAACAGGAAGAATTCTGGAGGATGTATTAGCAGTGGGAAGGCTCAAAAGGTGAAAGAGCAGTTAGGATGGTTTTAAACAGTCCAGGAGAGAAGAAATGAGGACTGAACTCTGTTAACGGGAATGGATGTGAGTGACACGGTGCATTTAGAATATATATACCTTGACAAGTGAATGGATGCAAGGATGAGGAAGAAATTCAAATGGGACTTTAAATATTTGAGCCTGAATAACCCAGAAAAGGTGAAGACATTGGCAGAGACAGAAAGGTCAGAAAAGGGGCCCGGATGGGGAGTGGAATGAGAGGAAGCACAGGGATTTCGGCTTCGGGAATGCAAGTAATTCAAGTGGACATAAAACCATTTTCTTTTTGAAAATTGGGACACTGTTGATTCACCTCATTTATTTTAGGCAAGGTATTAAACCTATTCATAAGTTTTACAGCTACATAGTATTGAGCAAATACTTTGTGCCGGCAACAAAGCAGAGTGCTTTATATACATCCTCTCACCTAATTGCCCTAACTTGCCTTGAAAGTCCGTTTACATCTGAGGAAATTGAAGCTGGCAACTAGAAAAGACAACTTAAGATAACCAGAGACATTTTTAAGACATCCAAAGACATTGGTGGAAATCACTAAAGCTCATATTGAATTCATTATTAAAGCTTCTATTAAATGAAATTGCTCTCTTTTTGTAATATTTCTGCCTAATGCAAACCATTAGTTAAGCTGTGTTCATCTCAATGGACTTGATACGTCACTTTGTTTCCTGTTTTGTCACCATTTTGGCATTTACTCATTGGCTGAATCTATCTGTTCCTGACATTCTTGCTTAAGGAGGAGCTCTAGCACCTGGAACTAAAATTCTGAGTCTGATCCATCAGGCCTACCCTTAGCTGGCCTTATTCCCCCACTCTGAGGAAAGGAACTTGGATATTCTCTGCCAGGTATGCCTTTTTGAAACTCTCCTACTCTCTCTGGGCTTTCTAGGATTATTGTTTGAACTAGATTTTGAAGCTGGAGGGAGAGTTTCATGAGTGAATATGAGAAGAAAGATATTCCAGACAATAGAAACAGTATGTGCAAAGCAGACTAAGGTAATTGTCTTAATGATACTTGTTATACTTTTTTCAGTATAGAGTCTTGACAGTGAAGGTTGAAGATGAATACTTAGAGATTCGTAGTTCTGTGTTTTACTTTCATCTCCTCAGAACAAGTGGTTTTCCCTTTTTGTTCATTTTTGTATACCAAGCATAGCTGAAGTGGACTTCCCTGTTTCCAGTCTTACCCTTAAAACTTTCTGTCATCTTTGACTTACTCTCCTTGGTGATGGTCACAAAGGTCCATGAAATTTTTTATTTATAAATCTTAGCTCATCAAAACTCTGTGGTTTCTGAGGATAGTCCTTCTTTATCTCTTCATAGATTTTGCTTTTATTTTTGTTTTATTCAACTGTTCTGCCCACAAGAATCTTCTTTGGGGAGGGAGTTCTAGACACCAGATCATGCCTACAATGTTGCTTTATTTTATCAATGGCTTTCTGAAAAGCCTAAGGTACATGTTTAAGAATCTCCAATAGGCAATTTTCATGCTTTCATGAACTCATAGATGACATATGGCAGTTAAATGTTGGTTGTTCCTCCCAATGTTTAATTTTTCATTATTTCCTCAGTGATAAATTCACAAGTTTTACTGGAATATAGAATAAAGACCATATTTCTCATGTTCATGGGCCTAAATTATGGCCAATTGGATGTAAGTAGAGATTATGTTTTGTGTATATCGGAAGTGTCTTTCAAGGAAGGTGATAAAAACTTTTCTTTTAATAAAGTTGAAATGATTGGCGCTCTAGCTGTCATCTCAGACTGAGTAAGAGGGCCCCATCAGAAAAGCAGTAGCAATAATAATGGCCAGCAGAATATGTAGCATTTGCCATGTGCCAGGAATTACTCTTTACACTTTGCCTATGTTAACTCATATGCAACTCATGTGCATATAATAATCATATGAAATGGAGATCTCAGTTCCCTTATCTCTAAGTAGTGCTTAAGAGCAGGGTTCATATAGCCACATTGCCACATCGATGCTGCTTTTTATCATCTGTACCTTACTTAGCAAGTAAAGAGTTAAAAAGAACAGCACCTATCCGTGAGAAACACTCATTAAATGTTAGCTACTGTTACTTTTGAGTACTTATTACAAATTACTACTCACAGTTCCAATTAACAATTTCCATTAAAGTAATTTATAGTTAGTAATTATAAATCTATTTACAGATGTAGATATGGAGGCACAGAGAAGTGAAGTGACTTGCCAAAGATTGAACAACTAGAAAGTGGTGAAGTTAGATTCTATGTCCATGTTCTTAATCTATCCCGTTTTGAATGAAGGGCTGAGAGGGGCCTGGAATCTGCACGAATGTGTGATGTTGCTACCCTAACGCTGGAGAGCTGACCTTTGGACATTTTCAGCAAAGATTCAAATCTTATGCACTATGCCAGTTAATTTGGATTTTCTCTTGCATGCAGCTAAACTTAATTCCAACTGTATCATGTCTTAATTTCTCCCAAGGGCATTTCCACTTTCAGATCATTACCCAGTTCTTTCTTCTAGATCAGAGTGAAGTGCAGAGTAACAATTTTTTGTTCCCCTTGTATCTTCTGTGAGGTAAAATTATCAGCAACATTAGTGAAGCATTTTAAACAGGAAGTTCAAGTTTTAATGGAGTTCATGTTCTCAGATATGTGGGTAGATGTAGGCCGCATAGCTCTGTCAGCATCTTCCCCCAGGTCTGTATCATTTATTGCTTATGTTAGGAGATCATTGTTCACATCCTCTGCATGTTCGGGCATTTAATAGTACACTTTCACCAGCGAAGCACTAGCGTCTCTCTCTTTTTTTATTTTCACCTGGTCTCAAGCATGCTTCTATCTTCATGGTCATGAAGTTTAGTAGAAATACCTATCTGACTAGTTTATGTCCAAGACCTCTTGTAGCTAAACTCATGATTTTAAGAACAAGAAGATATTGAGAAATGGTGGACCTCTTTGTTTAACACAAGCGCTTCATCGTTTCCTCTGGGAGTGTCTAACGGAAATACGGTGGGATTTGAGTCTTGCTTTCAGCTTTGGCTTTGGGAACTATTAAAATTGTTTGGTATAAAATGTCATAAGTTAAAAAGCAGGGCAAAATGATGAGCAAATTATTAACATTTAAACTAACAAATTTAGGGATGCCTGGGTGGCTCAGGGGGTTGAGCATCCGACTCTTGATTTCAGCTCAGGTCATGATCTCAGGATCATGAGATCGAGCCCTGAGTCAGGCTCCATGTTGGCCATGCATCCTGCTTGGATTTCTCTCTTTCCCTCCTCTGCCCCTCCCCTGCCCCTGCTCATGCTCTCTCTCTCTTTCACAAAAAAATTTTTTAAAATAAAAATTTAAAAAAATAAACTAACCAATTTAGAAGTGTAGTTGAATCTAATCTAATATTTTCTATTTGTTTTATCTGATGCTGCTATTAGATAATGTTTAGCTGTAGTATAGAAACTCATCTATAGATCTTATTTTCTATAATTTCAATGATATGGCTAGATATAGAAATTCACATTAGCACATTTTAATAATTTGCTTTTTTACTTAATTTTGTTTTTACGAATTCTCAGAAGTGAGAACTGGGAAATCCGTAAGTGTTTGAACATGAGGAGGCAAAAAAATTATGTGTAAATTTTAGGCCAGAATAACCAAATAGAATATCTTTTGAAAACTGGTCCATCTTTTGTTACTGCTGCCTAAGCAGTCAACCACAAGGATGTTTTGATTTAACCTCAAATCTTCTCAGATATACTCAGAGGTGTAACACTAACACACTAAAGTAAATACCACAAAATATCCTTTGCCTTTGAAACATAACTGCTGTCATAATGACCATCTGCCGGCTGTAGGTTTCGAACATTCAGTGACCTCTGACATTTATGACAAATTATGTACCAAAGTGCTAGTGACGCCTTGTTAAAATGAAGCCAGAGGCCCTCAAGTTCTCAACCCCTCTTGTCTTTAAAAGCATGGGTTAAATAGCAGCAAGAGGCAGCCTGGACAGAAAACAGACATGGCGACAGCTAAAAGGAAATGAAGTCCTAATCCTCTACCCTTTGACTTCTGTAGCTGGCTTCACTGCAATGTGCTTTCAACCATTAAACTACCTTAACCTTCGGAAGAGCCAAACCAGTTAAAATTGACTGAAAATTTGCACATCACCACATAAGATTTGATTGATTCTTATTTGAAAATTGCGGGGAGGACGGTCGCTTACTGCAATATTTTTAACCAACAAAATATGTTTCTCAGTCACCTCTGGTGCACAGTGATATTGATGTCATATAAAAAGCAATGTGAAGAAAACTTTTCAAAGTCACAAAGTTAGTCTAGTTGCAAAATACAGTAGTGTCAGTTGGATTTAGACAGAGTAGACTATATTGTGTAAATGGCTTTTAAAAATACATAAAAAACAATCTTACTTTTGATTCCAATTCCAAAGATACATACGCATTTTATACATATGGGATAAAACAAGATTAGTTAGTATTTATTATAAAAATCTATCGGTATATTTTTGTAACCAGTAGTTATTTTATTACTATTGTCATGAAAAACGGTGAAAATAATGTACACAAAATAAACTTATACAACGCAATTTCTTCATAAAAAAAACCCCAAGGCATTTTTAACTCATGATCTCGTGACACAAGGTAATGCTCTGAAGACCAAAATCTTCAAGTTAACATAGTAATTGGTAAACTTATGAGACAAGCCATATAAAAGAATGGCGTATAACTAACTCTACAGGATGGAATGATACAAGAATGTTGACATACTGTGAAATATTAAGACATTTCTTAAGCAAAACCTTTAGAAAAATTGGAGCTCCTAAGTATCCAGTTTCTCACCTGTGTTTTCTTGACTGTTCAGTCAAATAGATTGTGCAGTCTCTGGCATGGAAAAAAAAAAAAAGAGGAACCGAGTGAGGGGACCATAGAGCACGAAGGCATGTACTTAATCAATGCAAAAATCTACATTGTACCCCCAAGCTTATCTAAAAAGTAGTTTACTTATATATTTTTAAAGAAATTACAAAGTTTTCATAACTTTGCTCTGTTGGAAATATTATCTACAGTTTCAAAAATTGTTTTAGATAAAATTCTAACTTGTCCAAATGAGAATGTATGACCACTGCAAAACCAGCTTCGAATGAAGCTTAATTCTTTGTGTGAGGGGATGTGAGGTGTTCATTTAACAGGTTTGAATTTCGAAATTGGATTCAATGATAGATAAGATGAATTCTAGAAATAGCACATCCCCATGTTTCTTCTTTGTGTGTTTTATAAACTATATCAGGCAATTATTTTCTTATTTATTTTTCTCTCTTTTTTAAAGATTTTTATTTATTTGTCAGAGAGAGAGAGAGTACAAGCAGGGGGAGTGGAGATGCAAAGGGGGAAACAGACTCCCCGCTGAGCAGGGAGCCCGATGTGGGACTCAATCCCAGGACCCTGGGATTATGACCTGAGCTGAAGGAAGATGCTCAACCGGCTGAGCCACCCAGGTGTCCCTCTTATCTTTTTTTTTTTGGACTACTTTTAGAGGGTACGGGTCACGGATAGAGATATTGCACATTCTCTACTATTAGTATTTTATAAATCATTGGTGCCCATATAAAGTATACACATAAATATATGAATATGTTTGTATATATGTATATAAATTTTATAATTATAACTATCATTTTTATTTTAATATTCAAATTGATATTCCAGAGACAAAATCTGGTCTTAAGCAAAATTTATAGTATATTTCCAGTTCCTTTTCTGCCTTTGCATTTCAGTGGATTCTTTCATCCACATCCAGTGCCTTTCTTTGTCCTTTTTGCCCCTCCAAAGACCAATACATCCTTTTCCTCCTGTTCCCCATCAAAATTAGCAGCTACATTGTGGTCCCCAGACCATGTTTTCTTTTCTGGAAATGAACAAAATAGTACCAATGAATATAGAAACATTCACAGATTTTTTCCATGGCATGTTAGATCCAAAATCTTATGGATCACAGAACCCAGTGATTTTTCATAAACATATTTTTTTAATTAATGGATTCCTTTTATTTTCCTAAAGATATCTCTGTTTGAAGTAGAAGGGAGAAGACAAGAGCCCTCATTGCTCATCTTGATTTCTGCCTCTTTGAGCTTCTCTTTAGCTACTGTGGCTTATGAAAGACTCCTTGAACAGAGTTTGAAAAGCATTCTGTAGCCTAACTATAGAGACGGATAACTAAGTCCAAAAGAAGTGAAGTGACTTTGGCTCCTTGTCTGAAATGCTCCTCCTTAGTCTATATCTTCATTTTTAAAAGCTCTTTTTATAGGATTCCTGTTCCATCATGACCGAACTGACTTCTCCTAGAGAAAGTCATTATATACTCTGTTGTTGTCACCTATTTTTTCCTTACAGTTTTTAAATAATACTCTGCTGCAATTGTTTGTGTACTTTATGGGGACAGAGACTGTTTAACTCATTTTTATCTCTAGCATCTACGGGGTCTGACCATAGCAGGTACTCATTAAATGTTAACATGCATCGGTACTGTCTTTAGAGTTGACAAGAGTTATGCACAGCCTGATACTGGCAGGGAAAACAAAACAAAAACCTAAAATGACCAGTTCTCCAATCTTTATTGCAATGCTTTATCTACTATGTGGTTTTTGCTTTAGATTCTTTTCTAATAAGACTGTGTATTAAGACCTTTATCTCAGTACTCAACTCAAAACAAATACAAAAATATGAGAATTTCAGATATAGAATAAAATACTACTGATATACCTATGCTAGAGAAGTCATATTGTATTTTTTTAAAGATTTTATTTATTTATTTGTCAGAGAGAGCAAGAGACAGAGCATAAGCAGAAGGAGCAGCAGCAGAGGGAGAAGAAGGGAGCCCGATGCTGGGCTTGATCCCAGGACCCTGGGATCATGACCTGAGCTAAAGGCAGATGCTTAACCCACGAGCCACCCAGGCACCCCCCCCCCTTTTTTTTGTAGCTAAATTTGTCTGTTAACACTTGTGACTGCCAAAACGATCTTTTTCACTGCATGCATACTTCTGGCTGCTTCTTATTTTGCAGCAAGTATGTCTCTTCCACCCATACCCAGGACTTTACAGTTCCACTCTATACTCGTTGGCTCTGTATCATGGGAAGAAATTTTGATATTCTAGGAGTGTCTGAAATAGAATGGGTTGTTCTAAAATATAATATTCAGTGTTGTTGGTGGGTTCAAGTAGAAGATGAACTGTCTGTTTTGTAGACGTTCAGAAGTGAATTTATTCTTTGAATCAGGGATCAAACATATATCCACGCTATTTAATGTACCAATGTGCTCCTATCTATATCCAAAAGCTCTGCCTTCCCCTGTTAAACTGTTACAAAGTCTGTGCTTCTAAGGTAAAATCCTGTACTTGTCCCTAATAAAATCCCTCCTCATCTACTCAAAGACGTCACTCCAGCAATTCTCCCTCTGTCTCCTGTATCTTCAGTGTTTCCACTAGACAAACACAATGTAATACTCTCCAACTTTAAAACAATTCCCCTTGAGGAGGAATAAGCTCTCTCACTGCTTATCTTTGTCTACTTACCACCACCGCACTTCTCTACTCTGCCTTGCAGCAACACTCTTAGAAATAGATCTTCCATACATCTCAATTTCCTCCCTTAGCTTTGCTTTGATTTTCTGTTGACTCAACACCAGTCAGCTTTTTTGTTATTCTGAAACTCAGAATTATCTCACCAAAAGATAGAAGGTGGGGACATTTATAACCTGGAGTCCCATCTACTCGCTACCGTGGGGGTCCTTAATTCCATACATGACCATGGAGGCTGAGTGAGTTTTTCCTGTTTTGGAAAAAACTTTCAGAAGTTAAGCAGAAAATCTTGGAGGCTGTTAGCATGAACTGAACTGTCTACCATGATACAGAGCTAAATACCACAGTTTCACCTGAGCTTGGAGATTGACCAAAGGGATATGATGCACGGGATGCAAAACAGTGTCTGCTTTGGCCTTTCCTGTGTTTGGTCCATCTTATTCTCTTTTCCCAAATCCTCCTCATTTTCCTAACCTTTAAACTGGCATGCCCCAGGAGTTAATCCTTGACCTTTTTCCTTTTCTAACTACATTTACTACTTATCTGACCTTACATGGTCCAATCACTTCGAAATACTGTTTTTAATGTTAAATTCCAACTTTATATTTACCTCTTTCCTAAATTCTTGACCAATATATCAGGTACCTACACAACATGTCTACTTGGATATTAGCTCAAAACCAAACTTTTCACATAGATTTACCATACAACCCAGCAACTTTCCTCCAAGCAATCTACCCCTGAGAAATAAAAACATATGACTTGTATGTGAATGGTTAATGCTGCCTTATTTATAATAACCCTGAACTGGGGGTGGGGGAGGGTGGGGGTAACATATCCATAGTATGAAATACTATTTAGCAATAAAAAGGAGTGAAGTACTGATGCCTACTATAATACAGATGAGTCTCAAAACTGTACTAAGTGAAAGAAGCCAAATACCAAAGCCTACATATTGTATGATTCTGTTTCTATGAAATGTCAGAATAGGTGAATCTGCCAAGACAGAAAGTAGTGTAGTGATTGCCAGGGGCTTGAGATGTATGTGAAGAGTTAACTACTGCAAGTAGGCACAAAGCATCTTTTTGAGGGTGATAAAAATATTCTGAAATTAGATCAGATTGATGGTTGCACTACTCTAAATTTACTAAAAATCATTACATTATAAACACTTAATGGGTGAAATTTATGGTATGGGACCTATACTTCAAAAATGATGCTAAAAATAACTCTAATTTTGATCTCCTGCCTTAAATTTTCTTCTATCTTTCTCATTTCAGGACATATTAGCTCTGTCTTACCAGTTCCTCCAGCAAGAAACCTTGGAATCATTTTTGACTCCTTTCTCTTCCGTCACAAACCTAATCTGTCACCTCTACCACCACTGATCTCCATCCCCATTCCCACATTAGCATGACACCATCCTCTCTTGCACTGACTACAACAGCCCCAACCAGTCTCCATGTGTTTATCCCTATGATTTCTTTTCCATACAACAGATTATTCTATTTATTTGTTCAAAATGCTTCAGCACCTTTCCTTCTCACTCAGAGTAAAATCCAAAGATGTCATCATTGTAGGGTTTCCAGATAAAATACAGGGCACCCAGTTCAACATGAATTTCAAATGAATGACAATATATATATGTGATATATATATATATATATCATATCATATGATATATATATGTATAATATATATATACATATATATTACATATGTCCTCTGCAATATTTGGGACATACATATATTAGAACCATTAGTTGTTTATCTAAAATTCAAACTTAAATGAGCATTCTGTATCTTCATTTGCTAAATCTCACAACCCTCCGTCCAAAAGTGCTCTATGATCTGGGCTCTCACTCTCTTATCTCACCTTCCTCCTCATTCTTTCTGTTCAAACTACTGAGGCATTTTCACCACTTTCAAACAAGCTAAGACTATTCTAGCCATAGTGCCTTTGAGTTTGCTCTTCCCTGTATCCAGAAAACTTTTCCTCCAAATATCTGCCTGGTTTGTTCTGTCTTTTCATTTACCTTTCTGGCCAAATGACAGATCAGCATAGTAGCCTTTCCTGATCCACTAGGTCACCAACTGCTCTTGCCATGTGCCATTCTCAGTTCTCTTATGTGGCTCTTTCTATCTTCTTAGCACTTTTCATAAATGGGCATGTAACACATTTGTTTTTGTCTATCTCTAACAATGAAGTAGAGGCAGAAAATTTGCCTTTTGGCACTTCTGTACCTAAAAGGACTAGAATAATATATGACAGATAATAAGTGATCAGTAAATGCAATCATCCATCCATCCATCCATCCATTCATTGATATATCTATTCATCCATTCAACACTTTTCCTTTTCTAGGTTCTAGGTTTCAAATCACATGTAGTGATCCTGTCCATGTATCAAGTAGTGTATTTTTAGAAGGCAAGTGGAAAAAGAGAAGGAAGGGTGTGGTGAAGCTAACAGAGACAAATTGACAGACAGAAATAGATATGTGTCTGTAGACTAAGAATAGCAGGAGAAGTTGGATGGGAGCATGGTTGCTGCACTTGTATCCCTGAGTGACAAGCCCACCCACCCAACTGGAGTTCAGGGGAAAGGTTAAATCGAGAGACAGTATTTGGGAATCATCTGCCTAGGGGTGATAGTTAAAACTGACGTATCCTGAGTTCCTGTCAGCAGCTATTCCCACGCACTCGAAAACTCTCCATTAACATTTAAACTGACTGTCAAGTCCATAATTTTGTCCTCTCTCTTCCATCAATTACCTTCTTCCTTTTAAAATGTTGAAGTCCTCCCTGTCTGTTGGCACATTCGCCATTGCCTATCCAGTTCTCCAGGATTTTCTCTCTTCAAAACGATTTCACTTTACTCTCCAGGCTTGTTCCATCTTTTACCTCCTTTCTTTCATTTCTCTACTTCCTCATTATCTCACTTCAACCATTGAATTGAAAATTGAATTCTCCAAGGTCAGCAATCCCGAATCCATTTGTGTTCTTTTGATCTTCATTCTCCTGGACTTCTCAGGTGAATCTCAGACAATTGGCCACAAATAAACAAACAAACACACGTACATTTATACACACATGCACACACACACACATACATATTTCCCCTGCTTTGGGTTCTCCAGTACTACTCAACAAAACCTGTTTTGTTTTGTTTTTTTCTTCCATCTTTATTACCTTGATTCGTCTCTGAATAATTCATTTATCTTTTTCTCTATGTTTTTGTCCTCAAATGCAAATAATCCTCAACATTCTGTTATCAACTCTCTGTTGCTCCTTTTATAGTCTCTTGCCTGTGGAAGCTATTTATAGCCTTATGACTTTGAATTGCAATACAGGTATATGCCTCCCTAGTCTACATAACCTGCCTGGTTTCTTACTCCTCCAACTCCAGTAATACATCACTATCTGTTTGTTTTGTGTGTTCATTTTAATGTACTAAAGATATATACATTTTAACATGTTACAGTGTAACTTAATAATTGATATGTCTTGGCCTCCCAAACAGATTTTTTTCTTACTTAGCAGAATAAGTTCTGACACATATTTCTTTCCAAAAATTATCTTTATATATCTGATAATTGAACAAGTACTGTTTTAGATGAAAAGGAAACTGAAAAGCTTTATTTATTTATATAGATTAAGGAGCATACATAAATGTGTACCAAGCATTTTCCTTTTTTTATTAGTCAGCTTACTCTTACCAGTTTGCGGCTTAAAGTACCAGTGGTACTTTAGGAAAGCAGGATGGGAAAAATTGTAGATACATACACATTTATGTTCATACTCACATTTTTTGGTGGCTTTAATCATACTAAACTTCATATCATCTTCATTTATGCCAAATATAGCCATCAACCCCTGCTCTAAACCTGTGTTCTATGCTTCTTTCTGATTCTGCCCAATTCCAAAGATAGTGATTCAGCAGCCAGCCCGTTGGGAGAACCCTGACTGTGATCTCTGGTCAAAACCAACCTCCCTTATTTCTAGTGAGCCCCCTCTGTTTCTCCGTGGGTAGCAGGATTGCCACGCAATAGAACTTTGCTAGAATTGACATTCTGTCTCTTTAAAAATGTTTAGAGTTTGTACTTGCTTACAAATTTTTGAATTTGAGAGAATTTAAATATACTGAAAAGGAATTTATATACAGAACTTTATAAAGAATCAACAGTGATATGGGTAAGCATGGATATGGACATAATCTTTTAATCAATACATATGTTTTCATTCTTAAATATTTATTGAAAACAAAGTTAGGGCACCTCAGTCGTTAAGCGTCTGCCTTTGGCTCAGGTCATGATCCCAGGGTCCTGGGATCGAGTCCCACATCGGGCTCCCTGCTCAGCGGGAAGCCTGCTTCTCCCTCTCCCACTCTCCCTGCTTGTGTTCCCTCTCTTGCTGTCTCTCTCTTTGTTAAAAAAAAAAAAAGAAAACAAAGTTAGATATAAATGAATACCTGTTGAATTTACAGTCTGATTGGGACAACGGGAAACTTGGGAGTTTGCAGAGGGATGATGAAAATGTAAGAAGGAGGTTCTAATTTAATAAAAAGACAAAATGAAAGGCAGGATAGGGAGAATTAAGAGGAAAGGAAAAATGGCAATTTAGAAAAGGCAAGAATAATCAGAGAAATATATAAATCTACCAACACAAAAGGTCTGTCAGTTTCATTGTAGGAGTGTACTATTCCCAAAGCAACACGGCTTTTAATTTCTTAGAAAAGCACTATGACCAAATCTTTAAAAATACATTAGTGATATACAATGTTCATTTCAGTCATGTGGAAACAAATAAAAGAATTTCAAATAATTGCCATGGTGTGGAATAGCAGTTACTTAACTGTCTAGACCTTTAGGTAAGTGATTTTAACATGTACACAAGAATATCTACACAACACATACAAAGTTAGAAAGAAAATCATCAAGAATAACAGCCATTACTATATCATAGAGTTAGTAGAGCTTGAGTGCTTAATGTTGCTTAGGCCCAATTTGATAATTTGATTGAGGTGTCAAAAGTAAGCTATTATATATAATCTGTTTCTATTATATAACATAATTATATGACTCCATTTTATATCATATTGTTGGAGCACAATTATATGCTAGAAATTTTCTTATACAATTTATATTTATCTTATTAATTTTCATAAACTTTATGAATGTGTTTACCGTTATTTTTACTTCATCAGTGAGGAAATGGGAGTAAGAAATATTAAGCAACTTCCATATTACATAGGAGGTATTAAGACAATGTCTTAGTGAATCCCAAATATCATGTTCTGTCTACCACAGTATATTGCCTCCCTCTACATGCAAATCAAAATGAGGATATAATTTCCATGGATTAATTGTCTTTATATCTCAAATACAGCCTGCATTATACTTCACAATCCACTGTAAGCGATTGGCTTATTTGGGCTAAAATTTGTGAATTGAGGAGTCTACCATTAAAATGCGAATATTATTAAAATGGTATCATGTAGTTATCTTTGACTATTAAATTTCCTAGCTCAAAATAATATATGAGATCAATATCTAATAGTGACAAGAAGGAGGGAGGGAGTTGGAAGGAAAAGTACGGAGTACTGGCTCTCTCTGGAAAGCAAGGCTCAGAAAGGACTCACTGCTGACAGAGCTGTATGCGTGTGTGTGTGTGTGTGTGTGTGTGTGTGTGTGTTTGGGAAGGGGGAAGAAGGAGCATTGAGCTCCTTAGCTAAGGGAACAGGCACCAAAATGGGAAAGGAAGTGTGAGTCCACGAAAAGCAAATTTCTTACTGTGTCTTGGATTTGGTGCTTAATAGTAGGACATGACATTCAGATTCAAGTTGGTATAACTAGCATACTTCACTGATTTGAACAGGTATATGTTTTTACATTTTAAGCTCTTTGAAATCAAGATGTACATTTACATTTTAGATGATAAGAGAGTATTAGATCATTGTTAAATTGGCAGCATTTTTATTTCTTAGTAGTGGTGTATTTTACAGGTGATTGTACCTTAGATTTGATGAAGAGAATTAAGGGAGGCTCATCTGAAATTTAAAAGAAAATGTGTATGAGTCTGTTCTGAGGTACTCTTGTGATGCTCAGTATCACTTCTGGTGGTTCTGTTCTTCTCTGAATTTTCTTAGTCTTTAATAATAAGAATAAGAGCTCAAAAGTGTGCCATTGAAGTTTCTTGTCTGCTGCATTCCTCTATGAAGATGGTTAATTGAGAAAAGGCGTTAAAGCTCCATTTATATAAGCAGAATGTAAAAAACTATGAAGTCTTCGTGGCATTTAAAATAGAATTTTAAAAATCTCATAGGATTCAGGATACTTTTACTTTCTAAGGAGTTTTCCTAGTTTGCAAGCTGTGTGATTTTTGTAATCTTCTGTAGTCAAAAAATATTTTAACTAAGTTAAAATATTTAGCTGGTCTGAGATATAAAGGTTGAGTTCATTATAAAAGAAAGTCTTCCGTCAAATAAATTGAGTAGTAGTTAAACTCAGAAAGCAAAAGCTCTGAGCTGTATGTTTCTAGCTGGATTCTCAGTTTTTGTTTTGTTTTTTAATAAGGCATAGTTTCCCATGCAGTAACATATGGTTTCAATATTTGAGCATTCTCAGCCATTTTCCCCATATGTTTGTTGTAATCAACTAACCACACATGGCCAAATTCTGCCCTTAGAGGAGTGTGGAGGATGCTCGCTGGGGTCGAGGAAAGCAAGCACACTTCATGCAGCAACCTATGGTGTACAAACCAGACTTCTGTCACTATTTGCACAACAATGAATAGTGCAAATGAATGATTATTAATATATTTTAGGAGTGACTCTGATTGCAGAAGCTCTTTTGTTCTGAGGATGTCTGAGATTAGCTGTTTGATGAAGGAGTTATTGAAAGACTCTGGGAAGTCAAGTGTGAGGATATGCATGCATTGGCTACGGGAATGGGGAGCATCAAACATTGTTTGGGGTGTGGCATGCCAGAGATATCCAAGGCATTGTTCACTTAGTTCATTCATGCCACAAGTCAGCACTCTTGGAAGCACTGAGTAGGTGTTGTCTGCTTTCATAGAGCTCCCATTCTGGACGTCATACCGACAATAAACAAGTAAACTAATAAGTAAACCAGGAAATTTATGTAAGTCCAATAAAGTCCAAAAATACGTGTCCTGATAAAACAGGATAATATTATTGAGAGTGAGATGAATATTTTTGGTAGGGTAGTTAGAGAAAGTCCTCTCTGTCTAGAAGTGATATTTGATCTGAGACCTCATGGTGAGAAGGTGCCAACCATGTGAAATTGGGAGTGTAAGTAAGAACTTACTAGACAAGAGGAGGGCTCTAAGGCTTGGACAATCTGATGGTTCTGGAAAGAGGTAGGATTGCATGTACAGACCAGATCATACAGGTTTGGATAGACGATGGTAAATTTTGTGGATATTACTTTAACCACAATGGAGTGTTTTAAGCAAAAGAGTGAAGCAAATTGATTTATTTACACATTTATATTTAATATACCATTACAGCTGATTTGCCCAATGAATGACGACAATGATAATTATTTAGGATAGTAATGGAAGGTAGAGAAAATTCCACTATTTGATGGGAATGAAAGTTGTGACACTGGCAGGAACGTTTCAAGACACATTAAAAATCTGGGACATAATTTTGATTTTCTGAGATATAATTTCTTTAGGCATAGAGCCCTTGTCTGTCTACATATAATCTTTTGAAAAGTATTTTATTTATTCATTCATTCATTTTAGAGAGAGAGCAAGAATGCAAGCAGGGAAAGGAGCAAGGGTGGAAGGAGAGGGAGGGGGAAAGTATCCCAAGGAGATTCCGCACTGAGCCCTAAATGGGACTTTACCTCACAACCCTGAGATCATGACCTGAGCCCAAACTAAGAGTCAGATGCTCAACTGACAGAGCCACCCAGGCCCTCCAAATCTAAGAAGATATTTCCTGTGAGTTTTTTTTTTTTTTTTAAGATTTTATTTATTTATTTGAGAGAGAGAGTGAGAGAGAGAAAGAGCACAAGAGGGGGGAGCGGGAGAGGGAGAAGCAGACTCCCTGCTGAGCAGGTAGCCCGATGCGGGACTCGATCCCGGGACTCCAGGATCATGACCTGAGCCGAAGGCAGTCGCTCAACCAACTGAGCCACCCAGGCACCCTCCTGTGAGTTTTGAGGGAAGAATTAAGACATGGAATGATCTACATGTAAACCTCACATAGTTAACATAAACACACTTACATCTATGGTGATTATGTAATTCATTACATTAGTTGAAATGAAAATTATTGTGATGATTGAATTCTTTTTGACTGGTAAGGATTTTTGAAAATAGAAAAAAAAATGGTTGTATTTGGAAATCATAAAGTGCTTTCCAAAATTGAAGTTCGGCAGATGCATATACAATACGTCTTCATCACTCCTGTGCAATTTCAATTTGGATCAATTTTTATTCACTTTAAATGTGATATAGTGACATTTATACATCAATATTAAGGATATTAGAATTCTTTGAAAGAGGTTTAATTTTCAAAATAGCAGAAGGAAATTTTTGACATATGAGAACATAATTACCCAGCATCTAATCTTTCGTTTTCTGCTAAGATAATGATAAAAGTAAAATCACAGAAAAGCTAAACATCTGAAAATGTTTAACATATATTTGCAGATAGATTTATTTTCCAGATATTTGCTGTGTATTTTCAGCTTTTAAGGTCCTCACCAAGTTCCATGGCACTTTCAAATAGTTATATATGTTCAGTGACATAGAGATTTATATTGAGCCAAGATTGTCTTGCTACAGAAAAATGTAATCTGATAAATGTAGGATGATTGAACTTTGGGGATTTTGAAAGGGCATGGATTTTCCTAACACATGTACTGTATCTATTAACAGCGACTCCTAATTCTGGTTTCTCTTACCCTGAGCAAACATTAATCTACTTTCTGTCTTTATGGATTTGCCTATTCTGGAAATTTCATGTAAGTAGAGTCATACCATCATTAGTCTTTTGAGACTGGCTCCTTTCACTGGCATAATATTTTTAAGGTTCTTCCATTTTGTGGCATGCAGCAATGCATCTTTCCTTTTTATTCCCAAACAATATTCCACTGTAAGGATATAACACATTTGTTTATCCATTCATCAGTTGGTGAACATTTGGATTGTTTCCACTTTTTGGATATTATGAATAATCCTGCTATGAACATTTGTGTACATGTTTTTGTGTGAACATGTTTTCAATTGTCTTAGGTGTAGACGTACAAATGAAATAGCCGTAACATATGGTAACTCTATATTTAGCTCTTTGAGGAATTGCCAAAGCTGTTTTCCACAGCTGCACTGTTTTTATATTTCTACCAGCAATGTGTGTGGTTTCAGTTTCTCCACATCCTCACCAACACTTGTTATTTTCGCTCTCTCTTTTTTTTTTTAATGCACATCCCTGTGGGTAAGAAGTGGCATTTCACTGTGGTTTTAATTTGCATTTCCCAAATGATGAATAGTGTTGGGCATCTTATGTGTTTTTTGGCTATTTGTATACCCTCATTGGGGTAATGGTCTATTCAAGTCTTTTGCCAGTTTTGTATTTCTCTTTTTGTTATAAGAATTCTTTTTATATTCTAGATAACTAGATCCTTATCAGATATATGATTTGCAAGTATTTTCACTAATTCTGTGGTTGTCTTTTTATTTTATTGATAGTACCTTCTGAAGCATAACATTTTTATATGTAGACAAAGTTCAATTTATTTTTTATTTGTTGCTTTTGCAAGGTCATGTGGATTTATATCTATGAGTCCTTCTAAGATTTTTATCATATTGGCTCTTACATTTATGTTTGTGATCCTTTCTGAGTTTGTTGTGTACCTTGTGTGAGCAGTCCAAATTCATTCTTTTATCTGTGAATATCCACTTTTTCTGAAACTGTTTGTTGAAAATATTCTACTTTTCCATTGAACGCTCTTGGTACCTCTGTCAAAAATTGATTGACCATAAAAAATTGATTGACCATAGATGAATGAGTTTATTTCTCAACTCTCACTATTATTCCCTTGATCTATATATTTAGTCTTGTGCCAGTACCATATTGTATTAATTACTGTAGCTTTGTAGTAAGTTTTAAAATAGGAGCCTGTGAGTCCTCCAAACTTATTATTCAAGATTGCTTTTGCTATCTGAAGTCCCTCTCATTTCATTATAAATTTTAGAGTCAGCTTGTCCTGTTCTGCAAAAAATCAACCTGGAATTTTGATAGGGATTACACTGAATCTGTACATCAATTTGAGGACTATTGCCATCTTAATGATATTAAGTCTTCTAACACATTAACAAGGAATATCTTTCCATTTATTTAAATCTTGATTTATTTAAAAATGTTTTGTAGTTTTCAGCATACAAGTCTTACCCTTCTTTGGTTAATTTTTTTTCCTAAGTATATTTTTCCTTTGATGCTGTTAAAAATAGAATTGTTTTCTTAATTTCATTTTTAAATTGTTGATGGCTAATATATAGAAATACAATTTGAAATTTTGTGTATTCATTTTCTAACTTGTAACTTTGCTGAACTTATTTGCCACCTCTGACTCTGTGTGTGTGTATTCTTTAGTGTTTTTTTATTTTTTTAATGTTTTATTTTTTAATTATAGTATAACTGACAGAGTTATATTAGTTTCAGGTGTACAATATAGTGATTCAACAATTCTATGCATTACTCAGTGCTCATCACAATAAGTGTACTCTTAATCTCCTTCACCTATTTTTACCCATCCCTCCACCCACCTCCCTTCTGATAACCATCAGTTTGTTCTCTATAGTTAAGAGTTGGGGTTTTTTGCTTGTCTCTTTTTTCCTTTGATCATTCATCTTGTTTCTTAAATTCCACATAGGAGTGAAATCATATGGTATTTGTCTTTCTCTGATGGACTTATTTCTTTTAGCCTTATACCCTCTAGATCCAACCATGTTGTTGTAAATGGCAAGATTTCATTCTTTTTTATAACTGAGTAATATTCCATTGTGTATATATCCACATCTTCTTTATCCATTTATCTATAGATGTGCACTTAGGTTGCTTCCATATTTTGGCTATTGTAAGTAATGCTGCAATAAACATAGAGGTGCATATATCTTTTCAAATTAGTGTTTTTGTATTCTTAAATAAACACCCAGTAGTGGAATTACTGGATCATATGGTAGTTTTGTCAAATGCTTTCTCTGTGTCTATGGAGAGAGAGAGTGTGTGTGTGTGTGTGTGTGTGTGTGTATTTATTCTTTTAATATGGTATATGATATTTATTAATTTTAATATGTTCACCAAATTTTGCATTCCTGGGATACATCCCACTTGGTAATGTTATGTCATCCTTTTTACATACTGCTGAATTCTACTTGTTGGAGTTTTATGTATATTCATGAAAATATTGATTTTTAGTTTTCTTGTAATATCTTTGACTTTAGAATTAGGATAACATTGGCCTCATAGAGTGAGTTAAGAAACATTTTTCTCTTCGATTTTTTGGAGGAGTTTGAAAAGGATTAATGTCAATTCTTTTAAATCTTTGGTGTAATACACTGGTGAAGCTATCTGGCTCTGGGTTGTTTTGTTTTTGTAGTAGATTTTTGATTACTAACTTTATCTTTTTGTTTGTAATAGTTCTATCCAGAGTTTCTATTTCTTCTTCATTTCTTCTTAAATCAATTTTGGTAGGTTGTGTGTTTCTAAGAATTTGTGCATTTCATCCAGGTTACCTGATCTGTTGAAATACAATTACTCATATAATGTTTTCTTATAACCATTTTTATTTCTGTAAAGTGAGAAGTAATGTCACCACTGTCATTTCTGATTTTAGTAGTCTTCTCTCTTTGTTCTTTATCAGTATATTCATAGGTCTATTTGTTTTCATTGGTTTTTCTATTTTTTAATTTCTTATTTCAGTTATTTCCACTCTATATTATTCCTTCCTTCTCCTTGCTTTGGGTTTACTTTTCTCCACTTTTTCTAGTTTCCTAAGATGGAAGATTGATTTGCAATCTTTCTCTTTTATTAAAGTAAGTATAGCTACTTATTTTTCTTTAAGGACTGCATTTCCTGCATCTCATAAGTTTTGGTATTTTGGTATTTTTGGTATTTTCTAATTTCTCTTGTGATTTCTTCTTTGACTCATTTGTTATTTAGGAGCATGTTGTTTAATTTCCACACATTTGTGAATTCTTCATTTTCCATTCTGTTACTGATTTTTAGTTTCATTTCATTGTATTATAGAATATACTTTTACAATTTCAATCATATTACATTTATTGAAATTTGTTTTCTGCCCTATTATATTGTCATTTCTGGAGAATGCTCCATGTACTCTTGAGAAGAATGTGAATTCTGATCTTTTTGGGTAGAATGTTCTATGGATGTCTACTTGTCTATTCGGTTAGATCTATTTGGTTTACACTATTATTTGGTATACACTATTTGCCTTAGTACTGTTTGTTCAAGCCCTTTATTGGCTTATTGATCTTCTGTCAACTTCTAGTTTTTTTTTTTTTTTAAAGTAGGATGTTGACGTCTCCCACAGTTATTACTGACGTATTTTCCCCTCAAATTGTCAGTTTTTTGCTTTGTGTATTTTGGACTTCTGTTATTAGGTGCATATATATTTATAATTGTTATATCTTCTTCATAGATCATTATATAATGATATAATTATATAATTCCCTCCTTTGTCTCTATTAACAATTTTTGTCTTAAAGTCTATCTTGTCTTTTATTTGTATAGACACTCCAGCTTTCTTTTGATTACTAGTTGCATGGAATATCTTTTTCCATCCTTTTATTTTCAACTTATTTTATTATACCATTTTAATTCCTTTGTCATATCTTTTAGTATGTATTTTTAGTTATTTTTTTTTGTTGCCCTAGTGATTTTAATAAACATTTTAATTTGTAATAATCTAGTTCAGATTAATACTAACTTAATTTCAATAGTATACAAATATTTTGCTCCTCTATGATTCTGTTCTCCCCCCCACGTTTAAGCTCTTATTGTCAGAAGTTATCTCTTTATATATTTTGTGTCCAAGAAGACAGATGTATAATTATTATCTATGCTATCAAATCTGGGAAGTTTTCAGACATTATTTTTTCCAAATATTCTGTTTATTCCTTTTCCTTCTCCCTCCTTTTCTGAGATGTGAATTGTATTTATTGTTATGCTTGATGGTATCCCATGGATCTCTTAGACTCAATTCATTTTTAAAAATTCTTCTTTTCTCTGTTCCTCAAATGGCATAATTTCAACAGACCTATCTTCAAGTTCACTGATTTATTTTTCTGCTGGCTTGAATCTGTTGTTCAACCCCTCTAGTGAATTTTTCATTTCACTTGTGCTTTTTAACTCTAGAAAGACTATATATATTCATATATATATTTCATATATATTTTAATATATAAAAAGCTACATAAATTTGTAGCTATTAAAAGTGTCCTCATATTCCCATTTTTTTCTTTCATCTCTAACTCTGATGATCAATTAAAATTGCCTATTCTGTAAGAACTTCCCTCTAAACATCATATTTATTATGTCTCCTTCCTATGTATATAGCATGCTTTGTTATTGTTCACTGTGATGATTCAGCAATGAAGGAAGAGGCTTCTTAAATGATAAGATGTTTTAAATGATCAACCTAGTAGTTATTAGGGATACTGACAAGTCTTGTACAATAGAGATCTTAAAAGGGGGCAAAGAAGCAAGATTTGTGAAGCTGATATCTAGACCCCTGGCAAAACCCTATCCAACTGCCATCACTACCATCCTGCATTCTCTTTATTTGGTCCTTCTGCCCTGTGAAGGTAGGTTGACAAAAGCTTATTTGAAAGGAAGGATAAAAATGAAGGTGGTGCCTGCTCTAGTTTCTCTGTCGGTGTCATTACAGGCAAGAAAACATATCCTCTACTGTCTATACCTCTTGTCAAGTATCTTTACTTATCCATTTTTCCCCACTTCCCATCTCCATCTTCTGCTGTTTGACCCTGGTGAATGAAGAGAATAAAACATAGGTACTGGCTATGAAAGGGTAGAGTATTGAATAGAGGGATTTTAGTTAAGTCTTCTTTTCTCTCCATCATCATTGCATGTGATTTTAAGACCTTTATCATTAACTAGTGCAGACCATGAAAAAGAAAGTATATATCCCATTTCTAAAGATTTTCAGAAGATAAAATTCCAAATTTATTTTAATTTTTTTTTATTGTTTCATCCTTTAACATGGAAATAGAAAGTTGGCTCCTGCCTTTATTTTTCTTAGGAAAAACAATTCAAAGAAACATCAGTTCTACAAAGGAGCTAACCATCATTTCCATGGTCTCTTCAACATATGTTCTTTCCATTAATACTGATGGTTCAATATTTTGCTGTTACAAAGCAGCATAAATAAGCCTGATGATGATTCTATTGAAAAAGTTCCAGAGTACAAGAGTAAAACCTAGCTAATTTAGCATACCTTTGTGGGTACCACACGTGCCCTGAGCATATAGTTAGTAAATTACTCAGACTCTGTACTTCCTTGCACTCAAATCTGAATACAGGTGAGGTGTGTTTATGTGTGTGTGTACGTGTGTGTTTTAGTTTTTAATTTTTATTGTTTTTAAGTAGGCTCCATACCCAAAATGGGGCTTGAACTCATGACCCCAAGATTAAGAGTTGCATGTTCTACCAACTGAGCTAGCCAGGTGACTGTGTGTGTATGTGTTTTAAAGAAATTCCTGTCTTCACGAGTGAAACCAAAAAAACCAAAATAAACAAAACAAACAAACAAACAAACAAACAAACTCAGCAGCCTAGGACACCTCACAATTCATTATGCAAACATTTTTATTAAAACTTTTATGTGTGTTTCTGTGCCACAAAAGTCCAAGCTCAGGTCCAACTGCTCCCATTGTATGACTCCAGCATGAAGCCCTGAAGTTGTATTTTAGTTTTTATAGAAAACTTTGGAGGTCAATGGTTTTCAGAGTCCACACAAATTCTTGAAGTAGGAACCTCGGTACTGATGGGTGTGGGTATACCCATGTCATAAGACATGGGAAGGTTTATTAAAAAGTTCACAAAGAGAGCACAAATTCTGCCCCATAACTGTACTAAATCAAAAGTTGATTTGCTACAAAGCATGTAGGGATTCCCACATGGTAGTAATGACTGCAAAGGCTTATGTGAGCCTGACATAACGAACATAAGAGAGTTAATCCTGTAGACATGGCCGAAAGCCTGCATAACTTTCTTTTTTTTTTTTAAAGATTTTATTTATTTATTTGACTTTCTTTAGTACATAGTATGATACTTTGTACGCAATGGACATTAATTGAATATTGTGTTTGATTACAAAAGAAATTGAAATACAATGAAGAATAAGATGAGACAAGATAATGAGATTTCCCTTTTTGTCTCTTTAGCCACTAACAAAATCTTCATCAGTCTTGCTATACCAGACTTTATAATAATGTTTTCATATATTTTAAAGATAGAACCACATTAAACATTTGTATTTAAGAGATAAACAAGGGAAAATAACCAGGCAAAATTCCAAGAGAAGGAATGACCAAAGTTTGAGAAAACAGTAGTGTTCAAACAAGCCAAGGGGTAGGGTAAGGAGAAGGCAGGGGTGAGAAATACTTAAGAACAATGAAGTTTTTTCTAGTGTCAGCTTGTACTAAGGATAAATAAGAGAATGACTGAAACTTACCCATGTGCAACACTTTTGGCAATGATTTTGGTAGAGTGATACGAGTAGCAGGAGAGAGGGGAGAAAGAATTCAGGGTAGATAGCTGTTGGAGGTCAGCAAGTTGAAAAAGTTGACTGTCAAAAGTTTCTATTTGCCCTGCTGAATGGGAGGAAAGGTTATTTCCTAGGAGTGATGGATTGGGGTTACGGTACATGTTTTGGAAAGATGGGACTGAGTTTGAAATAGTTGCTGTGAAGAATGGGTGAGGGAGCTGACTGGGCAGCCCTATGGACCTCACTGGGACTGCAGACCATGACCGTAGAGAGTCACAAATGTTTTAGTGGGGATCCAGGAACTGCTGTGAATTGTCCTGTTAAACTCTTGAAGATAAGGACCATATCTCAGCTCTCTAACCTCAGCAGATAACATAATGCCTGAACTCTATATACAGGCATACCTCAGAGTTATTGTGGGTTCGGTTCTGGACCACCACAATAAAGCGTGTATCACAATAAGGTGAGCAAAATGAATTTTTTTGGCTTCCTAGTGCATATAAAAGTTATGTTTGGACTATACTGTACTGTATTAAGTGTGCACTAGCATTATGCCCCCAAAAAACAATGTACATAACTTAATTAAAAAGTATTTCAGGATGCCTGGGTGGCTCAGTCAGTTAAGAGTCTGCCTTCGGCTCCTGGGATCCAGTCCCGCATGGGGCTCCTTGCTCAGCAGGGAGCCTGTTTCTCCCTCTGGCTGCAGCTCCCCCTGTTTGTGCGCTCTCTCTCTTTTGTTCTCTCTCTCTCTGTCTCCCTCCCCACAAATAAACAAATGAAATCTTTTAAAAAGAAAAGTACTTCAGTGCTAAAAAATGCTCACCATCATCTGAGCTTTCAGTGAGATGTAATCACTGATCACAGATCACCATAACAATTATAAGAATAATGAAAAAGTCGGAAATATTGCAAAAATTACCAAAATATGACTCAGAGACATGAACTGAACAAATTCTGTTGGAAAAATGATGCCAATAGGCTTGCTCGATGCAGAGTTGCCACGAACCTTAAAAAACAAAAACAAAACCAAAAAACGCACTATCTGTGAAGTGCAGTAAAGCAAAGTGCAATAAAGCAAGTTAAGCCTGTAATTATCTACAGTTATTTCCTGTATGACAAAATGCTCACCTTTGTCATAGGATGACAACAACAATTATTGACTCTTATTCATGGGCATCAACAGATACGTAAACTTCCTGTTATTGGACTCTGACAGGCATGTCCCTAAACTCTCCCTTCTAACTCTTTGTGGTCCAACTTTTTTCCTGGTCAAATGATGATAATTATAGATTCCTAATCATCCATCAAATTTAGCAGTTGCAAAACCTTTTCAGTGGAGATTCTTGGTAACATAGCTATATCAGGGAAACACCCAAGAAAAGGAAGAGCCTACTGGTATAATAAACCTGTTTCTTGATCCTCATTTATGAAGTCTATTTTTCATCACAGCAATATACCATTTGTTACTGGTAATTAGAGATTCAGTTTCAATTCACAAAATCAATCTTTGGTGCTAGATAAATAGTATTAGAACTCTCTATCTCATGCCAACCAAATGGAAAAGCATCCTATTTGCTCTGACCCATAAAACTCTAGATAGAGTTAATTCACAACTAAAACTTGAATTAAAACTCTCAGCTGGTTTAGTGGAAGGATTAAAAATATTGTCTCTCATTGTCTCTGTTTCCTTAATGCCTCATGATGAGGACTGCCCCCCGCCACCATGTGTGGGTAGAAGTAAGCAATGATGATTATAAAAGAGAAAAAGGAGTCAGGGCTTGTATTCTGTATAGACTCATAGGAAGGAATCAACTTGAATGCATGATGGCCAGTCTCAGCCATGCCATGGGACAGCTGGGACAAGGCACATTTCACACCAATTCAAAATAATCTCTGTGCTTTTCAATTCATTTTAGCCATACTAAAGAAGGGGACAGGCGGGGACTCAGGAAGATCATATAGCTAATAGCTTTCAAATTGAGACTCTCTGGCATGTATACCAGTCCTTCATTCTAAATTGTGCAGACTCTAGTCTTCCCTTAAAAAGTGTACCAAAAAAACTGCCCGATCATAGCTATGTTTTAAGATCTTTAATGCTTGTCTATGATTAGGGGTGAAATGGCTTTAAAATTTTTTTTTTAAATAGAAATTCTGGCTTTTCTGTGAAGATCAGCCTCTTCCTAAGCTGCATCGACTTCAAATATTCTGCTGGCAGTGTCCGCACAAGAGGCTGCTAGGCTTCAGTCTGCCACAGGCCCTGGGATTCTACAGGGGCTAGAATCCTATGGTGTATGTCTAGTCATTTCAAATAGTTTTCAAAAATAGAAAAATGTGAGAGGATGAATGCTTAATATTAAATGAAAGGGATCTTGGGCTACAAAGCACACATTCTGCCTCTGTCGTATAGAATCATAATTTTGAGGTTGAAATTTATATTCTTAATGTGATTTCAAAGTGGAACATAGCTTTTAAAACAGTAAAACAATAAAGGTGGCCATGCATAGCTTACAGATACCGCAGTGCTGATAATGCGGGGCCGAAGGTGTCAGAGTTCTCCATGCACAGGTTACTTTTAAAACCAGTCAAGATACGAAGATAAGTATTAAAACGCTTGAACCATACTCTGAGAAAATAGGGAGTGAGCAAGAGAGAGACCTGTGAGTTTTGCATCAACACTTCCAATACTGAGACTTAAATTCTCATTTTGTTTCTGCCTGGGTTCTCCAGGCACACTGTAACGTTAATTATATCTTGCAACTCCAGGATGGCATTAACAATATGCGAAATCCTTTTTATATTGTCTTCGGTTTGCATTTATTCTTATACATCTTTTAGGGCTTCAATAATGATAAAAGGTGAAAACTCAAGAAGTCCAACAAAAATCTCCTTATGAATCACAGTGATGAACATGGAATATGGACTCGGTAGTACCCTGTACCCATTTAATAGAACTACAGTCACCAAGTGTTTTCCTTTCCAACCGCAGGAGAGAAGGCCATTCGTGGATTCCTAGTTTCTAAAGAAAATGCAAATGAAAATTGCAGCAAACGGTTCTCCAGCACAATGCTTACCTTACAAGTGAGAGGTGATTTTGGAAATCCATTACGTCAACTTTCACATTCCTTACCTTGACGATATTTTCAACTGCATTAATTTCTAATTTAGGTTATTAAGTATCTGACAAATCTGAATATCCACTTGCATTTTATCTCATATTTTAGCATGATCCAATTACACAAAGAGCCAGACGTAGAATACTTTTATTTTAGGATCAATTATACCCTACTGATAAATGAAAATGACACTGTACCTTATTATTTTCATTAATAAACTTTGCATTCAGCGGGAAACTTCCGTCATTTTTCTCCAAGGCTCAAGATTTTTCTTACCAATAGGTGTCATATGTCTTTCAGGAAACAACAAATAAATTAAACAAGTGGAACAGTGAACACTACAACTTTCACCATCCTCTCCCCCTGCCCCCCCAACCCCCGTCCTCTCCCACCCCCCAACAAAAACAACAGAAAATTATTTGAAGTCCCCAGGAAGAGTTTGCTGTGATTAATCACCTTTCCGGGTGTGTGTGCCACCCTTCATTTTATGATTGAGATTTCTGACTCAAGCAAAAGACAGTATATCAAAGTTTAAATATCAGTAATAAAACAGTACAGGAGATATTCTGTGACTACTTAGATCTGAAAGCATTTTCGTGAAAAAGGTTTGTTTTCTTTGGCAGCCTTCCATGACCTCCTACTGTTGACAAAACTAGCAGCCTGTCCTGTCTGGAGTGTAGCTGCGGCAGAAGCCGCTGGCTCGGAGTGCTTACAGGATTTATCTCTAAATTAATATTTTCATCGAACACACTCACGATATACCTTACATGATCTTTAAATTATAGGAAAACGCTGGGAGGGTGTTCTGCAAGTCACTGGCTGGAGTCACGCTAGAGATTGATTGCTCTCCGCAGTCGACGTTTGTGACTGACCTACAGCGCACCAGGCTGCTCGTTCCCTTCCCTGATTCATGATAAGTGCAGCTGCCTCCAAATAAGCCTCACGAGCCCATTAATGCTCAGGCCATTCCCTTATGGTAAATACGCCCATCCTCGGTCTCACTTCTTCGCGTTCAGCTGCGCCAAAGTTGAATCGAAAATCAGGTTGCCTTTTCCTGCTTGAAACCCTTTGCCAGGTACCCTGCCACGAAAATGTGGGTGCCCCAAAGCCCAACATACCTCTGGCTCTAATTAAGGAGCTACTTTCCAATACAGTTGACTCCCAGAAAAGAGCAAAATGGTTTTCCCCTCGCAACATGCGTCCTAAGGTCCTGCACTGCGATGCCTTCGTGTGTTGCTGCCAGCGCCATGGCTGATTAACAAAATTGCATAAAGATTGATATGAAGGTAAATATTAAAGGCACAAAAGGGAAAGGAAAGCAAATTATTTAAAATGTCAGAAAAGCCAAGACATTCATCTTCCCTGCCGCGATTTTGTTTTTCATTAATAAAATATACATTGTTTTCCATTTGGAAAAGTTATTAGTGGCAACACGGTCTGCACGAAGCTTTGTCTCTTCGGAAATGAAGCCTTTGTTTAGACATCGGTGATGAGGGTTTTGTGCCGTTGTCTAATCTGTCAGATTAGATGAGCAAGTGTATTTAGGGGTGCAAAGATGTGCAGCCACACCTGCTGTGCAAAGCTGTGAATTCACAACTCTTCTGACTATTAAAATGTGTTATCCTGGGAGCTCTTTTGTTGTAATGGAACTGTTGGTGGTTGTGTGTTTGAAGTGGCGCAAGTGCCAGGCCTTATTACAATCATAATAATCACTCCAAAAATAACCTCATATCTCGGCCATTTAATGTTAATGTGCAAAAAATTAAAGGCTAAGCACCTAATAGATTTGAAGGCGTTAAATTGATTTTGCACTCAAATTTTTCTAAGCAAAACCAAAAGTCCATTAATGCAATAATATTCACAATCCAGAAAAACTAGCCGTTTGACAGAGAGTTTGGAAATAATACAGGAAGCAAACAAAGGATACACAACAAAATGTGAAGCCAATATTGTGAGGATGAAATTGTTGTCGAGGAAAAGGATATTAAATGTGATCCTTAAAGAATGCTAATTATCGTTTATTTGTTGATGTTTGTGCTTTTCAGATGAACATACCTTGGTGTTCTATTCCCTCAACTAAATATTGGATTATGCCTAAGCAGAGTGTTTTCTACTTCTCCCTGATTATATTGGCCAGGTTTTTTTTTTCTTTTTTGCAACTCCTATTCTTTTACTTTGCTGAAATGTAGCTGCATTTAATAATCTTAAAACAAAACAAGGAAATAGAACTGCCTCATTTATTAACTCACCACTCAGTTTCTTAAACCTACTTTTCCTCCTAATTTATATTTCTGATTTTTTTTTTTGAGTGTTAGTGTTCTTTAAAGAATTTTTGAGTATCTAATTAATCTGTAGGACTTTCTTCTGTATAAGTTAGCAGGGTGTTTGCTGAAGAATGAAATTATTTTTTTTCCATAATCTAAAAAGAAAAGGAAAAAAGGAAAGGACAGAATGCTAAGCCTCTGTTGTTACTTTTCTAACACTAAGCAGCTTGTGGCAGGTTTAATAGACCCTAATCTAGAGAGGCCTTTTTAGGGACCTTAGACCTGTATGGCCTCATTAATTCACATGGTACGTGACAGTTCAGAGGTGTCCTAAACCAGCCATTACCTGCATAAACAGGCTCTGATGCCAGGGTGGCACGTACACTGTCCTCAGATCAGAATCCCTCGTCCTTGATAGCTAGGATTAGACAAAACCTCTGTCATACGAGAATATTTCCTTTTTCTGTCTCTGTAAATACTAATGAAATCTGATCATGAGGTGTCGTTCGGTACCTTCCGAAATAGATTTTTAAATATCTGTAACGCTATCCTAGAAGAAGATTGCACCAACTGAACAGAGAAAAGGTAGTGGCTTAAAATAATTGAAAGATATTGGCCTTCGTCAACTCTCCCCAAATTGTCATTTTCCTGAGACTCGGGCCTACAGTTAGCTTGTCCTCGTTTGACAATCATCACAATGCTGAGACCTGGATTTCATATTGTGTAACATCTGGATTGTCCTGCACATGTAGCCGGGCGACAGCTTCCCACATGCCTTGAAAAGAGGCAGCCACACACTGACAGTTACTCATCATTCAGAACAAGGAAAAAAAAATGAAATGGAAGAAAGATTTTCCTCCTGACTCTTAATTTAGGCTAATCTATGTAAAATACATTATCTAATAGCAACCAGCACAAGAGCGGTTTTCTGGCACTATTGCAAATTGCAGCTGGTCTGAATTACAGCAAGAAATATTTTACCTTGTGATAGAAAAGGGAAAAAGTTTTTACCAAAGGCCAAACTATGTAATAAAGGAAATTATGAGTAATTGAAGATTTGATTTAATTTAATTAACTTTGTAATAATCTTAAATTACTTCTCTTTTTTTATCCTCATATAAATGCCCACTGAAGACACTGAATATGAAAATGCTAAAATAATATGTAAACCTAGTATTTTAATTAAATCAGTGCCAAACTAATTTCTAGCTATTACTTGTTGAAAGAAGTCTTCTTTGAGAACAGGATTGTTCATCTGAAGGCTTTATAATATGATACAAAAATATGTAAATATGTGAAAATTAATATCCACATATGTATTTTTTTCTTTTTAAGTATGCTGAAATCTTCTACAATCCTTTAATACTTACCTTTGCACTCAGTCACCCCAACCGTATTGGTGTTTTAATCTCTTATATTTTCCTCAGAACCCCGTGCCCTTGTTTTCCAGGCCAGTTTTGATCTGGAGAGGCAAAATACTGATGCTTGCTTAAAAGTTTCCTGCACAGAAAACATTTAAAGCGAGGCAGATTCAAAGATTGGTTTCCATTTCCTGAAATTAATGAAAGTCCACTTGTAGTGGATCTTCAAGAGAGAAAATGCATTACTTTATGGAAGATATTTTTAAAATGTTATGCAGACATCTCTTGTTCTGCAGTGTATCCACACCAGCTAAAAAGATTCAATAGTCTGACTTACACTTTTACGTGCTGGATTAGTCTTTATATTTGTTTTGATAGAAAAGCAGGCAACAGCCTATTTCATGGACAATAAATTCAAGATAGTAATGATGAGATAGTATTGCCTCAGCTAAGTGCACCCAGATTGGAGGGTCACATATTTGACCTCGATCTAGTATGGTCCTTAATGAATCTATATACTTGATTAGAGTTACTGTCTTTTTATGGCTCAAAATAGCTTTGCATGGAAAACTAGCTCATTTTAAGTAGAATTGAGAGAATCATTTTGCTTCCAACGAATCTCTGAAACTTTTCCGAGGACTTTTAAGTGCTTGCTTTAAAATTTTAACCTCCCAGAAAACTATCCATCTCCTTGATTATTTTGGTTTTGTTTTACAACCTTCATTGCATAGGAAATACATACTTTTCTGTCACATTTTAAAGGTATGAGAAATGTGGATTTTTCAAATAATCAGCCGAATTACCGAGATATTGTGTTAAAGCCCTAGTCTAGGAATTTTTCAGATCTTCCTTACCTACCCCATTTCTGAGAACAGAATAGGAGAATTGATGTTGGCATGCCATGTCGAGAGATTAGTGTAAGTAGCAGTAAAAAACAAACAACAAAACAAAGCAAAACAAAAAACAAGCAGTAAGGTTTAGAACTCAGAGCCATTATGTCTTCTGTCCTATTTTGTCTGTGCTTTGTTTCTTTTATTCATTTATTTTTTTTATATTCTGTCAGCTTCAAAATGAGTGGAATTTCTTTAGGGTCTAGTTACACAAATCACCATCAATGTTCCAGTTTGCATGCAATGCACCTCCTTTATTATACGAGGGTCTTTTGCAGTCTCCCTGCTTCTGTGATGTAGCTCTCTCCTTCTCTGTGCTTCCAACTCCATCTCTCTGTCTCTCTGCTTCTCCGGCTTCATCGCTCACTCTTAATTCAAGAAAGTGATTTCTTACTTCTTGTCACTCTCTTTCTTTCTACCACTCACTCTCAATCTATCAGAACTCGTTTCCTGATTCTTTGACTACTCTGGGCTCGTGTATCTCCCTCACTCGATTCCTCTTCCAGAATTATGATCGAAATTCTTTCCCTCTTCTTCTTTTTTTTTAAAATGCAGCTTTCAGAAACTTTTATTTTCCTTCTTTGTCTTTTCTACTACTCAGGATTTGGGAGTAAACAAAATTAGGCAGTAAAATATCAAGTTCACATCACTCTATGTACTCCTGAAGAAATAAATATTTTCTAAAAGAATCCACAAGTATGAAATGGTGGGCTCTCATGGTGTTACTCATTAATAAATATAATGAAGGTTTTAAATCAAGGATATTTGGAGATGAAAGAATTAACTCTTAAGTGTGAGGTATTGACCCTAATAACAACAAACAATTAGGATACACATGGATGATTGTGCATATTTCCAGTTGTGTTCCTTAGCGTTGGACTCAGATCTGAATCTGCAAAGACCAAAAATACCGGGATTTTACATTCTTTAGTGTATCATTTCATACGTTTAGGTTGCTTTTATATTACTACTCCCTCATGGTTGGAGATGGGTTGGTTATGTATTCTTTCTAATATATGATTTCAAGTGGGTATGTCAACATAACGTGCCAAAAGAGTTAAATCATTCTAACAGTATCAGGAATTTCAGATGTAATTAATAGTTACAAGATTTTTTTAAATAGCATCCTTCAGCCCTTTGCTGTGAATACATGATATAGGTCAATCAGTTTTGCCTAAGTTTTAAAGGTAAAACAAAAATGCAACTTAAAAAGAGATTACTGCCTCTACTCTAGAACTTCTTTTTTTACTAGGGTTACAAAATGATACACATTTCCAAACACATGGCACCCAAAGTAAGCATCTCAAAAAATGACCATTTTAATACTTTAATTCCACGTAATTCCAATTTGGAATGGGAAGTCTTCAGTAACTCTGTCAAATGTAGTCTGTCTTAAAACAAAAACAAATTAAAAACCCTCTATTGGCATAGAGACCTCCAAATACTAATGAAAGTGAAAAAGTTAGAAACAAACAAACACACATGAGGGGAAAAATAAACCTCACAGTTAAAACTAAGTTGAGGACACTGGAGCCATCTTTACCATTTCTGTATAATTTGTAAATTAGTTTTTTTTCTTGGTAAGATAACGACACATGCATCCTTCCAACAATTACTAGGAAAAAAAAAAAAAACAAATCCTGAATGATATAAATGTAATTCAAAAGAAAATAAATTGATTTTCCTTTGTTCCACGTAACTGTCACATAAGTAGGCCGTAAGCTATGATGTAGGCAACACCCACGGCTTATTGTAAGCGAGCTCACATTCCCATAGTCCAGCTTCACATACCCTAATAAGCAGAATAAAATATTTAACATGATGGTAAAGCTCAGTTTTCTTTCACTTCTTGACAATAATTCCATAGCTCAATATCCTGTATATTTTTGCTTGAAGAGGATGAAGTATTTCTTCTTTTTGAATGATATTAATCTATTTCGCTATCTTAGCAGGATACATTAACCAGGCCGAACTCTGAACACGTTTTTATTTCTTCCCATAGAAAAGACAGCCAGATAGCTCATTAAAATATATCAATGAATAATACCTTCTTCCTTTAAATTAACTAATATCTAAGTTTAATGAAGCTCAGTTTATAGTAATTTTCTGGCTGAAGTGCTCTTCTTTCTGCCTAATTATGTGCACCATTTTCAGACAACAAGGAGTGTCTTTAACATTAGATAAGAACCTGGGCTTTTATCTCAATCAATAGTCTTTAGCCTTTGAACTCGTGTCAGTGGAAGACCAGTCCGTCACATTCAGTTCTACCTGATCTCGTTTTCTTCTTGATGCATGCTGCCATTTACAAAAGAAACACACACACGCGCGCGCGCACACGCACGCATGCACGCACTCACACATGCTCATACACACCCAAGCACACACCTAAGATACAAGCAGCCCAAGTGTTCACATTATTTGTGCGTCTGTGTGTGTATGTTCATGCGCGCAAGCATGTGTGGATGGGCTCCTTTATAGCTGTAAAGATGTGTGACTGTAATGATGATGTTAAAATTTTCTTGTTTCCTTTCACTGGGCTTTGTGTATCTCAAAGGAGCCCCATATGGTGCTCTTTGTCCGTGTCATTACCTCGTTACAGCCACTGTCTGCCAGCCAAAGGTAGACCGAGCGCTGCAGCTGTAGACAGCGATACAACTGGAATTGTCTAAGGTCAACAGTGCCGTAATTACTTTAAAATGTCAGCGTACAATAAAATACAACAGTTCATCTGGCAGAAAGCAAATTAGCTTTGACCATAGCGTAATTACCCTTTTCTCAGCACCATTAGAAGAGATCAAATCTCCACATTCAGTGTTTGAGGAAAGGCCATCAGAGTACACTCTACCTGACAAGGATGCACATTTGCCATTTTCAGATGTAATTAATTGTCCCTATAATAGAAATTTTTATATTTGACTCTGGAATTGAAATGTGTAATAACCTGGCTTCTTCATTTTAACCATTTTGATGCTGGAAGGAAAGGTATGTTTTGCCAAGTACAAGTAAGTGGTATCAATATCATCCAGAACATATTTTTCATTGTGATAACAATTAGTTCTCCTGCAGGAGTGATTTTTCTGAAGTGACTTCCACATATATTAAGAATGGTGCTAATGTCTAGATCCTACATCAGAGGAGCCAAATTAAGAAATTAACATCATTAAACACTACTTTTCATAGCTTCTTTTTCTTTTTTGCATGTGCATTTCCTATCTGGCTGGGATAATGTGAAGTGAAGTGGCTTTTAGACTGACTTATTAAAGGTTGATTTCCGCCGAGATCTTCATCTAGCCCTCTACCTCACAAGCAAGGGCAATCTAGGTAAAGAGTACCCCTCCCGCATCTCCCACAGGATTAATGAGCCATTATGCCAAGAACATCCTCTTTTTTTCAAAGACACTCATCATTAATGGTGGAGGGTACAAATGCACCAATGATATAGTAATTTGATTAACTCAGAAACAAACAGCAAGGAGCTGACCAGTGACAGTCCCTGTAGGGCAAAGACTTCGCTGCTTGTTGACTTTCATTAATATTTAAGGGTGCCAAAGATGCTTTAAGCTGATTTGAAATGACTTAAGGTGTCTGAGCAGCATTTCTCCCTGTGCCTGGTTGTAGATACACATGAAAAACAGCTGTTTTGTATCAGAAGAGCCTTGCACCGTATTGAGGGAATTCTACCACCATAAGGATGTTTACATTTTCTTGATGTTTCATTCACTGTGTTGTGGGCTTCTTCATAGTTTTTCAAATGAAAGCGTGCTCTCTTGAGTTCAAAATTCTCCCTTTTGAGCACAGATTTCCTGGGGGGAAAACTCTCCATGAAACCAACAAGAAACTTTATAGTTGGCAAGAAAATTCTTAACACAACCCCTTCTTGTTGAACCATTGCTAGTTTTAATGTGCTAAAGCCAAAAAGATAAACAAGCTTTCTGGTAAAATCACTGTAGCATATCATTGATCAGTTTATCTCTTCAGAGCAGAAAATTATGACACATACTGAGCTTTCTCCCCAACTGCTGAGTTGCTTTGTTCTTCTTCAATGTCATTTATGACTCAGATCATTTCACAGTGTAAGGAAAAAAAATTAAGCCAGAGGAATGTTTAAAAAATAAGCAAAATGGTCGAAAAACCTTTTAAATAAGTGTGAACATTTGGAAAGAAAGAGAAAAAACAATTCGTTTTTGAGGTCCATCTAGTTCCAGATTAAATCAAGATGCCTGTTAATATAGTTGATGGATAATTTGTAGAATTCAGGGAAGTAAATCTCGCAGGGTGAGCTTGGAAGGACTTAGTTAGACTGACACTTTTAACTGGCATGACTGGGGTGCCTGGGTGGCTCAGTCAGTTAAGCATCTGACTCTTGATTTAGGTTCAGGTCATGATCTCAGGGTCCTGAGATCAAGCCCCACATTGGGCTCTATGCTCAGTGGGAAGTCAGCTTGAGATTCTCTGTCTTCCTCTGCCCCTCCCCCATCTAAAATAAAGAAGTCTAAATAAATAAATAAATAAATAGATTGGCATGACTGACCAAACTGGAACTTTTAGCTGCCTGTGAATGGCATAAATTAATGACTTGCTATTATTTTGAAAGAGAAGTGATTTTTTTTTTCCCACCTACAAATAATTAGAAGAGCCCTTAGCAGGCTAAAGGGCCTCTGAAGTATTTCAAAACTTACATTAACCCAGAATATAAGGCCTTTGACAACGTACCGACATTCACCTTTATTCTCACCTTTTCCCAATGAAAACTTACCCTCCAACACTGCCCCTCCCCATGTAACCACAGGTCTCTCTCCTTCAGTGCTTAGGATGCTCTCTCTGTGTTGCCTTCCCTACTGCCTATGACTGCTCTAAATACAATTGATACTCCACTGTCTTATCTCAGTAGTATGTCCACTATCGTGCTCTCCTTATCCATTTCACAATTGTTTCTTTCTCTTTTGAACATCTAAAAATTTTATCATCTGTTGAAATAATCCAGCTATTAGATGGTGTTTAGATGTTTTTGGTATTCTTTTAATTCATTTGTGTTAATCTTGTTTTAATAATAAAAATGAGTTCTTATGAATGGCAGGGATCACACATTACTTGCCATTTTTTCTACCACTGGTGTGCTATAATGTTATGCATATATAAGTATTTTTTAAATTATTGAATAAATTAATGTGCTCAAGAACTTGGGAAATTTGGGACAGATATGAAGGTATCAGTGACTACACAGAATTAATGACTATGAATTACACATGGCGAAAATGATTAAGAAAAACCCAAATGCTAAATTCCTAAATCCAAACAATTCTTGAAGTTTTTATATTAAATTCATCCATGATCCAAAAAAATCACCTTGTTTTCATTCGATCCAGTGGCATAAAACAAATAACTCAAGGTGAAAACATAGTTTACAAATACTACAAGTGACATAAAGCCAGGAAGATGTAGATCAAACTACCACTGTTCACTGTGTTACATACTTAGTATGTAGAAAAATGGAGAAAAAATAAAAGTAAGCATTCTTGATGAAATAAAAACATAGATCTATGAAAAGATATAAAAATGTGAAAGAGGGATAAATCTTGGGGGAAAAAAAGATTAAAATTAACATTACGTGCAACAGGTAGAGCTAATATGTTCCTTATGGGATTCGGCCTCTATTACAGAAAGGCAAATAAGCTGTATAGAAAGCAATGCATCAGTTTTCCTCAATCAACTGAGCAGGCAGTCATTTAAGGGCACCCAATTATCCATTTGACATTTTCTTTACATTACTAACCCAAATTGCTAAGATTATGTTTTTATAATTACATATTTGTTAAAACTATCGGCCCACTCTACTTTTTTCTTTAAATCTTGACATCAGAAAGCATTTCCTTTTCAGTTAATTGAAGCCATTAAACTGCAAGTAGAATTGGACATGCAAGGTCTAGTAACTGGGTTTCAGATTAAAAATAAAGACAGGTTAAAAAAAATAAAGACAGATTTAACATGAGGAATTAAAGATGTTTTAATTTATGCACATTTATGTCTCAACCCTTTTCAGAAGACTCTTTAATTTAGAGCTAATTTTACATATAATGCCTTGTAATCTTAATACATTTTCAAGAGTAGATTCACATTACTATTCTTTAAGAGAACTATTTCATGCCTTTACTTCTCTCATTAAAACTCAAATCCCTACACCCCTTCTCATTCTCAGCTGATCATTTTGCTTTTATTCCACTGATGAAAACAAAACAAAACAAAAACAAACAAATAAATGACTTCTATCTCTGGTCAAGATGAGAAAACAGGGAGCAGGTTTACCCTCCAGACCCAAATTATCAAAAATCAGAAAATATAAAAACTAAAAAGTTTTCAAGACAATGGAAATCAAGCAACAAAGTACAATGACTCCTGAGAGATGGGGAATTGACTAGGTAAACTCTATTACTGCCACAGTTTACTGCCTTAAGAGAGATTCCAGGTTGTGGTACAAGGAGAGAAAACACAAGGAAACCCAGTACACTTGCCACGTTGAGGAGACAAGAGCTGAGAGTCTGGGTGGATGAAGGTAGGCAGATGTCCCAGGGCAGAGTGCCAGAGAAAAGAGATCTGCAAGAAAAAGAGATGCCCAGAGACCTGTAGAAAATACTAGAGCAATACTCATTGCCTCCATATGAAGGAACCACCAAGGCCAGAGAAAGAACCATCCAGTAGAGTTAAAGGGAAGAGTGCCAAGGTTCACACAGGATCCAGAATAAAGCCCGTTCCCATCAACTAGATAGGAAAATTTCATAATTTATGGGATACCAGGTAGAATATTCAAGAAGGTTGTGCCTCAGCGGTGGGAAATAATTAGCCCTAGGCCAAGTACTGTTCCATATCTGATTTTGAAAAATCATAATAAATTCCTAAAAGGATCAAAATGTTTTCAAATAATTTAATTACATTCCAAAGCAAAACTCAGGAATATTTATAGGAATACAAAATACCCAGCATCTAAGGTAAAATTAACAATATCTGGCATCCAATCAAAGAGTGCAGGAAACAGGAAAACAAGATACATAATGAATAATCAATCAAAATACACACAGATATTAGAATGAGCAGACAGAGAATTAAAGCAGTTATTATAATTGTATTTTATGTATAAAAATTTTTAAAAAGAACCATGAAAGATGTAGAATAACAAGTGACAAAACAAAACCCCTTATCAAACTTCTAGACAGAAAGGCAAAAATATCTGAGATGAAAAATACACTGGATGAGATTAGTGGCAAATCAGACTTCTTATGAACATAGATGTAAAATTCTAAACATAATTTTAATATATGTCCAACAATATATAGAAAAACAATACATCATGATCAAATAGGGTTTATCCCAGCAATTGAGGATTAATTTCTCTTTAAAAAAATCAAACATTGAACATTATTATATTAACAAACTAAAAAGAAAAATAAAAGATCATCTCAATAAATGAAGAAAAGCACTTGACAAAAATCCACTACCCATTTATGATAAAAACTCAGCAAACTAGTATTCAAGGGAAACTTCATCAACCTTATAAAGGCCATCTACAAAACCCATACAGCTAACACATTTAAAGGTGAAAGATTTAATGTTTTCCCCCTAAGAACAACGAAACATGGATCCACATGCTAATTTCTACTCAGTATTGTAATGTGGCTCTAGACAGCAAAATGGGGCAAAAATAGAAGGCATCTGGATAGAAAAAGAAGAAAAATAACTATATTTTTAGGTAACATGAACATCTAAGTAGAAAATTCAATGAAAGCTAGAAACAAGCTCTAGGAACTAATAAGCAAGTTTGGCAGGATTGCAGGATATGGAATAAATATACAAAATTAATTATGTATTTATATACTAGCAATGACTAATCAAAAATTTAAATTGAGAAAATACCATTTAAATCAGGTCTCATTCTTCTTCATGTTAAACCTCATTCAATATGCTCCAGCCACACTGAGTTATTCCCTATTTCTCAAAATGCCAAGTTTATAATGGCTTTAGAAATCATATACTTGCTATTCTCTGTCAGAAGCATTTCTCTACTCTATCTGCTTATGGAAAATTATTATTTTTTAAGATTTTATTTGTTTATTTGTCAGAGAGAGAGAGTGAGCCCAAGCAGGGGGAGCAGCAGGCAGAGGGAGAAGCAGGCTCCCTGCTGAGCAAGGAGCCTGATGCGGGACTCAATCTCAGGTCCCTGGGATCATGACAGGAGCTGAAGGCAGATGCTAACCAGCTGAGCCACCCAGGCATCCCTGCTTATGGCTAATTATTGAAGTATCAAGATCTCTGAAGATATATGACCTCCACTGACAGATCATCTCTGATCATTCTATCTGAAATAGCCACCACATTGGAACCCTCAAGCACTGTTGATGGGAATATAAATTGGTACAGCCACTATGGAAAACAGTATGGGGTTCCTCAAAAAATTAAAAATAGAAATACCATATGATCCAGTAATTCCACTACTGGTATTTACCTAAAGAAAATGAAAACACTAATTCAAAAAGATATCTGCATTGCAAAAGAATATACATTTATCAAAGCATTATTTATAATAGCCAAGATATAGAAGCAACCCAAGTGTCCATTGGTAGATGAATGGATAAAGAAGACACACACACACACACACACACACACACACACAGTGGAATATTAGCCATAAAAAAAGAATGAGATCTTGCCATTTGAGACAATATGGATGAAATTTGAAGGTACTATGCAAAGTGAAATAAGTCACACAGAGAAAGACAAATGCCATATGGTTTCATTGATATGTAGAATCCAAAAAACAAAACAAACAAACAAAAAGCAGAAACAGACTATAAATACAGAGAACAAACTGATGGTTGCCAGAGGGAAGGGGAGTGGGAGGATGAGCAAAATGGGTGAATGGAACAGGCTTTCAGTTATGGAATGAATGAGTCACAGGAATAAAAAGGACTATAGTCAATGGTATTTTAATAGCATTGCATGGTGACAGAAGGTAGCTAGTAAGCATAGCATAATGTATACACTTGTTGAGTCACTATGTTGTACATCTGAAACTAATGTAACATTGTGTGTCAACTATACTTTGATTTAAAAAAGTTAAAAAGAAAAACACCACCACGACCACCCCCAATCACTTTATATCCTCTCACTATAAAATTTTCTTCAGAGCTCCATCACTGTCTACTCATTTGTTTATTTTTGTCTCTCCAATTAGGTGGTGAGCTTCATGAGAGAAGAGACTTCACTATCTTGTTCACTGTTTATATTTCATCATCTAGAATAGTGTTTCAGAGATAATAAACACTTAACATATAACAAACATGTATTGATCGTTACTCAATGAATCAAGGAATGTCCATCGTATATTTTGCGTGTAGCATACTTAAATGTGAGCTGTTTTATTTTAAAGTGTTAGTCTGTTTTTAAAGAGATTCTGCTTCCTGTCTTGAAACTTTTCTAAAAATAATTAATTTTCCAGACTATAGGGAAACAGTTATTACTTGTCTCTGTGGTATCAGATAATGTGATGGCATCATAATTCTTCCTGGTTGTTATCTGATGGCAATAGTGGGATAGGACTAGTGGGCTCCAGATGTACTTGCAATCAGAATAACTCTATCCCGGTTATACTACATACATGTGAGTTGCCTTATGTATGCTCTCCCATTTACTAAAAAATACAACTATGAGCATTTCCATATCTATTTTTTTTAAAGGTTTTAGTTCTTTATTTGACAGAGAGAGAGAGTGAGAGCACAAGCACAAGCAGGGGGAGTGGTAGGCAGAGGGAGAGGGAGAAGCAGGCTCGCCCAGATCAGGGAGCCCCACATGGGGCTCAATCCCAGGACCCTGGGATCATGACCTGACCTGAAGGCAGGTGCTTAACTGACTGAGACCCCCAGGGGCCCCTCCATATTTATTTTTCATATGAAGTAATTGAGTCTTAGTAAAGAAAGTTAACTTACCTTTTATAACAGAGAAACATGCCTAAGCCAGTTTGGGGTTGATCTGACCTGAGTTTTACCTGGGAAATTTCTATTATACCACATAGGTTTTTGCAGACAAAATGTTAGGTGAATATGGCTCTACATGTTTCAAGATAGGGTTTTTTTTTACTCAGTCTTCTATTTTTATGCCTTATTCCTTTGTTGTTGTTATGGTTGTGGGTTGGTTTATTTGTTTTTTTCTGTCCCTTTTTTTCCCATTCATTTACTGAAGAAATAAAGACATACCCAACAAAAGCCAATAGAAAAAATTTATTAGATAATTTGATGAGATTTTTCACTGATTCACATGTTTTTTAAAGTATAACCAATAAAAGACCACAAAGACCAGGATGACTGTGTTGATTAGAGACTCCAGTGCTAAGTAAGGAAAGCAAAATTTCTCATTTATTATCACTTTACACAGCACATTTCCTCTGTTTCACTTAGGGCCTGCTTTATTTATATAGCCATACAGGCAACTACTCAAAAAATTACATTGGGCAAGAAATGGTGGAAGGCTTGGAGCTACTTATTTTTAAGAGAGGTCATTACCTTTACCTTTTGCAAAATACTTTTAAAGTCTTTGTGCTAAGTATCACCTTGGAAACTAGGCACTTTTTTTGTCTATGTTGTTTACAAAATTAACACACACTAAAAAAGTGGAATAATCTTCCCATCCCTCCATCCCCACAAAGGTGGAGTTACCATCTTATTCTAATATGGAAGCTTAATTACTTTTTTTCTCTGAATGCATTTCTCTCTTTTTTTAAAAATGGCAATCATTGTACGGATCCCTAAATAGAGGCATGTGTTAGCACAGGGCCCATGGAAAGGATCAGGTGCATATGCTTAAGGAAAAAACTTTGTCAGAATGAATTTCATATTGGTACAGGGTAATAGAGACAGGCAAGGGAAAGCCAAGTACCACATGGAGGCCATTTGTTCCTTCAAAGCATGATGCAGATTCAAACCTTCAGATAAAAATGTACAAGCTTCCAGCTTCAAAGGAGAAGTATTAAAAAATAAAAAAAAAATTTAAAAAGGAGAATTGTACCTTGCATACATAAACACTTAGTGTGCACATGTGTGCTGGTACCTCATGTTCATAGAGCATATCTGATGTCAAAACTTATTATCTTAATAGCTGAATTAGATAACTGTTAAAAACTCTGAATTCCTAATGCTTTGTGTACATAAAAAAATTCATAAGTTTCTGTGGAAATCCTGGCATATACAACATTTAACATTATTTACATTTAATTAGGTAAAAATCAAATCCTATGAAGTTGGTTCATTAGATTTCTCCAAGGCCAGTTGTTTATGTAAGCAATGAATCATTAATATGCAGTTTCTTCCATAATTATAAGGCTATCAGATAAGAAACCTGCTGCCTAGAACAGATAAAGAAACTTGGAGATAGTCACAGATACAAACCCCAAGTCACACTGCTAGAGCATTTGGAGAAGTCTTGCATGAAAATATGAATCACTTTACAGGGGCAGACAATAGGAACCCAAATGGAGCAGTAAAAAAACAAGTTAATTTGCCTTTTCTCCTTTTTAAATAGAGAATCAGGTAGGTGAATAAAATAGTGAAAATATTTATTTGAGCTAGCATTTTCTTATTTAAAGAATCGATTACAAAAGTAGAAAACATCTTTTTCTCAACGTAGATATTTAGACGAAGATGGACCCAAGTTATAATATACCTCCATCTGTGATAATAATGACCTAAAATGTTGCCACCCTATTTCTCTGAGTACTATTCCAAACAGTAAATTCTGGGTGATTAGAAATGTGTGTATCTGAGAGTTTGTTGAATTCTGCAAGGAGAAGTTAACTACAGTGATTCTGTTTTCTATAATCCCTCATTTATGTATAACCCAAATACTCATGCTCTCAGTGAATTGTTTCCACTCCTGTCTATTGATTCTCATATAGCTTATTCTCATTCCTCTTCGCTATTGCTGGACTGCGCCAAATGTCCATGTCAGGTGCTTGCTCCTTTACACTTTAAGTCGAACCCATTTCCACCTCCGTAATCCTCAGTCCCTCTTTCAGACAGGCCTTGCACTACAACTTTCTTCTTTGCCTAGTGACAAAAAAGAAAAAAAAAAAAAATCATGACACCGGTACAAAATCTTCTCTATCGCTTCACCTTTTCCGATATATCTCCCTTTGATTCAGTGTCAAACTCCCTGTGGCCCAAGTCACTGAGGTCTTAACTCTCCTCCCTCTAACAGAGGATGGAGTCATTCTCTCCAAGGCAACAAAAGCAACATTTTACCAGTTTCTTGAGAGGTCCTGAGAGGGGAGAAAGGAGATTATTTTTGTTAAACATAATATACCTTTTCCTCTTAGAGTTTCACAATGTTAATCAATTAAAAATTCTAGAGGGGAGAGGGTGGGAGGATGGGTTAGCCTGGTGATGGGTATTAAAGAGGGCACGTTCTGCATGGAGCACTGGGTGTTATACGCAAACAATGAATCAAGGAACACTACATCAAAAACTAATGTTGTAATGTATGGTGATTAACATAACATAACAATAAAAAAAATGCTGAAAGCAGAGCAGAAAAGGAACGTGGGTTTCTTTGTTAACCTAGTATTTTCCAATCTATTTCAACATAAAAACCTTTTCTTTCATATAATATTTGAGAAACATTTAGGAAGTAGATTTTAAAATTACTGATATTACCATCTTGGATACTTACTGTTGTCTTTAATACATAATGTTAGGAAATACATCATGCTTTTATTTTTACCCTGTGTTGTCTCATCATCCTCAGTGATTTCCACATACATTCAAATTGCCCATCTAAAACCAAGCCTCCCAGTTCACTGTTTTCCTTTATTCAATTTCTTTTTATTCTACATTGACCTTCTTAACATGACCACACCCTTTACTTCTTTATCTCAAAACAGGACTTTAAATTCTAAATTTCCCTGGCATCAACTCCAACCTCTTTGCCTGACACACCTCTACTCAGAATATCCAATGACCAGTGCTTTACCTACTTTAAAGACTCTGGTCATGTTACCGCTCTCAATTAGCCCACTCCTTTCAGTCTTTCTTCACTATGCTGGCCCACTGGAGCTTCATGACTAGCTATTTCAGGGCTGCCCATCCTCTCTTGAGGGGTGCCATTTTTCCCTTAATCTTTCATGGCTAATCCTCGACTCAACTCTTATCTGTCATTTATTTCTTTGCTTCTGCCCCAAATTTATTCTAGAAAAACTCAAAGAATCTTTTAGATATTGGTCCACTTTAACATGACTGAACTAGGTATTAGTGGTAGTAACTCCACAGCAGTGGGTGCACTATTAGACACTGAACTATTCTAGCGTTGGCCATGGCTTGCTTGAGTAAATAATGATTTTGGAGAAGAGACTTACAACTCAAAGATAGATCCGTCAGAGTTCCTGGATTAAAGATGTACCTCCATTAGTGAAAGTCTCCCCAGACCTTCTTGAAATTATTTAAGTTACCATTTCTCTCACTTTTTTGAGTTTTAATTTGAAAATCAGATTATTTCCTTCTTCAGTTCTTTGACTAGAATGAGGAAAGAGGAAAAAAAGAGAGGTAAAATTTTGGACTTTGAAGGATAAGGCAACTCAAGACTCTGTGAAGTTCTAAAGATATGATTTGGGTAGTCAGAGATCAGTACCTACAAATTAAGCTCCTGGAGGGTAAAAGAAATCTGTCTCAGAAATTAATCAAAGGGAACTTCAGCTAAACTACAATTCTGATAGAATATTTGCTAATGACTCCACCCACATGCTCTAGAAAAAACCCTCTCCCAGATGCCTTTGGGCCACCTGATAGAAATTGCCAATATTTGCATCTTCTGTAGTCCTGTTTGTACCTCACTCCTTCCCATTTAACGCCATAGTGTTTTTCTTGGTTTCAGGTCCAATCTTACAACTTCTCTCCCTCTTCCTCTTGATAAGTTTATTTAGTCTCATGCCTCAGGTAGTATGAGAGGGTTCACAAAGAATTGGCCTAATCTCCCCCTTTAAATTCTGGTGTCTGCTTTCCAGTGCGAAGTTCACACTATTACCTCAAGTCAAAAGCCAGTCCCTCTGACCCTCATCTTGCACTCTCCCTTTGTGATAAGGTGATCTTCACTTTCATAGCCTGGCAAGTAAATCATTCCTGGATCCTCTTTTACTTTTTTTTTTTTTTCTCTCAATATTATCTGATTCATCATCAAATGTATCCTTCTCCTTATGGCCATACATTCCTTTATTTTTTAAAACAGTGCCATTGTCTTCTTTTTGATCCTTATTATCTCATATTTATATTATATAAATAGTAGTCTAAATAATTTGCCTACTATTATTTTCTTCCATATTGTAATCTATCCTTTATTATACTGTCAGATTCATCTGTCTTAAGCAACACCAGTCACTCCGATGCTTGAAAATCTTCAAAGACACGGAATATAAAACCAAAGCCTTTAACCTTGCATTTGGACCCCTTATAATTTGCCTCTCCTACATTTTCAAATGTGTCCTTCATTATTCCTTACCCATAAGCTTTCTTTCAGCTAATTCCATTTATTTACTGTCCTTCAAGTCTGCCTTGATCATTTTTACCTTACTATGTCTTTCCTCCTCATTACCCTCACTCAATAGCCTAATCCTATCCTTTCTTAAATATGTAGCCCAAGATTCAAACTTTCCATGAACCTTCTATGACCTCTCTGGGCCACAGTAGACTCTGGTTCCTCTGAATTCTAAAATATTATGGCTTATACCATTGGTATGACACTAATACATATGACTTTGTATGGTTATCTCATTTTACTTTGTGTATATAAGGACTTTTTGTTATTTTGTATTCCCCAAAGCTTCTAGCACATGTTAGGTATAAAATAATTGCCACTCATATGAGTGAATGATATTTAACATCCACAGACCCTTAAACCAAATCACAAAGGACTTCTGAAACTTCAAAGACAAAAAACATTCAGGACTATTTTAGTATTGGTGATATTTTAATAAGTTATAATTGTTTAAAGCATGACAATCCATGTCTAACACAGTAGCTCTCAATTTATTAGGGTACTTATTTGAGAACAAATTCTAGGGTAATGTGGGGTTCATATTTCCTCATCTCCTCTATATTTACCATCTAACAAATTTCTATACTAACAAAATGAATTTCAGTCTCATAAAGAAAAATGCCCCAGTCATATAAACAGAAAATATTCCCCAGAACTTTAGCAAAGAGGTAAGACAAAAATATAAATTTTTAAGGAATAAAAGAGTCTCATTTAAAACATTGCCTAGGAAGATGAAAGTCAATGTTATTTACTATCAATCAAAAGCTTTTAAAATATAGGTATATTTGGGCGCCTGGGTGGCTCAGTTGGTTAAGCGACTGCCTTCGGCTCAGGTCATGATCCTGGAGTCCCAGGATTGAGTCCCGCATCGGGCTCCCTGCTCAGCAGGGAGTCTGCTTCTCCCTCTGACCCTCCCCTGTCTCATGCTCTCTCTCTATCTCATTCTCTCTCTCAAATAAATAAATAAAATCTTAAAAAAATAAAATAAAAGATAGGTATATTTTAATGCAGCAATTATCTTACTGTAAAATAAAGAAATAAGTTTGCATAAGTGTCTGTATGAGGATGTTCACTACAGCACTATTTATAATGGCCCAAAACAAGAAATACCATAACATGTGATAATAGAAAATGTATTAAATGAATTAAGGTACATGTAGATATTAGGATGTACTGGAAAAGTGGTCACAACAAAATTTCTGAGGTATTCTATTGTGATTGTGGATTACTTGTACAATTTAAAAAATCAACTGCATGTACTATTGAAGCAGGGAAAATGATTTATGTAATGTCATACTTTGGGAGTTGCAGTTATAAGTGTTAAAGAAAAGAAGAAGTAACAAATTTTTCTCATTTTTATCTTAACATGTAAGGATTAATTTTATATATTATATTTATAAATTATTAAATAAATTTATGAACTTAAACTTATTTTGCTGAATATCCATGAGGTTCCAAAATTAAAGTTAATATACAAAAGGCAGTACAAATGTCTTCAATTAGAATTACATTTCTCCTTAGAGAACATAATGCAGGTGTACCGCATTGACTTCTATATTAAATCCCATTTGGGAATCATGGGATTAAAGGTTTAAATAATTTTTTTGTATATAACCCAGATAAATATATGTTCAATTCCTTATAACCATTTAGACTCAACCAAAAAGGTGTTTTAAATAAATTCCTTTATGAATAGGGATCATCCATTGATAAAGCAAATAAAAAAGTATTATTTCATAATACTGATCTTTCCTAAGTTATATACACAAATATAATTGTTACTTCTTATCATGATTATGATAATAGTAGCATCAGTATCTTGCTACAGTGGAACTAAAAACTATCTTTCAAAGCTTTAGACCAAATAAAAATTTTAAAAATTAATATAATTTATGATGAACTCCATTGAAAGTTAACATAGATAAGTATTGTCTCTATATAGTTATCTGTAATATAATAATTTTATAATTTTTTAAAACACAACCTTAAAAATTAAATTAAGAACCCAAAGCACAATCTTCAAATTGTTTGTTTAGGTTAGTGATTGTCCACATATAAAAATATGTATAAGGCTTGAAATTTTTTTTTGTAACCAAACAATTAATTTTTATTCTTTTTGCTAGTGAAAATCTTAGGCACAGTCAGTTGAAATTTGGGCAAATTAATGTTGAAAATGTTTTCAAATGTTTGCCACATTATGTTAGGTTCTCTACATTTAAAAGTCTGATAATCAAAAGCAAAAAACAAAAACAAAAGCAAAGAAACAAAAAAACCTAGAATTTTTTTGCAAAGCATTGCTCATGAATCTACTGGGTCCGAATCACCTAGGTGCTGGTTGAAGATTTATAGATTCTTGGGTGACATTCAAAATATTGGAAGATAATCTGTGCTGTAAAGCCCAGATATCTACATTTTATTAAAGTTTGTATTTAGGGGCACCTGGGTGGCTCAGTCATTAAGCATCTGCCTTTGGCTCCGGTCATGATCCCAGGGTTCTGGGATCGAGCCCCGCATTGGGCTCCCTGCCCCGCGGGAAGCCTGCTTCTCCCTCTCCCACTCCCCCTGCTGTGTTCCCTCTCTCACTGTGTCTCTCTCTGTCAAATAAATAAATAAAAAGTCTTAAAAAAAAATAAAGTTTATATTTAAATTCTAGTTAGTTAAGATACAGTGTAATATTAGTTTCAGGTGTACAATATAATGATTCCACACTTCTATATATCACCCGGTGCTCATCACAAGTGCACTCCTTAATCCACATCACCTACTTCACCCATGCCCCCCCATTCTCCACTGCTAACCATCAGTTTGTTCTCTATAGTTAAGAATCTGTTTCTTGGTTTGCCTCTCTCTTTCTCTTCTTTCCCTATGCTCATTTGTTTTGTTTCTTAAATTCCACATGAGTGAAATCATATGGTATTTGCCTTTCTCTGACTGGCTTATTTTGAATTTATTTTTGTGTAAAAAGAAAAAAAAATGTGATCCAGTTTCATTCTTTTGCATGTTGCTGTCCAGTTTCCCCAACACCATATCTTGAAGAGACTTTTCCCACTGGATATTCCTTCCAGCTTTGTCAAAGATGAATTGATCACATAGTGTGGGTTCCTTTCTGAGTTTTCTATTCTGTTCCATTGATCTATGTGTCTATTTTTGTGCCAGTACCATATTGTCTTGATCACTACAGCTTTGTAATATAACTTGAAGGCCAGAATTGTGTTGCCTCCAGCTTTGCTTTTACAAGATTGCTTTGGCTACTCGAGATCTTTTGTGGTTCCATACAAGTTTTAGGATTGTTTGTTCTAGCTCTGTGAAAAATGCTGGTGGTATTTTGATAGGGACTTCATTAAATGTGTAGATTGCTTTGGGTAGTATAGACATTTTAACAATAATTATTCTTCCAACCTATGAGAATGACCATTTCTTTGTGTCCTCTTCAATTTCTCTCATTAGTGTTTTATAGGTTTACAGATCTTTAGCCTCTTTGATTAGATTTATTCCTAGGTATCTTATTGTTTTTGGTGCAATTGTTAATAGGATTAATTCTTTAATTTCTCTTTCTGCTGCACAACTTCCCAAATAGCCTCTGATCCACAATCAAATCTGAGAGTCAGTACTCTATGAAGATATTCTTACAGGACGTCTAATCAGAATCTCAGAGGCTAGTTGTAAAATGTGGAATAGATAATTATGAGTTAAAAAAAAAAAAGGAGAGTTTGGAGGAAAATGTCTATTCCTGAATAAAATAACTTACAAGAAGTAGGCTTCCAACAGTTAGTCCCCTCATTACTTCTTGCCTTTCATTTTGTTCCAGGGGATAACAGAAGCAGAAGAGTTTGTGGACTCCCACCTCAGTGAGTTTATAAAGTTATCCAAGTACAATCTTTAATTAAGAAGCTTCATTGCTTAATGCACTAAATTTTGCTACTACTAACCTCTGCCCTAGATTTAACAGATTATTAGCAACTTAAGTCTATAGGGTCTGCTGTGATCCTTGAGTTTTCATATCTTAAGTGATGGGCAAGAACCAGTGGATAACTTCAGATTACATGCAAAGGCAATCAGTTTATTGCTTTAACCTAAGAATTCTTATTCAATATGTACCTGGCTGCAGAGTAGAAGACAAATAGTACGAATTACTTCTACTACTAAGAAGTTATTTTTCAAATTAATTTTATCTTATAGCATTATTGCATTCATACTAATGTTATAGTTTAGTATTGTATTATATAAGCAGAAATTCTTTTGTTTGCAAAAACCAAATAGAAGCAAAAAAAAAAACAAAACAAAAAATGTGGGGCAGGGCAGCGGGTGTTTGGAGCTCCCTGTAAGAAGGTGTAAGAACATAGCTGAACAGGACTTGGGGTTGTAATTTCGAGCCCCTCGTTGGGTGTGGAGATTGCTTTAAGAATAAGATCTTAAAAAAGAAAAGAAAGAAAAGAAAGTTACCTGAAAACATGAAAAAAATCTGAAGTTGCTTGACTTGTGCTCCGTAAGCAAGAGCTTTCCAACCTTTTAGCAATTGTGTCTAAATTCTAGAAACTGATCCTTAAGAGGTAACACAGCATAACTGTATTAAGAGGAAGCTTCTGTTAAGACTGCTCTAAGCCAGGTGCTTCCTTTACATTATTTCTTTTTATTCCCTGCAACTCAATCATTACTTCCATTTTACAGATTAAAAAACCTGACATTCACTAACAAGTGGTAAACAATGCAGCCAGGCATCGAAACCAGGTCTGTCAGAACTAAAAGGCCAGGGAGCCTGGGTGGCTCAGTTGGTTAGGCGTTTGCCTTTGGCTCAGGTCAGGATTCCAGGGTCCTGGGATCGAGCCCCATGTGGGGCTCCCTGCTCAGCGGGGAGCCTGCTTCTCCCTCTCCCTCTGCCTGCTGCTTCCCCTGCTTGTGCTCTTTCTCTCTCTCACACACACACACTCTCTCTCAAATAAGTAAAATCTTAAAAAAAAAAAAAAATTACTAAAAAGCCGTGCTTATTCCACTACTCAATTCATATTTTCTGAGTTCAAGGACATATTCTGAATAATTGTAACATTATTTTAATAATGAAAATTATTAGCCACTATGCGTAAAAGGAGAAATGATCAGAGAATAGGGTGAAACATATGACGGAATCGTCATTGTCATCGCTCAGAAATCCCCTCAACGTTTCAGACGAAAACTTCTTCAACTGAGGTCCGTACCCCAATGTGCACCTTTACTCCTTTACCTAGATCCCTAAACATGAGAGCAGATAGTTTATTTTGTGGAAGAGGATAATGAGAGAATGTAACGACAGACTTCTTTAAGGGATATATCTGGTATTTGGAGAAGTAGACTTGTATATTAAGGCTGCTTTGCAATGTGCAGTGGCCTGAAAGAATGCAGGGTCCTGAAGTAATCTTCTTGAGTTACTTGGGTACTAGCAAAATTTGTCTTTACTCGTATCCTTATTCTGAGAGCGGGAGGTGTGGGTACAAATTTTCCAGGCTGCTATTTTCGGAACATATGGGCAAAGCTGAAATATATGAACATATGTATGTATGTTTGTGTACGTATATGAGCATGTATATTTGTATAAGCAACCACATTTTTATTCTCCCCCTCATTCTCCCGCCCTCTTCTACATTTGGAAGATATTTGAAATATGGAACATGTGCTTGGTGGGCAGGCAGTATTATTTTTTAATGATCAAACAATCGTGCGTGTGTGTGTGTGTTGTTTGTGTATGTGTACCTTCTTAACAAACCTGCAGGCAATTAATCTATTCTGTAGCTAAAAATTATTCCATATGAGTAATTCCCATTTTATTTGTATGCATACATTATATATTCTTTGTGAAGACAAAGATAATTTGTTATAATCTTGTTGAAGAAAATTCGATCCTGAATTATTGTATATACACCAGTCAAATAGAAATTTGCCAAAATTTTAAAATACACGAATATTAATAAAATAGCTTTTGGCATCATTTTAGGGCATTCAGTATAAATGCACAGCCTGTAGAAATGGGCTTTTGTGCGCTCACAGATAAATGGTGTCCATGAGGTGTATGGCTTGTGAGCATACGGATGGGGACAATCTGTGATGTCGGTTCTTACTCGTGCTTTTATTCTTTTGTTTGACAAATTTTGGTGGAACTACGGATTTTCTTAATCTTTTAAGTACTCAATTATATTTATGATATGTTATATTTGACAGTGTGCCAAATATGAAAGGCATAAAATTATACAATTTTCTCTAGTAATGTATTCTTTCTTAAGCTGATCCATGATTTACCATGCCTTCCGTTTTCTTTTTAGTTTCTCTATTATTTGGGTCTAACACAAATAAACAAAAATGGCTAAAAATATGTTTGATTTTTTGTAACTTTAAGTGTGGGTGGTCCATTTGAAATCTTCACATCCCAAATAGGATGTTGGTCAAATGGTACCATCAGCAATTTCGGAAAATGGAAAGCTAAAAAGTAGACAATAAACTGAAAAGAACAAAATTGTACTAAATAATTACTGATTAGAAGTTCTTGATCTTCTTTGTACATTTAAACATTACATGGTATTTTGGTTATCTCATATGATGTAACAATCTCACTCCATGAAATTTTGAAAGTCCTGAGGGATTTTTTTTGAAGCATCATCTCTGACCCAAGGGACACAGTATCTCACTTTAATGCCAAATGCAGCCATTCTCTAAATATGAACTGAGTCTATACCAGATGCAGGACGTGTAATGTCTCTGTAGGCTGCAAAGAACAATACCTATTTGTATCTCAAGAACCTTGGGAAAGCCAGGTGAAGAAGAGAGGATAGGAAACACGTGGCGCAACCTTTCCCTCAGTACTGCTCCCCTGCAAGCTCAAGGTGTTCGGGGAAAGCTATTTTACTCAAAGATCTGTTTCTCTTTCAGTAAGTCAACATATTCTCCATGAGGATTTACCCAACCTCAATGATTGTTCCTTTACTTTGAAAACGTTAACTTGCGTCTTTTAAAAACAGCAATAGGAACAAGATTAGTATGTTTTTAACACAGTAATAGCATACATGTCAGCCTGTTACCCGATTTCTATGCTTCCTATTACGGGTCTCTTATTACACACACACAAGCACTGTTTTCCTAAAGCACCTTTCAAGTACCCTGCCTTTCACTGAAATGTGGCTGCTACTGTGTACTTATTTTAAAAATGGCTTGACAGAATTGCTAATGTTCTCATTCCTTCAGGATATTTCCTAATACTTGTAGCCTTTTCATGTTTCTAATTAGGCCAGTAATGGTCCCTGAAGTTAAACCAATTAAAATTATTTACTGTGACACACAGTGTGGAGATAATTATCTGATATCTGAATCCAACTTCTGCTTACTTCGCAACATTACTTAATAGAAAACAGAGAAACTGATGCCCGTGCTTTCATTTTAGTTGTCTACCAAATGTGTTTGCCCTATAGCAAACTGTTTAAATAAAGCATTAAAATCTTTGTGGTGCTAATCAAAATGTTTAAAATCCACTCACAGTCCCTTTATAGTTCTGAAAAGCATATAAAACTCTTCCACATTACCTTTTACATTATAGTTGCTGACCAACGTAGTATTATAGGAGCATTATATACAGATAATGCTGCTTCTGCAGTTTCTAGTAACTTTACTTTTCTCTCTTTCTCCACTCATTTTCTCTAATTATTTTTGTTTCTTTTTAACATTTCTCTTCTTTTCTCATTTTTTTTTTTCCTTTTTCTCTTTGCCTTGTGCTTTGTTTCAGTACCATGTGGTTCACCGTTAGGGGCACAAATCCAACGGACTTTGAAATACAAGTTTCATACAACAGAAGCGAGTTCTCTACAGTCTAAACAACTGTGGTAGCCTGGAAACACAACAGGTTAGGTTTATTACTGTTTCATCTTTGCATAGGGTTGGGTGTTTGGAAGACGGGAGGTTTAAAAAGAGGATTTTAATCAATAGTAGAAGTCTTAGTAAAAGTTCAGTTTATATTTAATATAAAGCAAAAATCCCTCTAGAAAAAAAATGCACAGAGCAAGTAAATCATGTCATGAAGCAATGCTTTTCATTAAAAGTTGGCTGGCATTGTGTGGAGAATTTGGACAAATGTAAAGACTAAGCCGGCAAGTTAGGCTTGCATATGCTGTAGTTAAATGCCAAAGTGCAGTCTCATAAAGAATTATAGCTTAGACACTTTTAGAACATTTAGCCCATAATCCCAATGCAAATTATTCTAAGAGAAAATTGAGTTTCATGCCAAAATGCCACCTTGAGAATGGCAATGTAAAGTTGGATATTAAGCCTGATCTTAGGATGGATTCCTTTACTGTTTCCTGCTTTCTGTTCAAATATTCATGAAAACCAGTACAGACACAGATACATTTTCCAAGCCACCATGTGCTTAACTAGAGCCCCTTGGCTATTTGTTATAACCTTACTTCGGAAAAACAGATTGCAACAGGGAGAAGTTAGGCATGCCATTGAATTCGGACCCACAGCCCAAGAGTGTGGTGTTTGGGAACTTCCGGTCCAGACCCTGGCTTTGGAATGATAATGGATCAAATCTGAGAATCCCTGCTGCGAGTGCGATGATCTGAGATGCCCAGTTATTTTTCCCCGGCAGATAGTAGGGAATGTCTATCTGTATTAACACCTACACTTGAAAAGGCATTAGGTCAGCACAATGCCAGAAAGGGTAGGGAAGACTTTTCTGAGAGCCTTGAGATCACGCAAGTATGGGGTGGAATCCTTTGCACAAGCTCTCTTTCCTGTAGCGCTGGGTTTAATCTTTGCAGAACTAACATTTGTTTATGGTGGCTTATAATTGAAGAAATCTGTGCTCCTTTTCCTGTATCATCATGTATTTTGCACATACCTTCATTAACACAACACACGTTTGCATTCTAATTATTTGTCTTTGTTGGTAAATAAATGTTGCCAAATTTAACTGCAACAACATTTCTTCACTGTTAGTGATTACGAATCTTTTGGAAAAGGTGGAGGAATACATTATAAAATTTTTAAAAGCCTTAAAATATTAGCAAAAGATGACTTTTCCAACTCTTTCTTTTTTTTTTTTTTTAAAGATTTTATTTATTTATTTGACAGAGAAAGAGAGAGCACAAGTAGGCAGAGTGGCAGGCAGAGGGAGAGGGAGAGGCAGGCTCTCTGCTGAGCAGGGAGCCAGACATGGGGCTCGATCCCAGGACCCCAGGATCATGACCTGAGCCGAAGGCAGCTGCTTAACCAACTGAGCCACCCAGGCGCCCCCCAACTCTTTCTATTTAACTAAAGTCTGCTGACTATTTTATCTCTTTTGATTTTACTTCTGTACAGTATTTTACATTAATGTATATCATATCTTGAACATCTTATCAGCACTACCTTTGTCTTCACAACTATTTTAGGATTGTGGTCTAAGTAGCTGTGACTTGTAAAGCATTTAACACCGAGAACATTACAGACTAAATATGCTATTATTAAATTTGAACACAAATTCAGAACCCTGGATTCTGTGCTATGAATACAGCAGGGGCTCAATAAATGGTTTTGTGTACCATGAGCTCCAGAAATTTGTACCCCACCATTCTGATTAATAATTTGCAAGTGAGTTTATCTGGGTTCCATGAGGACACAAGAGTGAGAGGAGGAAGGAAATTTAATTTTTTTTCAAGCTATAAGTATTAATTTGACTCTTCACCTAAATTTTTGAAGTTTGATCTACTACTATTATGGCACCACTCATTTTCATCTTTTGTTCTATTTATAAGCATGAAAGATACTGTTAGTAATAAAATAAAATTATTTCCCAGACTCTTGCCCCTCTGCTTTCACATCCTCCCATAATACTGATGAACAGAGACATATGTTTAAATAACATATAACAATAACGTAGGTTATAACTTTCTATTCACCATAGAGGCTGGGAGCGGGATGGATCAGGGAAAAAAAATTCTTCCAGTATTGGAAGTTAAAATCATTGAAGGAGGAAAGACAAACACAAAGAGAGGGTGGTACTGAGCATGTGAATAGAAGAAAAAAAGCATTACTAAGACACTAGTCCCTGCAGTAGTGGAAAAACTGTTTGGAGGCAATAGTAACACTATTGTGAGCAAATTTCGAACAATATCCAAGGTTAGAAAAAATGTGCATGAACCAATCAAACATTTCTAGGCTTTCTTGGAGGTGATGCAAGAAAATCATGAAAGGTTTAGAATTCAGTTCTAAAATAAATAAATTTTATCATTTTAATCTCATAGGAACTTGCATGCTAGAAATTGGATAACGCACATTATGAAGACTCCATTGTTGCAAACTTTCATCTAGCCCAGCCTGGCCTGTTAATCAGAGTAGTGGAGGGGAGCAGGGGAGGAAAGGAATGATAATGTTGCTTTGAAAGACCGTCTAGCCACTATACTTATGTTAATAAGCAAAATGTGAAAAATATAGATGATAAGTCCTATAAGTGGGCAGAAATTAAGCCATCCTGCTCATTTTAGAGTCAATCAGTCAAAAAATATTAGTGGAGCACTTTTTCTGTCTCTCACCACTGGGATGCAGGGATAAACAATAATGACAGAGTCCCTCTCCTCAAGAAGATTAAATTCTAGGGGAGAGAGAAGAGACAATAAGCACATCAATAAGTAAGATTATATCAGGAGTAAATAAATGTGAAAAAAAAGATAAAACAAGATAATGGGGTAGAACCATCAATGGCGGGAGTTAGAATTTCATTAGCTATGGTGGTTTGTACGGAAAGATGAAAGTTATGTGCCAAGGTCCTGTGAAGAGAATGACTTCAGATTATTTGGGCAGTGTGGCTAAAGGGGGCAAGGAAGAGGACAAAAGGAAGGGTTTGAGTTTAGAGACATAAGCAATCTCCAGATCATATGGATGTGGGGACCACGCTAAGGAGCTTGAATTCTTAATATCGCTGTTGTTGCTAAGGGAAGCCATTATAGGATTTGAAACATGGGAGTGAAACAGTTTGAATTTATTTTCAGATGAAAACCAGAAACTCATAAAGGTTAAGTAATACATAGGCCTTTTAAAGTTGAGCAAAATGATGAAAATTATGGAGGGAAAGTTTCCAATATTAAAACAAAAATGACTAAAATATATTAATTAATAATTAAAACAGAAGAAACGGTCTCTATCGGTGAATAATTGTGTTGATTTACTAGGGCTGCCAGAGAAAAGCACTGCAAACTGGATGGCTTCCCAACAGAAATTTATTATCTCACAGTTCAGGAGGTAGAAGTCTGAAATTAAGGTGTGGGCAGGGTTGGTTCCTTCCGAGGGCTGTGGGGGAACATCTGACCCAGGTCTTCATCCTTGGTTTGTAGATGACCATCTTAATTTTCATGTGGTGTTCTCCTTATATGTATGCCTGTATCCCAAACCCCCATTTTTATAAGAGAACGCGTCATACTGGATTAGGACTCAACTTAATCCAGTATGTCCTCGTTTTTAACTAATTACATCTGCAATGACTATTTCCAGAGGACACCTATAGGGAGGAAGGTATGAGCAAGGTATTCTCTTTCCTAGCTCCAGCTCCTACTTTGGGATTACTTTAGTATTTTACCCCGGTGGGGAGAGTGATTTAGGGCAAATGGCCTTACAAGAAGACACGATTGTGTACCCAGCTAGGGAAATATTTAAAGCTGGCTTTTGACCTCCTGGGCTACTTCTGTAGATGTAAAAAAATATATAAATACATAAATAACGCTTTTTGACAACTTCTAACTGCACGTTTCAAGGTGGAGGGAAAAGGGATGACCTTTTCTGTTAGGACACCACTACTCAGTTCTTGTGTGTTGCCTACATGGACTTCTTTTGGTTGAGGCCATTGGCCCTTCACGGTTCATGGCTATCTTGAGCTGAGTTTCATTTCAGATAGCTTTAGGTTTCTGCCTGTGGTTCACATTTAAGCTTCTGGAACCACATAAATTTTCTCTGCAGGCAGTGCCGGGATAATCTGCTCCCAATTCCTCTCATTTTTTTTTTCTATGCTCTTGTGACTCAGAGCCACACTGCACCCCACATTTAGATTTCCAAAATATGAATCAGATACTAGCCCACCATGGGCCCTGTTCTAGTGATCATAAAGCACGCGTTCTCAGTAATCCCCGTGAAGCCTTCTCTGTGGTCCTGAATTGAGGAGGACTTGACTAACAGTTTAAAAGAGGGGGTTGGAAAACTTCTACAACTTTCTCAGATTTTTTTCTGCAAAAACAAACAAACAAACAAACAAAAAACTTCTCTTCCCATTGTTCTTTGACTTCAGTCTTTCATTATTTGTCTGTGGGTGTTAGATGAAGGGTCCCCCCCAGCACTTTTGAGGCATCGCTTTTACAAGTCTGGCACAGGTCTTTGGAATATAGGGGAAATGGCACAGATCTTTTTGTTCTTGATTTTCATGGTCTCACCTGGACTTGAGATAAAGGAGTCCCAGCTGCCATTTGGTTACACACCTAACAGTGAATTTCAGGTTACAGGGGGGATGAAATCTGTGAGGCTGACACTCAAAGTCCTCTTGGTTCATTTAAGGCACTTCTGCCTGAATGTGAAGAAGTGCCCAGGAAGATGATTTGCTGATGTATGTCTCTCTGTAATTGATAGAAATGTCAGAATTGGATTTGTTTTGATGCCCTCTAGAGATACATTTACTTCAAATGTCCTGACACCACTAAAAATCAGGGATCTTTTCTAGAACACAGGTGATATACTGCTACGGATCTTCATCTGGGCATTTTGGAAAGACTTCAAGTAGTGAAAAACTTCTCTCAACAAGTTTTTTACTGTTTTGTTTATATCCCTTTAGGAGCTGGTTCACCACCTTCTGCTCCAGTGTTGGATCCAATGGTTTACACCTGTGACCTCTAAAGATGTGCCCTCAGCTGACCCTAGCGAGGTCATCTCACCTGGAGATGGCTAGGTAATTAGGCCCTCTACGCAGGGGTAGATGATAAGTTCTAGGGGACGAAAAGCGGGCTTCCTTGCTTCAAGATGCCTCTGTTTGATTATGCTTCCAAGTTTTGTCTCTGGATGGTTAGACTTTACCTGAGATCATATTCTCAGTTTACCTCTTTTCCTTTCTTTGCTGTCTTCTTTCTCCTGCCAAGAGATTTCTCTTGAAAGCACTTATGTCCTGACATGGGAAAGTTCTTAACTCCTTATTCTGTCCTCATAGCAGTCAAATTTTTCTATTTCTCCTGGAGGTCAGATTTAGTCATTTCCAATTTTTCAAGAAAGTGTCCATTTCACTTCACTTTCAAATTTATTGACCTAAATGTTTTCATTATATTCTTTTTAATATCTTTGCTGCAATGATGTCTCCTTTTTCACTCTAAATTTTATAGGCTGTTGGGGCGCCTGGGTGGCTCAGTTGGTTAAGCCACTGCCTTCGGCTCAGGTCATGATCCTGGAGTCCCTGGATCGAGTCCCGCATCGGGCTCCCTGCTCAGGGGGGAGCCTGCTTCTCCCTCTGACCCTCCCCCCTCTCATGCTCTCTCTCTCTCTATCTCATTCTCTCTCTCAAATAAATAAATAAAATCTTTAAAAAAAAATAAATTTTATAGGCTGTTGTTTTCATAAGTGGTATTATATTGCGTTTGATTAACCTGCATAGTGGTGTTCCTAACTTTTGGATCTGTTTGATCTATCACTGAGAGGTGTCTTACTATCTCCCTTTACCTTGTTGGATTTAACAGTGTTTGCCTATCAGTTTTGTTTACTTTTTTTGCTTAGTGTATTTTGAATATGATTGTAGGTTCACACCAGTTTAAAAATTATTATATCATCAGTTAAGAATTTTAACCATGCCTAACGACTGTCTTTATCACTAACAATGCTTTTTACCTCAAAGTATGTTTTGACCTGAGAGTAATATAGTGCTGTTAGCTCTTGTTTAGTATTTTTGATATATATTTTTTTCCACTCATCTTGCTTCTTATCTTTCGATGTCCTTATATTCTAGACTTGTTTTTTTCATTCAGTATTTGAAGGGAGGGGTTGGTGTTTTACCCACCCTGGCAAACTTTATTTTTTCTACTAGAGTGTTTATTATAATTGCTGATAATGTATAACTGTTAAATGATTTTCTATCACTGTTTTGTTTTTAATTTTTTTCTACTTCTCTAAATTTGTTTGGTATTAAGGGTTTTTGGGTTTTGCCGTTAATTGGGTCAGTTAAGTGTATGAAATTTAGTCATTTTCTAAATTGTTTTATAGTTGCCAATAGAGAAGTGTCTATGTCTGTTTTAGTGCTACTTCTAAAAAATTTTAACATGAGTAGTTAAATGAAAAACTTAAATCAGTAACATCCTTCATCAATGCAAAATGGGAATGTTTTAATGCTTATAAATCCCCACCCAATTTATATAATGCTGTCCAATGTTTTATTATGTATTGTTTTTATTCCACAAATAATACTATCTTAATAGCCAAATTTATTTAGCTTTACATGAATTTACCATTTTCATTGCTTTCACTCCTTCTTGCATGATTTTCTGGGATGATTTTCCTTATTTTCACAAATGTGATAATGTGATTTATAATAAATACATACTTGATTTTTGTCCCTGTTTCTGGCACAGAGCTCTTAAAACCCTTGGAATCTCTAAGTGATAAGAGCAGAAAAGGTATCTTGATATTCATAACAAACCCCTTTAAACCACATGTGAGTTTGTGTTAATGAAATGACTTTTAAAAAGCTTCTAAGGTTGGGGGTTGGTTGCCAGGGTAACCAAGCAGGAAATTGGAGAGTGGGAACTTGTGGTCCCACCTGCACACACACCTATTCCCCACTGGAAGGGTAGAGGGGCTGAAGGTTGAATTGCTTGCCGGTGGCCAGTGTTGCAGTCATTCATGCTTATATATTGAAGCCTCCATTTAAAAACCCAAAGGACCGGGTCTGAAGAACTTTGGGATTGGTGAACATGTGGAGTCAGTTGGGGAAAAGCGTGCTCCTGGGAAGGGCATGGAAACACTGTGTCCTTTTCCTCTTCTTTGGCCTGTGCCTCTCTTCCATCTGGGTTTTCTGAGTTATATCCTTTTATAATAAACTGGTAATCTAGTAAGTGAAATGTTTCTCTGAGTTCCAAGAGGTGATCTAGCAAATTAATTGAACCCAAGAAGGGAGTGGTTGGAACCTCCAATCTTTATCCTGAAGGTCAGAAGCCCAGGTCATTTGCTTCTGAAAAGGGGCAGGGACAGAGAAGCGGTAGTCTTGTAGGACTGAGTTCTTAACCTGTGAGATCTGATACTATCTCCAGGTGAATAAATAGTGTCAGAATTGAGTTAAATTGTGGGACACCCAGCAGGTGTCAGAGAATTGATTGGTGGTGTGGAAAAACCCCCACACATTGTAATTTGGAGTCAGAATATTATTGAAATACCTTTTTAGACATTATGCTAGTGAGGGTCAGTTGTAATTCATTTAGATTTTTGATTTTCAGCACTTACATTATTCATGAATCCTGAAAAATTCTTAGCTGTACCTTTTCTACTAATTCTGGCAATCTCGTTTGGTATATTGGAGATCTCACCATATTCTTTGGTCTTTTAATGTCTTTTTCACATTTTCTAGTTGTTTTTGTGTCTTATATTCCAAATTATTTAGATCTATCTTCCAGTTTCCTTACAGTGTATTTTTTCCAACATACTGCTGTGTATAAGTGATTTCTAATACCAATTAAAATGATTTCACTTAAAAAAATGATTTGCCTACCATAGCTTCCATTAGTTGTTCAAGTCTGTGGTTACTGTTTTGTCAAAGGAGTAGGTTGTGAATAGGGAGGGAAACATGATGAAGGAGTTGGTAGTTAAAATTGGCCTTGAAGAATGGATAGGATACATGTTTCTCAGCTTTATAAACCTTTTTCCAATCTATAATAAAGTTAAAACATCAGTATAATAAAATTAGACACACATGCACACATAAACTCACGTGTGTATGATTTTTACAATTTGAAACAAAGTATATTATTTTACCTCTCAATAATTTACCATGTATATCCCAGGAAACTGAAGAAATAAACTTTAATACAGTATTTTCTTTACAATCAATATTCAGGATTTTCCAGTTGTATACAAATTATAAACTGTTTTATTTAATCCAAGATCCAGTGAAGGATCATATATTGCATTTGGTTGTCGTTTCTCTCTTGTATCTTTAATCTAGAATAGTATTTTTCACTGGGGCAATTTTGTCCTCAGATGTGTGGCATTATTCAGACATGTTAGTTTAAAATGTGTGGGAAGTGGGGAGAGAGCTATTGGCCTCTCATGGGTAGAGACTAGAGATGGTGCTGAACATCCTACAACATACAGGATGGTCACCTAAAACAATTTTGCAGTCTGAAATGTCAACAGTGCTGAGGTTGAGAAACCCCAATCTAGAACTTTCCCTTCATTTTTTTTCCTTTCATGACATTGTTATTTTTGAAGCAGCAAGGACAGTTGGCTTGTAAAATATTGTAGAATGTTGAACAGTCCGGCTTTGTCTGTTTCTTCATGACTAAATTAAACATTTTGGCAAGAATATCATGTAGTGATCTATGCCTTGTAATTTTTATGGTCTCTTGTTCTTCATTATTTTTCCAATACCTTGCTTTATTTCTTTAATTATAATAAATAATTTATCTCATTACACGCTATTTCTTTGGGTCTGAAGTCTTTGGTGGAGTTTCTTGGTTTTGTTTACTTGTTTCAACTGATTCACAATCATAGTCGTATATTGTTTTGGTTTTTTGGGTGGTAATATTTGATGATAAACTTGTATCCTTTGCTTTATATGTAGGAACTCTGGCACTCAAAATTAAAGAGACTTTTTTACTTTTAATTTTCAAAAAGTATTTAAATTTTCCTTTTTTTTTTTTCTTGCCAAATGGTTAATAAGAATTAATGGACCCAAATGCACAGGACTGCTTACAAAGTCTCTAGGAAGACAGGCAAGTATTTCTACCATTTTCTTCTTTTTTTGGCAGGCTTTTAATTAGCTCATTGACTGAGGGTGTTACCCTTCTGGAGCGTAGCAGTATGCTGTATCCCCTCAGTGTTTATCTTCCTCTAGCCCCAAGTCTGTTCTCTGCTTAGGTGGACACAGGTGCTAGGTTGATGGAGATTGGCATATTCCCCAGAGCAAACACCATTACTTCTTACCTTCTTGGTATTGGGCTCTCTTATTGCCTTCAGCCCCCAAATACTTCTTTAGTTTTCTGACAGCTCATCTATGAATGTAGAAATATCTTTTCCCAATTTGGCCAGCATTTTAAGCATCTCCTGCCCTCCCTCTTGAGAATTTTTCAATATACGTATATTTTGTCAGAAACAATGTCCTTTTATTTAAAATGTACATCAGATAGTCACTCCAAGACACCTATTTAAGACTTCGATGCAAACGAATGGTATCCTAAGCAGTATCCAGGAGTAGATAGCTATTGTAAAACTGGGCTAAAGAAACTTCCAAAGTGGGAACTGACATCACTGCTTTTCATTTTTCCCATTGGCTGTTATTTATACCAAATCAAGATAAAATTTACCTCTGTAACCATGTTGATTAAATGCTAGCTACGGAATGAATTGCTCTCATTTCTCCTTCCTAATTAATGGCTTATGTATGTCATATCATCTCTTTTTCTCTGCTGGTGTGCCATTTTCAGCTGGATGCCTGACTGTTCTTTGGCTCTCTGCAACTTTTGAAAGGAGGCAAATTTCATTTTCTTGTGTGTCAGGGGAGTAGAGGGCCATAAAATTTAGTAGATATACAGTAGATATTTCTATTTTTATTAAAGATTTATTTATTTTAGAGGGGGAGAGAGAGAGAGCGCACAGCATGCCAGAGTGCACAGGGAGGGGGAAGTGTGTGTGGGGGAGAGAGAGAGAGAGAGAGAGAGAGTCTCCAGCAGACTCCCTGCTAAGCAAGAAGTCCAAGGCAGGCTAAATCCCACCACCCTGAGATCATGACCTAAGCTGAAATCAAGAGTCTGATGTTTCACTTACTGAGCCACCCAGGCACCCGCAGTAGATATTTTTAGAGTCCTTAAATAGTAATATTTTTAGTTTAATTTATTTGCTAAATAAGTATTGAGCTTCTTCCTTGCAACAGGCATAAAAACAAAGTTGGGAGGACAGCAGTGGACAGATATTGCCTGATTTTATGTGACTTAGTAAACAATTTGAGGATCCAGCTAATAAAGCATTACAAATAGTAATTGAGAAAAATGATAGAGAATTGTAGAGAAATAACAGGGTTTTATTAGAATAAAAGAATAATAGAAGTTGAATCCTAAGTGAAGGATAGGCTATTTGAGTAATGGAGGAAAAAAAAAAAAAGATTTAAAAGTAGAGCCAAAAGTGAAACTTCAGTGGATATGAGGAACTGAACAAAGGCAAGGGGTTGGACTTGTGAAAGAAGATAATGTTGTAAGGTTAGAGGACAAAGTGTGTGTATCCTTGTAAACTACTTTAAGATGTTCTAGCTTATTAAAAAAAATAGGGAGCCAAAAAAGAGTTTTAGAAGTAAGACAGCTCACACTTGCACAAACAGATTCTGACTAATCTTGTAACACGGGAATGATGGAGAAAAGCAGTAGAAGAGGAAGCATGTTGTTAGGAAGTTGGTGCAGTAAACCATATGAGATCAATAGGACTTAGATGATGCTAAGATCCTGAGGGTGAAGGGAAGCAGATAGGGGCAAAATATGTTTTGAACACTGAGTTAATAATAACTTTGATGGATTGGATTTGGAGACTTAAAAAAAAAACCCTAAAATCTAAGGACAGTAGGAGAATTACAAAAGGTGTAACATACTCCTAACTGGAACACAAACATGGTAGTTATTAATGCAACTGTATTGATAATCGCTTTAAGTGAAATAATTTAAATGCACTGAGTAAAAGGCAGATGGCAGATGTTGTCAGAGTAGACTACAAAAACCTCAACTATATCTTTATCTCTAAGAAACCCACCTTAAAAGATCAAAGAAGGGTTAAAAGCAAACAAACCCACTTAGAGAAGCCCAAAGTTAGGAGTAGGGACAAAAATAAAAAGAATTTGAAGTCTCCGGCAGCAATATATAGAACAGATAATAATCATAGGCAAATTAGCCCAAATCCTCACATTAAAGGCTTATTTACCTCAATTCCTATTGCCCAGCATAACATGTCCATCTTCCAACCAGAATAATTAGAAGGCATTCTGAGGGCAAAACAAAATGAACAATTTGAAGAACCAAAGCAATCATCAGAACCAGTTCACTTTTTTTTTTTTAAAGATTTTATTTATTTATTTGACAGAGACACAGCGAAAGAGGGAACACAAACAGGGGGAGTGGGAGAGGAAGAAGCAGGCTTCCCGCTGAGCAGGGAGCCCGATGTGGGGCTTGATCCCAGGACTCTGGGATCATGACCTGAGCTGAAGGCAGGCGCTTAACCAACTGAGCCACCCAGGCGCCGCAGAACCAGTTCACTTTTGACCTGGGTCTTGATAATAGCAGATAAGGATTTTTAAATAACTATGATTAATATGCTAAGGACTCTACTGAAAAGAGGGGACTACATGCAAGAACAAACTGGTAGTGTTCTCATTGATAATGAGAACCCTAAGAAACAAAATGAACTACTTGACAGAAAAAAACCACTGAAACAGAAATATAGAACACTTCTGATAGGCTTGTTAATAGACGAGACATAGCTGAGCAAAGAAATCTGTGAGCATTAAGTGTGTCAATAGAAACTTCTCAAGCTGAAATTCAAAGAGAAAACGATGAGAAGAAAAGTGATGAAGAAAGATATACTATGCCAACATTAATTAAAAGAAGGTTGAAAAGCTGTATTCCAGATAAAGTAGCCTTTACAAGGAAAATTATCAGGGATAGAGGTATTACATAATGATAAAGGGTCAATTCTTCAAGAAGACACGACAATCTTAAACAGTATGAACTAAAAAAAGTGTAAGAACCTAACAGAGCAGCAAAATATATGAAACAAAAACTGATAGAGCTGAAAGTAGAAGAGACAAATCCCCTAATATAGTTGGTGACTTCAATATCCATCTCCTTAACAGAGCCATAGGGCATAAAATCAGTAGATACATAAGTGACTCAATAGTTTTATCAATTAAGTTAATCTAATTGGCATTTAAAGATCTCTTTATCAAACAACAATTGAAGTCCTATTCTTAACTTCACATAGAACATTCACCAAGGTAGCTCACATTCTTGGTGGTAGAATACACCTTAACAAATTTAAAAGATCAGTAATCCTGCAAATTATATTCTTAGACCATTATGTAATTAAAAACACTCCTAAACAACTGATGGATCAAAGAAGAGGTCTCAAAATAAATTGGAAAATATTTACAACAAAATAAAAATATATACTTTACCAAATTTACAGGATATAGTGAAAGCAGTCCTTAGAGGGAAATTGATAGCTCTATGTGCATATCATGCAGAAGAAGAAAGATCTAAAATTAATAACTTTGTTGTCACCTTAAGAAACTAGAACAGAAATTTAAGTCCAAACCAAGGAGAAGGAAAGAAATAATTAAAATTAGGGTAGAAATCATTAGGGTGCCTGGGTGGCTCAGTCGTTAAGCGGCTGCCTTCGGCTCAGGTCATGATCCCGGGGTCCTGGAATCGAGCCCTGCATCGGGCTCCCTGCTCGGCAGGAAGCCCACTTCTCCCTCTCCTACTCCCCCTGCTTGTGCTCCTGCTCTTTCTCTATCTCTCTCTCTGTCAAACAAATAAATAAAATCTTTAAAAAATAAAATTAGGATAGAAATCAATGAAAGAGAAAACAAGGAGATAAAACCAACAAAACCAAAAGCTGGTTCTTTGAGAAGAATGACGCAAGTTTCTAAGCATTGGCAGCTGATTCAAATGAAAGTGATATTGGCTGGCGGGGGAGGGGATGAAGATTGAAGGAGAGACAAATTTTGGGAAAATAAGTAAAAGATTTAGCATTAGACTGGATTATATTTAAAAAGAGGTTTAGTTATGAAGGAGGCAAATACTTGAATTGGGGGTTCAGGAGGAAATTTGGCTGCAGTGGTATGATTGGGACTCACTGGCCTATAGACCATCCTAGAGCCGAGAAAACAAAGAGCTCCCTAATGAGTGAGGAAAAGGAGTAGACGATGCTTCTCGATGTCATGTGCTGCTAACATGCCCTGGTGCATCCAATGAAGAGTGGCTATTTTCTTGGGCAACATGGAACCATTTGGTGGCCTTAACAATACCTTGTTAGTGGGGTGGTCCATGTGCACAATGAAAGCTGACCTAGAGGAAGGAGGGAGGGAAAGCAGTGTGAGGAAAGAACACCATGAAAATTTTACCTGAAGGGTAGCAAAGAGCTAAGTTGTAGCTAGAGGTGTAGCAGGGTCTGGAGGATAGAACTACTCATTCTCCTGAATGTGTGCAGAACTGACTCCTAAAGAAAGGGAAATTCGAAGATGCAGAAGGAAGTTTCTGAGGCCAAGAGGGAGCTAGTTACACAGTATATGTAGACAGACTAACTACCCAATATCGTCTACGGACTATGTGTTCTGTGGTTAAACTCAGAGCTTATGTAGACTACTTAAGCATCCTCTGGGTTTGATATTTTCTCCATTTTATAGTGTGAAAATTAAAGTTAAGAGAAATTATTAGCCCAAACTTTGAGATCTAGTAAGAGGTTAAGCCAAATTCTAACTGGGTCTGAGGCCAAGGCCTGCATTTTTTTTTTTAACTGTCCTGCTTTGCTGTTGCTTCTTTACCCCACCCCCCCACATCTGTAACCACCTGAACCTGCAACCGAATGAACTAAATATGACTTGCTGGTGATGATAAAATTCGGAAATCAGAGTAGAGCTATGCCCTGAGGAGAGTGGTTCCCAGATCTGCCACATTGGCCTATGAATCAAATTGATGAATAGACATAGACTGCATGCTCTTTGCTTCGATCTATTCTTGTGTATCCAACACTACACACTTAATATTCTTTCTTACCTGGGGTGCTTCTTCCTGATTATTTGTAGGATTGCTGCTTGCTTTTTCCCCAAATGGGTCCTTAAAGATCACTTCCTTAGAGAACCTGAAGCAGGAGTCCCTATCAGGGGTAATTACTGAAAAAGAGAATCATGGGCAGAGGTTGGCGGTGCCCACTGCCCAAAAACTGTCCAGAGGAGATATTGAGATCCTGAGAATTGAGGCTCCATTGATACATTCATTCTCTGTCTGCCCCGTTCTTGCTTCGTGATCCTAACCAAGTTAATGAGCTACTCTGTGCCAGTTTCTTCCCTGTAAAATGGAGATAATAATAGAACTTCTTAGAAGGGCTTTTATAAATATTAAATGAATTAATTAATATAAAGTGCTTAGAACGGTGCATGGCACATAAGTGTTCCACAGGGTTAGCTTCTAATATTACTAAAGTCATCTCTATTGTGAGATGGGTTGCATTATTATGCTCTCTTAGCATGATGATGTTAAAACATTTGGTCAATCTAATTCCCCTTTGCTTTGATTTCGTATTTACAAAGGAATTTCCCATTGATTGATTGGCTTCACTTTTCATTTACAGACAAGAAGAGTCTGGCCCCCTCTGCTTAAGATCTATGACAGTTAGTTTCCTTGTAAATTAATAAATTAACTTTCTTATTAAAGTGACCATATAAATCTGTCCATAAGGGGAAATTGTGTAGACTATCTAAACATAGAATATTCTGGTTCCCTGTGTCAGTTATTTCTCCATTAATGAAGCTTAATTTAAAGCTTCTTGAGCTTGGGAAATGTAAGTATATCCTGATATTAATCTGCTTTAGAGGTGTTCAGAAAAGCAGGTTGGACAGCAGATTAGTGACTTTCTGGATGATGTGTCAATGTGTTAGGAGAGAGTGGACAGCCTTATCCCAGGCAGACAGCATACAATCCCCTTACACCTCCTTGTGCAGAGTTTTCTCATTTGCATTTTTAGAATCCATGCTATTATCTTCATGTTACAGATGGTGATCAGAGAAGCAAAGTAACTTGCTCAAGGTCGCATAAGCGTAAGTGGCAGAGCCTATACTCAGACTACGCTTTGACTGACAGCAAAGTCTTCTCACGATATATACACTTGGTTCCAATAATAGTAAATACAAGGATGATCAGAAAATTGTCCCTTTGAGGATAAAAAAGTCATTTGAAATATTTGTTTAATAATGAGAGCTCTGTAGAAAGATCTGAGTAAAATCAAAGGGATACTTAAATATGCATTTATGCATATACCTACTGTCTCATACACACAAGTGTGCACATTTATGCCCCTTAAACAGATTTGCCAGTATTTGGTTTGTCATTCTTTTTTTTTTTTTTTTTTTTTTTATAATTTTTTTTTCTTTTTTTTAAAGATTTTATTTATCTACCTGAGAGAGAGCGAGAGAATGAGAGACAGAGAGCATGAGAGGGAGGAGGGTCAGAGGGAGAAGCAGACCCCCTGCCAAGCAGGGAGCCCGATGCGGGACTCGATCCCGGGACTCCAGGATCATGACCTGAGCCGAAGGCAGTCGCTTAACCAACTGAGCCACCCAGGCGCCCCATGGTTTGTCATTCTTTATGTTACTATTTTAAACTCAACAAACTGTGGGCTAATAGATTTAATTGATGTGCAAGAAGAACATGCTTGGGGTAAATTAAAAAGACATTTCAGAAAATTGCTATTTATTTAATGTGGTGTACAGGTTATAGCTTCTTTAGGTAATTGAGTAACTTGGTCATTCTAATTTTTTTCCATTCCAACCCCTACTGAAAAGTTTGGACATTCATAACTGACTTGCTGTAAGTACCAACTTAACACGTACATAAGTAATGTGGCTTACAAACTCATTGATAAGGTGGTAGAAGCTGAAGTAACCTAATAATGCTGCTCTATGGAGTGTTGTTTGGCTCTTATTCTTGCTCTAAGCATCTCAGCTTGAAGTGGTTCCTAGAGAAGAGCTTAACCACATTCCAGCCAGTCTCTTCATCTTTGGCTGCCATCTGCATGTTGAACTCTGTGGACCTGGTTTCATCCATGGCTCAGGTTCTGTAGCATCTTTATTAATGCTACAAAAAATATTAACAAATCCATCCACATGTCAGAGAAGGCAGAAAAAAATACAAGTAGGTCAAAATGGAAGTTTACAGACTTCTGTGGTAAAGAACAATGCATATAATACCTACAAAAGAAAATGATCACAAATAGATTCAAGAGACTGTGGAGGGAGTAGGGAAAATGCAGCAATGTTCCCCTGCCCCAAAGGCTTAAGAAGAGTAATATGAAAAACTAAAAATTCACTTACATGTAATTTGGTAAGAAAGAAATCCAACAGTATTAAGAATGCTTATATAAAAAGACTACCATTAAAGGTGAATTTGAGGATCTTTTCTTACAGCATCTCTAAGATCGATTCTTTTTATTCCCCTTGTATTGTTCTGCTTCAGTTTCCCATCACCCCTCATTTCTGGTTTCGTTTTCTCTTCCAGGCATGGCTTTCTCAGCAAATTCTAGACTGACAGAAAAGTCTTCTCCAAATACCACTCTCATCACATGATCATCTACTCCGGCCATTCTTTTATTTTCTACCTCTTGTGTCTTTGGGTAGCACTATGCACCTTGTCAATATTAACGTATTTCTCAAACTCTTCTACTTGGGTTTATTTGTCCTCTAGGTCTGTGCTATCATCTCATGAACATAGCTTATATTTTTAGTATTTCGTCAGCTTAAACAGATACTTAAATAGAATCTTTCCCAACAAAATACTTCTCTACATGTAGCATTTTCATTTTGTGGAAGAATAGATTCTTGTAACAGATACTGTTAAAGAAAATGAATTATATCCAAATAGGAAAATAAAGAAACTACTAATGTGTGCTTATGCAATAATAGAGAAAGACGAAATGAAGATTATAGTAGCACGAATGGCATCTTCAAATACAAGCTTTGTCGCTTAGTTCTAAGAGTTTGGGCAAATTTCTTAATCTGTTCCTGAGTGGTAAAATAGAGAAAATAATGCTGAATTCATACACTTGATCATCTAGACATTTGGGCATTTTTGCTTTATAAACAAACATTTGTAGGGAAAGCCATGTTTCTTAATTCTTACTACTTTTCCTATTTCCATTGTCTTAGATGTTAATGATTTTCTATCAAACCATATTTCCCTATGCAAATTCTTTTATGAAGTTTGCGGCGAATATTCTTTTAACAGTGTTTTGCTCTACTGAGAACCAATAGGAAAAATTGAAATTTAGATGGCACAGGTTTAGAAAAAATAATAAATATGGTCTCTTAGATCTAGCTTAAGAAATAAAAAACTCAATTTTCTACCATTATACCAATTAAATGAGAAAGCCAATTGTTGAAATAGAGTAATTTCAGGATCTTAGTTTAAAAATTGTATCAATCATATGAAACTTAATCACAGTCTATGAAAGTTTTAAAATAGGCATTCCATAACACTACTAAATGAAGTTCGTTGCATTGATAAAATTTAGACATTTCTTTAGGTATTCTGCCAATGTAAGCAAAGACAAGTGATTCTAGTCCTAATGTCAGTCTTCTAATCACCATAGCTAATCAGTCCTGGCATTCTCATGGTTCAGTGGCCAGCAATGGAGTAAATGGCCAGTCTTTGGCATTAAGGAGTTAAATGCTCCTTAGTCCAAACTTTGAAAAAGTTTTGCTCCATGCCCTTTTAGACAATGACTAGCTCTTAAGCTCAAAACTAATTAACATTTCAAAAACTAGTGTTAATCAGTATTAGGAAGACTCTAGGGAAACACTTCCCTGCAGAGACCCTTTTCTTCCTTTGCTTTAAAGCAATAACTTCTAAATTATTACTTTAATTTTAAGTTGTGTTTGGCACATAGTAAACAAACCTAAAAATCACTAAGCTAAAAGAAATGGAATCACAGGTTGTTTCCTTGTTTCTTATTCTTACGAGGCAATGTCTGTTGACTTGACTGTACTTGTTTATAGAAACTAACTCTAATACGTGCAATAATCTTGCTCCTCTTTAATATGGGACCCTAAACTCATACTCCTAGAATGTATGAATAGATACAACTTAATCCCCTATAGCATTACTGTTTTACTCTCGCTTTCTGCAGATTTAGAAATAGGGCTGAATGATTGTTCAATTGTTTGAGATTAAAGTAATTGGATTTAAAATTTCATATTTGACATTGGAAAATGTCTTCTTGAGCAAAATTCCTGCCCACCACTCCATTTTACATACGGAGACCCTGAGGCCCAACCTCAGAGAAGTAGCTGTTGGTGGACATGTATTGAGAATGCAGATGTTTCCAGTTTCTTTCTCTGATCGTCTCACTCATGAGCATCTGATCAAGTGATAGTAATCATGTGTTTAAAATTCAGTTTTCATTTAAATGGGATATGTGAGTCACAATTAACCTTTACTTTGCCAAGAATTTCTACGTGTAAGATCTTTTAAGAGTTTGTGTGTGTGTGTGTTGTTTTCTATAGGCAATAGTTTTTCTTAATTGGTTACAGATCTGTATAAGTCTTCTAGTAGGTACTTGGTGGCACATGGGGTTACATCTGGACTCAGGACTTTATGGACTCCAATCCTTGTTCATACACTGGATAATTGTGTATACTGTAGCTAAGGTCATCTCGCTAAGATTTTGTTTTCTCATCTATGAAGAGAAGACAGCAATAACAGCTACCTCATGCTCACTGTGAGGCAGAAAGGAGACAATATATGTCCTCTTGCCTAGTAAGAGTTTAAAAAGCACTCAAAGCAATAAATAGGTATTTAGATTGTAAGGTCAGGACCAATTGGAAAAATGAGCTCATGCCCTGAAACACTGAAGTACTAAAAAATGCCTCTGAAACCATTGATACATTTGTGGGGATATTTGTTTGATTTGTGGTTGTTTTGTCAAAGAAGCTGCATGTGACATACAAAGTGAGGGGTTCCTTGCTACCTTGGCTTTAAAAAATAAAGTGGTTCTAGAAAGTTCATGGGAAATAACCTGAGAAAACTCCTACCTGTGAAGATTACAAATAGTCACAGTAAGAGCAAGGGAAGTGATGACTGACAGAGTTTTTTTCTAGCTTAAGGCTGCATCTTACAACATAAATAATAAAATCTTGAAGCCTATAAGGATTTGAGACTGTGGGGAAAGCAACATTGAAGACTTCTGCTTTGGTCGGCACAACATGCTCATCTTAAAGCCCTCTGTGAATTGCCCCTCTTCCTAGCAGTCCAAGGCTCTGCACAGACTTAATTGTAACCTTGAGAGTTTTGCAATAGACTTTTACACATAATGACATCCAGTCCAGCAAGCTTCCATGAATGTTTGTTTTGGCCACCCACACCGAAATAACGTTTCCCCCAAATCAAATTCCTTACTAGCCCAGAAAGGGTTCTTGGGATTTATGTGTAGCTAAGGAAAACTCTGATTTTTCTCAATCATTATTTAAAGTAGCTTCAGACCCATTCATGAAAAGACCAGTGACCCTGTTCTTCACGCCTCTTTGCAATAATTCCAGTAATTAGAACAGACAAAACAACAGAAATTGTGAGAAATGTGTTCTTTTCTGTGGTCATATTTAGCTCTTTGAGGCCTGAAACCCTGCTGCTGTTAGCCTAGTCTCTAGGGCGCAGCATGTGTGGGTGGCAGGCTGCAGTACTTCTGTGAATAGTTATGGTTTCTGTTTACTTTTTTTTTAATTCATGCAACCTAAGAGCTTTCAAGGGGCAGATACACTTTCCACCCATGTAATAACTGAGAGACCAGAAAGAGAATAAAGGGGAATAAAGGAAGAGGATCGTCTTCCTAGTTGAAAACTAGGAACTTAATTCCAAACTGTTGTTGCTCTTAGATAAACTTGCCTACCACTTCAGCATCAGGAGGTGAAAGTTGGCCAAGAAAGGATTATTTAAGAGGAAGTTGGGTTGAAGCGAAATTCTAAGACCATAAGAATTAATGTACATAAACATTTATTGGAAAAAAGGAATGGTCCGGTTGTATACAATTCTGTGCAAATTGAGGGGTGAGTTATTCAAGGTGGATAACATTTATTTTTAAAACATAAGTAACTACATATCTCAAATATTGTTTTTGAAGCAAAGTAAGTCACAGGTACATTTATGAGTGTATGGTGTATGTAGTATCATAGGCTGTTAAACAGCATGATTTTACATGTACAGGACAATAATCCAGGTACCAGAAGCTTAAAAATGCTTATCTCAATGGAGAAGATGATATTAAGAGAGAAGGGATTTTTTTCTCTCTACATAATATGTACCTCTAAAGTTTGAAATTTAGCAGCAAGCCTGGCTTACTCTTTTAACAAGGCATTGGTGAAGAACCCAGACTCTAGATTCAGACTCTTGTGATTACTAGGGATTTTTTTTTCCTTTTTTTTTTCTTAAAAAAAAAAAAAAAAAAAAGATTTTATTTGAGAAAGTCGCATACTCTACCAGCTGAGCCAATCAGATGCCCTGGCCTCACATCTTAGAACTTCCCTTTTTTTTTTCTAAGTATGTTTCCCTATTTTTCACTATGCTAGGACCATGTAAGTGTTCTTCTTAACATGTTCTACTTGATCATTTACTATGAGTTTTATTTATTTGTTGAGCTACCTCCCTTGTGAGCATGTTAATATCAGTGAGGATAGGGTCGATAGTGCTTTTGCATAGCCCAGCAGCGGCTCCAGAAACCCAGTTCTGGCACAGTGTGCATCCGTAGTATACAGAATACTAATGTTTGGGTCAGTACTCTTGGTTTCACATGATTTGGCTGTTGAAATGGTCATAAAGAAGGACCTATTGGTTTGAGCAACCAAAATGGAAAACGTGCTGTAAGCAAGCCTCAGTGTAGCCTAGATTCAAGGACTTGCCAGTGTTGGTACACTATTCCTCTTTCTCTTTCCTTCTCTTCAACTTTTTGAAGCTCTTGTTGGTCACAGAGACTGTGTGATTTCGAAGTCTTCTAGTTTGTCATCTGAAGAGAAATAGAGAGCTGCACTAGAGAAAGATGATGAGTCAAGCCCATGTCACATGCTTAATCCTTGATAGGAATAGGGTGTTCAGACTGTAAGCCCTGAGCCCAGGGCTGTTACCAGACAGGGAAAGAAATGTTGGGAAGTAGGAAAAAAATTGGGGTGCCTGGGTGGCTAAGTGGGTTAAGCGTCTGACTTGGGCTCAGGTCATGATTTCAGGGTCTTGAGATCAAGCCCCACGTTGGGCTCCATGCTCAGTGGGAGTCTGCTTGTCTCTCTCTCTCTCTCTCTCTCTCTCTCTCAGCCCTTCTCTCTCTCCCTCTGCCCCTCACCTTGCTTGTGCTTGCCTGTTCTCTCTTTCTCAAATAAAAAAACTTTTTTTTAAAAAAAGGAAAAAATAGCTTTTTATTATACACTTAAAAACCAATAGTTGTTTATATAGTGGTTCAGATTTTCGAAAGCTACAGTGTTTTCAAATATCTTGGGCCACTTGTACATGATAGAAACAAAAACTCTGGTAGATGAGGTGTGGCTACTTTTAACGTCACCTATTTAGGTCAGTGGTGATGAATGTCAACCATTGATAAGGCCAGCCCATTCCTCCACCTTGTCAGGGAAAGCCATTGCTGAATAGAGAAATATGGACTTAATTGGTGGGGATAAAGCTGTTAGAGAAGGGGGTAATTGGAAATGAATGCTATAATCCTATCCTGAGATCCTTGTCATGGAATCATGCAAGAAACAAACATATGGAAACTACTTTTTCCATAGCAATTACTAGGAGAAAAGTGGAATGAAAACCCTACACTATATTTAAAAATGCAATAATACAGAATGCTGTAAACTGACCAGATTTCAAATTGTACTTGTAATTTAGAAATAGGAACTCGGAAGACTCCCTAAAATCAGATAATATTTTCACTGAGTTAGGTTTAAAAGAATTGGTGCAATAGGAGGCTTACCTTTCCTTCACTGTTTTTATTTTTTATCTATTGCTACCTCACCTTTCGTGTGCACGAAATTAATGGGTCTGGATGACTAGATTGAGGAACTAGTGATACCTAGCTTCTGATATTTCTAGAAATGTTATTTTTATTTTCAGAATCAAAGATGTTGGTCTTTGAATACTGTATGTGTACGCTGGAAATACTTTGGCCTTTGATCTTACGATATTGCATAAAAATTGGTGAGGTTTTTTTGTACTTGATAACACACAGCAAAGAATAGTTATGAAAGGGGAGGTAGACCTGGTGTTGTTCCATGAGTCATGAATGGACATGCACAGGGTCGTTAACTGACGGAGAAGTTTCACCAAGGAAAATCTTTGACTGCTTTGATAAATGCAGATGATGATTAAGTATGTGACATTGTTCCCATTTATTCAGTGCTGAATCAATCAGTGCCCCAAGTCAGCCTGATGCAATGGGCTACTCTCGATGTGGTCTTCTGAATAAGACAGAGTGTTAAAATGAGGTCATGACCACTTTTCATGGTACTTTTTTTGCTTGGCTACATTCCAGCTTCGCTAATTAAAGTCTGTATTTCTAAGACCCCTTTACAGTTTTAATTGGGTATGTTATTTCTTGTGAATTGTATGGAATTGTTATTCACTGTCATAAGCAGTGGCTGTATTTCACCATAGAGGTGGTTGCATTTCATCATCGGGATCAAAGGAAGGGAAACATGAATATAACTTTTTTAAAGAGCACTTTGCAATGCTTTGAGCTCTATGGAAGAAAGCATTAAAAAGGAAAATAATGGTGTTCTTAAAATGTAAAGTATTGCTATTATCATTTTTGAAAGAAAACCTGGAGATTGAGAATGTGTTTTCTGGTGAGCTTCAGGAAAAATTAGTTTACAGTTTCAGAAAAAGGGCATAAATAGGATTATTAATTGCAAATTTAATGACAAACTTTGTTCTCTCTGAAAAGTCTCTATTATCTGCATCTAGGGAAAATAGTTGGAACTTCTAAGCCTTTCTGGGAAGAGATTTTTGTACAATACACTTGTTTCTAAGTGCTGAAAAGACTACAACTGCTTCTCAGTTTATATTAGCTAAGGTTTTATTTACAGTTAATTTTCTCTACTTTCTATACAGATTGACAGTCTATATTGAACAAATATACTCCTAGACAAATGATAAATTTTCACATCACACTGAGCCTTTGTTTAGCCTATTTTTAGTTACCTTAATTGATTGGTGAGTCACACCTCTTGGAAGGGTGCCCCCACACACATACTCATGAACACGTATGAAATAAGAGTCTCTTGAGCACAATAGCTGGATGGAAGGAAGGGGAAAAGTAGCTTTCTGCTACAGTGCTAAAACCAATAAAACTATTGGCAATTTTCCATGTACTTAAATTTTTAAGATCAAGAAATTCAGTTGATCTAACAGAATAAAGTAAAATGGAATACCACAGAAATAGAATTAAAAAGCGAGAAATACAAAGAGATGAGATAGATATGCGGTTGTGATTTAAAAAACAGAACAGAACAGTGACAGGTGACACGTGCGCTACAAGTACAACTCCCAGGTGGGTCTGTACGTCTTAACAATTAACAGAATAAAATATTTTTAAGATACACCTGAGCTGCGTAGTTCATTATTTTTCTAAGATAAACTCCAAGTTGCTTGGCAATAGAGAACTATTTCTTGAAATCATTTGAGATTTCCTCCTCGGTTAGAGAAATATTCTGCAATTTAACAACAAAATACCCTCAGAAACAACCCTAGAGGAGACATGATTTTTCACAGAATTGTTCACTGTAAAGATCTTCAGACTAAATGTACAGTATTGCCCAAAAACACAATCCAATAAACTTTTGGTCATGGCTGTCCAAGCTAATATGTAATGTAACTCACGTTACCTCTACACTTGTCTGCCTGCTAAGTTCATAACTTACACCTCATCATATTGTACTATTAAATATGGCAGCATTGACTTATAATGCTGTTTATTCAGTAACATGAGAACAGTGCTCCATGACAGAGCTGTCTCACTATTTAAATTTCATGTATGGTTATATATACAAATATTCACGTGTATGTACATACCCAGTATAAAAGAATACCTTATAAATTTTTATCTCTGACCCCATTTTCTTTTTCTTGGTTAAACTTATCAGTTACTACTACCTTAGAAAAAGGTGTACGTGTGGGGCGCCTGGGTGGCTCAGTCGTTAAGCATCTGCCTTCGGCTCAGGTCATAATCCCAGGGTCCTGGGATCGAGCCCCGTGTTGGCCTCCCTGCTCCACGGGAAGCCTGCTTCTCCCTCTCCCACTCCCCCTGCTTGTGTTCCCTCTCTCGCTGCCTCTCTATCTGTCAGATAAATAAAATCTTAAAAAAAAAAGAAAAAGGTGTATGTGTGATACACACAGACACACATACATCACTCTCAGGAGTACAGAATGGGATTAACCCGACTTCTTGGTTTTTAACACACTACCATCTCCGGTCCTTGTATGGTCCTATTCATTCACTCACTCACTCACTCGCTCGGGATGTAATGAACATCACTGAACCCAAAACCCTAGCCCTAGATCTAAAATATTACAAATAAGTTTCACTGATGTTCTTTGTCTAGCCAACCCTTGTCTTCTTCAGAGGCAGTTAAGCCACTATCTTAAATTCTGTGTTTATCATGCTGTTGCCTAAACACACACATACACGCTTACATGCTCGAACAATGACTTCAATAAAAATTTTAAATTTTATAAAAAGTTTTTATGCTGAATGTAGTCCTCTGTGGCCTGCTTCTTGCACTCAAGTATAGTCTAACCATAGTATTTCAGGCATCTATGGTTGCCTATACTGTAATATTTGATAGCATAAATAAACCATTTTTCCCTCTTTTCCTGTGTATGGTAAGTTCTAATTTTTGCTATTAGACATATTACTACACACATTTCTGTGTATATCTCCTGGTGCAAATGTGCAAGAGTTTCTCTTCAGTAAGTACCTAGGAATAGAATTACTGGGTCTTACGTCATGTTCAACTTAACAAGGCAAAAAGTCCTTCAATTTACATTCCTGCCAGGCGTATTTAAAATATTCTTTCAGCCCACATCGTTTCTAATAGTATTATAAAACTTCTTAATATTCGCCAAACAAATTAGTGTAAAATGGTATTTAACTTCGGTGACATTTTATTATTTATTACTTAATAATTTATAACCTGTTTTCTTCTACTAGAATATAATCTTCATAAAGCCTGATACTTTGTCTTTCTTATTTTAATCCCAGAACCTATGATAGTGTCTGGCACACAGACGTGCTCAATGAATAATTATTAAGTGATTTACTATGAAGTTACATACACTGAATCATAAAATTGATCTTTGGTACCATATTTATTTATGAGAAAATACACATATAAGTAGGGCCTATAGTAAAATTTTAAAAGTAAGTATTTATGATAAAAGTAATCACAGTCTACTTATTCACCTTTCTGAACAGGAAAACTATGATATTATTTAAATGAAAAATAGTAAGTGACATTACTAAGATTTAAAAGGGAATTTTCCCTCTAATAGTCACAAAGATCTCTCCAAAACACAAACACACCCATTAAATCAGTGAAGAAGGTGTTAGTTCATGGTTGGCTCTCCAAAGACCTAGAATAGCTGCCTTGCAACACAAACGATTTTAAAATCTATTTACATAATGATTTAAAGGCATCTCAGAGTGTTACAGTACGCATTTATATTATATAGCGTTATATTAAATAGCTTATCAGAACCCTTATTTTTTTTTAATTTTCTGACCTAGGAGTTTTAATTTCATTAATAGAGAATGCAATGTTGGTAAATAAATTTTAGTAAGATTTGAATGTAAATTGTCTGGGACAGTGATTGTCAAAGTACGGTTTAAGGAACTGTGAAGATCTCTCAGAGCCTTTCAGGGGGCTTAGAAGGCCCTTTCTTAACTATGTATCTTTGTGGGACCAGATTTTTTTCCCCCATATACTATATTTAAAGTAACCAAGGCAACAGATTGAATGCCAAAGCAGATACGAGAATCTAACGGTCTTTTTTAAACCTGAGATTTTTTTTAAAATGCCACTTTGCTCACTATTTGTTTTGGAAAATATAATTTCTGTAAAAACATTTTCTTAAATTTTAATGAGTTTATTTTAAAATAATCAAAATATCTCTATTTTAATAGCTAATATAGTTAGCATCGATAGATGAAACCTATCTAAACAAAAGCTCTTTGCAAGTCTCAATATTTAAAAATTTTAATGAGTCCGAGTAGCAAAATGTTTGAGAACTGTTGCTCTTGGGAAACACCTTTTTTAAATACATAATGATAAACACAAAAAATGTGCTTATATTTAATAAAAGTCACTGACATAATCATTCATTAAACATTTATTGAACTCTTAACTATATATGTGAGATACAGTGCTAAGCTGTTGGGATACAATGATGCAAATTGAATATATAGTCCCTTCCCTTGTAAAGTACAACTGGTCTAAGCTGGCGGTTACAAAGTAGTTGAAGAGCTGTGGCTTCAGAGAAGAAGAGTTTTGCCAATGTTGTTATTTAAGTTATAATACTGGTATTATGGAAAAATAACTACTGAGTAAGGCATACCTCAGAGACACTGTGGGCTGTGTTCCAAACCACTGCAATAACATGAGTCAAATGAATCTTTTCATTTTCCAGTGCATATAAAATTTAAGACCACAGATCACCATAACAAATATATTAATAGTGAAAAAATGTAAAATATTTCAAAAATCACCAAAATGTGACACCTCGTGTGAAGTGAACAAATGATGTGGGGGAAATGCTGCTAATAGACTTCCTGGAGGTGAGGTTGCCACAAACCTTTGGTTTGTTAAAAAACAAAAAAAGCAGTAAAAGCAGTATCTGTGAAGCACAATATTGTGAAGTGCAATTAAGAGGAGGTATGCCTGTAAAGTGGGATAGATTAGCATTTGTTGCTTAAAATGTATGCTGTGGTTTGCAGTACCTGAGTGGCTCAGTGGGTTAAGCTCTTGATTTCAGCTCGGGTCATGATCTCAGGGTCATGGGGTCACCCTCCCCCCACTCAGCGGGGAGTCTGCTTCAGGATTCTCTCTCCTTCTAGCTGTCCCCCCATGCTTGTTCTCTCTCTCTAAAATAGATAAATCTTAAAAAGTATGCTTATGTTTCACTCCTGCTTACACATACACATATAAATTATGTAAAAAATTTTAAATTGGAGACAATGTGTTGAAAAGCAATCATTTAAAATGTAATGCATTAAAATAAATGGACGTTAAGTGGAGAGGCACATAATTTATAAACCATTTCAAAGATTGCATATGAACAAACAATATGCAAAAATGCCCATTTTGCTTAGTTTAGATGTTTAATGAATGTATTTTCCATAGGTATAGAATCAAATGTACTTCTCATTTATTAATATTTTTGAATGATAGCTTTAGTTTTTTTTAAAGGATGTTAAAAATATATTAAAAACTATAATGGCATTATGCCCTATTTCACTCACCAACCTATAGTGTCAGAATATATGTTTTTGGGCAAAACTCTTCTGAAAACAAAGACATGTATAAAATATTTCTAAGTTATTTCTGAAGCTATAAAAACACCAAATCCGATAAGGGAAATAAACTACATATAATGAAAACAAATCAACTGGCTAGAAAAATATTCATTTAATTATTTTCTTTGACGATTAATTAAAATCTATGTGCCAGGTTTCATAAGCCTGGGCACAATATATTCCTCATATGCTCTGATATCTCTATAATGCTACAGGTTCCTAAGGACACAATCTCCAGTGAAGTGCATGTTTGCTATGAATTGATAGGGTTTTAGAATCCTGAGGAGAAACCAGAGGAAGCTGTAATGCTCACTTCATTACCCTGTTGCCATCTTGGATTTTACATGCTGTTTTATATATTGATTTGGTGCATTTTTACCTTATTGATATAGGCTCTTCTATCAAATGCTTCTACTCATTCTGCCTAGCTATCCTCCTAGGTATTTTCAACTTGATGTAAAGGTAGTTGCAATGCATTGTCTGATTATGATTATAATTTCTTTTATGACTGACATTCTTCACTGGGTAAGAGAATGTAACCACAGGCCCACCATTAATGTTTCTTAAATCATCTCTATACCAAAGAGGAAAAATGTGCTCTCAACATTATGTTTGGAACACCAAAGTATGGCTTTATGCATTTGAAACTATATTGGCAGGTTCATGCTATTTTATGATACACTTGGCTTTCTAGCTTCTTCTTGTTCACTGCAGCGATTGGCTTGTTCCATGGTGCCCACCCCCTTTCTGTCTGGCCTAGTGTCTGAGCCAAGCACCGTGGGCACCCATGGGGTGAACTTGGCAACTGTGAGACCCAGATGCTGAGCTCTAGTATGTAATTTTCCAGCAACAGCATCTGGGTGTTTGGTTGGCCTTTTACGTGGCTTATGTTGTCTGTCATGGTAGCTGTAGAAAGTCTGTAAACCTGGCACAAGATTTGTCTCCTCATCTGCGGGCCTGTCTTGTCTGTACAAAATGTCATTTTCTATCAATGCTTATTTGGTGTTGTACAGTGAACCTCGGCGATACATCTGGATAAGGAACAGAATGAAATGTCCTGGCAGTCACCGACACATTTAACCTTTGCACATCTTTGCCTTCTAACTTCCCTGCCCGATCACATGCTCTATGTTTTCTACTTAGATTCTGTGGTTGTATGTTCACTCTTTGTCCCCATTTCTATTGTGAATCAGAAAGTGTAATAAAATGATTCAGTGGCTGGCACGTGTATGCAAGAGCCATTTCTCCTTGATTGGGCCCCTAGGGCTCTAGGCTTCTCTTGGTTTCAAGTTCTAATTTTAGTCCTGGACTATGAAAATCCAATTCATATCTCCTATGCCATATTCATTGTTGCAATAAAAGAACAAGATTATTAAAGTTTAAATAGGGGAGCTCTTTTAATCAGGGTTTTAACACAACATCGATGTCTGTCTTCGGCAAATATCAAATACTTTGTCACTTTGTGTCTCCACTACACAAGATCCTATCATTTGAAAAGATGGTATGTTTTTCTTTTTTTTCCTTCATGGTTTGATCTCAAGGAATTAAAAAAAAAAAAAAAAAAAAACTTACCCTTTAATAAGAATTTGTAAGACTGCAGTTCATTGCGGAATAGTTTCTTACTATATTCAAATTTACATAGTTTTGTTTCTATTAAGCTGGTAAAATGAATGAAACTGAAATATTAAGAGTCGTCAGAATTTTTTGTAAAATTAAGTTTGATATGAGAAAAAATACTATAAAATTGTGAGAACTGGATTTATTTTCCCTGTAATCTAACTTAATAAAGAGCAAAAATAATCCAGGTGCACAGTTGTCCTTGATGTGAAAACATAACTCCCTATATGGTAAGATATGTGACATCTTTCCTACTGACAAGTGCTTACAGTCCTGTTCATTAATTTTATCACTAACATAAACTTTTAATATGCATATGATCAGAATATAGGACTTCCAGGGCAGCTTAAAGTGACTGTAACCTGTAATTACTGTTCCTGTACTTGATTATAATAATCTGATTGCAATTATTCAGTGATTTTAATACAAGCCTCAAGCTACATAACAATAATTCAAGTTCAGTGATTGGGAACATGTTTCTGTTTGGCTGTGAAATGATGTTTTAATCCATAGTGATTCAAAGATCTGAACTATACTTCTGTTCAGGTAATTAAAGAACATTTATATTGTGAGGTAGAGTAACCTTATTTTGAAAAAGATTAAGTAATGAAAAAATTTCATATAAATCAAAATAGATCATTACTATGTATTTAAGAAAATGTAATAAAGCAAAGATACTTTTGGCTGGATAACTTGACCTCTATGACTATGTATCTAAAAATGGCAGATGGAGATGGAAGGAGGAGACAAGCTGGAGACTGTCAAAGGATCTGTCAGGTATAGCACATTAATGGTACTCTAAATAGAAATAATTATGGTGCTTGAAAGGCTTAAAAGTCAATTAACAGGTATTTATTCTATAGAAAAGTTTCTAGAAGTACCAAAAATGAAGAAAAACATTGGACACAGGAATGATTTCAAATTAGAGGAAGCAAGAATAAATGGCAAGAACAAACACACCTTGATCAGATTCTTTAAAGAAAGCTTTTTTAGAAAAGAAGGAATCTTTGGAGAGAAAAAAGGTATTGCATACTAGATCTGTGATGATCTGCTGACTTCTTACTTTGGCATTTGTTTGCTTTTTTTTTTTTTTTTTAATTTAACAAGCAGTAAATCTTTACTCTAAAACAATAAATAGGGAACATCAAATGATGCTCCCAGACACTTCAACTTAATCTAATGGTGAAGTTCAAAATGAGAGGTATACAGAGCTATAAGAGAGGGATAATAGTTTGAAGATACTACACTGAACTAGAATGTCAAAATTACTGGACTGCCTGAAGGCGTAGACAAGGCAGACCCAATAGACTTCCTTGAAAAATGGATCCCTAAGGCTCTTCAACTCAATCTAACGAGCGACCCAGTTTTCTTCTAGAGGTGCTTAAGAATTCCAGGAAACAAAGGAACAAGGAGACAAAGCATAATCCTGATGTTTAAAGTCCCCAATTGGAGAAATAAAGAATGAATTATCTGTATGCGTACCATATGAAGTACCCAATACAGAAAAACTACATACGCTTTCTGACATGAGAACCACATTCAGGTGAAAGACGTGGAACATATTTTTCATGCTGGTTGATTTTAAAAACTGTATTATAACTGGGGAAATGAGGGTAAAATGTATATCTGTAGATTAATTTTAGCAGGCAAATTGTGAGATGAAGTCAATAGAAGGGATCTGTTTGAGAGTAAATTCCCAAGGACAACTCCTAAAGAAGGCAACATTTCTAAACAATTGACCAGGATGAACTTGAAGTGCTTTTTCACAGCACAGGAGGGATTTGGCATATGATCACCAGATGCAGTTGGCAGTGTTTTTGAACTGCATTCCCAAGTGAATTTACTCCCTTTCCCTTCCCAGTGTATTTCTGAAGAATGTGCTTTACCAGACTTAATAGCTTAGTCTAATGTCAAACCATCTCTTGATTTAGGAGAAAAAAAAATGTAGAGACTTACAGCATGGTATTTGACCAGTGAATTCTTGTTAAGATTATATACCTTGCCTGGTTTTGAAGGGTTGGGAGTGGTCAGAGGAAAAACAGTTTTATTTCTCAAGCTACTTTCTTTTGGTATACCTGGGCAGGGGAGGAGGACCCTCATAGTAGTGAAAAATACAAGTTTGAGAAATGTAAAAAAAGCTTAAATTCTTCCATAGGCGTGGTATTGAATATAAATCTCTTTAACCATGTGGATACTGTTTGTTTTCTTGCCCCATGCATGATACAGAGATTTCTAGTATGTATATATTAAAAGATCCTACAGAGCTGAATAGAATATTTCAGGCAATGCAAGTAGCCTATCTTTGAGTTAAATCTGAAACCTAAAAATACAAAATAAAATATTTTCCAAACAATTTTGAGACTATATGAATAATGTAGAAATGAAGAAAAAGGGCGCCTGGGTGGCTCAGTTGGTTAAGCGACTGCCTTCGGCTCAGGTCATGATCCTGGAGTCCCTGGATCGAGTCCCGCATCGGGCTCCCTGCTCAGCAGGGAGTCTGCTTCTCCCTCTGACCCTCCCCCCTCTCATGTGCTCTCTCTCATTCTCTCTCTCTCTCAAATAAATAAATAAAATCTTAAAAAAAAAAAGAAATGAAGAAAAATATGAAATCATCTTCATGTTTTATGATCTGTAATCCTTTTTTTAAAAATTTTTTAAAAGATTTTACTTATTTGAGAAAGAGAAAGAGCAAGCACGAGGTGGGGGGAGAGGAGCAGAGGGGGTGGGAAGAGAGAAGTACACTCCCAACTGAGCAGGGAGATTGATGTGGGGCTTGAACCAGGACTCAGGGATCATGACCTGAGCTGAAGACAGACACTTAAGGGACTGAGCACCCAGGCGCCCTGACCTGTAACTTCTTTTTTAATGTCCTGTATTTGTCATCACTTACTTTTTCAAAGCCAACTCAAAATAATTTTTCTAAGTTTTAGAGAAAGTAATGATTTACTTCATTAACAGGTTTATGTAGTTTTAGTTTAAGCCTCAAAGATGATGGCACATCAGACTAAGGCCATCCCTTAGCTACTGCATGAAGCTAAGGAAGAATTTAAATGCTTCATGGTAAACTTTAAAATTATGCAATCAAAATGTAAGTGCTGTTATTCTCCACTATCCCAGTGTCATTAGGCAAAAGCAATTGTGGAAGTAGTGGTTAGATATTCACCTTGGTTATTGAGGCCTTGGCATATTTTTGTATGATAGCTATCTATACATATAATAACTATCAGTTTTGAACTATCAGTTCCACAGTATTTATTCTGCATAAATATTGCCCAATGATGATTTAAGATCAACTTCAGTGAGTTGGTGGCAAAATTGTGATTATGTTCTGTGGAAAGTTAACTGTTACCTAAAGATATGTAAAATACACCATAGACAACTACTTAGAAAATTGGCACAAATATAATCTCAGCACATAAAGATTTAACTTGTTTATAGAAGCATATCTCATAATCACGGGATTTTGTTTTAGAAGGGAACTAAGTATCAAATAAGAGAACATTCACATGTCCAAAAGCATGAAGCAGTCCTCTAAGGTTATATATTTGGTCAGTGGTGAAACCAAGAAAACCATGTTTCCTGACTACTTGGGATACTTTCCAATACCTTATTCATATTTCAATACTGAGTGAATTATTCTAAAAATGTGTATTTTATATTGCACTTAAAGCATAGAAAGACACTAATAGGAATGAATCAAACTAACAAATTCTCTTACTGTTTTCCTAGAAATAATACATATATGAAACACAGAAGTTTAATATATATGTATTAAACATTAAATTTATTCCTCTGAATTGTATATTGTAATTCTCCAGTTAATTACAAAGTAAAGCTCAGAGAAATTGTGTAGTCTTCCCTTATCTTTACACATTCCTCTTGGCTACATAACACAAGACAAAGTCTCCACGATAATAATCTCTTAACACATCTGTGAGAATCAAATGTTATTAAGAGGAAAATCTATAATTTATCCAGAAATGTTGCTTTACGATACCCTCGGGAAGGCCAACACTTGTAACTAAAAAAAAACAATAGTAGTCTGGTCTCAGCACCTCTGTTTTAATGTACCAACTAGCTGTGAGTACTCTAAATATTAATCTTACCCAAGCCATTTTTTCCTCATCCCACTTCAGTAGACTGGTTTTTATTCATCTGAAGTGGTTTCAATTTCCAATAGGGCATCAAAGTCAATAAAAGAAACGGATATACTGCACCTACTTTTAAATCTCTGGATATTTTTTTCCAAATCATTAACCAAGGTGAACATCTTACCACTACTTCCACAATTGCTTTTGCCTAATGACACTTGGTTAATACCTACCAGAAGGATGCTTCTATCATCATCATAAACTATTGGTCCCAACTGTATGTCATGTAGGAAACCACACTTTCATTGACCACAGCCACCACAAATTCACATTGTAACTTCCTTTTTCTGTATAAGCAGTAGTTGATTATAGACTCATCCATTAGCATCTCTAGCCCTAAAAGTTCCAATGACCATCTCTATCCTAACCTATATGTGGTAATTTTAACAATGGTGGTGCAGCTGTAAGTTTAAGTCTGTTTTACGAAATTAGGGTAATTGATTTTAATAGCCAGACATGTTCAGTGCTGGGTAAAAGTCAAAAGACCTAAATTATAGCCCCAGTTAAGGTTCTAGAGAAGTGACTTACGTTCAGTATGGCAAGTTGTTTTATAATCTTTTCTCATCCGTATAATGGATACAAATATACCTAGAAGAGCTTGGTGGTAAATTATGTGTAATCAAGTTATAAATATTCAAACTATGTATGAAGTTAAGTGCTGGGTGTATTGTGGATTGAGTATGAGTTTAAAAACACTACAGAAATATTAAATGGAGAACATGTTAATTCATAAAGGTGACATTTCACAGTACAATGAAAAACAAACTGCTTACAGGTTTTTCTCTTAACAACACTATTTTCTTCAGGCTTGACTGTAAGGTAAATGCTTTTTGAAGAATATCAATAACTATCTGCTCTTTAAAAATTGACCATTCCATTGGCTTGCATAGCTTCTAGCATATCAAAACAGTTAATAAAAAAAAAGAAAGAAGAGCACCTTCACAGTTTAAGACAGTGATTCTCAAAGTGTGTTTGGTTAACCAATGGTGTAAGTGTCATCTGGAAACATACTAGAAATAGAACTTCTTGAACCTAGCCCTAAACATACTGAATCAGAAATTGTGTGGGTGGGGCCCATCAATTGTTTTTATTAGCTCTCCATTCTGACAACCTTGAAGAGCATTGGTTTAAACAAATATTTCAGGCTTTGTGGATCATATGGTTTCTAAAGCAATCATAACACATAAATGAGTAGACACAGCTGTATTACAATAAAACTTTATTAAAAAAAAAACAGGTGATAGGTTGAATTTCGCCTGTAGTTTGCCAACTCCTAGTTTAAAGAAACTTTTTTTATTAACATATAATGTATTATTTGTTTCAGGGGTACAGGTCTGTGATTCATCAGTCTTAAACAATTCACAGCGCTCACCATAGCACATACCCTACCCAGTGTCTATCACCCAGCCACCCCATCCCTCCCACCCCCCACCACTCCAGCAACCCTCAGTTTGTTTCCTGAGATTAAGAGTCTCTTATGGTTTTTTAAATAGTTATCTCCCATTTGCTAGTTGACCCCTATTAGAACCTAAAAGTCCTATAAGGCTACCCAAATATAATTAGAAATGTGATATAAAGGGGGAAGAGGATGAATAAAGACCCGGAAATAATGAGGACAGAACTGTGGAAAAGATCATAAGGGGCAGACATTTTGAGTCTGTAGGAAGAGCAATAGCTGACTTGGTACTGGCTGGTTTGATCTAAGAGTGGTGCTGCTTTGATGTGGACAGTATTGTACATGTAATGGTAATAATACCTGCGGAACTTTCAGGCTGTGATACCTGGAATTCCCCAAATAGGACACAGAAAACCATAGTTTGGTAAAATAGAAGGTATCTCACATTTACTGTAGAACTACTAATTGAATGGTTTTCTATTTAGAGATAAACTTTGAATCATTCCTTAGGTTTAAGCATTGACTCCTGTAGCCATTTGAGGTAATAATGTCCATCTTTGTTTTTATTTCCTTAAAGAAATAAAGAGCAAAAAAACATAATGTAAAAAAAAAAAAGGTACACAAATAATGACTTACAGTCACCTTTAAAAAATATAGACACCATTTTAAAATAAAGTTACTTGAAGACCATTTACAGTCGCGTTGCTTAACCAATAATATCTAACAGGCCCTTTGTTTTTCCCTTTGTATAGACAAAGTAACCCATGCCCACTTCTATCACAGAGGTAAGGCGATGGTAAAACCTAGAAAAGAATCAGTTTCCAGACTCTAACCATGCTCAATCCTATGCATTTTAGAAGGTGCATTTCCAAACACCTTACTTGTATCTTTGGGAATGGGCCATTTAATGTCTAGAAAATGGTCAAGAACAAAAATTTTCAAACTAATAAACAGCAACAACAACAACAAAAACAGAGCTAGGTGTTTTGTTTTTTGAGGAAGAGGCACAGGTGTGTTTGGGATCAGGGATAGAGTGAGATCTCAAATATTTCAAGTTGAAATGATAATGAATCATAACCTTAACACCAGAATACATACAGACTTGAAAAAGTAATCCTAATACCAGCTACATTTATTAATGCAAGCTTAACAGATTATAAAGAACTTTAATTATACCTTATTCTATTCAAATGTGAAAATAGGTTTTGCTAGAGAACTTACAGGAAATAGAAGGTAGGAAAATAAACTTGCATAATTTCCTCCGTGATTAAGTGATCTTAACTTGCCATGTGAAGTCATTAGATCATCATTAAAATTATCCCTAGAGACCGTATTTAAAGTTCTGTATTGTATGCAAAGAGAGTTTGATTGTAAATTCTGTGAACTATAAACTGGACATATTTATAAACAGTTAAGAGCTACTGTGTTGGATTGAAATATACTTTTGGAGTACTTAAAAACTTGTAAAATGATAGTATATTACTTCTTTTTGATGGAATATGCAATATTGAAGTCAGTTCCTTAAAACAATGAAGATGGAAACCCTTAGGAATTTCAAACCCCTAAAATTATTTTCTGTGTTGTAGAATTCAAACCTATGAGTATCTGTATGAACTTAGTGTACATTTATAGAAATAGAACCCAATTTTGAACTATACTATTAGATTATGTGCAACGTAAATGAAATATCATGGGTATAGATAGTCACTGTTATCATTAGGTTAAAATAATTTATCAAGTCACATCAAACACTATATCACTGATAAAGAAATACATAACTGAAATAAAGTGAGTCCTTTGCAAAGATAACTGATGGAAAGAGTCTTAAAGTAGAATTAAGCTCTAAATTAACTTGAGTCTGAGAATTACAACCAGGAAGTAGAATGAATCAACTACGGTCATTTTGTATAGCCTCTGGCCTTGTCTGATTAGCAACAATTTTGAGCCATGTTTTACCTTAAAGAACATGACAAGGTCACAAATGAAATTCTGAAACTCATCCAAATTTAGTGTTTGTAACATGCATCAGATATTAATTCTTAAAATTTGGAACAAGAAATTGGAATTCCTATGAATTCTTGAGATTGCTCAAATCCTAAACTATTCTATGTTTTTATAACATTTTATTTTCGTGTTTTTAAGTATTAATGACTGAACAAAATAATGAGCAGTTAACATTTTTATGTTGTAGGGTTATAAGTTTGAGAACTATTTTATGAAATAAACAATAACAAATGCGTATATTACACACCAAAATACTGTGACAAGATTGAATATTTCAATGAACTACAAAAATTATATTGATTAGGGATACTTGATAATAGGTAACACTAAAGGAGGAGAAATAGCATAAAATTTGCCAAATAAAAATCATTTAAAACATTGAAAATATTAAATACTTCTAAGTTACCTTTCTTAATTTTAAAACACCCAAATCACTAATTTCCCCCACTTAAAAGTATTGGCATTTGCTTCATGATAAATATTCCAGATGTAGAAAAATTTACTTCCTATTGAGATTGGTTGAGTAGTTACAAGTGCTTACAAAAGCATTTTCAACTTGGGCATTCAAGTATATGTTGCTTCATGTAAGTTCATGGATCATTTTTTTTTTTTTCTGCTTTAATTTTGATTTGCTTTTGAAATTAATTTTGCTTGTGTTGACTTTTTCTTAAGGTCAGTTTAGGATTTCACGTTGGGAATCTCATACATGCTGTCTTCCCTTTGAATTTATTCTAGAATGTTTTAAGGAATTATAGCCTATAGAAAGAACTGAAATACAGCAGTGAACATTATTAAATAGAAAATACAACTATTTTATTTTTTTTAAACACTGCCAAGTTGAACAGCAGTACATGCGTCAATTGCCAATTTAATAATTTACTTCCAAATTTGTTTCCTGGAACACCACTCATAGTGTTTGTATAAAGTATACAATATGTATAAACTTATTAATATTTTATTTTAAACAACTCATTGTAAGCAGCTCACAGAGCCAAGAACAAACACTTAAAACATGGCAATGAATGCAATCAAGATCGACTGATTAGATCATGACTGCCTCTGGCTTATGTGATCTTGTTCTGGTTCCAGGAAATGTCCACCTTGACATTTGACCCTGAGTGTCAGGGTGTCTTCATTTTAACTTGATGTCAGTGGATTCTTTCAAACCAATAACGTCTCTGTATTGATTTTAAGGTCTAATCCTCACAGAATACATTTTTAGTTTTTTTCCCCACTTCCTCAACTGATAATTCTTAAATATTCAAAACTCAGAAAAACACAAATTTCCCAAAGGACACTGGGAAGAAATTGCCATGTGAGGACAGTATTCAGGCCAATTGTATTATAGTCATATTTCTGTAATGAGTCCATATACCAGCATGTTTTCAAACTTATGTCCCACAGAGCAAGGAAAATGGCATTGAGAGGATCCCTGTACTTACTAATGCAAAATAAAGCACCAGTCACCATCAGAAAATTACCCCCAGATATTAGCCTCAAAAGTAACAGCTGTCCAATAACCTACTGGCATATTATTTGGGAAAAGAGTAAATTGTTCTTGAAAAAGTACACAGCAGTCATTGAGATGGGGAGATAAATGGGTCAATAGTGACAGACTCTGCAAACAAAAGTTATATTCAATAAGTAAGGAAGTGATTCTAACAGTTTACAATGGAAAACATGTGATTCCTTTTATTTTGAAACTAACTCAGTTAACCAGCATGTCAAGTCATGATTTATGTGTGCTAAAGACAAAATACACTGTGAATGATAAAACTGGTGCCAAGAAGCATAATTTAAGAGGAATGCAAATTCCTTTCATTTATACAACCATCCGCTGCAGGGGTGTGTGTGTATGTGTGTGTGTGTGTGTGTGTGTCTGAAGTTGTTAAGTTGGTAAATGCTTGCTGACCTAATTTTATTAAAATGATAAAGTTTTATTAAACGATTACGTAATTTGCTTGGCTTTGGATTTATTTAGAAAGGATAGGGCATTTGTTTTTCTATTGGTAGCTATAATTTGGCCTAAAGTTAAATGATACTTAATATTGTTACTAAAGTGTATGAACTCCAAGAAAATGAGCAAAGTAACCTTTAAAGGAGGACTGTCAAAATGAGAAAGACAAATGCAAAACAGGGGTCCTAGAAAATGATTTAAGCTTTGTTTATTCTTTTGCGTTATTTATGATAATGAAAATACGCTGTTTAAATGTTTTCTCATTTAGAATCAACAACATTGATAACACACTTTGCCCTTAGAAAATAGATAAATTTGAACAAATACCCACACACAACTCTTTGATCTATATGAGTGAAGATTCCAGAGGTGTTCAATGATTAATACTGTCATTTGGCATATTTTTCTCTAAGAATTCCTCAAGTTTTTGGTGAGGGCTGAATTTAGTTACCATGTCCTTAGCATATGTTCTTTTGAAGAGCAGCTGTTCTACAGCTTTGTGAAGCAAAAAGCATTAAGACTAATATGGGATCTAAAGCAAGCACAGGGGTGGTCAAATGGTCGGTTATTACAGCAGGTTGGGCAATCTTCCAGTCCATCAGCTCTACAGTGCCCATTAAAGCAAGCATCAATAAGAAACATGCCTCACTTGACAGCTATAGGCTTTAGTTTAAATTGTGTAAATACTGAGGAAGATTCATGGAGTCAAATTTTGATTTAAAAAAATTTCATAAAAAAATTAAAAAATTTAAAAAATTTTTAAAAAAATTAAAAAAATAAAAAAATTTCATTTGAGAAAACAAGGAATTATTTTATGTAGCATAATCTACATTAAGTGAGTCAAGGATTGGGCTCACCAATCACAGGCATCTCAAAATTATTAATTTTATTAAATATTGAGGTAGTTTATTTGGCTTAAAAATAACTCTTATTTCCTCTTTCTATAAATGTTATGGCTCTTAGCTGGTTAGGTAATATGACATTTAGGCAAAAGTGTTAAATCTGTCAATCTAATTAATATCAAAATGAAAAGGAATAATAGCTGTTTCTTCTGCTACCTGTACTTGGAGAAGCTGTGAAAAACTAGCATTGAGTAAATCAAGCTACAGTGCCACTTTTTAAATAGTTAGAGATACATAGGTAGGTGTATGTACACATAAATGTATGTATATTTACATATATAGTTATACAGATTTATATATGTACATATACACGTACAGCTTAGGAAAGTTAATAGAAAGTCGTATTGCATTTTTTTAATTTAAAGAATGGACAAATGGCAACTTTTATACTTTACAATTAAAGTTCTTACTTTACTCATAAATCAAGTATAAAGCAGCTTACCTTTGCAGGCTTGTACTCTTTTGAGATAGCTAATGAGGTGGCACATGGTGGCAACCCATTAGAACATTCTCAATTGTAGGGATGAGGGATTTGCAGATGAGACAGTTCTACAGCATTTTTTATCTAATCGAAAATTGACTCCAATTAATATTTCCTCTAAGGCAAGAGAGAGATTCCACTGAGACATGTACCTTCCTTCACTCAAAGGTAATTATCAAGCTCCAGGAATGATTGGTTTAATAAAATTTCTAGTGATCATATACAATGCATAACATAAATCAGAAGACTGAGCATTCCTATAAATACTACCAATACTTTATGAAATACAGCTCTCCTCTTCTCAGATTTATCTACAATGCAGGTCTCAGTTAAGCATTTTACAAATATTCAGATGTAGGTTGTTTTTTTCTTTAAAAAAAAAATCTTCTTGGAAAATGTGTACGAACATACATATGTATAGACTGAAATCAGTGACAAGGCACAAATTATTAAGTAGAATGAAAGACTTTACCATAAATGTTTATATGCAAACATTACAGCGTACAGTTTTGTAACTTTCTTTGTTGAGTTTTTCATTAAAGTAATTTGATTTCTGAAATTCTTCTCTATTTAGAATCACTGGAAAGAACACTTGACCTACTGGGAGAGATATTAAAATAGATTCCTATCTGGAGAGAAAATAGAAGGGAATACTTTCTATTCATACTAATCCTGAAAATGTTCCAGGTCACTGACCCACACTGATAGGGTGTACATTAAACTCCACCTATCGTTTCATGATACATTTAATTTCTGGATACTAAATCTTAAAATGTTCCCGTTATAACCTAATACATTGTTTTTTCATCTTTCAAGGGGAAAGAAGATACCATGCAATTTAAGCTCTTTGCACACAAAAATAGAAATACTGGACAATGTATATGGCTTAATACTTATGCCAAATTTTAAATATCTATGTGGAATTAAAGATAATGTTAAATCTCTGCTGCCAGCCTTGCCTTAGAAGCAAGAGAAAATAAGTGCATTTTATTTTTATGGGCTTGGTAATTCTCCAGAAAAATGTTTAGGTTAGAGACAATGCAAAGATTTAAAACTAAGTTTTTATTTTTTTCCTTAATCACTTTTTGTCATTAATCACTGTACAAATGTACTCTGGAGATATTGTGTAGAAGCATTTCAGTCAAAGACCTGTAACGAACACTTAATTGAAAAGAATTGTGTATTTTCACTTATTAACTTAGGTATTGTAATATGGGGAAATGAGTATTTCAAATCTTTTTAGGACTTTAATGAGCACATTTTAAGAGATTAGTAACGCCTCTTCAACTCACCCAACTTCTCAACCCTGCTCTAAGGGAATCACATGAGCACTTGACCTCAGTAAGATTTTAAGAAGAAAAACAAACTTCATAAAATTTAATCACATTAGTTGAAAGCTGGAAGGATGTTTTAATGCTTCTCTTAAGCCACCAAGTTCCATTACCTGAATCCTATCAACATAATCCTTTCTGAGGAAGAAAAGAATGAATCAAATGGAAAAGATTTGTAATTGAATTATCTTCAGTCTCAGGGCCAATTAGAAACATTTTTTATCAGCACACCTAGATATAACCTTGACTGTTTCTAATTAGTCCATCAACTCAGATAATAAGAAATGCAAGAACATTTTTACAGGGTTGTAAATTGAGAAGAGTTCATATTGTTGATAGCATTTGTATTATCCATGTATGAATAGATGGGGAGAGAAGAAGGGAAGAAGTGCATTTATAATAGGGTGAAGTGTTAGGACATAAAGTATTTCCATTAGTGAGTAAAGAAGGTCATTCCTTTGCACAGGAAGAATTATAATTCTATTGCTGCCTATGTTATATCCTTTTCAAGATATTACCGGGTTTTAGCCAGTTGTGCTGTTTGACGAAAAATGAGTGTGGTATGTAGTTTGTATTAAAGTGGAACTATCAGCACGACCCAGATTTTTGGCATGATTTTCCATAGAACAATGATATTAAAAACTGGATATTGGGAGTGATGGAATATATGCATTTCTGAGTTCTGAGTAGTTAAACCATTTTTAAATGTCAAAGTCCATTTCAGAAGTAAAATTGAATTCAAATGGAAGCATGCTCAATGCTGCATTCTGATATTCTGTGTTAAAGAATATAATATTCCTGTTATTTCTTGGAAAGTTTGATAAATGAACACTCTGAGTTCTCCTGAAAAGTGCTATTATGAAATTAAATGGAAAATGATCATTGTTGCATGGATTACTGCCTGAGTGTGGAATGGGTTATTTTTATTTGATCCTTTTCCCAAGTAGTATGTACTTCATACCTTTGGGTTTAAAAAGTAATGAGTTAAAGAGGACCTCTCTGAACAGAAGTTTTCCTTGTGCAAATAAGAAATATAATGGTTTGATAATACATTCAACCTATTTTTACAATTAGTGAAAGTTTTTTTTTTTTAAATTTCACCTGAAGTTACTTTAAAAACTTTCTTTAACCCAATTATTTGGGACCTCCCCCCTTTTTTTTCCATTTGTTGGTTTCCATCTGAGTATTTTTGTGTTGCTTTTTCTAACAGATGAGTAATTGTGAATAGCTTTAAAGCAAATTTTATGTACCCAATGAGTAAAGTTTTTGTTTCTCCACTGCATACCTATTTACTGGATAGTTACTAGAAACAAGCCACTTAATGTAGATTTGTAGGTTAAAAAGAAGACATGGTCACTGCAGTCAAGCAGCTTTTGCTCTAGACATCGTTGGCTATATGCCTTAATATGAGAAACTGGGCATGGGCAGTATCTTGATCATAATGACCATTCTGCCATTGTTGATATGATGAAAGACTAAAGTTGAACTTCTTCCAATCCTTACAAATTTTAATTTTTAAATATCTACAAATATACCTTTTATGCTGTTTTTCTTCATTTCTAGAAATTGACTAATACATTTCAAATAAGAGCTAAAATTTACCATGAAAATGAAACCTTTCCTTACACCAAAACACCTATTTGGTGATGTTGAGCTACAATAAAGGAATTGAAGGTGGAAAAGGAATTTTATTTCATTCAAATATAAAATGTGTTGCATGCATTTAGAGTTTAATGGTGAAAATAAAAATTGACTTAATTGATTTGGGAAGATCTTTAACTTTCGAAGTTAGTTACAAAGCTGGAAAGAAAGTAGTCTTAGAGTGAACACACCGCATGCAATTTCTAGCTGTAATTCAGAAGGGTTATTCGGAGTGTAAGAATTTCAACATTTATCACTTTTGGTTTTATATAAATTAAATGAATTATCATGGCTAGAATAAAGAATTATTAGCCCTACTCAGTATCTATTTTTATTTATCTTTATTTTTTTATTTTTTAAAGATTTTATTTATTTATTTGAGAGAGAGAGAGAGCACATGAGAGGGGGGAGGGTCAGAGGGAGAAGCAGACTCCCTGCTGAGCAGGGAGCCCGATGCAGGACTCGATCCTGGGACTCCAGGATCATGACCTGAGCCGAAGGCAGTCGCTTAACCAACTGAGCCACCCAGGCGCCCTATTTTTATTTATCTTTTGATACTGTTAGTAACTTTATTTATAATGGGGGGTGTCATTTTTACTAGTTCTCTCTATAGATAGTAGAGTATACTATCTTGAGCATTTTCCTATTATGTTTGCATATACAAACTGATGAGGGTGGGGAGAGTAGCAGGCAATTTCCAACTGCTCCTGTGAATTTGCAGTTGAGAGATTGTAATGCTAGGTCCTGGCTCTTTTGCTGAGTGACTCAGAATCACTTAAGAAAAATGTCCCCTTACTGGTCCTTGTTCTTTCCAGAAAGATGTAGGTCATATATAGTGTCCTGATGTCATTCCCGTGTGCACAAGGCCATACGTGTCCGTTATAAAATATGACTTCATACTTTGCCCCTGGGGAGAAAGAAAAATTATGCAGATATATAAAACTGAAACACTCCTTTCCAATCTACAGTCAAGAGAGCAATTCATAGGGGCTAGACAAAGAAAAAAGACTGTGAGGAGTTAAATTTGGGTTAAAACCTACGCATTAAAGGAAGTCAAGTTTGTAATTAGTTTCTTGCCTGAAATGGCACTAATTGTAAATTATAAAAAAAATCCTGTTTACTGTGATGTTACATATTTTTACTTACATAGTGATAATTATCTTTAAAAATGTAAGAAACTGAAAGAGACAACAGACCGAATATAGCTATATAGCTAAAAAAAAGTTTTGCTTGGACTCTAAGAATGAAACGGGTGTTGTTTTGGCATACGTTAGGTAGTGAGAAAGGAAGGGCTAAAATACTAATGGTCAATCCTAATCAAAACTTAATATTTGCTGCCTTTTCTTTTAATCTTCTCATTCACAAATCTCTTTCCCCACCTTCTTTGTAAACAGTTTGAAATCTCCTCTTTGAACATCTGAACACGAAGATACCTTTTCTTTGCAGATTTCCAAAAAGGGCAGTGGTGGCAGGTATTTGAAAACTTTAACCATAAACTTGCATTTGTTACTGATGTCTTAATGTCCCAAAGTTGCTGTAAGTAGTTAAAAGAAAGCACAAGAAAAATCATGAGCCGGGAGAAACACCTTTTTTAACCCGTAGAACATTAATATGCCATTTTCATTTTTCTCTACTGAAAACTGTAATGAAATAAAAATGTCTTTACTGCAGTCAAATCTTACCTTGAGGTGAGATGCCATCTATCTGTAGCTCAGGTATTCAAAAACAATGTAATTCTTAGCAACGGAAAAAACAAAACCAAGGCTCTGAAGGACTGTCTCATTCTTCATAATTATTTTATTCTTAATCATAGTCTTTGAATTTATAGTCCTCTCAGTTTTTCTGTTTTTTCCATTAAAGATGAGTTTTTGACATTATTGGTGCCCAAAAAAGCCGAAGCAAGAGCATAATGAAGTGAAAGAGATAACTACTAACAGTGACCTCGTATTTGCTTAAGTTCTTCACAATTGACACGATATCGTGAAGCTCTTAAGTGGAGAAATGGAAGTCCAGATTCAAAGGCTAAATAAGTTTCTTAATACTAATACTGTTTGACCAACTGAAGGTTTGCTGTAGAGAGATCTGGTCTTTATTTTGAGGGGTGAATTGTAATGATTAAACAGTATAAACCATGTATTTCACCTCTCATAGCAAAGCTAGTTTAGGTTAATAAATCCTTTCCATTCAGAAACAACTGTTGCAAGTATGTAAATTCTAGATAATGAACCGGTGGCCTTGAATGCTGTAGTCTCTCAGAAGCCCCCACATCATACTGGAGTTACTTAATTTCATAGCACAAGATATATCTCACATAGTTTTGTTCTGTAAAGGCAGCAAATCGAATGTCTATTTTGGAGGGTATTCTTTTTCTTTTAACTTTCAGATGTCAGAGGATAGTACTTGGATTTTACATAGATATATTTTATTTCTTCAGAATGCAAGCTCTGATTTCAGATTTAGTCAGAAAAGAGATACACATAAATCTATATGACCAGAAGAGATAAGTAGATCATAAAAAGTCCACACACATCATAACCCTGCACATCTAACACAGATAAGGACAGTTACAGATTATTATGGCATGGGTAGCTTGATAATCTATGGTGAATCTATGATAAATTTCAAACTATAACAAATACAATGACTCATATTTTTTTAAAGAAACAAACCACGGAGGCATAAATTTACCCTGAGATTTGTGTCACTAAGAAACTGAATAGTTCAAAGTCAAACATTATGTGACATGCTTTAGATTGCTCTTATGAAAGGCACTATAGAAATGTCACCCTATTATAACCTACTGTATTTAAGAATTAACTGCTGCAGAACAGCCAGGGGAGATGAATATATACTGATGTGATCATCCCCATCTATTACTCGCCAGCAGTTAATACAAAGCACACTTTAGAAAAGAGTCTATAAGACAAAGAAATAAACACATTGTTAAAAGGGGTGCATTTAATATCAGGATTTCTTTTTATTAATTCTAACAGACCCTTAGACTATAGTATTTTCTCTTTAATAATAGGAGTCTTTCATGTAAATGATGCAATCAGTATGCCACAAGCGGGTTCTTTCTTTAGTGGGAGGAGTTAGCAGCTCCAACATTCAATTGACCTGTTTCCAAATAATCTACAGGAAAAAAATGAAGATTAAGTCCTCTAACAAGAGCAGTTTTCACAGCCTTGCGTACAAAGAGAAGGATTCGGTAAAAAGATGAGAGGGCAAGCCGCATTGTGCTGGCCCACTTAAATCTTATTTCCAATTCACTAAATGTGTTATTTGACTTGGCAAGTGAGCTAGTATGTGTATTAGATCAGCAGGGAGCCTAATCAAGGAGATGCCAAGTTTACTGCAGCCCCTCTGAGCTGCATTAGCCTCAACTAGTGACCTTAAGCAAAGTGGGTGGTTGAACCCAAAAGAGAATAGCATTAACTTTTGCTTGAAGTTCAGCCTGATTTGAAGTCTCCTTTTGTGCCTTATCCCCCCCAAAAAAAAGAAAGAAAGAAAGAAAGAAAGAAAGAAAGAAAGAAAGAAAGAAAGAAAAAGCAAAAAGCATTTAACAGAATTGAATCTAGTCTGCTCAGCACCATCTTCACACGCAAGGCTTCCGAGAAGCTTGCCTCCATTAATGCTGACACATGCAAAAGAAATGAAAAGCATTAACTCAGCTAAGGCACTTGATTTTGCAGCTGCAGAACAATTCACTTTGTAACTCAGTAACTCAGATGGGGCTTTTCCACCCAGATAAACTGCTAATTTGTTAATTGATACAAAAAGTATTTTCAAATATTAAATAAACTGCAAATAAAGCAAAAAAGGGAACAGAAATTACAAGGATGCATAAGAGGTACATAGTTTAGTTTGAACATTTCTAACAAGTGAAGTATTGATAGACCTATCTCCAAAAATAGCTTTAACCATGTATTCAGCATTCCTACTAGGCATTCTGTTTCACAGAATAGATTGCATGTGTGAGTGAACTCTTCAATTATATTTTGCACCAAGTAAATCACAAACCTTTGTAGTTCAGGAAGTTGTTACATAACTAATGCAGACTATAGATTTAGCTATAAAAACAGATTTGTTCTCAATTTGTTTTCCCCATTTTAAATTCAGCTATCTTGTTTACATATGCAAAGATTTCTATACTCTGCTTTTTATACTCCGCTTAAAAACATTTGGGATTCAACTTTCAGTTCCAGGTTGATGGGCTCACAAATACTCATACAGGAAAAATATGTTGGATATGTGGAACGTATAGGTATCAAAGTGCAAAACCACGGATGTTTTACAGGATGTTCTGCGAGGCCATTGGCCTAAACTTTTCTCCCCACACAACATGTAAGCTGAGGTTCTTTTTTATTCCATCCTTGATTTTCACTGTTGGCTTGACTTCCCTCTTCAAATCTCTCTGAAACATGAAGCAGAGCAAAGCATCATCACCTTCTGGTAACTGTGGAAATTACAATCAAAATCAACAAAGCAAAGCACCCTTCCCACAGATTCATCTCCTTGGTGTTTAAGTGATGAGATGAGTCTACAAAACTCAGATTCAGCATCGAACTAGATGGTCCAGGTCACAGAGAGATTCTACTGAGGCAGTTTTAAAAAGACCATAAAACCACCGTATCAGTTTATGCTTCCAGATAGGATAAATTGCCTTTGTATCACATATATTTAGAGAAAGTGGCTTAAAATAATTTGGTGTTTGGAAATAGGATGCTTAAGTAATTGCCATTGACACTGCCTTTTTAAACTCTGGGATTTCAAAACATTTTCTAAACATTAATGCAATGGGACCCCTGTGAGGCTGATATTATCAAACCTATTTTCCAGGACAATAAACAGGGAGCACAGGGCCCATTTCTTGCCTTGCCCCATGCGCTTCAGAGCTTGCCCAAGCTCAGCGTTCCCTTAAAAACCATTGGATCAGCTCCATGGGAGCGCAGAGGAAAATGAGAAATGGGCTCTTGGACATTTAAGGGATTTTCATAAGGTCGTGTGTGCAAGTGAGCTGTAGCTGAAAGTCAAAGCCAAAATTCTAAGACTCCTTATTCAGTGGTTATATATATTTCTTCACCAATATAATACATGGAGAATATCAGGCTTGCAGGAATATGCTGGTAAGAAATGGAATCGGTTGCACATTTTCTTAGTAACTTAATTAACAAATGTCCCCCCTTCTGATTTGAGTAAAAATGACTAGATTTTCACAGGCAGCGTGTATAGGAGACCAGCAAGGACCAAGAGTGAATTTCAACCTTGACTTTCAGAAATTGTGAAAGAGGTGCCAGTAGCCTAATTTGAGGTAGAGACTAGATTTTGCCCCTCTATCAGGTTGTGGTATAAAGAAGAGGCATATTCAGAAGGTGGAATGAGGGGTTAAAAGTCACACCAAACATGCTGCAAAGGCCTGTGGGCATCTCAACCTTTTTTTCTTTAATTGGGAGAAGAAGAGCTTTTGACTAAAGACTAAGTTCTACAATGTAGGCCGGTAGCCCAACTGGGAAATACTCTTGATTTGAACAGTTTGCAGCAGTTCTATTCTGAACTCTTTATATAGATTCTCTTTCAATACTGGGACACCTATTTTAAGGCAAAAGGGGTATTTTACTAATTTCTTTAATAAGCTTTGACTGCAAGCAATACTTGGAGTTGGTAATCATCAGCTGGTTCCTTTCCCATTCCGCACTGCAGGAATGAGGACAGTTTCACAGCTGGTTGTCAGCACAGGTCTTATTACTAACACCAATTATTGATTTTTAAAAGGCCTACACTATTAGTACCCTGCTACATCTCTTCACACACAATATGTGTTTTAAAAATTCCTTTTTAAAAAACATAAAATCTAAGTCTAACCTTTCTATCATCAGTGTGCTTGCTCTTAACATTTTATCTTAAATCTTCACAGGAAAGCAAACCAGGAATCTTTTTCTTTTTCTTTTTTTCCCCCTGGTCTAATTTAGAAGCAGAGATGCTTGCCCATATGATCTCTCTGGCAGGTATCACGTTAGGAAAAAGCAAATGGTGGGCAGTGAAGAGAGAATAAAAGAACACAATTAGAAATTTTAGGATCTTCTATGCCCTTTTCTTTGCCTTTATTTCATGCTATCCCAATCCGTGCTAAAGCCACTCATAAAAACCCACCTGGCTTCATTCTCCCTAGGATACCTGCTTTTGCATAGGTCTTCAACTCAAATTGTTACTTTTCTCTTCCTTTATAAGTTCCCAATGGTTCATTCTAGGAATTCTTTCAAAATAAACTACACACATTTTAGTCACTCTATTCATCTTGTCCTCAAATAATTAGTTCTGGCCATATTCTTCTCCAGCAGTAGTTTAGAGATATCTGACTCTGCTAGGGTTCCCCTAACAAAGTACCACAAACTGAATGAGGAAACAACAGAAATGTACTGTCTTGCTGTTCTGGGGGTTAGAAGTCTGAGATCAAAGGGTCAGCAAGCTTGGTTACTTCTAAGGGCTAGCGGGGAGAATCTGTTCCATGCCTCTCTTTAGCTTCTGGCAGTTTTCTGGCAATTTTTGGCATTCCTGAGCTTACAGACACATCTCCCAGATGTAACTTCATATGTACATAGTGTTCTCCCTGTGTGTGTGTGTGTGTGTGTGTGTGTGTGTGTATTCAACTTCCCTCCTTTTATAAGGACACAGTCATTGGATTAGGGCTCACTCCAATGACCTCATCTTTACTGTATCATCTGCCAAGACCCTACTTCTAAATAGGGTCACATCCACGGGTACTGGAGGTTAGAACTTAAACATTTTGGAGGGCATACATCTCAAATCAAAATAATAGTTTTTGTTAAATGTCTTTACATGTGTCACTACTACAAAATCCCAATGCCTCAGCAAAGGCAAAAAAATAATACATTAATTACTATGTGGGTGGTTTATAGGTATTGATAAATAGAAAAACAAATTTCATGAGGATGCAAGAAATTTGTAAGTGAAAAAATCAAGGTAATCCATTTTAATATGTATAAAATCAATATCTGAAATATGTACCCACATTCTGATATTTTTCAGTAGCAAATTCAGTATAAAAAACTGAACCTACATTTTCTGGAGCAACTAATACACGTATTACTGCTGTTGGGCATTAGAATTCTAAAGATAAATGAGAAATGTTTATCTCCAGATAAGTTAGGAGGAGTGAAGTATAAGCAGATCATTGAAATTTAGAGGGCATCACCAAAGAAAGCCATAGAAGTGGGGGGAAGAAAAGGCAGGAGTCAACTCAGCCTGAGTTGCCTCATAGTTGTGAGGAAGTTTCTCGAAAGAAGTGAGCGTATCTCTTTATAAAAGAACAGATCTGGACAGTCTTACCTAAAAAGAAGGCTGCCTTACCTAAAAGGGAGGCCCATACTTCATATATATAAATATTTAAAATGATCAATTAACAAACTACTATGTTTTAATGTTCTACCTTGCCAAGTATAACTTTTGAGCAACAAAATATAAAAAAATATGATTGTGAGTATTTTATATGGAATAGGAAAAATAGGAAACATGATAGAATTTCATTATTGCCAGTGTTTAGGTCTGCTGTTGAACTGATGATGTTTGAACGAAAATTAAGAAACTTAAATAATTCAGAAATACATATGTATGTATTTTGTACATTTTTATCACTTTCATTTTCTCACCGAGATTTTTAGAGGTTGTGAAAAAATTTGCTCTTAAGAACTTAACTTTTTTAGTGTATCTTCAGACATTATTAAAATGAAATCTAGTTACTTAAGAGCATTTAGCCTACATTTATCATCATCTGTGCCAGAATACGAGGTCAAATCTGACTTTTATTTTCTCGTAAAATATACATAATCATCTGGGTAAGTGACATATAAGATGGTAAATATAAACTTACTTAGAACAAGAAAAATATTAGTCTTTTATTTTTCTGTCTCTTCACTTCAGAGTAGTAATTTTAGTGACATTTTCTGGAAATTCTAAAAGCAATAGAAACAAATGAAAATGAAAAAATAAACAACATGCACATTTTATAAGACTTTTGAAAACATCGGCAATCACAATAGCTGTAAACCTGACAACATCAAACCTCCAAAACATCTGGATATTGGATATTTTTTTTTTCCTTTTTCTTTTTTTTTTTGGCCTGCAGTTTTGGCTTAGTGCAGACACAAATTGCAAAGAATTAATAAAGTTTCCTTGATTTGCAATTTTTTTTCCTCCATAATTTTCCAGGAAAATGCACCCAGGCTTGGTGGTCTGATCATTTGAAATCTCTAAAGGAGCTTAGATATAAGTAAACATCAATGTGAAATCATAAATACAAAACTGATTGTTACTTCCAACTGCACTGACTCAATGTTAATGCCCACCCACAAAGGCAATTCCTTGGCTCATTTCTCCAACACTGTACTAAAATATCAACCTGTGACGATTTGCTATAGATACAGCAATCGTTTTCATGTTAAGAGGAAATTAGTCTTTACCATCAGGAGTTGGGGGCGTCATATCTTCATTTTGCTGGTGAGCTAATAATGAACTACAGAGCACGTGGAAAATATTATAGCTTCTGCATCTTCTGCTTAGTTATATAGCTTACTTGAGCATATTACATGAATTAATCTTAATTCTATCACTTAATCACAGTAGATCCTGTGATTCGGAAATTCCTGTAGTTCAATAACATCCTGCAGCTGGAACTTCAATGCCACCCCCCTGCTCACTCCAGAAGCTAGCCAGGAAACATAGGCTCCGGGGACCTGAGTGGAGCTTACTAGACTATAACTTTCACAAAAGGAGTTATAAAATCCAAGATTATTACCGCAAGAATGCTATTGTTTAAATAATGAGTGTGTTGGGGCGCCTGGGTGGCTCAGTCGTTAAGCGTCTGCCTTCGGCTCAGGTCATGAACCCAGGGTCCTGGGATCGAGCCCCGCATCGGGCTCCCCGCTCAGCAGGAAGCCTGCTTCTCCCTCTCCCACTCCCCCTGCTTGTGTTCCCTCTCTCGCTGTCTTTCTCTCTGTCAAATAAATAAAAAATCTAAAAAAAATAAAAAATAAAAAATAAATAAATAAATAAATAATGAGTGTGTTGACCATTTAAGTTGACAGTCTTGGTCATAATTTATTAGAGGCAAATTAGCATAGTTAAGGTCACCAAAAGGAAACTATTAAAACATAAATGTTTTCATTTCTTCTGATCTCGTGCTTTTCCTACGGCACTATATATCACTTTAGTACTTCTTAATTAAGAATGAGGCCTTCCTCCAACTCTAGATCTATGGTGCAAGCATTCCCCTGTCTGTTTATTTTGATTTACAAAATAGGATATAAAGCTGGATTGTATCATCTTAAAATCAAATCAACACCAACATGTAGCTTTTAGTGGTTTATAAAAATGATTTCACTACATGCAATAAAAATGTATCTGGGAAAATTTCTCTTTTCAAAAATTGAATCTTTCTCAATCTCTTTCTCTCTCTCCCCCCTTTTTTAATTTATCTCTCTCTTCCCCTCTTTCTCTTTCCTTCTTTTTTTAAAAAATATTTTATTTATTTATTTGAGAGAGAGAGAATGAGAGAGAGAGCATGAGAGGGGGGAGGGTCAGAGAGAGAAGCAGACTCCCTGCTGAGCAGGGAGCCTGATGAGGGACTCAATCCAAGGACTCCAGGATCATGACCTGAGCCAAAGGCAGTCGGTTAACCAACTGAGCCACCCAGGCGCCCTTTCCCTTTCCTTCTAAATTAAGATTATATTATTTTAGAAAGTTTCATCATCTAAGTACACCTAACATAGTAAATTAGGATATAGTTTTTATATTTTGTTAAAATGCCTAGGGCATAGATTGAAAAAAACCTAAGATGCCTATCCCTTTTGTCAAATTAGAAGCTGCAAATAGATAAAATAATAATGACGTAACATTTCATTTTTTAGTTGAAATTTTTGAGATAATTATAGATGCACATAAAATTTTCCAAAATTTTCCCAAATTAATCCCAGATTTTTCCCACATTAAAAGAAATAGTTGAGAGACCCTGTGTATGCGTTACCTACTTCCTGCCAATGGTAAACTATAGTAGTATATCAAATCAGGATATTAATGTTGATAGAACTCAATAGTCTTATCCAGCTTTACCCAGTTTTACTTGTACCCATTTGTGTATAGTGTATTTAGTTGTATATGCTTTTACCACAGTAACAGTTAATTTGAACATGTCAATATTTTCTTCAATTTTAAACACCTAGGCCTAACACATGCATATGGGTTAGATTACATAGAGCTAATCCTAAAACATATAAAAATACTTACTGAAAAATACATTTTCTTTTAGAATTCTAACCAATGTGCATTTCACATTTTTAGAGCTGGCTTAATATTACTACCAAATAGTTTGAAAAGATTGACTATTGTTGCCCAAAATGAAGAAGACAGTTAAAAATGAGTATAGATGACTTTTTTTTTTTCCTTATAAAAGCACATTATGAAATCAGAGATTCAAAGAGGTTAAGAAATAGGAATGCATTTTCAGTGTTTGGGGCATCAGCTCATTAAGAGTAATAGAGCAGGCTTCCAGTCTGAAAAAGGCACTGACTCAAATGTGTAATGATTTCACTTTCAAATTTCTTTTATCTCAGCTGCTTCTACTTCAACAAATACAAGTGCTTCAGATATAATAAGACTAATGAGCATTGCAGATGATTACAAAAATATAATACTTCCCAAGGCATAATGATATCTTTTTTTCCCAAATTAAAAAAAAAAAAAAGGAAGTTTCCCTTGTTAGAGTCTTCATTGCCTAAAAACGACCTCAGTTAAAACTAAAAACTCAAGTTTTTGAACACATCTATGAAGAAAGTGTTTTGTGAGCAGAACTCTTGAGCTTGTAAGAGAAGTTTTATTAACTTTAGCAAAGACTATATAGGTGCTATAGGATTAAATCCTTAAAATAAAATGTGCCAAAATGGGTCATTTGAAATCACTGCCTCATTGCAGCTTGGAGTTGGCATTTTGCCGATCAGCTCACCGTGTACTCTTGGGTACTTTTCTCTATAAAGTCGTTACAAGTCCAGCCTTCCGATGTTATAGTTGGATGCACCGTATGAAAGGGCCATTTTCTAATAAGTACCTTACTTGTTTCAGAGCCAGAGTGCAGAAGCTCCTTCCCATCAGTCACAGTTTTGAAACAGCAAGGGGGGCAATGTTTCAGTTTGTTCGAAGTAGACATTGTGCTTTTAACATAGACATGGTAACAGAAATCAGGAAAGAATTTACAACCAATGTCATGCAATATAATTTAAAAAACAACAAAAAAAATTGCCTAATCTGACCCACAAAATAAGACATCTGCAAACCACTGTAGCAAATTGTGTCATGAACAGCATCTCCAGGGTCTTGTCATGTAATTCAGAGCTGTTTCTGGCTCTCTTTCATTTTGTTTGAAGACAGATTGTTTTACAAGGTACATCAGCCTTCAGGGAACAGTAATTTCCTCCCCCTAGCCCCCACAACCCTGTGCCCAACAACACAAATGTAACTTTTTAAACTGTTTATCTTTGATCAAAAATATATTACTTAGCACACTAAGTAAACTGCCTAACAATTTGTCATAGAAATTACTGCTTCCTGTGATTATTTTTAGTGTTTTTTTAAAACATTTGCTTGGCAATTAGTAATGAGACCTGATAACCCTGTCATTTGTTTTTTATTTTTGTAATGATCTCAGAAAAACGTTTTGAAATATGAACTGCTCTTTAATGGATAAACTACTATGCTGCCAGGAATTATACCCAACTTCCTCCCCCAATAGTCATGGGAACTCAAGCAACAACCACAACCCACACACATAATGCAGGAAGTGATAAGGAACACATATATTACATTTCTGTGGTGATGTGTTTACCAAGAAGGGCCATTTAAGCATCACTGAAGCTACAGAAATGCTAAATCAGGAAGGTTCAGAATATGGAAATGCTGATAGAAGAATATGCCCAATTGTAAAGTAGTTTGCTTTTTTGATAGTCTGATAGCCACCTATTAAATAATGAATGTTATTTAAAGTAATACATTTAAATATGAAAAGGAAAACAGTTTAAATAGAAAACTAGTCCATTTTGTTCTTTGCTGCTATGCAAAACCATTTTAAGCCCTAAACACATTTTGATATATATACTTTATCTATTTATACTTTAATCAATCTTGACTACAGCTTTGTTTTTATCTTAATTTTTGTTTGATATGGATATTATAATCTATTTGGGAAAACAGTCAACAGAACTCTATTATTTATGGTTCTTATTTATTTTAAAGATGTTATTTATTTATTTATTTATTTGAGTGACCAAGAGTGAGAGCACAAGCAGGGGGAGGAGCAGAAGGAGAGGGAGAAGCAGGATCCCAGGATCATGACCTGAGCCTAAGGCAGATGCTTAACCTACTGAGCCACCCAGGTGCCCCTGTGGTTCCTACTTTTGAATCAACATTAGAGCAGTTAGGTCTTTCTACATATTACCTGTCTGTTCCTCAATTGTTTATGGAGAACATATTTTCTTTCTTTTTTTTTTTTTTTACCCTTGTTTTGGAGATACATTGCATTTCGTGTTTGGAATAGTCCTAAAAAAGTTGGGGTTATCAGTTTCATTTTCCCCCTATATCAGATATGCATCTAGAACACACAGAACAAGTTCTCACTCGTTCAGTGATACAGACTATATGATGGATAATTTTAATTTATCTTCAAATATTGTCTTTATAATAATAAATATATGTAATATAATTTGTATTCTATGTTCAATAATCTTATTTGATTTCTTAAAAGAATAAGAGTAATTTTATTGTTGGTGGAAAAAATAGTTTTATTTCTTGTCTTCTGATACCAGTCTTACCAGTCTGATAGTTTTGAAAAAGACAACATAACATTTCATGCTCCATGCTGTGCTTTCCAAATCCTGTGCCCCATAAAAAAACTATGGAATCCAAAGAGAAAAGAAATGGAAACTAAACAATGTCTCAAATATATTCAAGATTCTGTCAAGTCCCTTCTGATGTGGGGGTGACTTTTGAAGGTTTAAAATGAGAATGTTGAGCCATCTCTCTACCTTCCCTTTGTTTCTCTACCATCTCTTAAGTTGAGAGTCAGAAGTACTCTGTTACTAAAGTTATGAACCAAGCTAAGAACCCCCCAGAGTTTTCCTGAACTGTTAAGTATTGAGATAGTTTAAAACTGTGACCAGAACTCTTTTTTAAATACTTTATTATTAAATGTGCAACATTGGATATATATATATACACACTCAGTTTCTCTATGTACTACATATAGGTGTATGCAAAGCAGTTATATATTCCTGACTGTCTCACTCCATAAAGAATTGTGAAATTACCTGCAACAATTCTTAAGGTCTGTTTCTTGATGGAAAGAGGGTACACATGTAAAATCTTACCTTTTTCCTTCCACAAACTGTCACAGACACAAGCCCCTTCCTTTATGGTTCCTCCTTGAACCCAGAACACATAGGTAGTTAATGCAACAAAATAAAAAATCAGTTGTTGTGTGTCATAAAGATGTGAAACATGGCTTTTAAACACCCCCAAAAAACATAAATTTGGAACTATATTAAAGATGGTATTCATTTTTTAAAGTGATACTCTGATTTGATTTGAGTATACATTTTGAGAAGCAAAAGATAAATTACAGGATTTCAATATTGTAAAAACTGTATAAATCATAATGTATGACAAAAGAAAATAAAAATATTTGCATATAGCCTCTATTCAAATTCGTACAAGTAAAAAGTATACACCCAAAAGTACAATTTTGTCATCATTTCCAAATGTCTGAGTTTAAGAAAATGTTTCTGCACAAACAAAATCTGACAATGCCTTGCCAATTTTCCTAATGCTTAGGAAGTAGAACATATTGATGACCAACAGTCACCTCTTAAAATTCTAATATAAGTTGTAAGGAGATAATTCTACATAATAAAAGTAGAATTTTGTTCTTAATTCAATTTTCTTGTTTTCCATTTTCCATAATTTCAAAAATAAACCAGTGCTTAAAATGGAAAACCAACCTTAAGATATTATAAATGATAAACACATGGTAGGTATCAGATAATTTCAAAAGTAAAAGCTGTGTATTAATATAAAAGGTATTTGAGGAACAGTGTGCTCTGATGGGAGGCTTTCCATACAGAATCCATTAAAACTTGACTTTTCAAGGAATGCATTTTAATGTCCTTTTTTTTTTATGCACAAGCCTTGTTATGAAAAAAAAATAGAAGTGGACTGCAAGGAAATTATATTCTGCATCTATTTTCACCTTACATTGAAGACAAGGGCCGTTCAAGACAGTTGTGTATTAGACCAGCCTTTGTCCCATTAGAAACCTAAAGTTGAAAATAAACATTTTCCTTGAGCAGTTAAAACTGTACTCTAATACTTATCTGCTTTTCTCCAAAATAAAACGTTTTGCCCCCCCCCATTATCCATTCTGCAGTGCACTTCCTCTGGTTCTGTGTTTACAGCTGCATATCAAGTCGCAGGAGAAGGCACAGGGGCTTTTCACCTCATCTTCTCTGGTACTTTTCATTCACTAGCTATGTGACTCAGTTTCATTTGGAGGAATACCTGCAAGAACACATGTAAAGATTCCTCACAGTACTGGAACCAACTTGGTTTTTACAAGACTGCTCTTACGATTCTCTTCTTGACATATGTTCAGAGATCCGGCCATAGTTTGAATCCGCCTGTTTTCTCCATTTCTCTCTCAGTGAGATTCCTTAACCACATAAAATATATGTTCTTAGATGAGCATTTCTGTGTCTTCATAGGATTTTTCTTTCTTAAATCCAGCACTCTTATGATTAATACTTATACTCTCTACCACAGAGTAAATACTTTCTATATGCCAAGTGCTTTATTTACATGCGTATCATTATCCCTCTTGTCTTAAATGAAACTACGCTTCAGAAGCCAGATCTCCCTGTTGAGGGTTGCAGAGTCAAAATTCAAAGCTAGTCTTTTGGATTTCAAATCCAGTGCTTCTCTGTATGCGACATACTGACTCCTTTGGCATATTAGCCCCGGTATCTCAAATTGTAAGTCAGACAAAAAGTTAAAATATTTTAAATTAGACCTACAGTGTCTTAATATTGACTTCTGTTTCTTTTTTTCTGTAGATTGTTATAAAGTTTTTCTTGAAATTCAAACTTGTCGGCTTTTCATATTGATAATCTTCTATTTCATAAGCTGTTACTAAGGATTATATTAGTTATTCTAAAAGAATACATTTTCCATATTTTTTCATTTTCTCTATCTTAAAACAACTCCTTTAAATGCTAACTTTGCTCTATTATTTATAAATATTTTTTATTTTAAGAAATACTGAAATAGGGGCACCTGGGTGGCTCAGTCCTTAAGCCTCTGCCTTCAGCTCAGGTCATGATCCCAGGGTCCTGGGATCGAGCCCCGCATCGGGCTCCCTGCTCCGCGGGAGGCCTGCTTCTCCCTCTCCCACTCCCCCTGCTTATGTTTCCTCTCTCGCTGTGTCTCTCCCTGTCAAATAAATAAAAATCTTTAAAAAAAAAAAAAGAAATACCGAAATATATCAAAATGTAAGTGAAGAGAAAATACTCTTTTCACATTGTAATTAACTTTGAAAGTGGTGGAGTAACTAAAATAATTGAAGGAGTGAAATGAACATTAACCTTAGAACTTCCAAGAAGGGCTAGCAATGGAAAAAATTATTTTAAGTCTACTTTCCCAGGGATAGGCTTTACTTCTTTCAGGGAAGGCTAAGCCAAATGGTCATGGTAAGAACACTGACTCTGTTTGGACAGGCAGTTGCTGAAGGCACCTTTAGTTGATGGTAAAGTGTAATGGTTAGAAGCTGTTGCTTAAAAAAAAAAAAAGGAGGAAAGAAAGCATCACTAGATTACACTCTGATGGTGACTAAAACTGGGATCCAGTTTCATTTGCCTCAAAATTTGGATGTCAAAACATGTTAGTAAAATGATGATACTTGTATCTGTGTTATGTTTACTATAAATTCTTAAGAAGTTGTCCGACCTAGGGAAGATAATTCCAAAACAAACTTGCAATTACCCGTTAGACTATAAGCTCCTCAGTAACAGGGATCCTCGTCTATTTTGTTCAGTAATGTGTCTGAAGTGTCAGGAGCAACCCAGCATCATAGTAAATACTTGATAAACACTTTATGCTTGAATTATTTCAGAATATTTTCATATTGTATTCTGTGCTCAATGAAGAAATTGAGGAGAAAACCAAAAATGTTTTTGGTTTTGTTTTTACTATGTCGGCATTTTATATGAAATTCTAGTTGTAATTTGTATTGATTTTAATATCACATGAATTAAAGCAATGCTTCCACAGGGGACTTGTGCCGGTTGAGGGTGATGACCCTGCAGTCAGACTGCCTATGTTACTGTCGGCACTGGCGTCACCACTTAACTAACTTTGCGATCTTGGGAAAATGGCTTAATATATCTATGATTTGGTTTCCTTTCTGCACAACGTAAGTGTTATAAAGTTGTGACAACTGTATATTCAAGAGGATATTAGGTTTTCAGGGATGGCTGGATGGCTCAGTTGGTTAAGCATCTGCCTTAGGCTCAGCTCATGATCCCACGGTCCTGGGATCTGGTCCCATGCAGTCTCCTTGCTCTTCCGGGAGCCTGCTTCTCCTTCTGCCTGCCACTCCCCCTGCTTGTGTGTGCTCTCTCTCTCTCTCCGACAAATAAATAAATTCTTTAAAAAAAAGAGGATATTAGGTTTTAAAGTGTGTACTCCAATCATTATATAAAATGGATATTATTCAATGATTTATAAATGTGGTTCGTATATATAGATAGGCTGTAGGTAACTTACTGAATAACAGGATCTGAAGGGTTTTTAAAAACTTAGTCATCTTAAAAACATTTCCATTATCTTTGTTGTTGGAATTGACATGCATATATTGGTCCCTCTTTTGTAGTATATATCTGATAAAAGTATGCATTAAACCAGTACCAGCTTAAATGCGTTACTTCACATGGATTTAACAGAATGGCTAGACAGATAAGCAGAGTATGGAGATAATAATTATACAGCCCTTTCTATATCCCAGATACTGCACTCGGTGCTCAAATGACAAAGTTTTGATGAGGACACAAAGGGTAACCAGAATGACATTTCTGGAGAAGAGGGAAACCCCCAGAGAAGTAGGGTCCAAGTACAAAATCACAGACGTTATTACAGCAAAAGGGATTTGGAAATTACAGTTTGTTCACTTAAGAACAATCCTTGGCTGTATAACATATGCCAAGAACTGAGAAGCAGGGGCCCGGAGAGGTAGTGTATGATTATCTAAGTCCGGATAGGTAGCGGTACACCTTGCTTTTAGTTGGTGAGTGAAGTTAAAAACATTAAACACACACACACACACACACACACACACACACACACACACACACACAATGTTGATGACTTTGTGCATTAGTTGATCTCTCTCTCCCCCTCTTTATTTTGTTTTCTGTCTCAATGAGGATATAGTTGGAAATGGTTCTATTACTAGAAACACTCAAAGCAAGAACACAGTTCCTGACAACTTACATTTGATTTATTCAACAAACATCACATACACAGAAGCAGTTTCCTGGCTTCATTGTCTTGACACCATCTCCTCCCTTAGTTTCCAGCAAGGACTATAATTTCTATACTTAATAGGGTCTCAGGAAGCAGAACTAAGAAAGAAGAGTATAAAAGGTAAGTGTAGAGTGACAGTCTTTGATGTGAAAGATAGTGTAGAAGGCTCAATGGAAAATCTTAACCATTGAGACCACTGGCCGTGTAAGGAAATATTCAACCCTGTAAAATTATACTATCTCATCGGTGGCTAAGGGGCAAGGTTTCTTCTAATTCAGGGCAATCTTAGTGAATATTTTCATTTCACATTAAAATAAAGGATACGGAAAGTATTTTATTCTATGTCAAATAGGTAAACATAGCAGTGGCAGCCATTTAATATAATGGGTTAGCCTAGCACTTAGAATTTGAGTCTTTCAGGTGAGTTTCACATCTTTAAATTGCAGCTCAATACTAACTGCTCCAGTAAACTGGGACCCTCTTGGACTAAAATTTAAACTAGGATCATGACACATTCAAGAGTTAATTAGCCAAACAAATCCAAACAGAACCAAATACCTAATAAAAAGCAGAAGCTTGTGTTAAGAAATATTTTTCTTCTCCTCTCTGTACACTATTGTGTTCTACTCACGGATGGGCCAAATCCAGCCTGCCACCTGTTTTCGTACAGCCCACTAGCTAAGAATCATTTTTATCTTTTTAAGTGGCTGAAGAAAAACAAGAATATTTTGTGAAATGTAAAAATTATATACAATTCAAATTTCAGTGTCTATAGTTACGGTTTTATTGGAACATAGACACTCTCATTTGTTTCTGTATCGTCTAGGGCTGCTTTCACACCACAATGGGAGAGTGGAGTAGCTGTGACGGAGACCGTATGGCCCACGACGCCTGAAATATTTACTCCCTTGTCCGTCACAGAAAAAGTTTGCCGACCCCTGTTCCAGCTCACTCGCCGACCCTCCTGGGAAGCAAAAATCCTTGAGAATATGGCCGCTTGCACCATAGTCTGAGCCCAGGAGACTTCAGCAAAATAACTATGTGGTCATTCTCTTTAGCACTCTAGTCTTAATTAACAGGTAATAAACATTTCCAAAAAAGTTCCAGGACCAGTAGAAAAGCCGCACTCAAAAGTTTTGCAGCTTACAAGAGCAGTAGAGCCACGCTGGTCCGTAGGGCTTGGTTAGTGCCACGCTCGATCGAGACGTGCCACGATTTCAACAAGGAACACCTATGGGAGGAGTGGACAGGGCTGGGAAAAATCTGACTTCTATCAGCTGCTCCGGTGAATTTGCTCCCATATCCTACAGCATCCCTGGATCATCAGCTGCCTAATGAAAACACAGATTAACTGGATGTCTCCTCAGTAAAGACCTGCTCTCTGTTCTCCAGGCTGGTTGACTTCACGTAATTCAGCAGGTCATTTTTTTTTTTTTTTTCCTGTTTCTCTCAGAGCCAGGGCTACCATCCATTATAAAGTAGGTACCAAGCCATAGCAGGAATGTAAAATATTTACTTTCATGCAAATGTGGGCATGTATCTGGAAATTCTTGTTCCAACCTAATGGGTCAGGCTTTGAAAATAACTTTCTCAATGGGTTGAAGAATGCTTTCTTCATTTCTGTGGCATCGCGTTACTTACTTTATAGTGATTGTTGTACCCCATTACACTTTAAATATATGTTTATCCCTTTACACACTTTGCTCATCATATGTACTTTAAAAAGATGACTTTAAATAGAATAAAAAGACACGTATTTTCATTTATGACAATTCCACTCTGTGAGGGAAAGATGATAGTTTGAATCCTTATATTGAAAAATTTAAGCCATACAATTTGCACTTAGCACACTTATCTAAAGTTACTACTCTTTAAGCAGAAGCTAATATTCTGTACTTAGAATTTAGGTAATTAAGACTTTGACTAGCAGTGTAAAATTATTGCATTGCTTTTTAATTTTGGTTTAAAGATTCACTAGACCCTTAAAAATCTCTGTTAGGTTTACCAGCTTTAAAAACATGGGGTAAAAACTGAAGGCTAAAAAGGATGTTAGCTATCAAACTGCTTGAGTGTTTAAACTCCAGCCAAGTACTTAAATTGTAGAAAAATGGTTCCCAGGTCAACTGATCTCAAGCTGTTCAAACACCTACCAGGCTAATTTTTCCCACCAGTATGCAAAGAGGAAGTTAATAAAAAAAAAAAAAAAAAAGGAAGTTTAAGCAACAAGTTTATATTGTACATAGCAAACCTCATATGTATAAAATCCACAGAAGTGTGAGGGCTGCCAAATTCCAATCTCACATATACGTTTAGATTGGATCTAATTTACAAACATAAAACAAGTTTAGCATGCAGACCGGCAAATTAAAATGAGAAAAAAATAGCTTCTTCCTTGTTCACAATGACAGACACAGCACGAGTGACTTGTTCTTGCTGTTATCATTAGAAATGCTGAGCTTATATCCTTGAATGTTAGTTCAAGTGTTGTCAAACTTATGTAAGTTTTAATGTATGTATGTATGTTTTTTTCATAAAGTTGATTTGATAAGTGGTGCTTTTTTTCATAGCTGGCTTTATAAGATTTTGTTATAAAACAAAAACAAAAGAGGCACTTCCTAAATCTTTGTGTTAGAAATACCTCTAAATTTGTATGCATTCATGATATCTTTGCTCAGTTGGTTCTCTCACCCTAAATGAGAAACTTGTGAGCACCTGGTGAGTATCTATTCAATATATATGTTAGCTTTGCACTGCCAGTGTCTTTGACTTTGTAGGAGGGTCCTGCTCTCTCTTCCACATTAGAGTCATTTTCTTCATGTGAGAGGAAAAACAATACTATTTATAATAACTTAGCATTTTTTTTCCAAGTTTATAAAAGCTACGATCTATTCCAGAGCATGGTGAATTGTTTTCTACTCAACTCAGCCACATTTGTCAATTCTTACTACGTTCTTTCCATGTGCTTAGTGTCCAAAAGAACCTCTCATGAAAATAGTTCCTCCCACTTTGAAAGAACTTAACAGTTAGCCCTCCTCTTCTTCCATTCTTGCCTCCTTGTCTCCAGTGTAGGAAATGAGAGAAGTTGATCTATAGTCTTCTGTTGCAGAATTTTTTTTTCTTTTTAACTTTTTTTTATGATTTTAATTTTTTATTGTTATGTTAATCACCATACATCATTAGTTTTTGATGTAGTGTTCCATTTTTGTTGCAGGAAGGTATTGGAAACTTTTATTACTATAGGTTTATTGATTACATTTATTTTTTGCTTAGCTATTTATATGAGATAACAACACCAGATGAAGATAATTAGGGCTAAAATAATGCACTACCCTTGTGCAAGTATAGTTGAAAATAAAATAAAAGGTACCAAATTTGTGATTTGTAATAGAACGTGGAATAACTTTCAAAATCAGTGATGTTTCAAGCAGTAGAATCCTCAACTGGATTTGAACTAATAATGTAGATATAAAGACTGCGTGAGCCATTAATTGCAGCCCTTAGGCACCAAGTCCACTAAGCATATAGTTTCAATTTGTGTGACCTTTAAAACAATAAACAGGTAGATAAGGTAGTAAATTTGCCAGTTTAAATGGATACAATCAATTCATCATATTGATTTCCCAATATAACACATATATTCATTGAAACTCAGCATGTGTGTATATACATTTCTTTACACACATGCATATATAGTAATATATATAATTTTATACATTTTTACAAATTTTACAATTTGAAAACTTAGGAAATAATATAAACTTATTTTTTTTCATCATATCTGCTCTGTCAGTAGTAGAGTTATCAGGTTGGTATAGTTTGAAGCATAAGGAGATATTTTTAAAGGGCTCATTTTCTAAAAATACTGGATTTTTGGACTGAAAGTTAATAGAAGTTGTTGATATTCCAAGATGATATGGTTAGGAGGCATTGTTTTAGCATGTGGTATGAGAAGTTAGAAAACTTGGTTTCTTAATAATTGCTAAATAGTCATTGCAAATCAATTCCCTTGACTGAAGTTACTTTTATAATGTCAATTCGAAGACAGAGAATTAGACAAAAGTTTTGAAAGGACATTTTATTTCTAAGGTCCAAAAGCATATGGTTTCAACTGACATTTTAAATTGAAAATATCAGTATCAATCAAGAATTTGGTAAAACTAGCCCCAAATAAAATGTTAGAATTTTTACCATTTTTTCCCTGGGTTTAGATAATTTGTTTGCTAAGATACATTTTGATCCATACTTATTTAATTTTTAACTATGTTTGCTTTAAGTTAAAGATACTTATTGCCAATAAGTACTTACAAAAGCATGTGGAAACAGTTTTGAGAACTTAATCAAAATGGATATTATTAAGAAGTTTTTGGCTATATATGGTAATGATGACAAAGAGTTACCAAAGTGTTAGAAAAAGCGAAGATTCCTCAGCATAGACATATCCAAATATTAAAGTTATTAAAAATTGGGTTTTAAAATGTTTTAAGTGCTGTAACTAGAATTCACTTAGTGATGAAATGTTGAGCTGAGAATATATTTTAGTTTACACAATTATTTTTGAACAGAATTCCAGCTAAGGACTTTCAATGTGGAGAGATATTCAGTAAGAGAAGAGTAATAAATAGAATGAAAATTAAAAATGGAAATTGAGGACATTGATTCAGTCAGAGATGGGTTCAGTTCTTTTCAATGAATATTGCTTATCTCAAGAGGATAATATGGGGGAAGAGGATAGTAAAGGAAAATCAACTTTTTAATTTATTTGTCTCTGAACTGCATTTGATTTGTTAATAGGATATGTATTTTTTATAATTAATAAATGGTACACACTGTGAGTAATGCAAATGAGTCAAAATTCATAATTTTTTGCACAAGGAGAGAAGAATTTATGTAAAAGGGATATTCACTAAACACTTACCCAGCTTGGGATATTCAAGGATGTTTAATTTGATCCAACAAGAACACTGATGGATACTGTCTTCACGATTACACTAGGCATCCAGGGGTTCTCTTTAGCTTTATCTTTGTCCTGCAGGATGCTACACACAGGCATCCATTCTCCTGGGTCTGCTAAACGCTGTCAAGGGAAGATTCATGGCGTGAGAGTTAATTGTTTCTGCTTCTTGATGCTAAGGTTGCTGGGGATAAATTGATGAGCGTACTTGGTGCAATTGGTGCAAAGATCTAGTCAAGTAAGAACTTGACTTGACTTACAGTGACATAAATGTTTAAAGTGCCTACCCCAGTGAAGCAGTTGCCTGGTAGGAACACATCAAACATGACCTGGGTACCCAAATGGTACTATGCCAAGCAAAACTTGTTTTCATTTCTCTCCAGCACTACTGGGCAGCATCCCTATTGTATCATTAGTGTGCTTCAAAAATGATGTATGCCCAATGGTGGAGTGAGCCAGAAAGGGAATATTTTATTGATTTAAAATTCCAATAAATAAGGTTTTTATTTTTAATGCGACATAGCTAGACCACATGTCATCTTAGAATCAAATTCTTTCATATCTGGCCAAAATTATTTTTGCCAGAAGTAAAAATATTAAATGTTTATGCCATGAGTTTTAATTTTGGAGC